>NC_072005.2:11553750-12155000 GCF_028885655.2 Pongo abelii
CAGACATGAGCCACTGTGCCTGGTGGCCCTTTTTGCTTTTAATTTTTTTTTTTTTTTTTTTTAGACAGAGTCTCATTCTATCACCCATGCTGCAGCGCAGTGGCGTGACCTCAGCCCACTGCAACCTCTGCCTCCCATGCTCAAGTGTTCTCATGCCTCAGCCTCCCAAGTAAGCTGGACTACAGACGTGCTCCACCACGCCCTGCTAATTTTTGTATTTTTAGTAAAGATGGGGTTTCATCATGTTGGCCAGGCTGGTCTCAAACTCCAGGCCTCAAGTGATCCACCTGCCTCAGCCTCCCCAAGTCTTTTTTTTTTTTTTTTTTTTTTTGAGACAGAGTCTCACTTTGTCACCCAGGCTGGAGTGCAGTGGCGCGATCTCGGCTCACTGCAAGCTCCACCTCCTGGGTTCACGCCATTCTCCTGCCTCAGCCTCCTGAGTAGCTGGGACTACAGGTGCCTGCCACCACGCCCAGCTAATTTTTTGGATTTTTAGTAGAGATGGGGTTTCACTGTGTTAGTCAGGATGGTCTTGATCTCCTGACCTCGTGATCCGCCCGCATTGGCCTCCCAAAGTGCTGGAATTACAGGCATGAGCCACCGCGCCCAGCCTAGCCTCCTTAAGTCTTGAGATTACAGGATGAGCCACCGTACCCAGCCCCTTCTTTCTTTTACTTTTTTTCTTGAGACAGAGTTTCACTTGTTGCCCAGGCTGGAGTGCAATGGCATCATCTCAGCTCACTGCAACCTTTGCCTTCTGGGTTCAAGCGATTCTCCTGCCTCAGCCTCCCAAGTAGCTAGGATTACAGGCGCCTGCCACCATGCCCAGCTAATTTTTGTGTTTTGTTTGTTTTTCCTGAAACGGAGTCTCGCTCTGTCACCAGGCTGGAGTGCAGTCGCACGATCTCAGCTCACTATAACCTCTGACTCCCTGGTTCAAGCAATTCTTCTGCCTCAGCCTCCCAAGTAGCTGGGATTACAGGCACATGCCACCATGCCCAGTTAATTTTTGTATTTTTAGTAGAGACAGGGTTTCACCATGTTGGCCAGGCTGGTCTTGAACTCCTGACCTTGTGATCCGCCCACCTCAGCCTCCCAAAGTGCTGGGATTACAGATGTGAGCCACCGTGCCCGGCCTAATTTTTGTGTTTTTAGTAGAGACGGGGTTTCACCATGTTGGCCAGGATGGTCTCGAATTCCTGACCTAAGGTGATCCACCCATCGCGGCCTCCCAAAGTGCTGGGACCCTTTAAGAGATGGAGTCTAGCTATGTTGCCCAGGCGGGAGTGCAGTGGTTATTCACAGGCATGAGCCAACTGGTCAGCACAGGAGTTTTGACCTGCTGTTTCCAACCTGGGTCAGTTCACACTTCCTTAGGCAACCTGGTGGTCCCCTAAGTCCCAGGAGGTCACAATATTCAGGCAAAACTTACTGCAGGACACTCCATCAGCATAGTGCACAACAGCCCAGAACTCCTGGGCTCAAGGGATCCTCCCACCTCAGCCTCCGGAGTAGCCAAACTCGGTTATAGATGACACAGTAACAAATTTCTTATTTTAAATTGAATTTTTAAATTAGAAGGGTTACATATAAGGCATCTTAAAAATATACAGCTAGTTATCAAGGCTGTACTGTGCTTTGATTGCACCACCGCATTGCAGCCTGGGCAACACAGTGAGACTACATCTCTCTATGAAAAAATAAAAAAATAAGCTGGGCGTGGTGGTGTATACCTGTAGTCCCAGCTACTCAGGAGGCTGAAGCGGGAGGATTGCTTAAGCCCAGGAGTTCCAGGCTGCAGTGAGCTACGATTGTGTCACTGCACTCCAGCCTGAACGAGAGAGTAAAACCTTATCTCTAAAAAATAAATGAATGTGTGTGTGTGTTTATCTACACACACACACACACACACACACACACACACACACACACACACACACACACACACACACACACACACACACACACACACACACACACACACACACACACACACACACACCGCTAACAAGTAAGAGCCAATATTAGTCCAGGCTCGGTGGCTCACACCTGTAATCCTAGCACTTTGGGAGGCTGAGGCAGGCAGATCACCTGAGGTCAGGAGTTCGAGACCAGCCTGGGCAACCTGCTGAAACCTCATGTCTACAAAAAAATACAAAAATTAGCCGGGCATGGTGGTGAATGTATGTAGTCCCAGCTACTCAGGAGGCTGAAGTAGGCAGATCAATTGAGACTGGCGAGTCGAGGTTGCAGTGAGCCAAGATCACGCCACTGCACTCCAGCCTGGGCAACAGAGCGAGACCCTGTCTCAAAAGAAAGAGACAATACTTACCAAATATTCTTCCACTGTAGACACAGTTGAGCACTTTATAAATGTGAGGCCCTAGGTGGGGGGTACTCTTACTGCGCTCATTTTACAGATGAGAGAAACCAAGGCTCAGGAAGATGAAGTGGGATGCACAGTGTTACACAGCTGCAAAGCATCAGAGCTGAGAATGGAGTCAATGCCCTCAGTCCTCCTACTCTGGGGTCCCCACAGCCATCCCATATCGTTCTTTGATAAGGCAATGTTAAAAAAAAAAAAAAAAAAAAAGGCATTCATTTACAGTAAAATTTCAGGTTGGGCGCAGTGGCTCGTGCCTGTAATCCCAGCACTTTTGAGAGGCGGTGGATCACTTGAGGTCAGGAGTTTGAGACCAGCCTGGCCAACATGGTGAAACCCCATCTCTACCAAAAATGCAAAAATTAGCCAGGTGTGGTGCCGCACACCTGTAATCCCAGCTACTCAGGAGGCTGAGGCAGGAAAATCACTTAAACCCAGGAGGCAGATGTTGCAATGAGCTGAGATCACGCCACTGCACTCCAGCCTGGGTGACAGAGGGAGACTCCATCTCAAAAAACAAAAAACAACTGAAATTTCAGTCAATTAATACTATAGGTGGTGTAGTATTATACCACTTTGGGGTAAAAATCAGAAAGGAAGCTCTAAAATGCCTAACGAGGGGGAAACACTGCAAAGGAGGTAATGTAAATGAAATGCATAGCACGGGCCCGGGCACAGAGTAAGTGCTCGATACGGGAACTATCAATACTCCCACCATCATCGTTATTGCTATCTATGGCTGTCAGTCTGCTTTCGCCATCTGGTCACTACGGGTATGGGAAGGAAATTCAATTTTCTGCCCCATCTTCACAAGTAGATGCAGGAGGAGCTGCTCACAGTCACCACACAAATCCACCGAGCTCATACATCCTTATTTTCAAAGTCAATTCCCTCACCCACGTGGGCACTAGCATCTCTTAAATTAGGGTCCAGGCACAGTGGCTCACACCTGTAATCCTAGCACTTTGGGAGGCCAAAGTGCAAGGACTGAGGGCCCAGAGGTTCAAGACCAGTCTGGGCAACACAACAAGACCACATACTTAAAAAAAAAAAAAATTAGCGTCCGAGTGCGGTGGCTTACGCCTGTAATCCCAGCACTTTGGGAGGCCAAGGCGGGTGAATCACCTGCGGTCAGGAGTTCGAGACCAGCCTGGCCAACATGGCAAAACCCCGTCTCTACTAAAATTACAAAAATTAGCTGGGCGTGGTGACGTGTGCTTGTAATCACAGCTACTCGGGAGGCTGAGGCAGGAGAATCGCTTGAACCCAGGAGGCAGAGGTTGCAGTGAGCCAAGACCACGCCACTGCACGCCAGCTTTGGCGACAAGAGCAAAATTCCATCTAAAAAAAAAAAATTAGCTGGGCATGGTGGCTCAAATCTGTGGTCCCAGCTACTCAGGGGGCTGAGGTGGGAGGCTCATTTGAGCCCAGGAGTTTGAGGCTGCAGTGAGCCCTGATTCCACCACTGTACTCCAGCCTGGGTGATAGAGCAAGACCTTGTTTCAAAAAAATAAATAAATTATGGACTTTTGGCCAGGCACGGTGGCTCACGCCTGTAACCCCAGCACTTTGGGAGGCTGATGCAGCTGGATCACTTGAGCCCAGAGTTCAAGACCAGCCTGCCCAACATGGTGAAATCCCATCTCTACAAAAAAAATACAAAAATTAGCTGGGCGTGGTAGTATGTGCCTGTAGTCCTGGCTACTTGGGAGGATGAGGCGGGAGGATTGCTTGAACCTGGGAGGTCAAGACTACAGTGAGCTGTAATCACACTACTGTACTCCAGCCTTGGTGACAGAGTAAGACACTGTCTCAAAAAACAAACACATAAACATACATATATACATAAACTAAGGACTTTTAATGGGACCTCAGCACTGATAGGCCAGCCTAGACTCACCAGAACTGGCTTCACAGAGTGGACTCTGAAGGGGTTGGGAGCAAATCCCAAGCTTACCTCCCTCTACCCAAAAGACTGCCTGGCTGCTGCTTACCTGAGAGATGGAGGTTCCTGTGAGGGCGGCCCTGCAGCTGCCTCCCCAGGCCCTACAGAGGCCTCGGGCCAGTAGGGTGGCCTGGACCCAGCTCATGCCTCTGCTTGTCAGACAATCACCTGGCCCAAAAGAAGATTCAGCATTAGCCTGGCACCTTACAGACACTAACAGACGCAAGGGCCCCGCAGGGTCGAGGGCACACTCCAGATTATGTGGCTAACTCACCAGCCCCAGTGTTTACCTTACCCAAGAAATGGGCTGATGACTCAAAGACTTTGTTCCTGGAACAGCACCCCAATCCTGCTGCCCCAGGGGCGTGATCATAGCTCAATGCAGCCTCCAACTCCTGGGCCCATGTGATCCTCCAGCCCCAGAGCGTCGAGAAGCTGGGACTACAGACGCGTGCCACCATGCCCAGCTAATTTGAAAATAGTTTGCAGAGACCCAGGGTCTTGCTGTGTTGCCCAGGCTGGTCTTGAACTCCTGGCTTCAAGTGATCCTCCCATCTCTGTCTCCAAAAGTGCTGGGATCACGGGTGTGAGCCACCACTCCTAGCCACTACAATCTAATTTTACAAAATTTGTGTTACTCCAACAAGAATCCCTGTACCTGGCCAGGTGCGGTGGCTCACGCCTGTAATCCCAACATTTTGGGAGGCTGAGGCGGGCGGAAGTCGGGAGTTCGAGACCAGCCTGACCAACGTGGAGAAACCCCATCGCTACTAAAAATACAAAAAATTATCCGAGCATGGTGGCGCACACCTGTAATTCCAGCTACTGGGAAGGCTGAGGTAGGAGAATTGCTTGAACCCAGGAGGCAGAGGTTGCAGTGAGCCAAGATGACGCCATTACACCCCAGCCTGGGGAACAACAGCAAAACTCCATCTCCAGAAAAAAAAAAAAGAAGAAAAAAAAAGAAAGAAACCCTCTACCCATTAGCATTCAATTTCCCTTCACTCCCAACTCCAGGAAACCACTCATCCACTGTCTCTATAGAACTCCCTATGCCGGGGCATTTCATACAAATGGAATCACAAGTGCTCTTTTATGACTGGTTTCCTTCACTTGACATGTTTTCTTTCTTTTTTTTTTTTTTTTTGGGCTGCAGTCTCGCTCTGTCACCCATGCTGGAGTGCAGTGGCGCAATCTCGGCTCACTGCAACCTCCACCTCCCGGGTTCAAGCGATTCCCATGCCTCAGCATCCTGAGTAGCTGGGATTACAGGTACATGCCACCACACCCGGCTAATTTTTGTATTTTTAGTGGAGACGGGGTTTTATCATGTTGGCCAGGCTGGTCTTGAACTCCTGACCTCAAGTGATCCGCCTGCCTCAGCCTCCCCAAGTGCTGGGATTACAGGCGTGAGCCACCGCACCTGGCCCATTGACATGTTTTCAAGGTTCATGCATAGATTTTTTTTTTAATTTTTATTATTTTTATTTTTAGACAGGATCTTGCTTTGTTTCCCAGGCTGGAGTGCAGTGGCACAATCTCAGCTCACTGAAACCTCTGCTTCCCGGGCTCATGATTCTCCTGCCTCAGCCTCCTGAGTAGATGGGTCTATACATGTATGCCACTGCATCCAGCTAATTTATAGATTTTTTTGTAGAGATGGGGTTTCGCCACGTTGCCAAGCTGGTCTCAAACTCCTTACCTTGTGATCCGCCTGCCTCGGCCTCCCAAAGTGCTGGGATTATAGTCGTGAGCCACTGCGCCCGGCCTTTTTTTTTTTTTTGAGATGGAGTTTCATTCTTGTTGCCCAGGCTGGAGTGCAATGGCACAATCTTGGCTCACCGCAACCTCTGCCTCCCGGGTTCAAGCGATTCTCCTGCCTCAGCCTCCCGAGTAGCTGGGATTACAGGCACCCGCCACCATCCCCAGCTAATTTTTGTATTTTTAGTAGAGATAGGGTTTCTCCATGTTGGCCAGGCTGGTCTTGAACTCCCGACGTCAGGTGATCCACCCACCTTGGCCTCCCAAATTGCTAGGATTACAATCATGCCCGGCCAATTCCATTCTTTTTGGAATGGACTATAACCAGGTTTTGTATGGCTATAACCATATTTTATTTATGCATTCATCAATTGATGGACATTTGGGGTTGTTTGCCAAATGTTTTTGACTGTTATAACTACTACTGCCATGAACATTCGTGTAGAAGTTTTATGTGAACATATGTTTATACTTCTCTTGGGTATATACTTAGGAGTCGAACTGCTGAGACATATGGTAACTACATGTTTAGCATTTTCAGGAACTGCCAGACTGTTTTTGGGGATGACTGCACCATTTCACATTCCCATCGGCAATGTACAGTTGACCCTTCATCAACAAAGGTTTGAACAGCATGAGTCCATTTATACGTGGATTTTTTTTTTTTTTCCAGTAAAAGTTATGGCTGCACGTGGTGGCTCACGCCTGTAATCACAGCACTTTGGGAGGTCGAAGCAGGCAGATCACCTGAGGCCAGGAGTTCGAGAGCCGCCTGGCCAACATGGGAGAGACCCCATCTCTACTAAAAAAACAAAAAAAACAAAAAAAAACAAAAATTAGCCGGGCTTGGGGGCATGCTCCTGCAGTCCCTAGCTACTCAGGAGGCTGAGGCAGGAGAATTGCTTGAACCCAGGAGGCAGAGGCTGCAGTGAGCCAAGATCGTGCCACTGCACTCCAGCCTGGGCGAAAGAGCAAGACTGTCTGAAAAATAAAAATAAGACCAGGTGTGGTGGCTCACGCCTATAATCCCAGCACTTTGGGAGGCCAGGCAGGAGAATCACTTGAGGTCAAGAGTTCAAGACCAACCAACCAACGTGGCAAAACCCCATCTCTACTAAAAATACAAAAATTAGCCAGGCTCCTTTTGCAGGTGGCGGCAAGTGTGGAGAGGATGCCATGAAGGCCTCGGGCACACTACAAGAGTACAAGGTGGTGGGTCGCTGCCTGCCCACTCCCAAATGCCACACACCGCCCCTTTACCACATGCGGATCTTTGCACCTGATCATGTCGTCGCCAAGTCCCATTTCTGGTACTTTGTATCTCAGCTAAAGAAGATGAAGTCTTCAGGGGAGACTGTCAACTGTGGGCAGGTGTTTGAGAAGTACCCCCTGCAGGTGAAGAACTTCGGCATCTGGCTGCGCTATGAACTCCTGGAGCGGCACCCACAACATGTACCAGGAATATCGGGACCTGACCACCACGGGCACTGTCACCCAGTGCTACCGAGACATGGGCGCCCGGTACCCCGCCTGGACCCATTCCATCCAGATCATGAAGGTGGAGGAGATAGCAACCAGCAAGTCCCGCCGGCTGGCCATCAAGCAGTTCCAAGACTCCAAGATCAAGTTCCCGCTGCCCCACCGGGTCCTGCGCCATCAGCACAAGCCACGCTTCACCACCAAAAGGCCCAACACCTTCTTCTAGGGGTAGGGCCCTCGCCCAGGTGTGCCCCACATAAACTCAGGAACGCCCCAGTAAAAAAAAAAAAAAAAAAAAAAAAATTAGCCAGGCATGGTGGTTCGTGCCTGTAATCCCAGCTACTCAGGAGGCTGAGGTGGGAGAATCGCTTGCACCTGGGAGGCGGTGTTACAGTAAGCTGAGATCGCGCCACTGCACTCCAGCCTGGGTGACCCAGTGAGACTCTGTCTCAAAAAAATTAATTAATTGAATTTAATTAAATAAAAGTTACAACTTTAAACACTGAGAGGCTAGTACAAAGAAAAAAGGTCGGGCACGGTGGCTCATGCCTGTAATCCCAGGACTATGGGAGGCCGAGGAGGGCGGATCACGAGGTCAGGAGATTGAGACCATCCTGCTAACATGGTGAAACCCCGTCTCTACTAAAAATACAAAAAAATTAGCCGGGCATGTTGGCGGGCACCTGTAGTCCCAGCTACTCGGGAGGCTGAGGCAGGAGAATGGCATGAACCCGGGAGGCGGAGCTTGCAGTGAGCTGAGATCGCGCCACTGCACTCCAGCCTGGGTGACATAGTAAATTAAATGTGTTTTCCTAATTTTCTTAATAACATTTTCTTTTCTCCAGCTTATTGTAAGATTATAGTATTATATATATATAACATAAAAAAGTACGTTAATCGCTCTTTCCCTGCCACTGCCAAGTTGCGCGGAGGCGGAGGCTTGGGTGTGTTCAAGATTCAGCTTCACCCGTAACCCACCGCCATGGCCGAGGGAGGCATTGCTGCTGGAGGTGTAATGGACGTTAATACTGCTTTACAAGAGGTGCTGAAGACCGCCCTCATCCACAATGGCCTAGCACGTGGAATTTGTGAAGCTGTCAAAGCCTTAGACAAGCACCAAGCCCATCTTTGTGTGCTTGCATCCAACTGTGATGAGCCTATGTATGTCAAGTTGGTGGAGTCCCTTTGTGCTGAGCACCAAATCAACTTAATTAAGGTTGACGACAACAAGAAACTAGGGGAATGGGTAGGGCTCTGTAAAATTGAGAGAGGGGAAACCCTGTAAAGTGGTTGGTTGCAGTTGTGTAGTAGTTAAGGACTATGGCAAGGAGTCTCAGGCCAAGGATGTCATTGAAGAGTACTTCAAATGCAAGAAATGAAGACATAAATCTTTGGCTCCATAAAAAAAATAAGTTAATTGACTGTTTATGTAATCTCTGAGGCCTCTGACAACAGTGGGCTATCAGTAGTTAAGATTTTTTGTTTTGAGACAGGATATCACTCTGTTGCCCAGGCTGGAGTACAGTGGTATGATCATGGCTCACTGCAGACTTGACCTCCCAACTCAAGCAATCCTCCCACCACTGCCTCCTGAGTAGCTGGGATTACAGGTGTGTGCCACCACACTCAACTAATTTTTAAAATTTTTATAGAGGCTGGGTTTCCCTCTATTTTCTAGGCTGATCTCAAACTCCTGGGCTCAAGCAATCCTCCCCCCTTGGCCTCCCAAAGTGCTGGAATTACAGATGTGAGCCACTGCACCTGGCTGGATTTCGGGGGAGTCAAAAGTTATATGTAGCCTGGCACGGTGGCTCACACCTGTAACCCCAGCACTTTGGGAGGCCGAGGTGGGCAGATCACGAGGTCAAGAGATCGAGACTATCCTGGCCAACATTGTGAAACCCTGTCTCTACTAAAAGTACAAAAATTAGCTGGGCGTGGTGGCAGGCGCCTGTAGTCCCAGTTACTCGGGAGGCTGAGGCAGGAGAATCGCTTGAACCCAGGAGGTGGAGTTTGCAGTCAGCCGAGATTGCGCCACTGCACTCCAGTATGGGTGACAGAGCGAGACTCTGTCTCAAAAATAAATAAATAAATAGAGCACCCTACTGAAGGCTGGGCACAGCGGCTCATGCTTCTTATCCACTTTGGGAGGTCAGAATGGGAGGATCACTTGAGCCCGGGAGATCAAGACCAGCAAAAAAAATAAATAAATAAAATAAAATAAAATAAAATACCAGCTGGGTGTGGTGACACTCATTTGTAGTCCCAGCTATTCAGGAAGCTGAGATGGGACGATCACTTGAGCCCAGCAGTTCAAGGTTATATGAGCTATGATTGTGCTACCACACTCTGGCTTGGGTGACAGAGTGAGACCCTATCTCAAAAATAAAAAATAAAAAGCACTCTGGCCAGGCACAGTGGCTCATGCCTGTAATCCCAGCACTTTGGGAGTCCAAGGCGGGTGGATCACGAGGTCAGGAGTTCAAGACCAGCTTCGCCAAGATGGTGAAACCCCGTCTCTACCAAAAATACAAAAATTAGCGGGACCTGGTGGTGGGCGCCTATAATCCCAGCTACTAGGGAGGCTGAGGCAGGAGAATCACTTGGACCCGGGAGACGGAGGTTGCAGTGAGCCGAGATCGCACCACTGCACTCCGGCCTGGGCAACAGAGTGTGACTTTGTCTCAAAAAAAATAAATAAATAAAAATAAAAATAAAAAGCACTGCAATGACTTTCATATGCACCTAGAATTAAGACCTTAATTTAAATTTTCAGGGCCAGGCTCGGTGGCTCATGCCTGTAATCCTAGCACTTTGGGAGGCCAAGGTGGGAGGACTGGTTGAGCCCAGGAGTCCAATACCAGCCCTGACAACATAGCCAGACACTGTCTCTAAAAAAAAATTTAAAAATTAACCAGGCATGGTAGCATACACCTGTGTTCTCATTCCTCGGGAGGCTGAGGTGGGAGGATCACATGAGCCTGGGAGGTCCAAGCTACAGTAAACCAAGTTCACGCCACACACTCCAGCCTGAGCAACACAGCAAGACCCTGACTCAAAACAAAAAAACAAAAACAAAAACAAAAAAACCACAGCTGCTTAAAGTGTGTTCTAGGGACTGGCAGCGTCAGCGACATTCGGAAGTTTATTAGAATAGCAAAATTTGGCCAGGCATGGTGACTCATGCGTGTAATCCCAGCACTTTGGGAGGTCCAGGCGGGCTGATCACCTGAGGTCGGGAGTTCGGGACCAGCCTGACCAACATGGAGAAACCCTGCCTGTACTAAAAAAAAAAAAAAAAAAAAAAAAAAAATTTAGCTGGGTGTGGTGGCGTATGCCTGTAATTCCAGCTACTTGGGAGGCTGAGGCAGGAGAATTGCTTGAACCTGGGAGGCAGAGCTTGTGGTGAGCCAAGAGCACACCATTGCACTCCAGCCTGGGCAACAAGAGCGAAACTCCGTCTCAAAAAAAAAAGCAAAATCTCGGCCCTATCCCAGACCTACTGAACTGGAATCTGCATTTTTTTTTTTTGTCCAGATGGAGTCTTGCTCTGTCGCCCAGGCTGGAGTGCAGTGGCACGATCTTGGCTCACTGCAACCTCCATATCCTGGGTTCAAGCAATTCTCCTACCTCAGCTTCCCGAGTAGCTGGGATTACAGGCACATGCCACCATGCCCAGCTAATTTTTGCATTCTTAGTAGAGACAGGGTTTCACCATCTTGGCCAGACTGGTCTTGAACTCTTGACCTCGTGATCCACCCGCCTTGGCCTCCCAAAGTGCTGGGATTACAGGCGTGAGCCACCACGCCAGGCCCAAATCTGCATTTTAACGAGTCCCTGGTATCTCCTGTGAGCATTAAAGTTTGAGAAGTGGCGATCTGTGTGCTGATGGCTCCCCAATGTTCACCTCAATCCCTGGGCCCCAGCCTTTATACCTAACTGCCACTTTGGCATATACCCAGCCATCTCAAACATAATTTGCTCCAAACTGATATCCTTGCTTAAACTTGATCCTCTCCATCCTATGTAATCGCACTACTACTACTAGCCATTCAGGCTACAAACCTAGGAGACACTTCTGAGTCCACTATGTTCCTCACTTTCCCATTCAATCCATCAACTAGTCTGGGTGACTACTTCCAAATCCATCCCAAATGCATCTCTTTCTATCTGAAGCCACCACCTCAATCTATGACTTGGATACCTATCAAGCCTCCCACTTTTGCCCTTCCTGCCTCTAGTCAGTTCTCCCCACTATGGCCAGAGGGAGCTTTTTTATTTTTTTTTTGGAGACAGAGTCTCACTCTGTTCCCCAGGCTGGAGTGCAATGGCGCAATCTCAGCTCACTGCAACCTCTGCCTCCCCAGTTCAAGTTGGTTCTCGTGTCTCAGCCTCCCAAGTAGCTGGGACTACAGGTGTGTGCCACCACACCCAGCTAATTTTTTGTATTTTAGTAGAGATGGGGTTTCATCATGTTGCTCAGGGTGGTCTCGAACTCCTGAGTTCAAGCAATCCACCCATCTTGGCCTCCCAAAGTGCTAGGATTACAGGTGTGAGCCACCACACCCAGCCAGAGGGAGCTTTTAAACTAAAATTAGGCCAGGCGCTGTGGCTCACGCCTGTAATCCCGGCACTTTGGGAGGCTGAAGCAGGTGGATCACAAGGTCAGTTCAAGACCAGCCTGGCCGAGATGGTGAAAGCCCATCTCTACTAAAAATACAAAAATTAGCCAGGTGTGGTGGCAGGCACCTGTAATCCCAGCTATTTGGGAGCCTGCGGCAGGAGAATCACTTGAAACTGGGAGGCGGAGGTTGCAATGAGCCGAGATTGTGCCACTGCACCCCAGTCTGGGTGACAGAGCGAGACTCCGTCTCAAAATAAATAAATAAATAAACTAACTAAAATTAGTGATTTCTGCCTAAAATCGCTAACAGCATATCACACTTAAAATCAGGGACTGGGCACACTGGCTCATGCCTGTAATCCCAACACTTTGGGAGACCAAGGTAGGAGGATCACTTAAGCCCAGGAATTCAAGACCAGCCTGGGCAACATAGCGAGACCCCATCTCTACAAAAAAATTAAGAATTATCCAGGCATGGTGGCGAATGCCTGTCATCTCAGGTACTCAGGAGACTGAGGCTGGAGGATCCTTTAAGGTCAGTAGTTAGAGGTTGCAGCGAACCATGACTGCACTTGTGAATAGCCACTGCACTCTAGCCTGGGCAACATACTGAGACCCTGTCTCTAAAAATAAATAAATAGCCAGGGAGCAGTGGCTCATGCCTATAATCCTAGTGCTTTGGAAGTCCAAGTGGGGAGGATCGCTTGAGCCCAGGAGTTCAAGACCAGCCTGGACAATATAGCAGGACACGATCTTTACAAAAATTATTTTAAAAAATTAGCTGGACCTGGTGGTGTGCACCTGTAGTTCCAGCTACTGGGAAAGCTGAGGAAGGAGAATCACTTCAGCCATAGAGTTTGAGGATGCAGTGAGCTATGATTGCACCACTGCACTCCAGGCTTGACGAACAAGTGAGATCCTGTCTCTAAAAAATAAAAATAAATAAATAAAATCAGACAGGGTCTACCCCTCTAAACTCAACCCCTACCACTGGCAGCTTCAGCTACACTGTTTCTGAAAGAAACTAAGTTTATCCCATCTCAGAACCTTTGTACTTGCTTTTCTCTCTGTCTAGAGCTTTCTTCCTCCAGATCTGCCCACAGCTGTCTCTGGCCATTTCAATGAAAGGTCTTCTTTGACCACCTCCCATTCCCCACATTCTAAAAGCCCTCATCACCCTATTAATTTTTGTTTGTTTGTTTCTGAGACAGGGTCCTGCTCTGTTGCCCAGGCTGGGGTGCAGTGGCACAATCACGGCTCACTACAGCCTCGACCTCCTGGGCTCAAGCAATCCTCCCACCTCAGCTTCCCGAGTAGCTAGGACTACAGGCGTGCACCACTACGCCCAGATAATTTTTTGTAGAGAACAGGGTCTTGCTATGTTGCCAAGGCTGGTCTCGAAACTCCCGGGCTCAAGCGAAATTCCCGACACCATTAACGCATTTTTAGTAACTTATCAGTATCTGAAATCACCTGTTTCGTTTATTTCTAATTTGTTCAAAGTCTAGTTCCCCCAGGAGATGAGAGATTTTTTTTGTTTGTTTGTTTTTTTCTTTTTCTTTTTTTTTTTTTTTTCTTGAGATGAGAGATTTTTATCTATCTTCCTCATTGCTGTGTCTCCAGCACCCAGGACAGTGCCTGGTATATGACAGATACCTAACAAGTATCAACTGAACGGAAACAAGCCTCAATTTCAACAAAACACCTATAAATCTGAACCCCGAGGTATGGTGTACGTACAGCAGCTTTGAAACCGGCTGCCAGGATTCTGGGTCTCTTGGGGGAAACAGGCAGACGCGGATTCCAATTCCTGCCCGGTTGCCGACTGGCGGCGTGACCTCTCGCGAGGTCATCTGCAAAATGGGAGACTGGGGGCGTGAGGCGGCTGGCACAAGACAGGCGGCCTTTCCCAGCGCGTCCCCGCCCCCACTACGAAAGGTCATGGCGCCCTGGCCCTGCAGCTGGGTCCCTCCAGGGCTGCCCTCTCGCGCTGCCGGGTCCTGAAGGGCCCGCCTGCAGCCCGGCAGTTCGCGTTCGCCTACCCGCGCGCGACCTACCTACTTACGCGGCCAGCCGCGCACTCCAGGCCAGCTCTGTCTTGTTGCTGGGCGCTGCCATATTGGCCCAGAGAGCGTCCGGGTCAGGGAGCGCCAGGGAGGTAGCAAATCAAGAAAGCCGGTGTAATAGGTCCCGCCCACAACGCGAGGTGGGCCAATAGGAAGGCGGAAGTGCCTGGGATCCGCCTCATAACGAGCCAGGCCCCGCCTCTAATGAGGCAAGGCGCGCTCCAGACCTGGGAACCTTGAAATGGCCTGGAAGGCTGGACTTGGGAGTCATAGTCGATGAATGCAGTCGTAGGCCCCAGCGACTGAAATGAGAAAATGAATTAAAAAAAAAAAGTGAAAAGGGGCCGGTACGGTGGCTCATGCCTGTAATCCCAGCACTTTGGGAGGCCAGAAGTTCGAGACCAGCCTGGGCAACATAGCGAGACCCCCTTATCTACAAAAAATTTAAAAATTAACTGGGCGTGATGGCGCGTGCTCATAGTTCCAGCTATTCGGGAGGCTGAAACGGGAGGATCGCTTGAGCCCTGGAGGTCGAGGCTACAGCGAGCCATGATTGCACCCCTGCACTGCAGCCTGGGCAACAGAATGAGACCCTGTTTCTAAAAATAGTAATAATAAATAAATAGGGCCGGGCACGGTGGCTCACGCCTGTAATCCCAGCACTTTGGGAGGCCGAGGCGGGCGGATCACCTGAGGTCAGGAGTTTGAGACCAGCCTGGCCAACATGATGAAACCCCGTCTCTACTAAAAATACAAAGTTAGCAGGGCATGGTGGTGGGCGCCTGTAATCCCAGCTCCTCAGGAGGCCGAGGCAGGAGAATCACTTGAACCCGGGAGACGGAGGTTGCAGTGAGCCGGGATAACGCCACTGCACTCCAGCCTCAGCAACAGAGCAAGACTCTGTCTCAAAAAATAAATAAATAAATAAAAATAAAAATTAGTGGGGTGTGGTGGTGTGCTCCTGTGATCCCAGCTACTCGGGAGGCTGAGGCACGAGAATTGCTTGAACCCAGGAGGTGGAGGTTGCAGTGAGCCGATATAGCACCACTGCGCTCCAGCCTGGGCGACAGAGTGAGACTCCGTCTCAATAAATAAATAAATAAATAGGAAGGCCTCAATGAGGTGGCCTTTGAGTAAAGACCGGAGGAAGTGAGTGAGCCATCTGGATATCTGGGGAACGCTTTTGGCACTGGGAACAACAGCAAAGACTCTGTGTGGTTGGAGTGGAGTCTTTGGAGGAAATGTGATAAAACGAGGTGAGATTGAGTAATGGGGGCTCATGGTCTCCCCCAGAAAGCACCAGATTTAGGCTGTTAATAACTAAGGTGGATAAGCACATAAAATGGGCTATTGGCAATAACAGTGGCCCCCGGGAAGGAAGGCTATCTGCCCTCATAAGCCCATTTCTGCAGTCCCTCAGCCTGTGTGGCACAGGGAGCTGGCATGGGGACTAGGATGCAAGAACCTACCCTTAGGATGCCTCAAGGACTCTGCGCAGCCGCAGGACAGCCACCTCATCAGAACTCCTGTGATTGGGCAATCTGAGAAAACCTGTAGCCAATCAGCTGCTTGGCTGGAGCACTCCTCTCTGGCAAGTTGACAGGCACGTGGGCAGCGGCTGGGAGCCTCTGCCAGGCTCCGGCAGCTACAAGCAAGCAGAGTCAACTCTGCTTAGCTGGGGAGTGGGTAAGATGATGGGGTCGCTGACCTGGCTGTGGCCTTCAGAGTTACTGGTGTCCTTCTCTTGAGGTGGTCATGGCTTTTGTTTTCTTATTTATCCTTCCAGAACTAGTCTTTTAATATTTTATTTTATTTTATTTTATTTTTGGAGACGGAGTCTGGCTCTGTCGCCCAGGTTGAAGTGCAGTGGTGCAATCTCGGCTAATTGCAACCTCCGCCTCCCACATTGAAGCAATTCTCCTGCCTCAGCCTCCCAAGTAGCTGGGACTACAGGCGCATGCCACCATACCCGGCTAATTTTTGTATTTTTAGTAGAGATGGAGTTTCACCATGTTGCCTAGGCTGGTCTCGAACTCCTGGGCTCAAGCGATCCTCCCACTTCAGCCTCGCAAAGTGCCAAGATTACAGGCGTTAGCCACCGTGCCCAGTCATATTTATTTATTTATTTATTTATTTATTTATTTTTTGAGACGGAGTCTTGCTCTGTTGCCCAGGCTGGAGTGCAGTGGCACAATCTCAGCTCACTGCAAGCTCCGCCTTCTGGGCTCATGCCATTCTCCTGCCTCAGCCTCCCCAGTAGCTGGGACTACAGGCGCCCACCACCATGCCCAGCTAATTTTTTTATATTTTTAGTAGAGACGGGGTTTCACTGTGTTCTCCAGGGTGGTCTGATCCTGACCCCATGATCCGCCAGCCTCGGCCTCCCAAAGTGCTGGAATTACAGGCGTGAGCCACCGCGCCCGGCCTATTATTATTATTTTAAAATAGAGATGGAGTCTTAATATGTTACCAAGGCTTGTCTCAAACTCCTGGGGTACAACGATCCACCCATCTTGGCCTCCTAAAGTGCTGGGATTACAGGCATGTGCCACCACACCAGGCCAGTAGTCTTTTAAAAACAAGTATGTACAGGCCGTGCACGGTGGCTCACGCCGGTAATCCCACCACTTTGGGAAGCCGAGGCGGGCGGATTACGAGGTCAGGAGATCGAGATCATCTGGGCTAACACGGTGAAATCCAGTCTCTACTAAAAAAAATACAAAAAAATAGCCAGGCGTGGTGGTGGGCACCTGTAGTCCCAGCTACTTGGGAGGCTGAGGCAGGAGAATGGCGTGAACCTGGGAGGCAGAGCTTGCAGTGAGCTGAGACTGCACCACTGCACTCCAGCCTGGGCAACAAGCGAGACTCTGTCTCAAAAAAACAAACAAACAACAACAAAAAAGCCAAGTATGTACATATTTTATGTACTGTATGTATTAACACAGAACACCATATGTGAGGCCCTGGTGCAGAATCTTTAACATTGCAGTCCCAGAAAGAACCCTATAAAAAGTAGTAGCTTCACAGTGAAAGATCCTAGCAGACACCACCTTAACCAAGGGACCAACATTAATATCACCAGCAATGAGTCATGGTGATATCATGAAGCCCGTGGTATGACGCACTTAGAAGGGTACATCATCACCTCTCTGGTATTCTTCCGGTAATGCAAACACCTCAGTTTATTCAAGACAAACCAAACTCAAAGACAATCTACATAATAACTGACCAGCACTCTTCAAAAGTGTCAAGGTCCTGAAAGACCCAGGGACTATTATAGACTGTAGGAATGTATGGAGATATGACAATTAAGTGCAATGAGGGCCAGGCACGGTGGCACTGTAGTCCTAGCTATTTAGGAGGCTGAGGCAGGAGGATCACTTGAGCCCAGGAGTTCAAGTCCAGCCTGGGCATCATAGTGAGACCTCATTTCTAAGATAGATAGATAGATAGATAGATGGAAATGCAATGGGCTGGGTGCGGTGACTCACACCTGTAATCCCAGCACTTTGGTAGGCCGAGGTGGACGGATCACAAGGTCAGGAGTTCAAGACCAGCCTGACCAACATGGTGAAACCCCCTACCTCAGCCTCCCGAGTAGCTGGGATTATAGGCTCCCGCCATTACGCCCAGCTAGTTTTTGTAGTTTTTGTAGAGATGGGGTTTCACCATGTTGGCCAGGCTGGTCTTGAACTCCTGACCTCAGGTGATTCACCCGCCTCAGCCAAAGTGTTGGGATTACAGGTGTGAGTCACTGCACCCAGCTGGAGTCCCCACTCTTAACCACAGCGCTACAGTGTCTTCATTTAGTTGAAACAACATCCTATATGTTTTAACTTCAACTGTGTCTATCTCCCTTGTCCCAGGTTGATGGGATTTATACAGTGATTTATTATGACAAGGCCACTGCAATAAATGTTCCTGCACATATGTCATTCTTCACACCTACATTTGTACTTCTGAGGAATATTCTAAAATAGAAGATATACTTGTTCAGAAGGTAAGGACATTTGTCATTTGGGAAACTATCAACAAATTGCCCACACTCATCAACAATGTTCCCACAGCCTTCTCTGCATTACATGTTGTCAAGCATTTTTATTTTTTTGTTGTTTTTTTATTTGTTCTTTTTTTTGAGACAGAGTCTTGCTCTGTCGCCCAGGCTGGAGGGCAGTGGTGCGATCTTAGCTCACTGCAAGCTCTGCCCCACAGGTTGATGCCATTCTCCTGCCTCAGCCTCCCAAGTAGCTGGGACTACAGGTGCCCGCCACCATGTCCGGCTAATTTTTTGTATTTTTAGTAGAGACAGGGTTTCACCGTGTTTGCCAGGATGGTCTCGATCTCCTGACCTCGTGATCCGCCTGCCTTGGCCTCCCAAAGTGCTGGGATTACAGGCGTGAGCCACCACACCCGGCCGTCAAGCATTCTTTTCTTTTCTTATTTATTTATTTTTCACCCAAACTAAAATGCAATGGCATGGCTGGACACAGTGGCTCATGCCTGTAATCCCAGCAGTTTGGGAGGCCGAGGCAAGCAGATTACCTGAGGTCAGTAGTTCGAGACCAGTCTGGCCAACATGGTGAAACCCCGCCTCTACTGAAAATACAAAAATTAGCCTGGTATGGTGGTGGGCACCTGTAATCCCAGCTACTCAGGAGGCTGAGGCAGGATAATTGCTTGAACCTGGGAGGTGGAAGGTGCAGTGAGCTGAGATCATGCCACTGTACTCCGGCCTGGGTGACAGAGCGAGATTCTGTCAAAAAAAAAAAAAGAAAAAAAAAAAAGCAGTGTCATGATCATAGCTCACTGTAGCCTCCAACTCCTGGGCTCAAGCAATCCTCCTTCCTCCTGCCTTGGCCTTCCAAAGTGCACTTTTTTAAAAAGCTCTTTTTTTTTTTTTGGTAGAGGCAGGGCCCTGCCATGTCTCCCAGGCTGGTCTTGAACTCCTGGACTCAAGCAATCTGCCCATCTTGGCCTCCCAAAGTGCTGGGATTACAGACACAAGCCACTGCACCCAGACTATAAGTGAACAGCTCCCTCCCTGTCCACCCACTCACAGTCAGTCTGGGGGTGAGAGATGCTGTTATTTTATGGCAGGTGGTCAGGGAAGGCCTCTCTGAGAGGTGATATTAGAGCAGAGACTGAATGAAGTTGGGGAGAGGCCATGCAGGCATCTTGCAGAAATGTGTTCCAGGTGGCAGGAAGTGCTATTGTAAAGACCCTGAGGTGGGAACGTGCTTGGAGATTCAAGAAACACATCTATAGCCCAGTGTGGTAGCGGGTGCCTGTAACCCCAGCTACTTGGGAGGCTGAGGCTTCAGAATTACTTGAAACCAGGAGGTGGAGGTTGCAGTGAACCGAGATCATGCCACTCCAGCCTGAGCGACAGAGCGATACTCTGACTCAAAAAAAAAAAAAAAGGAGAAGAAGAAAGAAGGAGAAGGGAGAAGAGAGAAGGGAGAAGGGGAAGAAGGAGAAGGAGGAGAAGGAGAAGGAAGAAAGAAGAAAGAAAAAGAAGAAGAAGAAGAAGAAGAAGAAGAAGGAGAAGGAGAAGGAGAAGGAGAAGAAAGAAGAAGAAAAGAAAGGAGGAAGAAGGAGGAAGAAGAAGAGGAGGAGGAAGAAGAGGAGGAAGAAGAAGGAGAGGAAGAGGAAGAGGAAGAGAAGAAGAAGAAGAAGAAGAAGAAGAAGAAGAAGAAGAAGAAGAAGAAGAAGAAGAAGAAGAAGAGAAGAAGAAGAAGAAAAGAAGAAGAAAGAAGAAAGAAGAAAGAAGAAGAAGAAGAAGAAACAGCACATCTGGAAGGACTTGGAAGAAAAGGTAGGAACAGTGTTACCCTGGGAGGGTGGCTTGGCTTCTCTGAACCTTGAGTTTCCCATCTATAAAATGGACCTATGAGTTTCCACCCTGAGAAGGTGATGGTGAGGATTAAAAGAGATTATGGCTGGCATGGAGTGAGTGTTCCCATAACAGAAGCCTTTAGGAACAAGAGCCTCTGCCAGATTTCTGGATAGGAAAGCTTGGTGAGGAGGGGGCTTGCAGAGCAGGCTGCCAAGATAGGCCGGTGCAGAGCAGGGCTTTGACTTTCCCCAAAACACACAGACAAACACGTGTGAGTGTGGGTTTTATTTTTATTTTTACATTTTTTGAGTCAGAGTCTCACTCCCGTGGCCCAGGCTGGAGTGCAGTGGTGTGATCTTGGCTCACTGCAACCTCTGCCTGCCATGCCAGGTTCAAGCGATTCTCCTGCCTCAGCCTCCCAAGTAGCTGGGATTACAGGCATGTACCACTATGCCCGGCTAATTTTGTATTTTTAGTAGAGACGAGGTTTCACCATGTTGGTCAGGCTGGTCTGGAACTACTGACCTGAGGTGATCCACCCGCCTCGGCCTCTCAAAGTGCTGGGATTACAGGCGTGAGCCACCGCGCCCGGCTGGGTGTGAGTTTTAAATGTTTCTGAGCATCAGGAAGGTTTAGAGGGTCCCCTAAAGTTGAGGAGAGGCATGGCTTTCCTACAATGAATGTCCTAGACCCTTCAGGAAACCGTGCCTCTTACAAGATCCCACACTTCTCATTTAGATGGTAAACCGAGGCACAGAGGGGCTAGAGCCTGGAAAATGCCTGAAAGGAGCGAATAAGGAATGATACTCGGGTGTCTACTGGGATTGGGGCCTGGATATGGGATCAGCCCCCTCTAATGCCTATACCCCCATCTATCAGACAGAGACGCGAAGAGAGAGACAGGGACAATACAGCGACAGCGACATGAAGAGAAACAGAATGACTCAAAGACCAGGAACAGAAACAGAGACACAGAGACAAAGGCAGAGACAGAAAAAGGCTCGGCAACCCAGAGACGAAGATACAGAGACACAGACCTACTACAACCAGAGGGACAAGGCAGTCCCAGAAAGGGCTGCCCCCTGGGGGTACCCGGGGCTGCCCCGTTGGGGGGCACGCCAAGAGCTCCCCCACCCCGCCCCCGTCGTGCCTGGGCCGTGACTTCAGAGCCCGTGCAGATTCTATAAATGGCCAAGAGGCCGCGGGCCGAGGGACGGGGCCGAGTGAGTCATCGCGTGACGTCACCGCTGCCTGGACCTCGCCAGGTCCCGCCCCCGCCCCTCCC
Source organism: Pongo abelii (assembly GCF_028885655.2). Lineage (NCBI taxonomy): Eukaryota > Metazoa > Chordata > Mammalia > Primates > Hominidae > Pongo > Pongo abelii. The sequence goes on from NC_072005.2 coordinate 11,575,130, forward strand.
GGGCCGCCAGGGGGCGCCGGCTGCAGGTCCTCACATGCGCAGTAGCGACCTGCGGCCCCCCCGAGGGCTGCTCAGTTTGGGAGGGATCCAGGAATCTGCGCGTTCGAATCCCGCCCCTGCCACCCTGGAGCTGTGTGACCCGGCCATTCGGCTTCACCTCTCTGTGCCTCGTATAGACCCACCTCATAAGGCTGTCGTGAGGAATGAGTTAACAGACTCAAAGCGCTTAGTACGTAGCAGGTGCTAATTGTTAGCTCATTTTATGTACTTTCTATTTTTTCTTTTTTTTAAAATAGAGACGGGGTCTCGCTATGTTGCCTAAGCTGGTCTCAAACTCCAGGGCTCAAGCGATCCTCCCGCCTTGGCCTCGTATTTTATGTATTTTCGTTTATGTTCGACATATCATGACATGCCATCAACTAGCACATTGCCTTAGCTCAGTGGTTTGCAAACAGGGGTGATCTGCTTCCACCACGACCCCAATCACGGGACATTGGCAATGTGTGTAGACATTTCTTCTTTTAATTTTTCTTTTTTAGAGACCATGGTCTTGCTATGTTGGCCAGATGGGTCTCAAACTCCTGGGCTCAAGCGATCCTTCCACTTCAGCCTCCTTAGTAGCTGGGACTACAGGCTCCTGCCGCAGTGCCTCAACATTTCTGTTTATTAGGACTAAGAGAGTGCTACTGGCATGTAGCAGGTAGAGGCCAGGCATGCTGCTTGAAGTCTTACAATGAATGCCCAAGGCAGCCCCCCAGCCATGAAGAATTATCCAGCCTCAGCTGTCAACAGTGTGGAGGTTGAGAAAAACTCCACCTTAACCTCATAGTTGAGGTTCATGGAGCATGGTCTCAAATTCTCCTCTGCCCCTGGCCTGCTGTGTGATGCTGGAAAAGTGATTCCAAGCCCCTGTGCCTCAGTTTCCCCACCTGTAAAGCACAGTACTTATATTAATAATAACAGTGTCAGCTGGGCACGGTGGGTCACGCCTGTAATCCCAGCACTTTGTGAGGCCGAGGTGGGCAGATCAACTGAGGTCAGGAGTTCGAGACCAGCCTGGCTAACATAGCAAAACCCCGTCTCTACTAAAAATACAAAAAAATAGCCAGGTGTGGTGGCAGACACCTGTCATCCCAGCTACTCGGGAGGCTGAGGCAGGAGAATCGTTTGAACCCAGGAGGTGGAGGTTGCAGTGAGCCGAGATAGCATCACTGCACTCCAGCCTGGGGAATAGAGTGAGACTCTGTCTCCAAATAATAATAATAATAATAATAATAATAACAGTGTCCATCTCTGAGGGCGTCATGAGAATTGAATGGATATATGTACAGAGTTGGAACGTGGCCTGACATAAGGGCTGTAGTCATCTGGCATACTGCAGCCATGCCATTAGCATGTGACTGATAAACTGCATATCCTTAACATATCATTAGCATGTGGCAGGTTGCAGACATGTCATCCAAGTGTCACAAACATGGCCTTGCCATGTGGGGCATGATGTGAGCATAGCATCCACCCCTGTGGTCTAGGGGTGAGATCTGGCTGGGTAGGGCTGCTTGACAGGGACACAGTTCACGGCCTGGGACTTGCCAACAAAGTCACCCTGTGGTTCAGGTGACACACAAGTGGATGGGGAGGGTGAGACCCAGGATCTCTGCTCCCCCAGGTCCTTATGAGGGGCTGGAGGAGACAGAACTGGGGTGCTGGACCCTCAGCATAAAGAATGCTATGGGCTGGGCATGGTGACTCATGCCTGTAAATCCCAGCATTTTGGGAGGCCAAGGCGGGCAGATTGCTTGAGCCCAGAAATTTGAGACCAGCCTGGGCAACATAGCGAGACCCCATCTCTAAAAAAAAAATAAAATTAGCCTGGTTGGTGACACAAGTCTGTAATTCTAACTACTTGGATGGGCTGAGATGGGAGGATCACTTGAGCCTGGGACGTCAAGGCTGCAGTGAACTGTGATTGTGCCACTGCACTCCAGCCGAGGGGACAGAGTGAAACCTTGCCTTAAAAAAAAAAAGAATGCTATGGCCCGAGTCCCTCTGCTGTGCCGGGTACTGTGCTGGGCATGTAACAGGCATATTCTTCTGATCTTTACAACTCTCCCATGAGGCAGGCACGATCATTAGCCCATTTTACAGATGTGGCCATAAAGGCCCAGAGAGGAGAAGGGGCTTGCTTAAGGCTGTATACTGTTGGTATCTGGAGATAAACCCGGGATGGTGCTCACTAAACTACCATGGGTGTCAGTCCTGCCTCAAGACTCCAGAGAGAGAAAGAGAGATGACCCCAGAGACAAAGAGACTCAGACCCAGCCAGAGGCCCAATGGACAGTGGGAGGGGTGGGTGGAAGAAGGCTGGTCTCTGTCTGACCAAGCCCCCCCAGAATAACGCAGGCTGCCCCCCTAGGTGGAAACAATGACACAATCAGCTCCCAATACCAAGGGCCTGACATCACAAGGAGGGGGAAGGCAGCCGAGGTTGGGGAGGGTGCCCCGCCCCTTGGCAGGCCCCTACAGCCAATGGAACGGCCCTGGAAGAGACCCGGGCCGCCTCCGGAGCTTCAAAAACATGTGAGGAGGGAAGAGGGTGCAGACGGAACTTCAGCTGCTGCCTTGGTTCTCAGCGTCAGTGCCGCCACTGCCCCCCACCAGAGCCCACCGGCCAGCATGTCCTCTGCTCACTTCAACCGAGGCCCTGCTTACGGGCTGTCAGCTGAGGTTAAGAACAAGGTAGGGCTGGAGGGCCTCCCTGGCCTGGCTCACACGTCCTGCCAGGCCAATGCCCTGAGCTTGGGGTCCCTTGAACCCCCTCCTGCCTATCCTATGTGACTTGGAAACTGAGAGGGGAAAAGGGAGTGATATGGGATAGGGGCTGCCTGTCTCCCCCTGAACATCCCAGAGCCCCCAGCTATGGTTGGGGGTGGAATGAGGGGGCACACAGCCACACATAAACAGAGGGGGTCAGTCCATTGCAAAGATACCCACCTGATCAGTCTTCTGTTAACCCTTCGTGTTCTTGGGGGGAACAACATAGGGGGAAGACTTGTTGATTTTTCCATACCCCCCAGCCTGACAAAGAAATTGGGGAGCGCTGGAGTGCTGGGATACCTGGGAAGTGACGCCGTGAAAGTGTGGGAGATCCTGAAGGCAGAGGGGGACGGTGAAGGGCAGGAAGCGGGCATCAGAAGTGCGGCAGGGGTCTCCTAACTGTGGAGCTAGGAAGATACCTGGACACCACCTTCATGCTATGGTTGGGTAAACTGAGGTTCGGAGAGGAGAGGCAAATAGCTGGGGTCCCAGGTAAAGCAGGTACAGCGCTCGGACCCTGGACTCACCCCCCATACACCAGGATGGGCTCAGCTTCTCCCAGCTGGAGAACTTGAAGTTTCCAGCCCACTGGAATCGCCCCAACAGTATTGCCGAGGGAGGAGTTCCTGCCCCATTTGACAGAGGGGAACACTGAGGCTCAGGGTGGCTTTTCCCAGGGTCCCACGGTGAGGAAATGGGGGACTGGGTTGGAACCTGGGTCGAGGGATCCTCAGGGCTGGAGGAGGGGGCTGGTGGGGGGCGGGTCCTCGGGCGAGAGACAGATCCCAGCGCCGCCCTCCTCCCCCCAGCGCCGGCCCCAGAGCCGCACAGAGCCGCCGCGCCTTATAAGGCGGCCTCGGGGAGCCCAGGCCACGCTATATAAGGGCCGGTTTGCTTTATAAAAGCGGGCCGGTGGCGTGGGGGCGGCAGGGCCGGGGCCAGGTGAGGGGGCCGCCCCTCCCACCTCCCCCCACTCACCCGGGAGAAGAGGCAGCCCGGTCCCCTAGGGGCTGGGAGCCTGGCTGGGCTGGGGCGGAGGGTTCTGGAGAAATGGGAGTAGAGTGGGGGAGGGGGGGACAGTGGAGAGAGGGAAAAGCGGGGAGGTGGGGGCAGAGGCAGACAGAGATACTGGGAGCCTGAGACACCCTAGGGACAGACGGGGGAGGGCGAGCCAGGAGCGAGATAAGACCTAGACAAGGATGGAGGGGCAGAGAGGGGAGACAGAGCCCCACCTCCCACCCCAGGCAGGAAACCTGGAGACAGAGAAAGACCTAGAGAGGCAGAGATGCAAGACCCAAGAGCCCTACCCCTGGCCAGACAGGGACTAGCCACCCAGAGAGATGGGGACCCAAGACTGGGCCAAGGAAAGACAGCGCCGGGGAAGAGAGAGACAGAGGAGTCGGGGGGATAAGAGGGAGAGAGACATACAGATGTGCAAGGGGTGGGGGCTAAGACAGAGACAAGCCCCCACCCCTAACCGGAGACAGAGCCCTGGAGCTGAAGACCTGGGGGACACGGAGAGACAGAGATGTATGACAGCACTCCTCTACAAGCTAGCACCCAGGGGCACCTCCTTAGACCTCCTTCTTCCCTTCCTGAGGTGCCCCCTCTTCCAACAGGGGGCACAGAGGGGGGCAGGGCTAGAGGAAGAGAAGCCCCAAGTTTGGCCTGGACGGAAAACCAGGGGGCCAGGCACCACCCCTCTAGCTCAGAGGATCCAGCTCCCCACACCCCACCCCTCATCTACATTCCCTGGTGCCAAACCTCAGAATGCCCGGAATGGCCCCCTGGGCAGGTGCCACCTCAGCCCTGGCTCTCAGCCCTCCCCAGCCCCCACCCCCCAACTATGGATCTGGGGCAAAATTGCCTTAGTTGGGAAGGACGAGGGAGATCAGGCTCTAGGAGGCTCGGTTAGGACCCAGGGAGCCCAGGCTGCCCCCACTGCATCCTCACCCCTTTCTCTGTGCCCCCTGCCCTCCCCTCGCCCCAGCTGGCCCAGAAGTATGACCACCAGCGGGAGCAGGAGCTGAGAGAGTGGATCGAGGGGGTGACAGGCCGTCGCATCGGCAACAACTTCATGGACGGCCTCAAAGATGGCATCATTCTTTGCGAGTGAGTGAGGCTCTCGAAGCCCAGACCCTGCAACATCCCCCAACTCCATGCAGCCCCTCAACCCCCAAAACAACCATGATCCTGGAGCTGAGTTGAACACTTTCTATCGGATACCTTTGGGGTGGCCAGTAATCATTGCGCCCATTTAACAGGCACAGAAAAGTGAGGCTCAGGTGAAATGCATTGCACCAAGTCCCACGCTGTTTCAAGGGAAATGACTCTGGAATCTTAACCACCATGCTATACAGGGTGGGCCCATCTATGGCCACCAGAGTCCCCAGAAAGAGGGGTCACAGCTAAAAGGCAGCAGCCAACAGCTGTTCATGGCTGGCTTGGTGACGTGAGGAGAGATGTGCAGCAATAATTAAAGGAGGCCCTGGTTTTCTTTCTGTTTTCTTTTTGTTTTTTGAGATACAGTCTTGTTCTGTTGCCCAGGCTGCAGTGCAGAGGCACAATCTTGGTTCACTGTAACCTCCGCCTCCCGGGTTCAAGCGATTCTCCTGCCTCAGCCTCTCCAATAGCTGGGATTACAGGCACACACCACCATGCCCGGCTAATTTTTGTGTTTTTTTTAAGTAGAGATGGGGTTTCACCATGTTGGCCAGGATGGTTTCAAACTCCTGACCTCAAGTGATCCACCTACCTCGGCCTCCCAAAGTGCTGGGATTACAGGCACATGCCACCAGGCCAGGCTAATTTTTGTATTTTTTTTTTTTTTTTTTTAGTAGAGATGGAGTTTCACCATGTTGACTAGGCTGGTCTTGAACTCCTGACTTCAAGTGATCCACCTGCCTTGGCCTCCCAAAGTGCTGGGATTGCAGGCACGTGCCACCACACCTGGCTAATTTTTTTTTTTTTTTTTTTTTTTTTTGTAGTAGAGACAGTGTTTCACATGTTGACCAGGCTGGTCTCGAACTCCTGACCTCAAGTGATCCACCTGCCTCGGCCTCCCAGATTGCTGGGATTACAGGCTTACAGGCATGAGCCACCTCGCCCGACCTTCTTCTTCTTTTTTTTTTTTTTGAGATGGAGTCTTCCTCTGTCGCCTAGGCTGGAGTGCAGTGACACGATCTCAGCTCACTACAACCTCTGCTTTCTGGGTTCAAGTGATTCTAGTGCCTCAGCCTCCTGAGCAGCTGGGATTACAGGCGCCCACCACCTTGCCCGGCTAACTTTTGTATTTTTAGTAGAGATGGGATTTTGCCATGTTGGCCTGGCTGGTCTCGAACTCCTGACCTCAAGTAATCCACCCGCCTTAGTCTAACAAAGTGCTGGGATTACAGGCATGAACCACTGCACCCTGCCGGCCCTGGTTTTCTCTTCGCCTCAAAACCTCATCGCTGAGGGAGGTGAAAACCCTAACAGCTCCCAAGCCCCAGTTCCACTGCAATCTTTTTTTTTTTTTTTTTTTTTGAGATGGAATCTTGCTCTGTCGCCCAGGCTGGAGTCCAGTGGCGTGATCTCGGCTCACTGCAAGCTCTGCCTCCCAGGTTCACGCCATTCTCCTGCCTCAGCCTCCCCAGTAGCTGGGACTACAGGCGCCCGCCACCACACCTGGCTAATTTTTTTGTATTTTTTAGTAGAGACGGGGTTTCACCTTGTTAGCCAGGATGGTCTCGATCTCCTGACCTCGTGATCCGCCTGCCTTGGCCTCCCAAAGTGCTGGGATTACAGATGTGAGCCACCGCGCCCGGCTCCACTGCAATCTTAATGCATAGCAGGGCCCTAAACCCAGCCTGCGCCCGATCTGCATTTGAGTCTGACCCAGGGCAGAGTGACTGTGAGTGCCCTCGGGAAGACTTTGAAGCTGCAGCTTCATCAAGTCCTAGATGCCGGGAAGAAGGGGTGTGGGGGGTGTTTACCTTGTTCCATTCCCATCCACTAGGAACAAGGAATTGGCAGGTGGGGAGGTAGGCATGCTGGTGGTGTCCCATCTCAGGCAGAGGACTGCTCAGACGTCAAACAGTGCAGTCCCAGCCTGGGCAACATAGTCAGATCCCATCTCTACAAAACATTTTTGTTTTAATTAGCTGAGCATGGCGGCATGCGCCCGTGGTCCCAGCTACTTGGGAGGCTGAGGTGGGAGGATCACTTGAGCCCTGGAGGTCAAGGCTGCAGTGAGCTATGATCGCACCACTGCACTCCAGCCTGGGCGACAGTGAAACCCTGTCTCAAAAAAAAAAAACAAAAAACTAATGTAAATGACAAGTTGATGGGTGCAGCAAACCAACATGGCACATGTATACCTATGTATCAAACCTACACATTGTGCACATGTACCCTAGAACTTAAAGTATAATAATAATAATAATAATAAAAGAGTGGGCTGGGTGCGGTGGCTCACGTCTGTAATCCCAGCACTTTGGGAGGCCTAGGCGGGCGGATCACGAGGTCAGGAGATCGAGACCATCCTGGCTAACACAGTGAAACCCCGTCTCTACTAAAAAAAATACAAAAAATTAGCTGGGTGTGGTGGCAGGCACTTGTAGTCCCAGCTACTCAGGAGGCTGAGGCAGGAGAATGGTGTGAACCCGGGAGGCGGAGGTTGCAGTGAGCCGAGATCGCACCACTGCACTTCAGCCTGGGTGACAGAGCGAGACTCCGTCTCAAAAAAAAAAAAAAAAAGACCTAATGTAAATGACGAGTTGATGGGTGCAGCAAACCAACATGGCACATGTATACCTATGTATCAAACCTGCACATTGTGCACATGTACCCTAGAACTTAAAGTATATAAAAAAAAAAAAAGAGTGTAGTGCAGTCACCCACGCACTCGGTCATTCACTCATTCATTCATTCATTCATTCATTCACGCAAGAAGCATTTATGAGTTCCTGCTGTGTGCCAGGCTCTGGCCTAGGCGCTGGGAACAGTGAACAGAACAGACTCGACTCAGAGCTCAAGGACTTTTAGTCCAGTTGAGGAGATCAATCAAATAATTGATCAAATAATCACAGATTTGTGGTCGTAAGTGTCCTGGGGAAAACTTAAGCGGAAGGGAAGATGGGAGGGTCAGGAATATGTCTGCGGGTGGAGAGTCTGCAGTTTCCTAGGGAGTGCTCTGGGAGGCCTCTCTGAAGAGGTGACATTTGAACAGAACCTTAGATGAAATGAGGGAGGGCTCAGGGGACCTGAGAGAAGAGTGAGCAAAGCAGAGGGGCCACCAGTGCAAAGGCCTGAGGTAGGATCATGCTTGGGGTGTTCAAGAAACAAGAAGGAGGCTGGCGTGACGAGCACCAGATGATTGAGCAAAAGTGGAGATGAAGTCGCAGAGTGAACTGAGAGTCAGATGGTGGAGAGCATTTTATTTCATTTATTTATTTAGAGACAGAGTCTTGCTCTGGTGCCCGGGCTGGAGTACAGCCTCGACTTCCTAGGCTCAATTGATCCTCCCACCCTAGCCTCTTCAGCCCCAGCCTCCTCAGTAGCTGGAACTACAAGCACACATCACCACACCCGCTGAAGTTTTCGGGTTTTTTTTTTTTTTTTTTTTTTTTTGTAGAGACACGGGTCTCACCATGTTGCCCAGGCTGATCTCAAACTCCTAGGCTCAAGCCATCCTCCTGTCTCGGCCTCCCAAAGCACTGGGATTACTTTGGGATTACTAGTGTGAGCCACTGCGCCCAGTTCTACAGAGGGCATTTTAGTCATGCAGAGGACTTAGGATTTCATTCTGAAGGCAATGGGAGGCTCCTAGAGGATCTGGAACTGGATGGTAACTTGAACTGTTTAAAAAAGGCCATTCTGGGCCAGGTGCAGTGGCTCATGCCTGTAATCCCAGCACTTTGGGAGGCTGAGGTGGGCGTATCACTTGAGGTCAGGAGTTCGAAACCAACCTGACCAACATGGTGAAACCGTGTCTCTACTAAAAATACAAAAAATTTAGCTGGGCATGGTAGCAGGCACCTGTAATCCCAACTACTTGGGAGGCTGAGGCAGGAGAATTGCTTGAACCCAGGAGACAGAGGTTACAGTGAGCCGAGATCCTGCCACTGCATTCCAGCCTGAGTGACAGAGCAAGACTCCATCTCAGAAAAAAAAAAAAAAAATTCTGGCTGCTGGATGAAGAAGGGTGGGTCTGTAGGGGATGAAGTGGAAGTTGAGAGCCCATTACAAGAGGCCAGGAAACAGACTCTGGTGGCTGAGACCCAGGTGGAGGTGGCAGGGAGCAGTGGGTGGGCTTCTGGACTCATTAAAAGGCAGAGCCAAAGAACTTTGGAGGGACTGGATATGAAGCTGAGAGAAGAAGAAAGCGGGAGTTGGGGGGCAAGTCCAAGGGCTCTGGCTGAGCACCTAGAAGGGGGCACTGCTAGGCAGGGAAAGTTGGGGGAGGGGGGTCTGGAGGGGGAAGTTGCATGTCAGGAGTCTGGAGCAGGGTGAGTTTGATTTGAGACACCCAGACACCCATGGAGAGAGCTGGATGAGATGGTGAGAAACCCAGGCTGCAGGGAGATGAGGGAGTTGCTGGCATATGGAGGCACTTAAAGTCAAGAGACTGAATGAGGCCAGGTGCTATCGCTCATGCCTGTAATCCCAGTACTTGGGAGGCTGAGGCAGGAGGATCGCTTGAGCCCAGGAGTTCAAGACCAGCTTGGGCAACACAGATACAGTGAAACCCCATCTCTACTAAAAAAAAAAAAAAAAAAAAAAAAAAGACAAAAAAGATAGCCAGGCATGGTGGTGCGCACCTGTGATCCCAGCTACTCGGAAGGCTGAGGTGGGAGGATCGCTGGAGCCTGGAGCCTGGAAAGTTGAGGCTGCAGTGAGCTGTGATTGCACCACTGCTCTCCAGCCTGGGTGACAGAGCCAGACCCTGCATCAAAAAAAAAAAATAATAATAAAGAAAAGAAAAAAGAGACGAGATCATTAAAGGAGTGAGTCAGAGAAGAGGCCCCTGTGGGCTTCCTGCTGTCTACAAGAGAAAAGGACGCTGAGACACGCCTGCCAGTGAGGATTGGGAGATCCCGGAGACTTGGACACACCTTGGATAAGCAGGCTTTCTGACTGGGACCTGAGTCTAGCTCCTTGGCATCAGCGTCCCATTTGTGTGTGTGCTTGGGTGGTTTGGAGGGGCTGCAGCTGAGAGCTGACTGCAGGGAGAAGTGACGCTAGGGTATGGCATGGCCCCTTGTGGTCATCCCGTCACCCTCCTTCTGCTGGGCTGGGCTGGAGAGGGGGAGTGGGGGACACCTTTCTTTCTTTCTTTTTTTCTTTTTCTTTTTTGAGACGGAGTCTCGCTCTGTCCCCAGGCTGGAATGCAGTGTTGCAATCTCAGCTCACTGCAACCTCCGCCTCCCGGGTTCAAGTGATTGCCTCAGCCTCCTAAGTAGCTGGGATTACAGGCATGTGCCACCACGCCTGGCTAATTTTTGTATTTTTAGTAGAGATGGGGTTTCACCATGTTGGCCAGGATAGTCTTGCTCTCCTGACCTCGTGATCCACCCGCCTTGGCCTCCCAAAGTGCTGGGATTACAGGCATGAGCCACCGCGCCCAACCCTGGGGGGACACCTTTCTTAACCCCCTCCCCACTCTTCTCAGATTCATCAATAAGCTGCAGCCAGGCTCCGTGAAGAAGATCAATGAGTCAACCCAAAATTGGCACCAGGTGAGCCCAGACCCAATCTCTTCCATCCTTGCCCACAAGCCCCTCAGACCTCCCCCCTCCCCCCAGTGACCACCACCTGCCCCCCTCTAGCTGGAGAACATCGGCAACTTCATCAAGGCCATCACCAAGTATGGGGTGAAGCCCCACGACATCTTTGAGGCCAACGACCTGTTTGAGAACACCAACCATACACAGGTGCAGTCCACCCTCCTGGCTTTGGCCAGCATGGTGAGTGTGGTTGCAGGCTGGGCAGGGGGCGGTGGACAGCCTGGGCTGGGATGCAGGTGTGGCCACTTGTGCCCCTGAGCCCATTGAAGGTGGCTGGGGGCGGGGGGCAGGGATGGGGGAGCAGGTGCTGTCAACAGCGTCCAAGGGGGCCGGGCGCGGTCGCTCACACCTGTAATCCCGGCACTTTGGGAGGCCAAGGTGAGCGGATTGCTTGAGGCTGGGAGTTTGAGACCCACCTGGCCAACATGGTGAAATCCCGTCTCTACTAAAAATACAAAAATTAGCTGGATGTGCTGGCGCATGCCTGTAATCCCAGCTACTCAGGAGGCTGAGGCAGGAGAATCTCTTGAACCCGGGAGGCGGGGTCTGCAGTGAGCCGAGATCTCGCCACTGCCCAGCCTGGGTGACAGAGCAAGACTCCGTCTCAAAAAAAAAAAAACAAAAAAAAAAACAACAAAAAAAAACAGTGAGGCCAGGCACGGTGGCTCACGCCTGTAATCCCAGCACTTTGGGAGGCCAAGACGGGTGGATCACAAGGTCAGGAGATCGAGACCATCCTGGCTAACATGGTGAAACCCTGTCTCTACTAAAACTACAAAACAAAATTAGCTGGGCGTGGTGGCAGGTGCCTGTAGTCCCAGCTACTAGGGAGACTGAGGCAGGAGAATGGTGTGAAGCCGGGAGGTGGAGCTTGCAGTGAGCTGAGATCACGCCACTGCACTCCAGCCTGGGCAACAGAGCGAGACTCCGTCTCAACAACAACAAAAAAACAGTGTCCAAGGGGACTGTGCAGACTGGAGGCCCCCTTGTCAGTCCCTGCTTTCCCTGCCCCACCTAGGCGAAGACGAAAGGAAACAAGGTGAACGTGGGAGTGAAGTACGCAGAGAAGCAGGAGCGGAAATTCGAGCCGGGGAAGCTAAGAGAAGGGCGGAACATCATTGGGCTGCAGGTACCGCCCTGTCCTCACCACGCAGAGGTTATAGGGGCCAGGAGGGCACCCTGGTGTCTGAAAGCTTTTGGGGACAGGATATTTGGCAATAACTATACTATAGGCCGGGTACTATGCTTATCCACATCTTCCATTCACAAACTCACTCACTCTGCCAACACCCCTAGCAGAGAGGTGCTTGTTATCACCATACCCTTTCCACAGATGAGAAAACTGAGGCCCGGAGAAGCTGGCTCGCTTTTGCACAGATCTTCCAGCTGATGCGTGGCAGGCTGGGACTTGAATGCTAGAAGTCAGTCATGTGATAGGCCCACTCTGGGCCTCAGTTTCCAGTCTCGAAAGGGTGCCTCAGGCGGGGTGCAGTGGCTCACACCTGTAATTCCAGCACTTCAGGAGGCTGACGCAGGAGGATTGCTTGAGGTCAGGTGTTTCAGACCAGCCTGGGCAAAATAGAACCCCCCTCCACCGCCATCTCTACAACAAATTTAAGAGTTTAGCCAAATGCAGTGGTGTCTGCCTGTGGTCCCAGCTACCTGGGAGCCTGAAGTGGGAGAATCACTTGAGCCCAGGAGTTCAAGTTTACAATGATTGCATCACTGGACTCCAGCCTGGGCGACAAAGTGAGACCCTGTCTCTAAAAAAATGAAAATGGGCCGGGTGTGTTGGCTCATGCCAGTAATCCTAGCACTTTGGGAGGCCGAGGCGGGCGGATCACTTGAAGTCAAGAGTTCAAGGCCAGCCTGGCCAACGTGGTAAAACCCTGTCACTACCAAAAATACAAAAACTAGCCGGTGTGGTGGGGCACGCCTGTAGTCCCAGCTACTCAGGAGGCTGAGGCAGGAGAATTGCTTGAACTCGGGAGGTGGAGGTTGCAGTGGGCCGAGGTTGTGCCACTGCACTCCAACCTGGGCGACAGAGTGAGATGCTGTCTCAAATAAAATAAAATAAAAAAATAGAATAGAACAAAATAAAATATAAAAATAAAATAAAAAATGGGCCAGGCACAGTGGCTCACCCTTGTAATCCCAGCACTTTGGGAGGGTGAGGTGGGTGGATCACTTGAGGTCAGGAGTTGGAGACCAGCGTGGTCAACATGGTGAAACTCCATTTCTACTAAAAATACAAAAAATTATCTGGGCGTGGTGATGCCCACCTGTGATCCCAGCTGCTCTGGAGGCTGAGGCAGGAGAATTGCTTGAATGTGCGAGGTGGAGATTTCAGTGAGCTGAGATCGTGCCACTGCACTCCAGCCTGGGCAACAGAGCAAGACTCCATCTCAAAAAAAATAAAGTAAAAAAAAAATTTAAAAAAAATGATAAAGCGGCGCCTCATCCTCTCCCATCAGCTATGCCTCATGGCCCATGATGAGGTCTGTAATTATTGGTGTGATTCTCCTTCTGGCTTCCTAGATGGGCACCAACAAGTTTGCCAGCCAGCAGGGCATGACGGCCTACGGCACCCGGCGCCACCTCTATGACCCCAAGCTGGGCACAGACCAGCCTCTGGACCAGGCGACCATCAGCCTGCAGATGGGCACCAACAAAGGAGCCAGCCAGGTGAGTGGGGGCCCCCGGGACACGCCGTCAAGGCCCGGGACCCTGGCCACCCCACAGCCTGACCACACCACCCTTCGCAGGCTGGCATGACTGCGCCAGGGACCAAGCGGCAGATCTTCGAGCCGGGGCTGGGCATGGAGCACTGCGACACGCTCAATGTCAGCCTGCAGATGGGCAGCAACAAGGGCGCCTCGCAGAGGGGCATGACGGTGTATGGGCTGCCACGCCAGGTCTATGACCCCAAGTACTGTCTGACTCCCGAGTACCCAGAGCTGGGTGAGCCCGCCCACAACCACCACGCACACAACTACTACAATTCTGCCTAGGGCCACAAGGCCTTCCCTGTTTTCCCCCCAAGGGAGGCTGCTGCTGCTCTTGGCTGGACCCAGCCAGGCCCAGCCGACCCCCTCTCCCTGCATGGCATCCTCCAGCCCCTGTAGAACTCAACCTCTACAGGGTTAGAGTTTGGAGAGAGCAGACTGGGGGGGCCCATTGGGGGGAAGGGGACCCTCCGCTCTGTAGTGCTACAGGGTCCAACATAGAGCCGGGTGTCCCCAACAGCGCCCAAAGGACGCACTGAGCAAAGCTATTCCAGCTGTCCCCCAACTCCCTCACAAGTGGGTATCCCCAGGACCAGAAGCTCCCCCAGCAAAGCCCCCAGAGCCCAGGCTCGGCCTGCCCCCACCCCATTCCCACAGTGGGAGCAAACTGCATGCCCAGAGACCCAGCGGACACACGCGGTTTGGTTTGCAGCGACTGGCGTACTATGTGGATGTGACAGCGGCGTTTGTAACTCGAGCACTTTCTTTTTTTTCTATTTCACTGGAGCACAATAAACGGCTGTAAAATCTCCTGAGGCCTCAGAGCTGCTGTTTTGGATATGCTCCATGTCCCGCACACACATCTGCACGGACACACATGCCCACACGCACCCTAAGATGCACATACACACTTACATGCACCCTAAGACACACACCTCACTGTAGCCACTCAGCTAGACACAGGACAGGCACCCCATCACACTCACATGCAAAGTCCACACATACACACTCCCCCCTTTCACACACACATACGCACACACAGGCAGTACACACTCCCTACGACGTGTAAAAAAGGCATAGCCAGCCAGGCACAGTGGCTCACGCCGGTAATCCCAGCACTTTGGGAGGCTGAGGTGGGAGGATCACTTGAGGTCAGGAGTTCGACACCAGACTGGCCAACATGGTGACACCTTGTTTCTACTAAAAATACAAAAATTAGCAGGGCGTGGTGGTGCATGCCTGTAGTCCCGGCTACTTGGGAGGCTGAGGTAGGAGAATCACTTGAGCCCTGGAGGTCTAGGCTGTAGTGAGCTGAGATGGCGCCACTGCATTCCAGCCTGGGCAACACAGCAAGACTCCATCTCAAAAAAAAAAAAAAAAGGCACAGCCAGAGAGCCACAGCACGTGCGCACACACACGCGCGCGCGCACACACACACATGACCCACACTGTTCTCCCAGAGGCTTGTGGATGGTGGTGACAAAGAGACTGAGTACTGGGACAGGCTAGATGGCATGTGAATCACAGCAGCTGCCTGGGTGACCTTGGGCAATCACTTCCCCTCCCTAGACCTGTTTTCCCATCAAAATAATGGGAACAGTAAGCCTCATGTGGTCATGAAATGCCACCCCCAGATAGGGTGATGTTCTACATGTTTAATCGCTGGTAAAGACCAGGCATCAATAGAGAAAGGATGACAAGTAGGGGTCCTGGTGGGCCCTGTGGGCAGGGTGAACCCTTTAGCCCCAGACTGTGGGGAGGGGAAAGGGGACAGGGAGAGGGGCACTTCTGAGCCAGGGCAATGGCCCTTTACTGACTGGCACAGGGCACCATAGGGCACGGTTAATTCTGTGCACCCCGCCCACTCTCAGCCCTCTTAAGGCTGAGCCTGCCAACCCGGGACCCTAAAAGGCTGTGTCCAGGGCCTCAACCTCCTCACATTTCAGAGGGGACCCTGTTATCCCCGAGAGGAGGGAGAGGTCCCCAACCATCAGGATTCCGAGGAGGAGAGAAGGCAGAGAAGCGAGGAGCGGGGCACGGAGCTGTCTTCTCCCCAGGGAGGGCAGGGGTTGAGGCTGGAACGTGGAGACCTGCGGAGGCAGACACCAGAAGACCCGCGCACAGACGCACGCAGCCCCTGGGGTCTCGTAAACCAGATTCCAGGCGCTCTTGGCCTGGCTACCGCAAGTCCTGCTCCCCCAGGGCCGGCGCGGGGAAGCTATGCTGAGGAGGATCCCGGCCTGGCCCAGGGCCCTGCCTCCTCGGGAAAACAGCACCATATTAGCACTTAGCCTGTGAGGCTGGGGTGGGCGGGCGGCAGGAAGGGCCTCGGGTGCCAGAGGAACGAGCCCCCTTTCAGCTGGATCCCAGAGGGCCACCACCCTAAATCTAGGTGCCTGTCCACCACTCTGCGCATGTCTGCTGGCTCCTCCCAGGGATAGCAGACCTTACCTGGGATCTTGGAGGTGGCGGGATCACCAGGGAAGACATGTCATGGCAGAGTGGGCTTGCAGGGGTGCACAGGCCAGACCCAGCAGCCCAGTCTGGCAGCCAGGGCTTCCGGGCCAGCTCAACGTCTCCCCCGGCTGTTCACATTCGTCAGTGCCCTGGGTGGGCCCCAGAGCCGCTTAAACCGTGTCTGGCACTTCCATCCTCAGCATGGCTCCGGGAAGAAGGTGCTTTCATCCTCTGCACTGTAGCAACGAGGACTCTGAAGCACAGGTCACCTGCCACCCGGGCTCAGGAGGCCAGGTGGAGGGTCTGGCACTGCCCCAGGTTGCTGGGTGTTGTGGTCCTTGTCACCCGTGCGACCAGCTGAGGGGACATCAGCCCTCAGGTGCTCCCCATCGGCCACACACATCCCGCCCCCACACCAGCCTTCTGAGAGTCCTCACCACCCTTGAATAAAGGTCCCTTTCATGTTTCTCTCCCCAGTGTCCCTCTTCCACTCACTACCTCCAGGATGGCCTGTAAGCTGTTCCCTCAGCATGGACTCTGGGCTCACAAGAAGTCAGACTGTAAGCTGTGGAGCCTCGTCCTGGGTTCAAATCCCCCCTGTGCCACTTTCTGGCTGTAGGGTCTCGGGCCAGTGACCTCCTTCACCTCTAGCCTCCGTTTCATCTTTGAACTTGGGGTTAGCTTGGCACCTGCCCCACAGAGTGGCTGTCAGGACACTGGGGTGACGCGGGCAAGGCCAGAGGTCAGCGTCTGGCTAGAGGTGGCCCTACGGTGTCACTGCTTCAGCCTGCCCCTCCCAGAAGCCTCCTCTGACCACCTGTTCTCTCACCTCCCCCATTTCCTATTGTGACTGCTGTAAACACCTGGCCAGATGTCTGCCTGCTCCACCACCCTGAATGCTTACTGACCGAATAAAACACTGGGTGGTTTGAAGGGCTGGTCACATGGGCCACCAGGCCACCCCCTGAACGCCAGAGCCTCAGGTCCCCTCTCCTTCTTCTGGTGACCAGGCAGACGCAGAACCCAAGACATCACAGACAGCAAAGGAATGTGCGCTGGCTGCTTTATTTAAGGGCTTGTGATTGACAGCTGTCCCCACCCCAGCCCTTGCTTCCTCTACAAAAGCAACTGAACATGAAACGGGCTTCCTGGTTATCACGGGGAGGGGGGCGGCTCCCTGTCAGGGCCCAGCCCAGGGACCTGGGAAACAGTGGCTTTGAATCCCAGGCCACGGGCACTACAAGGTGGAGAAGGAGGGTGGGAAGTCCAGTTGAGATGGGCACGGTGCTGGTGAGGAGGCTGGAAAGGTCCTGTTCCAGCCTCTAGTGGGCTTCCCTTGTCCAGGATACCAGGAAACAGTCCCCCAATTCTGCCGGGGGTAGCCAGAGCCCCAAAGCTGGGGGGCCAGGGGCTGAAGGGAACACAGCAAAGGCTTTCGGAGCCAAGTGAGGTCAGTTCAGGCCCCTCAGGCCCAGGAACCCGACACCACCACGTACCTGTGAGCACACACTCACGGCCACCCCAGTGACACGTGCAGCCACATACACCCACACCCACTCCACACCCGCACACACACCCACTCACACCCACACCCACTACACACACACACACAGGGCTGTGACAGCCCAGGACCCACACCCTGGACCCCTGGAATGTCTCTGGACCAGAACGAACAGCTGGGTCCACAGTAGGCGGGGCTGCTCAGGGGGCGGGTCCTCTGTGTCGCTACTGATTGGCTGCCTCGCAGGCGTCTATCCAATCACTGTACACATCCACGGGTTCTGACAGATCTGAGCCACTTAGGTCAAGGGCGATCATTGGCATTGGAACCCTGCCCTGCATCTTCTCACCCCACAGAAATCACTAGGTGGCACCCGTTCCTCTGGACGGCCTCGGCCCTGCACCAGGGCAAACAGTGGGCCAGAGGAGCACGGTCCGGACTCCAGCCCCCTCCCCACCCTCTGGAAAAAGCCCAGGTTTCCAAGGATACACGTTATGGGCGTCTGGAATTCCTCTAGGCACACGGTACAAGAGATGACTCCGGTGTTGCGGGCACGGTCCCTGAAACAGACCAAGAGAAGGGACTGGTGAACAACGCGTCCTGGGCCTGTGGGTGATGACGTCTTCACCAAGGAAGGCAACGGGCAGTATGGATAACAGCGGGGAGGAGGCAGTGGGGAGCCTGGATCCCTTGCCCTGTTCCCCACTCACATTTTCACATCACAAGATTTCTCGTGGTTGCAGAAGGGGCAGGTGAACTGGGTCTCGAGGGTGCCTGTCATCTTCTTCTTGGGAGGCGGCTTTCGTTTTGACTTTCTGCGCCCCATGTCTGCAGGTGGATGAGCCTGTGGGGAGTGGCAGATGTCAGTGGTTTGAGGAAACCACGCAGCGCCCCAGCTCAATGCTCTAGAAAGCAGGCTGGAAAGAGGGTCTGGGACTTGCACCATGGTCCCAGGGCCTCTGCCCTTGAGGGATGAGGCCCTCAGTCCTGATGCAGGAGGACAATTCCCTGTCTCCCCCTGGACGGAAGGGGTGAGAGGAGGCTCTAACCCCATCTTTCGCACTTACTGTGTGACCTGGGCAGGTTATTTCAGCTCTCTGTGCCACAGTTTCCTGGTCTATAAAATAGAGAGAAGGCCAGGCATGGTGGCTCACACCTGTAATCCCAGCCAGCACTTTGGGAAGCTAAGGTGAGAGATCACTTGATGCCAGGACCTGGATACCAGCCTGGGCAACATAGTGAGGCCTCATCTCTACAAAAGAAAATTAAAAATTAGCCAGGCATGGTGGTGCAGGCCTGTAGTCCCAGCTACTTGGGAGGCTGAGATGGGAGGATCGCTTGAGCCCAGGAGTTTCAGGTTTCAGTGATGATCCAGAGTTTTGATCCAGGCACTGCACTCCAGCCTAGGCAACAGGATGAAACCCTGCATCAAAAAAAAAAAAAAAAAAAAAAAAAAAAAGGCCAGGTACAGTGGCTCACACTTGTAATCCCAGCACTTTGGGAGGCTGAGGCGGGCGGATCACGAGGTCAGGAGTTCGAGACCAGCCTGACCAACATGGTGAAACCCCGTCTCTACTAAAAATACAAAAATTAGCTGGCCATAGTGGTGGGCGCCTGTAAGCCCAGCTACTCAGGAGGCTGAGGCAGGAGAATCACTTGAACCCGAGAGGCGGAGACTGCAGTGAGCCGAGATTGCACCACTGCACTCCAGCCTGGGCGACAGAGTGAGACTCCGTCTAAAAAAAAAAAAAAAAAATCGAAATAAG
Organism: Pongo abelii; assembly: GCF_028885655.2. Classification (NCBI taxonomy): domain Eukaryota; kingdom Metazoa; phylum Chordata; class Mammalia; order Primates; family Hominidae; genus Pongo; species Pongo abelii. The sequence continues at coordinate 11,594,160 of NC_072005.2, forward strand.
GTTGCTATCTCAGAGGAGACTTGTGGGGCTGACATCAGGAATGGTAAGTTAAGTACTTAGCACAGAGCTGGCCCATCATCGCTGGCGCCAATACAAGGAAGCCACTATTCCTGGGGAGGGTGGCACAAGAGACTCCAAGACAAGCCAGCTGTTCAGGGCCGGGCGGAGCCTAAGAGCCTAGGAACTGGTGATTTTATTCTCGCTGCTCCTCTTGGCAAGGGACAAAGAGACATGTAAGTACCATCCAGGAGGAGTGACACTCAGGTCATCTGATGGCCTCGATCCAGATGACAGACTGCAGGGCAGAGAAGTGGGGACAGGCACTTCTGAGTAGAGGAACACTGTGTGAAGGCTCGGGGCAGCTGTCTGTCCCCTGGCAGGTGAGGGAGAGAGGAGGGACAGGTGGGAGGGTTCTTGGTGTTTGGATGGATCCTGGGAGGTACAAGGAGTGAAAGGACAAAGTCACCCTGTGCTTTTGAGGGACTGCGGTGTGAGTCACAATCTGGATGAAGACAAAGTCACAGCCAGGACAGGGCTGTTGGGGTAGAGATGGCAGAGGGTGAGAGAAACAGAGGAGACATGGCAGCAGAGCGAGTGAGTGTGACGAGAGAAGGAAAGTCCAGGATGACTCCCAAGGTTGTGGCAGGGACATAGTGGCTAGGGGGACAAGGTGGCATCATTCTCTGATGTCTAACACATAGGAAGGACAGGGTTTTGGAGAAAATGATGGGGTTGGGTGGCAGAGGGATATCTAGGAACAGATGTCCAGGAGGCAGGTGGGTGGGGAAACAGCAGCAGTTACCACTGAGCCCAACTCCCCTGCGAGGCACGGTGCTCAGGGCACTGTGTTTGCCATCCCTGAGCCTCCTATGGCACCTCCTCCAACACACACACACACACACACACGACTGCTGGTTCTAGCATCGTTGCACTGTGACAGGGGAGGTCAGCAGCCTGCCAGGGTCTTCCAGAATAAACAGTGGAGTTTTATTCATTATCTGCTGATTACTTCCTACGTAACATCCTCTTTTTTTTTTTTTTGAGATGGAGTCTTGCTCTGCCGCCCAGGCTGGACTGCAGTGGCGTGATCTTGACTAACTGCAACCTCCACCTCCCAGCTTCAAACGATTCTCCTGCCTCAGCCTCCTAAGTAGCTGGGACTACAGGCATGCACTACCACGCGTGGCTAATTTTTTGTATTTTTAGTAGAGATGGGGTTTCACCTGTGTTAGGATGGTCTCGATCTCCTGACCTCGTGATCTGCCTGTCTCGGCCTCCCAAAGTACTGGGATTACAGGCGTGAGCCACCGCGCCCTGCCAACACCCCCAACTCTTAACTGTGATGCTTCCAGTTCACTGAGTAAATAGAAGCAATCCAAAGACAGCTCCTAGGATCAACTCATTCAGCCATTCACCCACCCTCTTTATTTATTTAAGAGATGAGGTCTCGCTCTGTTGCCCAGGCTGGAGTGCAGCGGCGTGATCACAGCTTGCTGAAGCCTCAATCCTCTGGCCTCAGCCTGCGCAGTAGCTGGGACAACAGGTGTGCGCCACCACGCCCAGCTTCGGCATGCCTCCTTTACTATGGAAGTAAGTTCCTGCAAAAACAATTTGTTCACTCTGCTCTGGCTCCCATCCCCTTTTCTTTGAGCAACATCAAATTTTCCAGCTCCACTGGGTCACTCTCACACACTTGTTATTACCTCTCTCCTCATTTAAAAAGGGGAAAAAAAATCTCTTCATCCTCTTCCAGCTATGATCCATTTCTCTGCAGGCTGTTTTAGTGTACAGCCATCTGCATTCCCACCCATCTCTCTACATCCCTTGCCTCCAAACTTAGGTCACTGGTGGCTCCATACTGCAAATCCCAATGGCAGTCCTTCCATTCCAGAGGTCCTTCCTCCCCTGAGAGCACATGTGGCTCTCAGGACCCCATGTGCTCCCTGTCCTCTACTTCACTGGTGGCTCCTGCTAGTCTCCTATGCTCCTGCCTCTCTGCCAACTTGCTCCAATGAAGAGAGCACATGAGTTTGGGCCAGGCGCGGTGGCTCATGTCTGTAATCCCAGCACTTTGGGAGGCCGAGGTGGGCAGATCACTTGAGGTTAGGAGTTGGAGACCAGCCTGGCCAACATGGTGAAACCCCATTTCTACTAAAAATACAAAAATTAGCTGGGCATGGTGGCACACGCCTGTAATCCCACCTACTAGAGAGGCTGAGGCAGGAGAATCACTTGAACCTGGGAAGTGGAGGTTTCAGTGAGCTGAGATCGTGCCACTGCACTCCAGCCTGGGCAACAGAGCAAGACTCCATCTAAAAAAAAAAAAAAAAAAAAAAAAGCTGGGTGCAGTGGCTCACGCCTGTAATCCCAGCACTTTGGGAGGCTGAGGTGGGCAGATCACGGGGTCAGGAGTTCAAGACCAGCCTGACCAACATGGTGAAACCCCATCTCTACTAAAAATACAAAAATTAGCCAGGCGTGGTGGTGTGCGCCTGTAATCCCAGCTACTCAGGAGGCCGAGGCAGGAGAATCACTTGAACCCGGGAGGTGGAGGTTGCAGTGAGCCGAGGCACTCCATCCTGGGCAACAGAGCAAAAAGCCCATGAGTTTAATTGTTGGATCCTCTCCTTTCTGGCTATACTCACCTACACGAAGATTTCACCCAGTCTTAGGGCTTCATGCCTACTCTACACTGAGGACACCTGCTTCTCTAGCCTTGAGTCTGAATTGCAGACTCTGATCTATCTGCCTCAGCCACACCTCTACCTGACGTCTAACTTCCACCTAAGATTAAACATAGCATGTCCAAAACCAAGCCCCTGACGTCGCAACCTGCTCTTCCAGTCTTCCTCATCTCAGCTAACAGCAATTCCATCTTTCCAGATAATCAAATCAAAAGCCTTGGATTCATCCTCAATGTCTTTTTCCCTCACACATCCCTTATGCGATCCTCCCCCTGCCCCTCTACCTCTGAAATATAAATTAGCCGCGGCACCACGCCCAGCTAATTTTTGTATTTTTTGTAGAGACGGGGACCCACCATGTTCCCCAGGCTGGTCTAGAACTCCTGGGCTCAAGCGATACTCCCGCCTCGGCCTCCCAAAGTGCTGGCATTACAAGCATGAGCCACCGTGCCCAGCAATAACCATTATTGAATAAATCAATCAGTTTGCTTGTAACTCTATCACTTTGGGAGGTCACGCCTGTAATCTCATCACTTTGGTAGGCCCAGGTGGGAAGATAGCTTGAAGCCAGGAGTTCCAGACCAGCCTGGGCAACAGAGTGAGACCCCTCATCTCTAAAAAATTACAAAAATTAGCCGCGAGTCTGTAGTCCCAGCTACTCAGGAAGCTGAAGTGGGAAGCTTGCGCCCAGGAGGTCGAGGCTGCAATGAGCTATGATCGCGCCACTGCACTCCAGCCTCGGCGACACAGCAAGACTCAGTCTCAAAAAAGAAAAAAAAAAAAGGTCCAAACAAAATCTACGGATGAGCCCCTGAACCTCATTTTGCCCAGGGACTACAGTCCCCCCAACCCATGAATGGTGTCTGGCTTGCACAAGGAATGCAGAGGCCTCAGCCCGTCCTGTGACAACGTTAAGTCCAAGCGCGCCAAAAGGGGATGGCAGAGGAGTCATCCCCCGAATCTGCTGGGACCCAAGAGGTGGGGGGTTGGCTGTTCCTCCAGACTCACTAAAGCTTCGGCATCGCCTCCCGACGGCCGCTGGGAGAAGCCAGGCGTCCCGGTAGTCGCGCTTGGAAGGATGGGGTCGGGGGAAGTCAGTCTCCCCGACCTACTTCCCCCCAAGCTCGAGGTCCCAGGAGCCTCCTCCAGGACCCCGTAAACGCACGGAGTAGAGGAACTCCCAGTCCTGCCCGGCCCCAACGCCCACTCGCACGAGCCGCACCGGCACTCACCTTCTCTAGCTGCGAAAGCTCCGTTCACCCAGGAGACAGTGACTTCCGACTCTTGCCGGAAGCGGAAACCCCTCTCCCCCTTTCAGGTCCCGGTCACCCCCAGCCGGGACAGCCCAGCAAATAGGCCCGGCCTCCTTCGCCTCTGCTCTGAGCGCACGCGTACTCAAATAGGAGCGCTTCGACCGGGGCGCAGTGCGCCTGCGCAAGAGCCGGTGCGTATTTGCCTGTAGCTGCGCGCAGTACCAGTACTTCTGGTCAGTTCCGAGGAGCGGCAAGTGAGGAATATGAAATACCCTTATGGCTGAATCAGGGTGAAGGGGAAGCTTGTAAGCGTGGAAGACGCTCTACTCAAACTAAAAAGTTCGGGTTCTGATCCAGCAGATGAAGAGAGAGGCCTGAGAGGCTGCTGTTTTAACTTGCTCCCAGGTGACTTCCATGCTGCTGATCCGCAGACCACATTTTGAGTGCCCAGGTTGTAATAGATGAGGTTGAGTGGACAGGCTGGGGCCAGATTCCATGGAGCCTCGTGGGCCGTGTTAAGGATTTTTATTTTTTATTTTTATTTTATTTTATTTTATTTTTTTGAGACGGAGTCTCACTGTCGCCCAGGCTGGAGTGCAGTGGCTCGATTTTGGCTCACTGCAACCTCCGCCTCCCAGGTTCAAGTGATTCTCCCACCTCAGCCTCCCGAGTAGCTGGGATTACAGGCGCTGGTCACCGCGCCCGGCTAATTTTTGTAGGGTTTTTTTTTTTTTTTTTTTTGGTAGAGATGGGGTCTCACCATCTTGGCCAGGCTGGTCTTGAACTCGTGACCTCGTGATCCACCCGCCTCGGCCTCCCAAAGTGCTGGGATTACCGGCGTGAGCCACTGCGCCCGGCCAAGGACTTTTATTGGTTTTTGTGTTTGGTTTTGGTTTTTTCTGAGACACGGTCTCCGTCTGTCACCCAGGCTGGAGTGCAGTGGCGCGATCTCAGCTCACTGCAACCTTAGCCTCCCGGGTTCAAGCGATCCTTCTGCCTCAACCTCTTGGGTAGCTGTGATTACAGGTGCGCACCACCATGCCTGGCTAATTTTTGTATTTTTAGGAGAGATGGAGTTTCACCATGTTGGTCAGGCTGGTCTCGAACTCCTGACCTCAAGTGACTCATCCGCCTCGGCCTCTCAAATTGTTGAGATTACAGGCGTGAGCCACCACGCCCGGCCTGAAAAAGATATTTCAAGATGGAGAAAGAGAGGGGTTAGCTGTGTCACGTGTCCCTGAGTTGAAGAAGATGAGGAAAGAGATTTGACAGTTGAGTTTGGCAAGGGTCTGGTCCCTGGGGACCTTGATAAGAGCTGTTGCATTAGAGTGTTCAGGAAAATAATTTGTAATGAAATGTATTTCAAATACAGATGTTCCTTGACTTACGATGGGGTTACATCCCGATAAACCTATCATAATAAAGTTGAAAAATCTTAGAACCGTCAAGTCAGGGGCTGTCTGTAGAGGGATCTGTAGGATATCCCCTAGGGGGCAGTGTTACCCTGGGAACTGTCAAGTGTAACCAGTAGAACTGCCCTCCTGTGAGACCCTTTGTCAGTGCTGGCGCAAACTAGAATACACACAGGATGGAATCATACTATGCAGTTACCGTGCAACTTGCTATTTCCACTTAACCGTCTATACACGTATACTTAACTCTTGTTTTTAGTAGCTACACGATTCATAGTGCAACTCTGCCATAGTATAATCAACCGTTATCCTACTGATGGACAATTCCTGGATTTTCCTGAGTTTTGCCACTGCGATGATGCAGTAAAGGTCCCTGAATCAATATCCTTAAGACTGGATCTTTAGTGAAGCATAGTTTTCAAAGAATGACATTTGTGAGTACAGTGTCTCACCCCAGTAACCCCAGCACTTTGGGAGGCCGAGGTGGGAGGACTGCTTGAGCCCAGGAGTTTGAGGCTAGCATGGGCAACATAGTGAAATCTTGTCTCTAAAAATAAAATAAAAAACAATAAATGATGGCCGGGTACGGTGGCTCACCCAGCACTTTTTTGTCTTTGCTTTTTTTTTTTTTTTTTTTTTTGAGACGGAGTCTTGCTCTGTGGCCCAGGCTGGAATGCAGTGGCGTGATCTCGGCTCACTGCAACCTCCGCCTCCCGGATTCAAGCAATTCTCCTGCCTCAGCCTCCTGAGTACCTAGGATTACAGGTGTGCACCAACATGCCCAGCTAATTTTTGTATTTTTAGTAAAGATGAGGTTTCACCATGTTGGCCAGGCTGGTCTCGAACTCCTGACCTCGTGATCTGCCTGCCTTGGCCTCCCAAAGTGCTGGGATTATAGGTGTGAGCCACCGTGCCCGGCCCACCCCAGCACTTTGGGAGGCCAAGATGGGTGGATAACCTGAGGTCAGGAGTTCAAGACTAGCCTGACCAACATGGTAAAACCTTGTATCTACTAAAAATACAAAAGTTAGCTGGGCATGGTGGCAGGCACCTGTAGTCCCAGCTATTCAGGAGGCTGAGGCAGGAGAATCACTTGAACCCGGGAGGCGGAGGTTGCAGTGAGCCGAGATCACGCCACTGCACTCCAGCCTGGGCAACAAGAGTGAAACTCCATCTGAAAAAAAAAAAAAAAAGACATTTGAGTCACAGGATGTATATATCTTTCATTTTGTTCATGATTGCCACATTAGTTTTCTCTTTTTCTCTCCTTTCATCCCTTCCCTCTCTTACTTCCCTCCTTCCCAGCATTGTTGGATGTAGTTGACTGAACACGAATTGCTCATATTTAAACCATGCCTGGCCAAAATTGCATGTTTTGATATACAGGTATATCATTAAAACATGACCATAATCAAGACAATTATTTCCATCACCCTAAGAAATTTCCTCTTACCAGTAGCCGAGCGTGATGGCTCATGCCTGTAATCCTAGCACTTTGAGAGGCCGAGGTGTGCGAATCACGTGAAGACAGGAGTTTGAGACCAGCCTGGGCAACATGGTGAAACCCCTTGTAGTCTCTACCACAAATACAAAAATTAGCCAGACATAGTGGTACATGCCTGTAGTCCCAGCTACTCGGGAGGCTGAGGCTGGAGAATCACTTGAACCCGGGAGGTGGAGGGTGCAGTGAGCCAAGATTGTGCCACTGCACTCCAGCCTGGGTGACAGATCAAGACTCAGTCTTAGAAAAAAAAGAAATTCTCTCTTGCCCTTTTGTGCTCTGTCCCCTACTCCAGCCCCTGGCCCTAACTGATTTGTTTTTGGTTCCTATAACTTTGTCTTTTTCAGAAAGTCATATAAGCTGAATCATACAACGTGTAGCCTTTTGAGTTGGGCTTCTTTCCCCAGCATATGATGTTTGAAACTCACTCATGTTCCCAGCACTTTGGAAGGCCAAGGCAGGTGGATTGCTTGAGGTCAGAAGTTCAAGACCAGCCTGGCCAACATGGTGAAACCCTATTTCTACTAAAAATACAAAAATTAGCCAGGTGTGTTGGTGTGTGCCTGTAATCCCAGCTACTTGGGAGGCTAAGGCAGGAGAATTGCTTGAAACCAGGAGGCAGAGGTTGCAGTGAGCCAAGATCGCGCTATTGCACTCCAGCCTGGGTGACAGAGCCAGACTCTGTCTCAAAAAAAAAAGAAAAAAAGAAACTCAGTTGTGTTGTTGGATATGTCAGTGGTTTGTTTCTTTTTTGTTTTCTTTTGAGATGGCGTCTCACTCTGTCACCTAGACTGGAGTGCAGTGGCACCATCATGGTTCACTGTAGCCTCAACTTCCCAGGCTCCGGCAATCCTCCCACCTCAGCTTCCCGAGTAGCGGGGATTACACCTGTGCACCACCACGCCCAGTTAATTTTTGTGTTTTTTGTAAAGACAAGGTTTTGCCATGTTGCCCAGGCTGGTCTCGAACTCCTGGGCTCAAGCAATCCACCTGCCTTGGCCTCTCAAAGTGCTTGGATTATAGGCACAATTATTATTCAGTTGTATTCTGTTATCTGAATGTCCCACACTTTATCTTTTCACCTGTTAGTGACCTGTTTTTGCATTGTTGCCGGTGTTGAGCAATTATTAGAGCTGTTATGAACCATCTCTTTCATTTTGAGGGTGGCAGACGACACCACTTGAAAATATGCCACTTTGGCATATGGATTGTTTTCAGCTAAGGGCACTTGAAAAACAGTAGGTGCAGGAAAAGCACTCTGACCTCCCTCTTTTCTCTGGAAAACGAGATAAACCCCCGTATGGAAGATGCCCTCCCCATCCCAGAAAGAAAGTAAAATTCTTTTTAGACAGAGTCTCATCCTGTTGCCCAGGCTGGAGTGAAGTGGTGTGATACCCACTTCCTGCAACCTCACTGCAACCTCCACCTCCTAGTCTTAAGCGATCCTCTCACCTTGTCCCCAAAATAGCTGGGATCACAGGCGCCCACCACCATGCCCAGCTAATTTTTGGTATTTTTGGTAGACACAGGGTTTCATTAAGTTGCCCAGGCTGGTCTTCAGCTCCTGAGCTCAAGTGATCCACCTGCTTCTGCCTCCCAAAGTGCTGGAATTACAGGCCTGAGCCACCGCGCCCAGCCCTAGAGCGTACAATTCTTATTACCAGAAGACAGGGAGTCAAAGCTTAGGAAAAAATGCACAAACAAACCTTGTTAAATGAACCCTTATTTTTCTAGTTATTTTTCCACCATTAACTGCCCTAGCCCAAACACCTTTGTCTTGTCACATTTTCATAATTTACTACCCTTTTAAAACTTTATTTATAATATTTATTTGTAATTTTTAAATTTATTTATATATTTATTTAGAGACAGGGCCTTACTCTGCTGCCCAGGCTGGAGTACAGTGGCACAATCATAGCTGATTGCAGCCTCAAACTGCTGGGCTCAAGCGAAACTCCCGCGTCAGCCTCCTGAGTCCCTGGGACTACAGGTGCGTGCCACCCAGCTAATTTTACTTTTTGTTGTTTTAGAGATGGGGTCTCCCTGTGTTGTCCAGGCTGTTCTTGAACTCCTGGTTCCAAGCAATCCTCCCACCTTGGCCTCCCAAAGTGTTGGGATTACTAGTATGAGCCACCATGCCCATCTATAATTTACTACTTTTTTTTTTTTTTTTTTTTTTTTTGAGAAGTCTGGCTCTGTTGCCCAGGCTAGAGTTCAGTGGTGCAATCTCAGCTCACTGCAACCTTTGCCTCCCAGATTCAAGTGATTCTTCTGCCTCAGCCTCCCAAGTAGCTGGAATTACAGGTATGTGCCACCATGCCTGGCTAATTTGTGTATTTTTAGTAGAGATGGGGTTTCTCCATGTTGATTAGGCTGGTCTCAAACTCCCAACCTCAGGTGATCCGCCCGCCTTGGCCTCCCAAAGTGTTGGGATTACAGGCATGAGCCACCATGTCCATCCATAATTTTCTGCTGTTTGTCCAATACAGTAAATGAGTGTTTGACTCTAACTGCCTCTTTGGGTCTTCAATTCCTTTTCAGGGCTCCCATGTCCCATAGAACTTATGTTAAATATATTTCTGTGCTTTTCTCCTATTAATTGATCAAATGTCAGTTTAAGTCTTAGGCCCAGCCAGAGATCTAAGAGGGTAGAGGAGAAATCTTGCCTTCCCTCCACAGGTCTTTGTGTGGATGTTCATCTGCATCTTTCCCTGTGATTGCTTGCTTGATTGGTTGATTGATTTTGAGACAGGGTCTCACTCTGTGGCCCAGGCCGAAGTACAGTAGCGTGATCATGACTCACAGCAGGCTTGACCTCCCAGGCTCAAGTGATTCTCCCACCTCAGCCCCTGCCCCACACTCTCCACCCCACCCTCTCAGCCCCCTGAGTATCTGGAACTACAGATAAGCACCTCCATGCCTGTTTACTTTTTTTTTTTGGTAGAGATGGGATTCACTGTGTTTCTCAGGCTGGTCTTGAACCCCTAGGCTCAAGAAATCCACCCACCATGGCCTCCCAAAGTTCTGGGATTACAGGCATGAGCCACCACATCCTGCCTCCCTGAAATATTTGATTCCTTCAGAATTTATTTTTGTATGTGGTCTAAGGTAGAGTTCAGGTTTTGTCTCATTCCAGTGCAAACTGATAAGGTAAGTAACACCTCCTTTTCCATGAACTTGCAATGCGACCTTGAATCTATATTATGTTCTTATATAAATCTTCCTGAATTTGTTCTTGAATTCCCTCGGTATTTTCCTGAGTCAATGCTATATTGTTTTTGTATTTGTTTCTACTTTCTCTCTTGATATTTTCCTGAGCCAATGTTTTGTTTTGGTTTTTTTTTTTTTTTTTGGCTTTTTTATTTTAGAGACAGGATCTCACTCTGTCATCCAGGCTCAGGCTGGAATGCCGTGGTGTGATCATTGCTCACTGTAGCCTCCAACTCCTGGGCTCAAGGGATCTTCCCACCTCAGCCTCCTAAATAGCTGGAACCACAGGCGTACACCTCCATGCCTGGTTAATTTATGTATTTTTTTTAAAGTTGGGGCCTTGCTATGTTGCCCAGGCTGGTCTTGAATTCCTGGCCTCAAGTGATCCTCACATCTTAGCCTTCCAAAGTGCTGGGATGCTGGGATTACAGGTACGAGCCACCACAGCTTACCCTGAGTCAATGTCAATGTCTTTTTTTTTTTTTTTTTGAGACACTGTCTTGCTCTGTCACCTAAGCTGGAGTGCAGTGGTGCAATCTCGGGTCACTACAACCTCTGCCTCCAGGGTTCAAGTGATTCTCGTGCCTCAGCAGCCTCCCAAGTAGCTGGGATTACAGGCACCCACCACCACACCTGGCTAATTTTTGTATTTTTAGTAGAGACAGGGTTTCGCTACATTGGCCAGGCTGGTCTTGAACTGACCTCAGGTGATCCACCCACCTCGGCCTCCCAAAGTGCTGGGATTACAGGCGTGAGCCACCACACCTGACCGTGAGCCAGTGTCTTACTATTTTGATGACAGTATGTTTTGCTATTTGGTAAGGCAGGTATCTCACCGTTATTCATGATTCTTGGCCTGGGATGCTGTTTAGGAAGTGGACATGGCCTGAGCATCAAGTGACAGACAGCCTACTGGCTGCATGAGAATGCCAGTCCGTTTCCCAGCCTCTACTTTGACAAGCAGAGTGGCAAGATGGTAGTATCTGTGACAGCTGAAATCAGGAGTGGTTGGTTGCTCAGGAGGATCGAGAAGAGATGAAACCCTGCCACTTGCCTGAGGGACTCTGCTGTCTTGTTTCTTGCAGGTTAAAAGGCATCTTTCCAAAAATGGCTGAACCTGGTGTGGTGGCTATGCCTGTAATCCCAGCATTTTGAGAGGCCGAAGTGAGAGGATCACTTGAGGACAGGAGTTCAGGACCAGTTTGAGCAACCTAGGGAGACTCCATCTCTCTTTTTTTTTTTTTTTGAGATGGAGTCTTGCTCTGTCGCCCAGGCTGGAGTGCAGTGGCACGATCTTGGCTCACTGCAAGCTCCGCCTCCCAGGTTCACACCATTCTCCTGTCTCTCGGCCTCCCGAGTAGCTGGGTCCACAGGCGCCCGCCACCATGCCTGGCTAATTTTTTTTTTTTTTTTTTTTTGTATTTTTAGTAGAGACAGGGTTTTACCCTGTTAGCCAGGATGGTCTCGATCTCCTGACCTTGTGATCCGCCCGCCTTGGCCTCTCAAACTGCTGGGATTACAGGCGTGAGCCACCGCGCCTGGCTTTTTTTTTTTTTTTTTTGGAGACAGAGTCTCAGTCCATTGCCCAGGCTGGAGTGCAGTGGCGTGATCTCGACTCACTGCAACCTCCACCTCCCGGGTTCAAGCAGTTCTCCCACCTTAGCCTCCCAAGTATCTAGGGTTACAGGTGCGCACCACCGTCCCTGGCTAATTTTTGTATTTTTTGGTAGAGGAGGGATTTCACCATGTTGACCAGGCTAGTCTTGAACTCCTGACTTCAGGTGATCCGCCCACCTTGGCCTCCCAAAGTGCTGGGATCATAGGCATGATGTACCATGCCTGGCCCCCATTTCTTAAAATAAATAAATTAGGCTGGGTGCGGTGGTTCATGGCTGTAATCCCAGCACTTTGGGAAGCCAAGGTGGGCAGATTGCTTGAGCCCAGGAGTTCAAGACCAGCCTGGACAAAGTAGTGAAACCCCGTCTCTACAAAAAATACAAAAATTGGCCGGGTGCAGTGGCTCACGCCTGTAACCTCAGCACTTTGAGAGGCCGAGGTGGGTGGATCACGAGGTCAGGGTGGATCACGAGGTCAGGAAATGGAGACCGTCCTGGTCAACATGATGAAACCCTGTCTCTACGAAAAATACAAAAATTAGCTGAGCATGGTGGCACGCTTACCTGTAGTCCCAGCTACTCAGGAGGCTGAGGCAGGAGAATCAATTGAACCTGGGAGGTGGAGGGTGCAGTGAGCCAAGATCAGGCCACTACACTCTGGCCTGGTGACAGAGCAAAGATTCTGTCTCAAAAAAAAAAAAAAAAAAAAAAAAAATTAGCCAGGTGTGGTGGTGTGTGCTTGTAGTCCCAGCTGTTCAGGATGCTTAGGTGGGAGGATCGCTTGAGTCCCTGAGATAGAAGTTGCAGTGAGCTGTGATCGCACTACTGTACTCCAGCCTGACAGCCTGGGCAACAGAGTGAAACCCTGTCTAAAAAAAAGAAAAGTAAAGAAAAAAATAAAATAATTAATTAAGATGTCTGAGTGCTGGCTGGTGTTGTCTCCTCAGCAAGACAGAAGCTCCCTGAGGGCCAGCGCCCACCCTGATGTATTCCTCCCAGTGTCCTTGGGTCCCCAGCTGCCTGGCACAGAGCTTTGGTCCTTGGTGCTCGGTAGAAGTGTCTGGCTGATGTAGAGGAGGGAGCCTGAGTTACAATGCCCCCTCCCCTGCCACTCAGTCTTCGTGTGACATTGGATGTGTCACTTCTTCTTTCTGTGCTCTGGGCCGTGGGAACAGGGTCCTTGGGCTATGATGGTGACCTCTGATTCAGACTCCTGCCTGTCTGGTGCCTCTGAGTCAGTGAGAAGAGACAGGGCAGCTGTGACCTCCCTAGACTGTTGTGGTTAAGATTAAGGGACTGCCTCTTCCTAGAAATGACCTTGGTCACAGTGGTTAATCCGTCCAATCTAAGATAAATATTGTACCAAAAAAAAATTAAGAAACAAAAACCCACAAAAACACGTCTGAGCTTCTGTAATATCCTCTGAGAAGCAAGGATGATTCTGGCCCCTGCCTCATGGGCCCGGATCAGAAGTGACGGTAAATGGCAGCTGGAACAAACTCAGGATTGCATTTTGGGGATTTGTTTGTTTGCTTGAGACAAGAGTCTTGCTCTGTCGCTCAGGCTGGAGTGCAGTGGTACGACCTCAGCCCACTGCAACCTCCACCTCCTGGGTTCGAGTGATTCTCCTGTCTCAGCCTCCTGAGTAGCTGGAATTACAGGCGCCCACCACCATGCCAGCTAATTTTTGTATTTTTAGTGGAGACAGCGTTTTGCCATGTTGGCCAGGCTGGTCTTGAACTCCTGATCTCAAGTGATCTGCCCACCTCAGCCTCCCAAAGTGTTGGGATTACAGGTGTGAGCCACCACCCCTGGCCAGGATTGCATTTTGGAAAGATCACTGCTTAATTATAACAGTTGGTCAGACATGATGGCTCACACCTGTAATACTGCATTTTGGGAGGCTAAGGAGGAAGGATCACTTGAGGTCAGGAGTTTGAGACCAGCCTAGGCAACATAGCAAGACCCCGTCTCTACAAAACACACACACACAAAATTAACCAAGAGTGGTGGAGTGAAGCTGTGGTCCCAGCCACTCAGGAGGCAGAGGCAGGAGGATCCCTTGAGCTCAGGAGGTGGAGACTGCAGTGAGCTATGATTGCACCATTGCACTCCAGCCTGGGCAACAGAGTGAGACACTGTTTAAAAAAAAAAACCAAAAAATTACAACAGTAACACATACACCTTGTAACAAATTCAACAGTATTGACATCTATAAAGTAGCAAATGATACCAATATGCGCACGCACGCACACACACACACACACACACACACACACACACACACACACACACACACACACACACACACACACACACACACACACACACACACACACACAGAGTAACAAATAAGCCAGAGCAGTGGCTCATGCCTGTAATCTCAGCACTTTGGGAGGCCGAGGTGGGTGGATCACCTGAGGTCGGGAATTCAAGATCAGCCTGACCAACATGGAGAAACCCTGTCTCTACTAAAAAATACAAAATTAACCAGGCGTGGTGGCGCATGCCTGTAATCCCAGCTACTCAGGAGGCTGAGGCAGGAGAATTGCTTGAATCTGGGAGGCAGAGGTTGCTGTGAGCCGAGATCACGCCACTGCACTCCAGCCTGGACAGCAAGAGGGAAACTCCATCTCAAAACAATAAATAAGTAAAATAACAAATGAAAGGTGACAATTTCACCAAGTGCCTCTCCCCAGAAGTAACCTCAGTTACTTTTTTTTTTTTTGAGACAGTCTCCCAAACTGGAGTGCAGTGGCGTGATCACAGCTCACTGCAGCCTCCACTTCCCAGACTAGAACGATTCTCGTGCCTCAGCCTCCCAGGTAGCTGGGATTATAGGCATGCATCACCAGGCCTGACTAATTCTTTTTGTATTTTTTAGTAGAGGTGGGTTTTTGCCATGTTGGCCAGGCTGGTCTTGAACTCCTGTCCTCAAGTGATCTGCCTGCCCCCGCCTACCAAAGTGCTGGGATTACAGGCGTGAGCCACTGCGCTCAGCCCTGTTACATTTTGTCCAGGTTTATTTCACTCTGCTAGGCAGGCAACTGGAGCCAAACAGTTGGGTTCCTGCCGTGTAAGTAGTTGCAAGCGGCGGTTGAGGGTGGGCCAAAGGAGGGGTTCCTGTGCCTTGGCTAGCGCTAATGTCCTGGGTTGCCTGGGGTGGGTGTTACTTAACTCTCCCTCAGAGGGGAACTGGGCTCCCCTGCAGCTGTCACATCAGGTCTAGCACTCTGCTTTCAGTATTTATGAAAGAAACAGGCCCTGAGATAATTCTTTTTTTTTTTTTTTTCCCTGAAACGGAGTCTCATTCTGTTTCCCAGGCTGGAGTGCAGTGGTGTGATCTCGGCTCACTGCAACCTCTGCCTCCTGCGTTCAGGCAATTCTCCTGCCTCAGCCTCCTCAGTAGCTGGGACTACAGGCACGTGCCACCATGCCCGGCTAATTTTTTGTATTTTTAGTAGGGACGGGGTTTCACCATGTTGGCCAGGCTGGTCTCCAACTCCTGACCTCAAGTGATCTGCCTGCCTCAGCCTCCCAAAGTGCTGGGATTACAGGTGTGAGCCACTGCGCCCGGCCCTGAGAAAATTCTGCTTCTAGAAGTTTTCTTACACATTACTTTCACAGCATTGGTCCAGGGACCACCACTGCAGCCTTGTTGGTAAGAGGGAAAGAATTATTTATTTATTTATTTATTTATTTATTTATTTTGAGAAAGAGTCTCGCTCTGTTGCTCAGTCTGGAGTGCAGTGGCATGATATTGGCTCACTGCCAACCACCGCCTCCCAGTTTCAAGCAATTCTCCTGTCTCAGCCTCCCAAGTAGCTGGGACTACAAGCACATGCCACCATGCCCAGCTAATTTTTGTATTTTTAGTAGAGACAGGGTTTCACTATATTGGTCAGGCTGGTCTCAAACTCCTGACCTCAGGTGATCCATCTGCCTCAGCCTCTCAAAGTGTTGGAATTACAGGTGTGAGCCACCGCGCCCGGCCTAGAAGGAAAGATTTAAAAAGACCATGGCTGGGCGCGGTGGCTCATGCCTGTAATCCCAGCACTTTGAGAGGCCGAGGCGGGTGGATCACGAGGTCAAGAGTTCAAGACCATCCTGGCCAAGATGGCGAAACCACATCTCTACTAAAAATATAAAAATCAGCTGGGCATGGTGGCGTGCGCTTGTAGTCCCAGCTACTTGGGAGGCTGAGGCAGAGAATTGCTTGAACCCAGGAGGCGGAGGTTGCAGCGAGCCAAGATCGTGCCACTGCACTCCAGCCTGGGTGACAGAGCGAGACTCCATCTCAAAAAAAAAAAAAAAAACAAAACTTCAACGAGGCTGAGCACTTTGGCTCACGCCTGCAATCCCAGCACTTTGGGAGGTTGAGGCAGGAGGCTCACTTGACCCTGGGAATTTGAGGCTGCAGTGAGCTATGATCCCGCCATTGCACTCTAGTCTGAGTGACAGAGCAAGATTCTGTCTCTCAAAACAACCCCCAAAACCAATAAAATCCTGCAAGGAGTACTAGCAAGGAGCCAGTGACATAAGGCAGAAGCTTCGTGGCTGTCAAAAAGAAGGGCGATCTTGTTCCTTGTTCCTGGGAATCCTGCAAACATGTCTGCCCCATAGGTAATGCATGGACAAGGTCATTTGTTATGGCATTGAGGATTGCAAAATTGTTGGAAGTGTTACAGGAAAGGGATCTCAATCCAGACCCCAAGAGAGCGTTCTTGGATCTTAAGAAATAATTCAGGACTGGGCGCGGTGGCTCTTGCCTGTAATCCCAGCACTTTGGGAGGCCAAGGCAGGTGAATCACCTGAGGTCAGGAGTTCAAGACCAGCCTGACCAACATGGTGAAACCCCGTCTCTATTAAAAATACAAAATTAGCCAAGTATGGTGGTGGGGGCCTGTAACCCCAGCTACCTGGGAGGCTGAGGCAGGAGAATTGCTTAATCGGTTGAACCCAGGAGATGGAGGTTGCAGTGAGCCAACATCACACCCATGTACCCCAGCCTGGGTGACAGAGTGAGACTCCATCTCAAAAAAGAAAAAAAAAAAGTGGAGTGCAGTAACAGGAATGTGTGCAAAACTATGTGTATATTGTGTTGCTTTTGGTGTAAAAAATGGGAATGTGTTTACAGTGGCATGCCCCTGTAATCTCATCTACTCGGGAGGCTGAGGTGGGAGGATCACTTGAGCCCAGGAGCTCAAGACCAGCCTAGGCAACATAGCAAAACTCTGTCTCTGAAAAACAGTCTGGAAGCAATAAATAGCTCATGCCTGTAATCCCAACACTTTGGGAGGCTGAGGCAGGAGGATTTCTTGAGCCCAGGAGTACAAGACCGGTTTGGGCAACAGAACAAGACTCCCATCTCTACAAAAAAAAATTTAAAAATTAGTTAGAAGTGGTGGTGCCTGCCTGTAGTCCTAGCTAGTTGAGAGGCTAGGGTGGGAGGATTGCTTGAGCCCAGGAGTTTGAGGCTGCAGGGAGCTATGATTGTACCACTGCACTCCAGCCTGGACAATACAGCAAGACCCTTCTCCCTAAAGAAATAATAGGCCGGGCGCGGCAGCTCACACCTGTAATCCCAGCACTTTGGGAGGTTGAGGCGGGCGGGTCACGAGGTCAGGAGATTGAGACAATCCTGGCCAACATGGTGAAACCCCATCTCTACTAAAAATACAAAAATTGCCAGGCGCGGTGGCTCACTCCTGTAATCCCAGCACTTTGGGAGGCTGAGGCAGGCGGATCACGAGGTCGGGAGATTGAGACCATCCTGGCTAACACGATGAAACCCCATCTCTATTTAAAAATACAAAAAATGAGCTGGGCGTGGTGGCGGGCGCTTGTAGTCCCAGCTACTGGGGAGGCTGAGGCAGGAGAATGGCGTGAACCCAGGAGGCAGAGCTTGCAGTGAGCCGAGATCACGCCGCTGCACTCCAGCCTGGGCGACAGAGTGAGACTCCGTTTCAAAAAAAAAAAAAAAATTAGCTGGGCGTGGTGGCGCGTGCCTATAATCCCAGCTACTCGGGAGGCTGAGGCAGGAGAATTGCTTGAATCTGGGAGTTGGAGGTCGCAGTGAGCCGAGATCACGCCACTGCACTCCAGCCTGGCGACAGAGTGAGACTCCGTCTCAAAAATAAAAAAAGGAAATAATAAAGGGAATGTTTTGATTATGGAGG
This sequence comes from Pongo abelii, assembly GCF_028885655.2. Classification (NCBI taxonomy): domain Eukaryota; kingdom Metazoa; phylum Chordata; class Mammalia; order Primates; family Hominidae; genus Pongo; species Pongo abelii. The sequence goes on from NC_072005.2 coordinate 11,612,015, forward strand.
CATAGACTATATAGAGAAAGAAAATGATTAATATTAGTTGCCCCTGGGGTGGAGGAAGACTTGCTTTATGTTGTACCCTTCTTTCTGCTTGGATTTTATTTAATTTTTTTTTTGAGACAGAGTCTTGCTCTATCACCCAGGCTGGAGTGCAGTGGCACAATCTCAGCTCACTGCAACCTCCGCCCTTACCTCCCCACCCCCCTTACCCCCAAACCCCCCAGGCTCAAGCAATTCTCTCGCCTCAGCCTCCCAAGTAGCTGGGATTACAGGCATGTGTCACCATGCCTAGATAAGTTTTGTATTTTTAGTAGAGATGGGGTTTCACCATGTTGGCCAGGCTAGTCTCGAAATTCTGTCCTCAAGTGATCCAACCACCTAGGCCTTGCAAAGTGCTGATATTACAGGCGTGAGCCATCGTGCCTGGCCTGTTTTCTTTATTTTTTTGAGACAGATTCTTGCTCTGTCACCCAGGCTGGAGTACAGTGGCACAATCTCAGCTCATTGCAACCTCCGCCTCCTGGGTTCAACCAGTTCTCCTGCCTCAGCCTCCTGAGTAGCTAGGACCATAGGCTCCTGCCACCACAACTGGCCAATTTTTTTTTCTTTAGACAGAGTTTCACTCTTGTTGCCCAGGCTGGAGTGCAGTCGTGCAATCTTGACTCACTGCAACCTCCACCTCCCAGGTGCAAGTGATTCTCCTGCCTCAGACTCCCGAGTAGCTGGGATTACAGGCACTTGCCAGCAAGCCTGACTCATTTTTTGTATTTTTAGTAGAGATGGGGTTTCACTATGCTGGCCAGGCTGATCTCGAACTCCTGACCTCAAATAATTCACACGCTTTGGTCTCCCAAAGTGCTGGGATTACAGATGTGAACCACTGAGCCTGGCCTCTGCTTGGATTTTATTTTTTTTTTTATTTTTGAGATGGAGTCTCGCTCTTTCGCCCAGGCAGGAGTGCAGTGGCGCTATCTCGGCTCACTACAAGCTCCGCCTCCTGGGTTCACACCATTCTCCTGCCTCAGCCTCCCGAGTAGCTGGGACTACAGGCGCCTGCCACCATGCCCAGCTAATTTTTTGTATTTTTAGTAGAGACGGGGTTTCACTGTGTTAGCCAGGATGGTCTCAATCTCGTGACTTTGTGATCCGCCTGCCTCGGCCTCCCAAAGTGCTGGGATTACAGGCCTGAGCCACCGCGCCCGGCCGGATTTTAAAATCACATCCATGGATAAGGCAACTTGGTCATGGATGGGGTAAGAGATGGAGGCAAGGAACAGCAGCTCAGGGGAGCCCAGCCACTCTAACCAGGAGAACATAACACACCAGTGGCACTGGTTCAGCCTTGGCAACTATTCTTTTATTGAACATCAGTGACAGAAAGATGCTTGATTTAGGAGGAAGCTTTCCCTCCCTCCCCCGTTGCACCCCGGAACTCAGCAAAAGTGAGCCAGCCATAGAGCGTAACACTGTGGCTGGGACACATGTCCATGTCTGTTTCACATACGTGGGCATCTGTGCCACAAGGGTCACGTGGCACCACAGTTCATCAGCTGTGTTCCCCCTTCCTGCCCTGCTGCAGCGCCACAGGTCAGAGGAAATGCCTGCCTGTGAGCAGGCTCCCGGCAGGGCCCACCCACCCAACAGTGGAGATCGGGCCTCAGAGCTGGGCAGTCATGGGGGTTCAGGGCCTGGCTCGCCTCGGCAGGCTGGTCTTAAAGAGGGACTTGCCCGAGGCCTCGATGTAAGTGACAGTCATCTCTTTGGAGCTGATCTCCACATAGGCAAAGCCACCCAGTGAGTCTTCAGTCCCATAGTGGAAGCGCAGATAGCCGTTGGGGACCTTGTGCTGGTGCCGCTTCGAGGGGTCCATGAAATTCCCAGCCCCACTCAGCACGTAGCCCACCCCGTTCTCATCTTGCAGGTACTGAGGATGGAGGACAAGGGGTCAGTAGAGACCCAGCTTTGAGCAGAGCCCTGCCTAAGGTCTAGGGCTTGATCTGGCCCTAACCACAGTCACTTTGAGGTATGTAACCCCTCCTGGCTTCAATTTCCTGACTTTTAGGAGTGTATTAATCCTATTTCATAGGTAGAGCACTTAGTAAGAAATTGGTGGCCAGGTGTGGTGGCTCACGCCTGTAATCCCAGCACTTTGGGAGGCTGAGGGGGTTGATTGCTTGAGCCCAGGAATTTGAGACCAGCCTGGGCAACATAGTGAGACCTTGCCTCTACAAAAAAATGCACAAGGGCCGGGTGCAGTGGCATATGCCTATAATCCCAGCACTTTGGGAGGCCGAGGCAGGCAGATCACTTGAGGTCAGGAGTTCGAGATCAGCCTGGCCAACATGGTGAAACCCCGTCACTACTAAAATATAAAAATTAGCAAGGATTGGTGGCCCATGCTTGTAATCCCAGCTACTTGGGAGGCTGAGACAGGAGAATTGCTTGAACCCAGGAGGCAGAGGTTGCAATGAGTCGAGATCGTGCCACTGCACTCCCTCTCAAAAAAAAACAAAAAACAAAAATTAGCTGCACGTGGTGGCCCACGCCTGTAGTGTCAGCTGCTCTGGAGGCTGAAGTGGGAGGATCACCTGAGCCCGGGAGATTGAGGCTGCAGTAAGGCCTGATTGCACCACTGCACTCCAGCCTGGGCGAAAAACAGTGAGTGAGACCTTGTCTCCAAAAAAAAAAAAAAAAAAAAAAAAAGAGATTAAAAAAAGAAAGAAAGAAATTGGCAATTCAAAGATTATTCTGGCTTCGGAGTGTTTTCCTGGTTAGACAGCAAGATTTGAGGGACAGTCTAGACATTCTGAAGGCCACAGGAGCCCCTCAAACAGCAGGAGGACCCCAGCCATGTGGACATCAGCTGGGATGGGGACCCCCCTCACCCAGCCCCCACCCCACCCACAGGGCCCTCACCTGCAGATTGTGATCGTGGCCGCACAGGTAGGCGGTGACCCCGTATGTGGCCAGCAGTGGCCGTAGCTGCTTGACCAGGCAGTGGGTAGGCCCGTGCTCGGCTATGGACCACACGGGGTAGTGGCCAGCCACCAGCACGTAGTCCTCCCTGGCCGCCGCCAGCTGTTTCTTGAGCCAGGACAGCTGTGTGCGGGCCAGCTTCACGTCTCGGGGCCTCTCAGGCTGCTGGCTGAGGAAGTCATCCGAGTTGCCACATAGTGTCACAGTGTCCAGCATAAAAATGGCCACAGACACATTGGTCCGTGGGATCTTGAAGTGCAGGCGGTAGAAAGGGCTGGGGAAGTTCCTATGGAGGGGATAGAGGTCGTGGGTGCACATCTTGGGCACAGAAGTCCCAGGGTCCCCTCAAGCCACAGGGCCCCTGTGTCCCTGCTGTGTGAGGATCTGGGGGAGGCAGGGCTGAGGGTGGCTCACCAGCGCTTAGAGATCTTAGAGTATGCAATCTGGGCAGAGACGTTGCCAAGGTGGTCATGGTTTCCGGCCAGCACGTACCAGGGCACTTTGCGAAGGGAGCGGTCAGAGAATACGTCCTCAAAGGTCTCCTGTAGCAAACAGATAGGGCAGGCCTCTTCCCTGGGGTCAATGGCTACGCTGATCCTCCCACCAAGTCAGGATAAGGGAGATATTGAATGCTCCCGGCGCCCAAAGGTGCCCCATCACCTTCCCTCTGCCTTCTCCAAAGGAAGGTCACTAGGTAAGGCGGCTTCTTCCCACTGCCCGCCCCCACCTCCTGCCCCACTCTGTTGGGCACAGACCTGGAACCTCTTGTCATTGACGTCTTGCACACCAGTGAAGTAAAAATTGTCCCCTAGAGACAGGATGAAGTCTGCACCCAGGATCTGCACAGTCCGAGCGATCTCCTTGGCATTGGCCATTTCCCGGGCCGTGTGGAATGGGGCATTGGGGACGCCTCCCCAGTCACCCACGGCTACAAAGCGCAGGGCAGGGGTGGCACCATCAGCCAGGGAGGGTAGCAACAAGGCTTGCAGGATGAGCAACGCCGTCCACATGTCCATCTGGGAGAAGAGAGACAAGCATAGGTGGCCCGGGCTGTGACAAGGGCAGGGAGGCCTTGAGACCCCTGCCTGCCCTGAGATAGAGGGAGACTGCTTGCTGCAGGCTGCCCCTGCGGGAACCCCTTGGTGCCCTAATTCTCAGGACGCGGCTGCACAAGCTGGCTTAGGGTAGGGGGGGCGGTCTGTGAGAGGGCGAGCTGCACCAAGATGGCCCCGCAGGCCCATTTCACCCTCCTTCCACCTAGCCTGCCCAGCACTCACCCTGGGGGAGACACAGGCCAGTCACCGGAGGCTCTGAGAGGCTGGTGGGCTCCAGAGCAGAACTGCCAGTCCCTGAGCCTTTATTCCCTGAGGAGGAAGTGGATCATTAGTGAGGATGATGCAGTTTCTCCGAGGGCTGTCCCGGGAGCCCTCCCCTTGGGTCATGTGAGCCCTGGACTTCTCTGGAGCAGGACACCGGATTGGGGTGGGGGTGGGAGGATCTGGGCACACGTGTGCAGCAGCCTCGGCCCACACAGCCTCTGGGTCTACCTGCAGGGGCCTGTTTGTGCTGTAGGCTTGACACGTCCAGGTATTTCTGTGTGTCTGTGTATCTCAGTGTGAGTGTGTGTGTGTGTGCACGCTGGGATTACCCAAGACACATCTCCTGCACCTTCTTTCTCTGAGTAAGGGCTTGCCTGTGTGTGTCTGCGTGTGTCTTGCTTCCTGCATGCAGCTGCGCATGACTACCTGGGCCTCGGCTCTGTACCTGATGGTGTTGCTGCAGACCTGTATGCTGAGCCTGCGAGGCCTGTGTGGCTTGTCTGCGATGCACGCCTGTGTTCTCACGTGGCTCTGGGTGGGAATCCCTATGGATGGAGTTTTGTGTGTGTCCACGTGTGTGTGCCTGGGTTGCGTCTCTAGGATGGGTTGCATATCTGGTGTGGGAGCTGTGTTTGACAACATCTGAGTGCGGGACTCCGCGTGTGTCCCCGTCCTCCCCCGCCCTCTCTCCACCCCACACATAAACACCAACGGGCCTCCCTTTTCCAGGAAGTCCTGCCCACACCCTCCCCTCTCCCCAGACTCCCATTCCTGCAGGAGGAACCAGGCAGGAGGCAGCTAGCTGGTGATAGCGCGCGTGACCACAGACCTCTGACCCTCATAGTCTCAGCAGCTGTCTGCAGGCCCTCCACGGGACCGCAGCCTGGGAGGGCAGGAGGCCCTGTACCTAAGGCCGGTCTGACCTGCTCCTCACCTCCCTGCCTGCCTCCTCCGTGCTGGGCGCCGCCGCGACACGTCCCGCGGACATTCACGAGTCCCTTCAGTCCCTGCGAGCGCGGACCCGGGAGAGAGCTCTCATTCAACGCTGAGGCCACTGGCTCACAGATCTCCCCGGGTCACCCTGCGAAGTGCTTGTTCCCCCCTATTCCCAGCCCTGCAGCAGCAACAAACGGGAAGGAAGTGGGTGACGAGGACAGGCAGAGACCCCTCCCACGGGGCCGCCCGCATCTCACCTGCCGTCGGCGGGGCGGGCGTTGCGGCCGGTGCCCAGCTGCAGATCCGCAGGCGATCGCACTCCTGTGCGGCCCCAGCTTTAAGCAGGCAGCGGCCGATCCGTCCTGCTCGAGGGCTCGGGGCTGACCCAGGTGAGCCCCGTGGGGGAGGGCGGGCGCCTCGGCCTCCCCGCCCCGGAACACTGCACCGCCCAGAGCCGCCACGCCTCCTGGCTGTAGGCTCCGCATCTGTAAAATGGGCCGATGAACCCCAAAGGTCGGCTCAGACCCACGGACTGCAGCTGCAGCTGGGCCAGAAGGGGTGGCCCAGCTTCATCGGAAAGGAGCCGATTTCATCCTTTTCCTTCCTCCACGCCAACCAGGAGCCTCCATCTGCCTGGGACCCTTTGGGGGCACCCATGGGCCCACAGCCCCAGGACCACAGCACTGGGTGGGGTTTCAGCACTGGGTGGGGTTTCAGCCCTGGGGCCAAGCTCTTGTAAGGTCTGTCATCATCTTCTCCTGTTGTTTTGTTTTTGTTTGTTTGTTTGTTTTGAGACGGAGTCTCGCTCTTTCACCCAGGCCGGACTGCAGTGGCGCAATCTCGGCTCACTGCAAGCTCTGCCTCCCGGGTTCACACCATTCTCCTGCCTCAGCCTCCCGAGTAGCTGGGACTACAGGCGCCCGCCACCGCGCCCGGCTAATTTTTTGTATTTTTTAGTAGAGACGGGGTTTCACCGTGTTAGCCAGGATAGTCTGGATTTCCTGACCTCGTGATCCGCCCGCCTCGGCCTCCCAAAGTGCTGGGATTACAGGCGTAAGCCACCGTGCCCGGCCTGTTTTTGTTTTTTTTGAGACAGTTTTGTTCTGGTTGCCCAGACTGGAGTGCAGTGGCGCAATCTTGGCTCACGCAACCTCGGCCTCCCGGATACAAGGGATTCTCCTGCCTCAGCCTCCCTAGTAGCTGTGATTACAGGCACGCGCCACCACGCCCGGCTAATTTTATATTTTTAGTAGAGACAGGGTTTCTCCATGTTGGCCAGGCTGGTCTCCAACGCCCGACCTCAGGTGATCTGCCCATCTCAGCCTCCCAAAGTTCTGCGATTACAGGTATGAGTCACCGTGCCTGGCCAGTCTCCTGTTTTTTTTAAAAAACTTATTATTTAGCCGGTGCGGTGGCTCACACCGTAATCCCGGCACTTTGGGAGGCCGAGGTGAGCGGATCACTTGAGGTCAGGTGTTCCAGACCAGCCTGGGCAACATGGCGAAACCTTGTCAATACTAAAAAGACAAAAATTAGCCGGAGGTGCTGGCTTGAACCCAGGAGGCAGAGGTTGCAGTGAACTGAGACCGTGCCACTGCACTCCAACCCAGGAGGAGGAGGAGGTTGCACTGAGCTGAGATCATGCCACTACACTCCAGCCTGGGCGACAGAGCAAGACTCTGTCCCCCAAAAAAACAGAAAAAAAAACAAAAAACAAAAAACAAAAGAAAGAAATCTGAAGCAATTATGACCAAATGTTAACATCTGTTTCTTCACGTGGTGGGTACAGGCGTGTTTTGGAAGCTTCTATGCTTCCTGTATTTTGAGATCACACAAAATTATGTTTATTATCTTATTGTGCTACATGATCTTTGTAGAAAAGTTGGTAAATTCTGGAATGCACGAAGAAAAAGATTATAATAGCCAGTAATACCCCTGCCCAGAGAGACAGTATCCATTAATTTTTCTCTGCCTATGTTTGTCTTCGGAAAAATGGGATACTATTGGCCCTATTTTATAACTTTTTAATTTGTATTAACACTTTCTATATTTTTTAAATTGAAAAAGCTGGCCAAGCGTGGTGGCTCAGGCCTGTAAACCCAGCCAACGTGGGAGGATTGCTTGAGCCCAGGAGTTCAGGAACAGCCTGGGCATCATGGCGAGACCACATCGCTACAAAAAAACAAAACAAAACAAAAAAACAAAATTAGCCAGGCATGGTGGTGCACACCTGTGGTTCCATCTACTCAGGAAGCTGAGATGGAGGATCGCTTGAGCCTGGGAGTTTGAGGCTGCAATGAGCTATGATTGCACCACTGACCTTCAGCCTGGGCAACACAGCTAGACTCGTCTCAGAGAGAGAGAGAGAGAGAGAGAGAGCACAATGAAAAAAATAAACCTGATCTTGCACAGAGCATGTAATAAAACCTGTGGGTTCTTGGCTATCTCTCTCTGGTCTCCAGGGTTCTGAATAAGCTCTTTTCTCTCCATTCACCCAGGAGAACTCTCTTCTGCTGATTTTCTGTGGAGCTAGATCAGGATGTGACTCAAAATCTCCTTCCACCTCCACCCTTTCCTATTTTCCCAACACGAGTGTCAATCTCAGATGTCAACAACCCCACGAGTGAGTTCCTCCTTTTGCCAATACATCCAGGTCCTGTTCTCCGCTGCTGTCTCTACCCAATCCCTTTCCTTCTTTCCTCCTGCCAATCCTGCTTTCCCTGTTTCTTGCTCCTCTGACCTCCTTCGCATTGCTTGACTCTCAGATACACTCTGGCTTCAGGGTCTTGGCACTTTCTGTTCTGCCTGCCTGGAAGAGTCTTCCTTAGTCAGATACTGAGGTCACCCATTGTGTTCAAGTTCCTTTAATTTATCTGAAATGAGTCTGGGTGTGGTGGCTCACGCCTGTAATCCCAGCACTTCGGGAGGCCAAGCCGGGTGGATCACTTGAGGCCAGGGGTTCGAGACCAGCCTGGCCAACATGGTGAAACCCCGTCTCTACTAAAAATACAAAAATTAGCTAGGTGTGGTGGAACAAACCTGTGGTCCCAGCTACTCAGGAGGTCGAGGCAGGAGAATTACTTGAACCTGGGAGGCGGAGGTTGCAGTGAACCAAGATCATGCCACTGTACTCTAGCCTGGGTGACAGAGTGAGACTCTGTCTCAAAAAAAAAAAAAAAGAAAAAGATAATTTATCTGAAATTATCTGAAATGCACCACCCTGCCCCCATCATTGTCTGACTCTCCTGTTGCTGCAGTTTTCTCTGCAGCACTTACCAGTGCTTGAGAAAACCACCCACTCGTTTATCTTGCTTTCAGTTTATCTTGCTTTCAGTCTGTCTTCGGTTAATGAAAGCTTTTTTTTTTCTTTCTTTTTTCTTTTTCTAAAACAGAGTCACCCAGGCTGGAGAGCAGTGATGCGATCACGGCTCACTGCAGACTCAACCTTCTGGGCTCAGGGGATCTTCCCACACCCCTCGGCCTCCTGAGAATTGAGACTACAGGCACACACCACCACACCCAGCTAATTTTTGTATTTTTTGTAGAGACAGGGATTTGTCACCTTGCCCAGGCTGCTCTTGAACTCCTGAGTTCAAGCAATCCTCCCAAATCAGCCCCGCAAAGTGCTGGGATTACAGGTGTGAACCACTGCCCCTGGCCTGTTTATTTAAAAAATTAATATTCATTCTCAGTTTATTGGCTAAGCTTAGAAGTAGTATCAGAATGTTTAAGAGAACTTACTGTTCTCCTTTTATTTGTATGTTTGCATTGTAAATTTTTAATAACTGATAAGGACTTCTCAAGGTGTTTGCTTGGTGGAGACATTTAAAAAGATTAAAGAATAGGCCAGGTGCAGTGGCTCATGCCTGTAATCCCAGCACTTTGGGAGGCCGAGGCGGGTGGATCATGAGGTCAGGAGATTGAGACCATCCTGGCTAACATGGTGAAACCCCATCTCTACTATAAATACAAAAAATTACCTGGGTGTGGTGGCACGTGCCTGTAGTCCCAGCTACTCAGGAGGCTGAGGCAGGAGAATCGCCTGAACCCGAGAGGCAGAGGTTGCAGTGAGCTGAGATTGCACCATTGCTCTCTAGCCTGGGTGACAGAGCAAGACTCTGTCTCAAAAAATAATAATAAATTAAAAGATTAAAGAATAAGCTGGCACAGTGGCTCACACCTGTCATCCCAACACTTCTTGTAGAGACCTCATTTCTTAAAAAAAAATTAGCTGGGCGTGGTTGTGTGCACCTGTAGCCCAGCTACTTGGGAGGCTGAGGTGGGAGCATTGCTCAGGAGGTCAAGCCTGCAGTGAGCCATGATTGCACCACCGCACTCCAGTCTGGGTGACAGAGCTGAGACACTGTCTCTAAAAAATAATAATAATTGGCCGGGCACGGTGGCTCACACCTGTAATCCCAGCACTTTGGGAGGCTGAGGCGGGTGGATCAGGAGGTCAGGAGACCGAGACCATCCTGGCTAACACGGTGAAACCCTGTCTCTAGTAAAAATACAAAAAAATTAGCTGGGCATAGTGGCAGGCGCCTGTAGTCCCAGCTACTCGGGAGGCTGAGGCAGGAGAATGGCATGAACCCGGGAGGTGGAGCTTGCAGTGAGCCGAGATCGCGCCACTGCACTCCAGCCTGGGTGACAGAGCGAGACTCCGTCTCAAAAAAAAAAGTAATCATCATCATCATCATCATCATTATTATTATTATAGTAGTAGTAAAAGAGTATAGAATAAAATGCATCACACTTATAAAATGTAAAATGTTAATTTCAATCCACTAAACTTATAAACAGACCCAAATATGCATCCAGTGACCTCTTAAAGTGATACTTATTTTTCTTTTTGTTGAGATGGAGTCTCACTCACTCTGTCACCCAGGCTGGAGCGCAGTGGTGTGATCTTCAGCTCATCCCAACCTCCGTCTCCCAGGTTCAAGTGATTCTTCTGCCTCAGCCTCCCAAGTAGCTGGGATTACAGGTGTGTGCCACCATGCCCAGCTAAGTTTTTTGTATTTTTAGTAGAGATGGGGGGTTTTACTATGTTGGCCAGGATGGTCTGGAACTCCTGACCTCAAGTGATCCATCTGCCTTGGCATCCCAAAGTGCTGGGATTACAGGCCTGAGGCCAGGCCCTGAATTAATTTTTTGATGTTTCACTTTGCCAGGTATATAAGTAACATGTTAGTTGTGATTGTAACTAAATAAAGGCTTAAGGGAAACTGTGTTTCTAAATTTCTAAATTGACTACACATTTACAAAGGAACCCACAAAGATGGATTTTTGGGCCGGGCGCAGTGGCTCACGCCTGTAATCCCAGCACTTTGGGAGGCTGAGGCGGACAGATTGCCTGAGTTCAGGAGTTCAAGACCAGCCTGGGCAACAAGGTGAAACCCTGTCTCTACTAAAATACAAAAAAATTAGCTGGGCATGGCAGCGAGCACCTGTAATCCCAGCTGCTTGGGAGGCTGAGGCAGGAGAATTGCTTGAACCGGGGAGGCAGAGGTTGCAGTGAGTCGAGATCACGCCACCGCACTCCAGCCTGGGCGACACAGTGAGACTCGATCTTAAAAAAAAAAAAAAAAAAAGATGGATTTTTCGGGGCCCCAAGCCTTCAAAATTCCAAACGCTGTCATGAGTTAGTTTGATTTGAGGAACCAAAAATTGGCTTTTGTGGGTGGAGCAGAGTGAGCAAGGGGGAAGTGAGTCCGGAAGGTTGAGTCTGCAAGGTCAAGGGCAAGGAACAGAGAAGGGGGTGGTGGGGCAGGTTGCATGTGCTCTTGGGGGCTGCAGGCAAGGGGGCTTTTATCTGGGTGAGGTGGGAGCCACAGAGGGTTCTGATCAGAGGGACAGATCTGACTTAGATTTTGCATGATGTCCCCCAGCTGTGGGCTGCAGGGCATGGGCTGCTGAATAGGTGGTTTAGGTGGGCAAAGATGGGTCATGGTGCCCCCCACCCTTTAAAAATTAAAAGACAGGGCCAGGCGCAGTGGCTTACGCCTGTAATCCCAGCACTTTGGGGAGCTGAGGTGGGCGGATCACCTGAGGTCAGGTGTTTCAGACCAGTCTGACCAATAAGGTGAAACCCCATCTCTACTAAAAATACAAAAAAATTAGCCAGGCGTGGTGGCAGGTGCCTGTAATCCCAGCTACTCGGGAGGCTGAGGCAGGAGAATCGCTTGAACCCGGGAAGCGGAGGTTGCAGTGAGCCAAGATCGTGCCACTGCACTCCAGCCTGGGTGACAAGAGCAAGACTGTCTCAAATAATAATAATAGGCCGGGCACGGTGGCTCACACCTGTAATCCCAGCACTTTGGGAGGTTGAGATGGGTGGACCACTCGAGCCCAGGAGTTTGAGACAAGCCTGGGTGACACAGTGAGACCCCATCTGAATTTTTTTTTTTTTTTTTTTTGAGACGGAGTCTCACTCTGTCGCCCAGGCTAGAGTACAGTGGCGCGATCTCAGCTCACTGCAAGCTCCGCCTCCCGGGTTCACGCCATTCTCCTGCCTCAGCCTCCTGAGTAGCTGGGACTACAGGCGCCCGCCACCACGCCTGGCTAATTTTTTGTATTTTTTAGTAGAGACGGGGTTTCACCATGTTAGTAAGGATGGTCTGGATCTCATGACCTTGTGATCCGCCCACCTTGGCCTCCCAAGGTGCTGGGATTACAGGTGTGAGCCACCACGCCCAGCCTGAATTTTTCTTTTTTTAAAGATTAAAAAGGCAGAGCCTCTCTGCTCCTCCCATTTGACAGACAGCCACATCTTTTCATGCAGTGAAAAAGGCATGTCCCCGAGACACTGTGGTGAAAGTGAAGGCAGGAGTAAATGGATTTGGCCATATTGGGTGCCTGGTCACCAGGGCACCAGAGCTGCTTTCAACTCTGGCAGAATGGATGTTGTCACCTCAATGACCCCTTCATTGACCTCAACTACATGGTCTACATGTTCCAATATGATTCTACCCACGGCAAGTTCCACGGCACCATCAAAGCTGAGAAGTGGGCTGGGTGTGGTGGCTCATGCTTGTAATCTCAGCTACTTAGGAGGTTGAGGTGGGAGGATCACTTGAGACCAGGAGTTCAGGACCAGCCTAGGCAACATAGGGAGATCCTCTCTCTCTTAAAAAAAAAAAAAAAAAGACTGAGAAAGAGAAGGGAAGCTTGTCATCAATAGAAAATGGGAATCTCATCCCCATCTTCCAGAAGCCAGATCCCAGCAAAATCAAATCGGGTGATGATGCTGGCACTGGTTATGTCATGGAGTCCACCACTAGCATCTTCACTACCATAGGGAAGGCTGGGGCTCACTTAGAGTGGGCAGCCAAAAGGATCACCATCTCTGCCCCCTCTGCCCATGCCCCCATGTTTGTGATGGACGTGAACCATGAGAGGTACAAAAACCTCATGATCGTCAGCAATGTCTCCTGCACCACCAACTGCTTACCACCCGGCCAAAGTCATCCGTGACAACGTTTTTTTTTGGTTTTGTTTTGTTTTCTTTCTTTTTTCTTTTTTTGTTTTAAATAAGGATGGAGGCCAGGTGCAGTGACTCATGCCTGTAATCCCAACACTTTGGGAAGCTGAGGTGGGAGGATCACTTGAGCCTAGGAGTTCAAGACCAGCCTGGCCAACATAGCAAGACTCTGTCTCTACAAAAAGTTTAAAAAAAATTATCCAGGCCTGGTGGGGTGTATCTGTAGTCCCAGCTATTCGAGAGGCTGAGGTGGGAGGGTTGCTTGAGCTTGGGAGGTTGAGGCTGCAGTGAGCCGGGTGACGGAGTAAGACCCTATTTCATAAATAAATAAATAGAGACAGGGGTCTCACTTTGTTGCCCAGGCTGGTCTTAAACTCCTGGGCTCAAGCGATGCTCCCACTTTGGCTTCCCAAAATGCTGAGATAACAGGCTGAGCCACTGACCCTGGTCATCCATGACAATTTGGCATCATGGAGGGGCTCATGACCACAGCCCCTCTGGGAAACTGGCGTGACAAACATCATCACTGCATCTACTGGCGCGGCCAAGGCTGTGAGCAAATTCCTGCACTGAACAGGAAGCTCACTGGCACAGCCTTCCGAGTCCCTGCCGCCAATGTGTTGGTGGTTGACCCGACCTGCCGTCTGGAGAAACCTGCCAAATATGATGACCTCAAGAAGGTGGTGAAACAGGCATTAGGGGGGCCCCCTCAAGGGCATCCCAGGCTACATTGAGAACAAGGTTATATCCTCTGCCTTTATTTTTAAATTATAGTTATTTATTTTTTTGATATGGAATCTCGTTCTGTTGCCCAGGCTGGAGCGCCGTGGCGTGATCTTGGCTCACTGCAACCTCCGTCTCCTGGGTTCAAGCGATTAATTCTCCTGCCTCAGCCTCCCGAATAGCTGGGATTACAGGCGCATACCGCCACACCCAGCTAATTTTTTCTATTTTTAGTAGGGACGGGGTTTCACCGTGTTGGCCAGGCTGGTCTCGAAATCCTGACCTCAAGTGATCCACCTGCCTCAGCCTCCCAAAGTGCTGGGATTACAGGCCTGAGCCACCGCGCCCGGCCGTCTCCTCCGACTTTAACAGCGACACTCATCCTTCCACCTTCTGTGCTGGGGCTGGCATTGCCCTTGATGACACTTTGACAAGTTCATTTCCTGGCATGACAATGTATTTGGCTTCAGCAAAAAGGTGGTGGTCCACACTGTCTCCAAGGAGTAAGACCCTCAGACCAGGAGCTCCAGTGACAGTATGAGAGGAAGACAGAGGCCCTCAGCTACTTGGGAGTCCCTGCTGCACTCAGCCCCCCACCACACTGAAAATCTCCCCATACACAGTTTCCATGCCAGACTCCCTGAAGAACAGGTAGGGGCCTATCAATAAAGCAATAAGGTCCTCTGTACTTAGAGAAAAAAACAAAAAACAAAAAATGAAAATTACTCTTGCCTGTAATCCCAGCATTTAGGGAGGCTCAGGCGGGAAGATTGCTTGAGGCTAGGAGTTTGAGACCAACCTGGGCAATATGGTGAGACTTTGTCTCCAATACAGATAGATGACAGACTGTCTCCAATAGAGATAGATGATAGACGGATGGATAGAAGATAGATGATTAGATAGACGAGAGAGAGAGAGCGAGAGAGAGAGAGAGAGAGGGATAGAAGATAGATAGATTAGATAGACGAGAGAGAGAGAGAGAGAGAGAGAGCGAGCGAGCGAGAGCGCGAGCCTTTTACAGACGTTCAGACGTTTTTACCTGTCCACTGCTGCCCCTATATGGCCACAGCCTGAACTGCAGCACCGTCCGCAGACCCAGTTTCCCTTTTGGAGAAGAAGTTAATGCTCCTTCCAGCCCCACTTGCCACTAGGCCTGTGCAGGGCGTGGACAGATTCTACAGTGGATCCAGCCAGAGACTGCCCCAGAGAAACTTCCAGGGGTAGGATAAGTAAGGTACGCTGGGATTGGAATGTTTGTAGGATAACATGATGAGCAGCCAGATTCCCAGGAAATTGCAAACCATGTCTGCTCTGGTGAGATTCTCAGAGGAGGGGATCTTTAGGCAGTCCTGAGTAGGCACCGGGTAAAAGCCTGGAAAGAGGACCCTGGCTTGGATGGGGCTCTGCCTCACTCACCATGAGCTCCTTGGCGCTATCAGTCAGCACAGTTCAGCTGCATGGGTGTGAGGGTGTCCCTGGTGACTGGCTACCCCCATGCCTGCCTCAGTGCACGGGAGGTGGAATTATGGATTTGGTGGGGCTCGCAGAGGCTAAGGGACTGAGTTTCAGTCTGGAGAATGGGAGGGCAGGATGAGCTGTGGAGGGTCAGGCTGGTGGTTTGGAGGGTGGCATGATGTAAACGTAGCTGTTCGCTGTTGTAGTTTGCCGCCACCAATTCAGTCTGGCTAGGTTCCAGGTGGGTCAATAATCTCAAATGGGGCCAGGCGCAGTGTCACACCTGTAATCCCAGCACTTCGGGAGGCCGAGGCGGGTGGATCACTTGAGGCCAGGAGTTCGAGACTAGCCTGGCCAACGTGGTGAAACCTCGTCTCTGCCAAAATATAAAAAATTGGCCGGGTGTGGTGGTGGGCACCTGTAAGCCGAGCTACTCAGGAGGCTGAGGCAGGAGAATCGCTTGAACCCAGGGGGTGGAGGTTGCAGTGAGCCAAGATCGTGCCACTGTACTCCAGCCTGGGCGACAGAGCAAGACTCCGCCAAAAAAAAAAAAAAAAGAAAAAAAAGTCCCAAATCGGGAGAGGTGAGGTGGGATCTGTCATGCCAAGGAGTTGTTTTTATTGTTTTTTTTGTTTTTTTTTTTCTGAGACGGAGTCTCAGTCTGTTACCCAGGCTGGAGTGCAGTGGTGCCATCTCAGCTCACTGCAAGCTCCGCCTCCCGGGTTCATGCCGTTTTCCTGCCTCAGCCTCCCGAGTAGCTGGGACTACAGGCAAGCACCACCATGCCCGGCTAATTTTTGTATTTTTAATAGAGACGGGGTTTCGCCACATTGGCCAGGCTGCTCTCAAACTCCTGGCCTCAAGTGATCCACCCGCCTCAGCCTCCCAAAGTGCCGGGATTACAGGCGTGAGCCACCGCGCCCGGCCAGGAGTTGGTCTTTATATTACCTGCCTCCCACCTCTTTCCTCAATGATTTGAACGTTTGATCATTTGAATGTTTGAATGTTTGATCCTCGTGATCAAACATTCCCCTGTTACTCTCTAGACCCTATCATGCTCCCCCAACCCCTCCCCACATCCTCTCAGATATCCACCAGCTCTAGCCCCCAGGGTAGAAACATCTATCTGTCTCCATCATCAAGTGAAAGCAAATGGTGAGTTCCTCGCCTCAGCCATTGTTAAGCCAGTTGGATGGCAAGGAGGAAAACCCCACCCAAGCCCCACCTAACCCCTGCGCTCCTTTTCACCCCAGCCGGTGCCCACTGATCCCATGGTTACCTGACTTATCCACTGCAGCTCCTGGTCCTTCTATCCTGGGTACCGCTGAACCGCTTGGGACTAGCAGGCTGAGAAGGCTGTCGGCGGGGACGGGAGGATGTGGGGACCGGCTGGAGTAAGCCCTAGCCAGGGCAGGAAGGAGCGCCACGCAGATGTCCCTCAGCTGTAAACTCCACAATGACCCACCTCACAGTCAGCAACACCAATGGACACTCGTTCCTCTACTCCCGTTATTACTAGGCACCCATTTCTCTCCACCCAAGTTTTTGTTCACCATCCTCAATTATTTATTATTTTTTTGAGATGGAGTCCAGGCTGAAGTGCAGTAGCGCAATCTCGGCTCACTGTAGCCTCCGCCTCCCGGGTTCAAGCGATTCCCCTGCCTCAGTCTCCCAAGTAGCTGGGATTACAGGCCCCCGCCACCACGCCTGGCTACTTTTTGTATTTTTAGTAGAGATGGGGTTTCACCATGTTTGCCAGGCTGGTCTCAAACTCTTGGCTTCAGGTCATCTGCCTGCTTCGGCCTCCCAAAGTGCTGGGATTACAGATGTGAGCCACTGCGCCCAGCAGTACCCCCAATTATTTCAGTATTCATGATCCGCAGGAAGGAATACATATGTCTTGTTGTTGTTGTTTTGTTTTGTTTTGTTTTTTGTATTTTTAGTAGAGATGGGATTTTGCCATGTTGGCCAGGCTGGTCTCAAACTCCTGACCTCAGGTGATCCTCCTGCCTCGGTCTCCCAAAGTGCTGGGATTACAGTTGTAAGCCACCATGCTGGGCCATGAATACATATGTTTTATTGAGTTCTTTTTTTTTTTTTTTTTTTTTTTTTGAGATAGGGTCTCACTCTGTTGCCCAGGCTAGACTGCAGTGGCACCATCTACTCACTCCAACCTCGACCTCCCAAGCTCAAACGATTCTCCTACCTCAGCCTCCCCAGTAGCTGGGACTACAGGCGTGCACCACCATACCTAGCTAATTTTTGTATTTTTTGTAGAGACAGGGTTTGGCCATGTTGCCCAGGCTCCTTGTTTTTCAATGAATGTATTTACAGCTATAAATTTTTCCTTCTAGCACTGCTTTCTCTGCATTCCATACATTTTGATATGCTGGATTTTCATATTTGTCTCAAGGTTGTTTTTATTTTTTATTTTATTTATTTTTATTTTTATTTTTTTGAGACAGTTTCCCTCTTGTTGCCCAGTCTGGAATGTAGCGGCATGGTCTTGGCTCACTGCAACCTCCGCCTCCTGGATTCAAGCGATTCTCCTGCCTTAGCCTCCCGAGTAGCTGGGATTACAGGTGCCCGCCACACCAGGCTAATTTTTGTATCATTAGTAGAGATGAGGTTTCACTATGTTGGCCAGGCTGGTCTCGAACTCCTGACCTCAGGTGATCAGCCTCCCAAAGTGCTGGGATTACAGGCATGAGCCAATGTGCCCGGCCTCAATAGCCTCAAGCAATCTTGTCACTTCAACCCCCTAAGCCGGGACTACAGGGAGGCACCACTGTGTCTGGCTTGGATCATATTTTAAACATCTACTCTGCCTATCTCTGTTTTTTGATTGGAAAGTTTAATCCATTTCAATTTAAAGGAATTCCTGAGGTGGAAGGCCCAACTTCAGCCATTTTACCATTTGTGTTCTGTGTGTCTTGGAGCTTTTTTGTTCTTTATTTCTTCTATTACTGCCTTCTTTTCTGTTTGACTTTTTGTAATGAGACTTTTTGATTCTCTTCTTATTTCCTTTCGTGTATTTTCTATAGATATTTTCTTTATGGTTACTATGGGGATTACATTTGACATTCTAAGTTATAATAATATAACTTTATTTTATTTTATTTTGAGACAGAGCCTCATCTGTCACCCAGGCTGGAGTGCAGTGGTGTGATCATGGCTCACTGCAGCATCAACCTCCTGGGCTCAAGCAATCCTCTCACCTCAGCCTCCCGAGTATGTGGGACTATAGGTAAGGCCCACCATCCCTGGCTAATTTAAAAAAAAAAATTTTCTACAGACAAGGTCTTACTACGTTGCCTGAGCTCTTGAACTGGTGAGCTCAAGTGATCCTCTCGCCTCAGCCTCCCAAAGTGCTGGGATTACAGGCATGGGCCACTGTTCCCAGCAAAGGTTTAAATGATACCAATTTAACTTCAATAGCATAGAAATATTCTATTCTATTAATTGAGAACTAGTCTTGCTATGTTGCCCAAGCTTAGATTTGAACTCCTGGGCTCAAGTAATCCTCCTGTTTCAGCCTCCCGAGTAGCTGAGACTACATGCATGTGCCATTATGCCTGGTTATGGTATAAACATACTCTATTTCCTTTTTTCTTTTTCTTTTTTTTTTTTTTTTGAGACGGAGTTTCGCTCTTGTTGCTCAGGCTGGAGTGCAGTGGTGTGACCTCGGCTCACTGCAACCTCTGCCTCCCGGGTTCAAGCGATTCTCCTGCCTCAGCCTCCTGAGTAGCTGGGATTACAGGTGTGTGCTATTACGCTCGGCTAATTTTGTATTTTTAGTAGAGACAGGGTTTCTCCATGTTGGTCAGGCTGGTCTCAAACTCCAGACCTCAGGCAATCCGCCCGCCTCGGCCTCCCAAAGTGCTGGGATTACAGGCATGAGCCATCACGCCTGGCCCAGATACTCTATTTTTATAGTGTCCTCTCCTTTTATGTTATTTTTTAAATTTTTATTTACTGATTTATTTGAGATAGGATCTCACTCTGTGACCTAAGCTGGAGTACAGTGGTGTGATCATGGCTTACTGCAGCCTTGACCTTCTGGGCTCAAATCCTCTCACCTCAGCCTCCCAAGTAGCTGGGACTATAGGTGCCCGCCACCATGACCGGCTAATTTTTTTATTTTTCCATAGAGATAAGGTCTCACTATGTTGCCCAGGCTGGTCTTGAACTCCTGAGCTCAGGCGATCCTCCTGCCTGGACTCCCAAAGTGCTAGGATTACTGGCGTGAGCCACTGCCCCGGGCTCTTTTATGTTATTAATGTCACAAATCACATCTTTGTATATTGAGTGCCCAATATCATAGAAATATAATTATTTTTATTACTTTTCTTGAGAAAGCATCCCACTCTTGTTACCCAGGTTGGAGTGCAGTGGCGTGATCTCAGCTCACTGCAACCTCCACCTCCCGAGTTCAAGCGATTCTCCTGCCTCAGCCTCCCAAGTAGCTGGGATTACAGGCATGCACCACCATGCGTGGCTAATTTTGTATTTTTACTAGAGACAGGGTTTCTCCATGTTGGTCAGGCTGGTCCTGAACTCCCGACCTCAGGTGACGCACCCGCCTCGGCCTCCCAAAGTGCTGGGATTACAGGCATAGGCCACTGTCCCCGGCTTTCTTTTTGAGACAGAGTCTTGCTCTGTCACCCAGGCTGGAGTGCAGCAGTGCGATCTCAGCTCACTGCAACCTCCGTCTCCCAGGATCAAGCGATTCTCCTGCCTCAGCCTCCTGAGTAGCTGGGATTACAGGCATGCTCCCCCACATGTGGCTGATTTTTGTATTTTTAGTAGAGATGGGGTTTCACCATATTGGCCAGGCTGGTCTCGAACTCCTGACCACAAATGATCCACCCACCTCGGCCTCTCAAAGTGCTGGGATTATAAGCATGAGCCACCGTGCCTGGCCAGTCTTAATTCTTTCTTTCTGGGCCTCTGTGGTAACTGTAATTTCCTCTGTGGTTGCCTTTGAATGACCTAATTGTCAATGTCTGGGTCCCAGGAGAAAAATAAAATAACAAAAGTACAAAAAGAAAATAAAATTTCAGCTAAGCGAGGTGGCTCTTGCTTATAATCCCAGCACTTTGAGGGGCTGAGGTGGGAAAATCGCTTGAGTTCAGGAGTTCGAGACCAGCCCGGGCAACATAGCGAGACATTGTCTGTACTAAACCTAAAAAAAAATTATCCACGTATGGTGGCACTTGCCTGTGGTCCCAGTTCCTTGGGAGGCTGAGGTAGGGGGATTGCTTGATCCCAGGAGATCGATGCTGCAGTGAGCTACAATAGCACCACTGCATGCTATCCTGGGTGACAGAGCAATACCTTGTCTTAAAAAAAAAAAAAAGAAAAAGAAAAAGAAAAAAAAAAACAATACCTTCCAAATTCATTATGCCAAGGGGAAAAGTTAAGTACTTAAGTCCTAGAAACTGAGTCTTATAATACAGCTTCTCTGATGCATGACTGATGCTTCCTGACCTTGTTTTGAGACTGTAGCCATCACTCTTTGTTCTTCATTCAAACCTATACTAAATGATGTAGGATATATATACCCTTGCGACTGTTACTGCTTTACAATAGAATGTTAAGCAACCCCCATAGAGTGTAATCAACGGTAGTCAATCACATCTTTTTTTTCTAATTTTTAATTTTTTTTTATTTTGAGACAGAGTCTCGCTCTGTCGCCCAGGCTGGAGTGCAGTGGCATGATCTTGGCTCACTGCAACCTCTACCTCCTGGATTCAAGCCATTCTCGTGCCTCAGCCTCTTGAGTAGCTGGGATTACAGGCATGTGTCACTATGCCCAGCTACTTTTTGTATTTTTAATAGAGACAGATTTTCCCTATGTTGGCCAGGCTGGTCTTGAACCCCTGATGTCAGGTGATCCACCTACCTAGGTCTCCCAAAGTGTTGGCATTACAGGCGTGATCCATGGCACCCAGCCTCAAATCTTATGTCTGTATATTAACATCTGTATGGAAATGTATTTCTGTTCAGCACCTCTGTTTTTGCCTATATAGACAATCTTCACTTTTCCCCACACTGGGATCATTGATCACTATTCTTCGGTGTCAGCATGTCCCTGATGACCACCTTTGTACTTTGTGTTTGAATAAGCTCTTTTTTTTTTTTTTTTTTTGAGACAAGGTCTCGCTCTGTCATCCAGGCTGGAGTGCAGTGGTGCCATCATAGCTTACTGCAACCTCGATTTCCTGAGATCAAATGATCCTCCCATCCTAAGCCCCAAGTAGCCGGGACTACAGGTGCACCCTATCATGCCCAGCTTATTAAAAACAATATATTTTTTTGAGAGATAGGATCTCACTATATGGTCCAGGCGGGTCTCAAACTCCTGGGCTCAAGCCATCCTCCAGCCTTGGCCTCCCAAAATGCTGGGATTATAGATATGAGCCACTGTGCCTGGCCTTGAATAAACTATTTTAACTGGACCTTGAGCCTTTTGATTATTTTAGGTTGACAAAGGGAAAAAAATAAAAGGCATCAGCTCTTTATATCCCCCACCACGCCTGGCTAATTTTTTGTATTTTTAGTAGAGACGGGGCTTCACCGTGTTAGCCAGGATGGTCTCAATCTCCTGACCTCGTGATCCACCTGCCTCGGCCTCCCAAAGTGCTGGGATTACAGGCATGAGTCACCGTGCCCGGCCAATTTTTGTATTTTTTTGTAGAGATGGGGTGGGAGGGTTTATTTACTATGTTGCCCAGACTGGTTTCAAACTCCTAGGCTCAAGCAATCCTCCCGTCTTGGCCTCCCAAAGTGCTAGGATTGGAGGCATGAGCCACTGTGCTCAGCCCCTGGCTAATTTTCATATTTTTTAATGGGGTTAGGGGTTGGTCTCACTATGTTGCCCAGGCTGGTTTCAAACTCCTGGGCTCAAGTGATCCTCCTGCCTTGACCTCCTAAAATGCTGGGATTATAGGCATGAGCCACCATGCCTGGCTACAGATTCTTTATGATTTTTATTCTGCCATCTTCCCTGAATCCTCCAACCTGCTTTTCTTTGTTTTCAGGCGAAGTCTTGCTCTGTCGCCCAGGCTGGTGTGCAGTGGCACGATCTCAGCTCACTGCAACCTCCACCTCCCGGGTTCAAAAATTTTTTGTATTTTTAGTAGAGACAGGGTTTCACTATGTTGGCCAGGCTGGTCTCGAACTCCTGACCTCGTTATCCACCTGCGTCAGCCTCCCAAAGTGCTGGGATTACAGGCATGAGCCACTGCGCCCAGCTTAACCTGCCTTTTTTTTTTTTTTTTTTTTTGTTGAGACGGTTTCACTCTTGTTGCCCAGGCTGGAGTGCAATGGCGTGATCTTGGCTCACCGCAACCTCCACCTCCCCGATTCAAGCAATTCTCCTGCCTCAGCCTCCCGAGTAGCTGGGATTACAGGCATGTGCCACCAGGCCCGGCTAATTTTGTATTTATTTATTTATTTATTTATTTATTTATTTATTTTTGAGACGGAATCTTGCTCTCTCTCCCAGGCTGGAGTGCAGTGGTGCGATCTCCGCTCACTGCAAGCTCCGCCTCCCAGGTTCACGTCATTCTCCTGCCTCTGCCTCCCGAGTAGCTGGGAGTACAGGCACCCGCTGCCACGCCCGGCTAATTTTTGTATTTTTAGTAGAGACGGGGTTTCACTATGTTAGCCAGGATGGTCTCGATCTCCAGACCTCGTGATCCGCCCGCCTCGGCCTCCCAAAGTGCTGGGATTACAGGCGTGAGCCACGGCGCCCGGCCTAATTTTGTATTTTTAGTAGAGACGGGGTTTCTCCATGTCCCGAACTCCCGACCTCAGGTGATCTGCCTACCTCGGCCTCCCAAAGTGCTAGATTACAGGCGTGATCCGTTGCACTCGGCCCAACCTGCCTTTTAATACTAATACATTACTTTGGGTCTCATCCCACATCACTTCATCAGAGAGCATCCTTCCTCTCACCTCAGTTACTTATACTTTTTTTCCACGTATAGATGTTTTTTCAGGGACCGGAGGGTATGGGAGGAAGCCTTGGCACGCCTCATCCCAAATCCCCGCTTACCCGAACATCAGGCCCTCCCTCCTCTTCTTGTCCTCCCTGGCCTAGCCTGGGCTCCCTCCTGTTCTGAGGCAAGGCGATTGCTCCATTTCACAGTGAGTGTGGAGTTTCCTGCACATACTGGTGACCTGGTGTCCAGAAGGAATTAGAAGGAAGAGCTCATGGAGTGCCAGAAGAAGACAGTGCCTACTCTGGCAAGCTAGAAGCAAGCTCTGCATTAAATGCAAATATTGGCCGGGCACGGTGGCTCACATCTGTAACCCCAGCACTTGGGGAGGCCTAGGCAGGAGGATCATTTGAGCCCAGGAATTCAAGACCAGCCTGGTCAACATAGTGAGACCCCTTCCCCCCGCCCCCCCTCCCCGGTCACACACACAGCACCAATAACAAAAACAAAATTAGCAGAGTGTGGTGGGGCGTGCCTTTTGTCCCAGCTACTAGGGAGGCTGAGGCAGGAGGATCGTTTGAGCCCGGGAGATTGGGGCTGGAGTGAGCCGAGATCATGCCACTGCAGTTCAGCCTGGGTGACAGAGCAAGACCCTGAAAGAAAAAAAAGAAAGAAAGGAGGGAGGGAGGGAGGGAGGGAGGGAGGGAGAGAGGGAGGGAGGAAGGAAGGAAGGAAGAAAGAAAGGAAGGAAGGAAGGAAAAAAAAAAAAACAAGGCCAGGAGCGGTGGCTCACGCCTGTAATCCCAGCACTTTGGGAGGCCGAGGCGGGCGTATCACTTGAGGTCAGGAGTTCGAGACCAGCCTCGGTAACATGGCGAAACCCCGTCTCTACGAAAAGTACAAAAATTAGCCAGGCGTGGTGGGGGGTGCCTGTAATCCAGCTACTCGGGAGGCTGAGAATCGCTTGAACCCGGGAGGCAGAGATTGCAGTGAGCTGAGATCGCGCCACTGCACTCCAGCCTGGCGACAAGAGCGAAACTCCGTCTCAAAAAACAAACAAACAAACAAACAAACCTTCAAATATCCCTCGGGCTGGGTGCAGGGAGGAAACTCGGCTTGAGAGGCGCAGTGGCTAGAGCCACTCAACACTGCTCCGCACGGCCACGTTTCCATGGCTTCCTACGTCACTCAGGCCTTAGGGGGCGGGGCATGGCACCCTATCCAATCAGGGGCGCCGGGGCGGGGCCCTGCCAACTGTCCATTCAGATGCGCCCGGGAGAGGAGGGCAGGGCCTGCGCCTCCCTACGGAGCCTTTGTTTCTGGCGTCCGCCCCCGCCCGGGCTCGCGTCTCCGTTTCTCCGAGAGGCCCAAGGTGTCTCCGCCGTAGCTTCTGTCGCGCCGTGACCTGTACAGGTCGCGGGAGTCGTAGGGAGGACGCCGGGACACCTGGAAGCCGAGAAATGGTGCGTGTGAGGGGCCAGGCGTCCCCAGACCGGGGGGAGGGGCTGGTTGGAACCGGCCGGAACCGGCCGGTACAGGCTGTGGAGGGACCTAGGCCTCCCTGCGGCGTCTCCGGGGTCTGGGACCCGAGTTCCCTCGGCCGCAAGGTGGGGCTGGGCCAGGAGCTGGGACCCCGGGCGTCCTGTCCTGTCCCTGCGCGACGCCTGCGGCCCCGCAGCCCCGCGTCTCCCCAGATGGTGCGGGGGCCGCGGGAGGGTCATGGGGGGAATCCCGCCTTGGATGTGGGGTTCGTGTGACAGGAGCTGCGGTCTGTGGCCGTCCCCCACAGTCCCGCCTTTCTCCCGTTAAAAATTAAGAGTTTATTTGAGCAAACAGCGGTTCATCGATGGAGAAGCTCCCGGTCGTGGTTTGTGGCTTGGGGATCCGTTGGAGGGAATGGAAGGAAAGGCTGTAAGGTGCAGGAGGAAGCGAACCAAATTCAGTACTTGGTTGGTGACAGTTATGTAGTCGCCTTATTTGCTCTATCCAGGTGGATATTTTCTGCTTATGTAGTCAGAGGTGGATTGGTGGTTGTGGTTTATTAACGCTAAATTTTATTTCCTTATAAATGGTAATTTATAAGAATTTCATTTGAGGCTGGAGCGCGGTGGCTCACGCCTGTAATCGCAGCGCTTTTGGAGGCCAAGACAGGAGGATCGCTTGGGCCCAGGAGTTGAAGACCAGCCTCGCAGTATAGCGAGACCCCGTCTCTGTTAATTTTTTTTAAATGAACATATTCAGACTGAGACCAAAAAACTACTACAAAT
Organism: Pongo abelii; assembly: GCF_028885655.2. Taxonomy (NCBI): domain Eukaryota; kingdom Metazoa; phylum Chordata; class Mammalia; order Primates; family Hominidae; genus Pongo; species Pongo abelii. The sequence continues at coordinate 11,637,117 of NC_072005.2, forward strand.
TTTTAAAATATAAAATCAAATAAAAGAATTTCATTTGACTTAGATTTCTGTTTCCTTGGCTAGGAAACCAGGACACCATAGCCACAGCCCTCTAATTGTCTCCTAATTAATTATTTTAACACTCCCCAGGGGGACAGGGTCCCAAATCCTTGACCTTGTTCCCCTAGCCTGACTTTATTTGGGGCTTGCAAATAATTCTTGATACCACTTCTTTCACCATATTCCCAAAAGGTAACTCCAGTCACGACATTATCAATTCTTTGTCCTTTATTGCACATTTCAAACTAATTAATTTGTATTATTTTTTCAAGGAGCAATCGATTGGTCTTTTAAAAATATTTGCTTTCTATTTCTGAACATTTCACAGGAGAGGAAAGCAGAGAATACATGTATGAGACCCTGCTGTAAAAAAGCCTTTGTGCCTCTTCTCCTTTTCTCTATCCTAGGCACAGGGATGTTCTCAGAATGTCTTTTGGTTGGCCTGGCGCCATGGCTCATGTCTGTAATCCCAACACTTTGGGAGGCCAAGGCGGGAGGATCACCTGGGGCCAGGAGTTTGAGACCAGCCTGAGCAACATAGTGAGACCCGGACCCTAAAATAAAAAAGCAAAAAACAGTGTCTTTGGGTTGGGGTTCCCCTTTGGAAACTTTAAACTGTGATGTGTCTTCAGAGCATCCTCCTTTCCTGGTCCTGGGCTTCAGGGCTGTTTGGGCTGACATAAGATGCCCACAGCAGCCAGATCTCTTGAAGGGTCTGGTGAATATCAGCCTGCTCCCACTGGACAGCCTGAAGTACGGGGTGGGGCCTCTTAGTGGAGGAGCTGGGTGTCCTGGGGTCGGAGGAATCTCTTGATATCCCCTCCCTCTCAAAGCTCACCCCTGGGACACTCAGCTTTTCTACCCCTAATTCCAGATCCCATTCCTTGGGGGACACATTTGTGTCCAGCCAAATGGATGATGGTATTGAGGGGAAAAACAGATATGATTCTTGCCCTCTGGATTCTTTTAGACTAGTGAAGTGACAAAACTTATCCCAAGGACAGGAAAACCCATCCCATTGAGGTGATGCAAGAACCTGAAAAGCAAAATGTACTTCAGGCAGACGGGGGCAAAATGCAATGTCTCTTGGAAGGGTGGTCACTGAGCCCTTCAGTGAGCAGGTTAGGGGATGGGCGATATCCCAGGTGATAGAATGACCTGACCTAGGCTGGGCGCAGTGGCTCACACCTGTAATCCCAGCACTTTGGGAAGCTGAGGTGGGCAGATCACTGGAGGCCATGAGTTCGAGACCAGCCCAGCCAACATGGCTAAACCCTGTCTCTACTAAAAATACAAAAATTAGCTGGGTGTGGTGGCAGGTGCCTCTAATCTCAGCTACTGGGGAGGCTGAGGCATGAGAATCGCTTTAACCTGGGAGGCAAGGGTTGCAGTGAACCGAGATCACGCCACTGCACCCCAGCCTGGGTGACAAAGCGAGACTCTGTCTCAAAAAAAAAAAAAAGAATGGTCTGAAACTTGAGTCAGACGTACCTCTGTTCCCGGTTAGTGCAGCCCCTTCCTGGGTTTGTCCCCTGCAAAAGATTTGTTCACTTACTGCAGTTTCAGTTTTTTTTTTTAAGTAACTATAAATGTATTTCATCAGTAGACACTGAAATATAAGACAGTTTTCCAAAGAGGCGAGAAGGAAGTGGCTTTCAGAAAACATTAAATATCTAGTCTTATATTTGTTAAAAATTATTACTTATACGGCTGGGCGCGGTGGCTCACGCCTGTAATCCCAGCACTTTGGGAGGCCAAGGTGGGCAGATCACGAGGTCAGGAGATCGAGACCATCCTGGCTAACATGGTGAAACCCCATCTCTACTAAAAACACAAAAAATTAGCCGGGCATGGTGGCGGGTGCCTGTAGTCCCAGCTACTCGGGAGGCTGAGGCAGGAGAATGGCGTGAACCTGGGAGGCGGAGCTTGCAGTGATCTGTGATTGTGCCACTGCACTCCAGCCTGGGTGACAGAGCAAGACTCCATCTCAAAAAAAAAAAAATTATTACTTTTTTCTTTCCCAAAGCAAGTGTAGTAAGTTTCTCAAGTATGTTATTTTTTTGGGGGCGGGGGGGGGTGGGGGTGGGGCGTGGTGATTTCAAACGGAATTCCAGGGCTTAGTGTTGGGAATACTAAGGAAAAGAAAGAGAGAAAAACTGTCTTCTATCATGACTGCAGAAAAATGCGTACATTTCCACAGTGTAGCAAATAAATTGGTGAATTACAGAGATTCACCAAAACATCAATTCCTCTGCTTTGCAGGGTGGCAAACTTGTGACAGTGGATAACTGTTCTCTTCCTGTTATCTGGACATCAGAGTTTAATGCTAAGTCCTAATAGGACAGGACTTGGTAAGTCCTAGAAGTGTTCCAATATGATTTAGTACATGATTTGTTACCACAGAAAGAATAAATAACATGTTTATTGTCTGAAGAGGATGGATACTTATACTTCTTCTGTTAAGGTATGAAATATAAGTGCCCTACAATCTCCTTCCTTGCTATAAACAGTGAATTGGAGTGATTTTGCTGGAATCTTCAAACCCTGGGTATTTTCTCATTGAAAATTAAGTGCATAACCTTGCCTGGGAAACAGAGACAGCAGACAGTGACTTCAAACTAAGGCCAATCTTGAGCCTTCAAAGAGAGGACATTATAGGCCCAGTTGTTCTGCTAGGGAGCCTCCCCTGCAGTGTCCCAGCTGCTCACAACTGACCTTGGGTGGAGCCCTTTATAGTGAGAGAAGCTCAGAGCCCTGGAAAGCTGGGGATTTATAGGCAGAGGTGGTTGAGGTGATGCCTTTCTGAGAATGTACTTGCTATTATCTTGGGTCTGTTTGTAGATGTTTCTAATGAAACAAATCTGGATTTAGGTAAGGAGTGATCTCTTTTTTGTGACAGGGTCTCACTCTGTCTCCTAGGCTGGAGTGCAGTGGTGCGATCATAGCTCACTGTAGCCTTGATCTCCTGGGCTCAAGGAATTCTTTCACCTCAGCCTCCCAAGTAGCTAGGACTACAGGCACGTGCCATGACGCCTGGCTTATATTTTAAAAAGTTTTTTTAATAGAGACAGGATGTTGTTATGTTGCCCAGACTGGTCTCTAACTCCTGGCCTTGAGCAATCCTCCCACCTTAGCCTCCCAAAGTTCCAGGATTATGGGGGTTGGGGGGGGAGCGCCACCACACCAGACAGGAATGACTTATTCTAAAGGATGATTGAAAGGGGAGAAGGCACCAAGTATAAAATCTTCAAGCATCTCAGGCTGGGCGCGGTGGCTCACGTCTGTAATCCCAGCACTTTGGGAGGCCGAGGCGGGCAGATCACAAGGTTAGGAGTTTGAGACCAGCCTGACCAACATAGTGAAACCCCATCTGTACTAAAAATACAAAAATTAGCCGGGCATGGTGGCACGTGCCTGTAATCCCAGCTACTCGGGAGGCTGAGGCAGGAGAATCGCTTGAACTCAGGAAGCAGAGGTTGCAGTGAGCTGAGATCGCACCACTGCACTCCAGCCTGGAGGACAGAGTGAGACTCTGTCTCAAAAAAAAAAAAAAAAAAAAAAATCTGCAAGCATCTCAAAGTTTATGCAGAAAAGGATTTTCTTTCGTAGGGAAGAGCAAATGATGAGAAAGAAGGTGGGAGGAAGAAGGCAGGATGCAGGGTGCAAAATCCCACCTAGATCCTGAAGGCAGTCTCTTCTTAGGAGGGTCATCAGAGGGGTTGTATATAGGCTCAGGCTGAGGGTGGGTCAAAGTTCAGGGGCTGGAGGAAGGAGAAAAAACTTAACCAAAGTTTTGTTAACAGGTACTTTGTTCTGACTGATCACTGAAGACAAAGCTGTTCAGCTAATCAATTGTGAGGAAAATAAAGGGAATTTCTAGTCTGTGTATGGCTTTGCCATAGGTAAAAAAGCAGTGTCATCTAAGTCATAATGAGAAGAGTGTTCCTTTGTGTAACCTGCTCCTGCAGAATATCCATAGCTATTTCCAGGATTACCTACCTGCCCAATCTTTGCCGCCATTTTCCCTTACATCCATCCCTTCCGTTTGGCCATTTCTGATTTATATGCAGTTGCTGAGAAGTATGGGTGATACCTGGGGCTTGTGACTGGCATCTGCAGTGGGGCACTGTTATGGTAATGAGCCCTGAACTTGTGGGGTCCCGGTTAACTCTGGGTAGTGTCAGAATTGATTTGAATGCTTAATTGGTGTTGGAGAATTGGAGATTTGGTTGTGTTCAGCAAACACCACACATTTGGTGTCAGAAATGGTATATGAAAAAAGACACTAGAGATCAGAACCTTCACCTGACTCTGAGTAAGTGTTTGCTGGTGAGAATCGAGACCCTGGAGGAGGGAGCATTTCCACACTGTGAGGAGAGGAGAGTGGGGTGTGTGAAGCACCTGTGGACTCACTACCCAGGTTCATAAATGGGCGTTGGGCATTTCTGGTATGTCCTGATCTCATCTCCCATCTGTACCCACAGGTGACCAGGTCCTCATTTTTAAAAGGTGGTTCTTAATAGTTTTACCATCTATTTGTCATTAGGCTGAATTTTGCTTGGCTTTTCCTCTTTTGAATTTTTAGTAAGTTATTAGCATTAATATTATGCCAAAAAGGGTTTTTTGTGGTTTCTTTGCCTGTTTGTTTCATGCATGCTGGTTTCTGCATTTAGTTTGAGGGTTAGGATTTCAGCAAATGAAATTTTGGGCAGGGGATGGTGGTGGAATACAAACATTCAGTCTGTTAACAACCCTAACTGTATTTTGTACAACATCTTGGCTATTCTTAGCCTTTTTTTTTTTTTTTGAGATGGAGTTTCACTGTGTAGCCCAGGCTGGAGTGCAGTGGCGCTCTTGGCTCACTGCAACCTCTGCCTCCGGCCTCAAGCGATTCTCCCACCTCAGTCTCCCAACAAGCTAGGACTACAGGTGCACAGTACCACACCAGCTAATTTTTGTATTTTTTTTTTTTTTTTTTGTGGAGACGGGGTTTTGCCATGCTGTCTAAGCTGGTCTTGAATTCCTGGGCTCAAGCAATCCACCCGGCTATGCTTCCCAAAGTGTTGTGATTATAGGTGTGAGCCACTACGCCTGGCCTTATTTTTGTCTGTTTTTTGTGCAAGTGATATCATCCTATATGTTATATTGTATGTCATCTGTCTATTTCACATAGCCATGAATCTTCCATGAAATGGTATTTTATTCACTATTTTACTTAATAAACTTTATTATTTAGACCGGTTGTAGTTTGACAGAAAAATTGAACAGATAATACACAGAGTCCATATTCTCCTCCACAGGTGATTGTTTTCCCCTACTTTTCTTTTTTTTCTTTTCTTTTTTTTTAAGAGACGACGTCTTGCTCTGTCACCCAGGCTTGAGTGCAGTGGTGCAGTCACTGCTCACTGCAGGTTAGACCTCCAGGGCTCAAGTGATCCTGCCGCCTCAGCCTCCCAAGTAGCTGGGACCACAGGTGTGTGCCACCGCACCTGGCTAATTTTTTTTTTTGTAGATGGACTATGTTGTCCAGGCTGATCTCTAACTCCTGGGCTCAAGTGATTCTCCTATCTTGGCCTCCCAAAGTACATAAATATGATATCATATATATCATATAATTGATGAACCAATGTATCATATATGATGATGATCAGAATTGGTGAGCCAATATGTTACTAACTAAAGTTTAGACTTCATCAAAATTGGTAATTTTTGTTCTTCAAAGGACACCAAGAACTTGAAAAGATAATTCACCAAGTGGAAGAACGACTTGCAAATCCTGTGTCTGGTGGGGAGTCGTATCCAGAAGCAGCCTGAGTCTCAGTCCCCTCCATCACACTCCATCAGGGTAGGGGCTGAATTGGCAGCCAGAACTCCCAGGTATCCTGTCCCATCACTATAGGAGGCAGTCTACCTCCTGGACCTCTCTCTGGGCAGTTGTGCACCTGCAATCCTGGATCTCACCCAGATCATGGGGTGACAACAGGGAGTGGCCGTCTGGAGAGAAATCTGAGCCTGGTGTTTTGGGTTTGTGGGTGGGAGGTACTCTCAGGACACCCTCCCCCTCCATGGATTCAGACTTGGGTGGGCCCAGCAGAATGGCATGTGTGGTTCCCAGCTCCTTCATCTCCAGTGGGAGGGAGCCTGTCACCACCTATGCATTTCAGATATATGAACCAGGGTCTCAAGTTTACAACCTTGTTCCCTGTTAAAGAGAGATTGCACTGGAAACTTGTTAAGAATGTCAAGGAAAAGTTTATTAAGCACAATTACAGTGAGTCATGACAGCTGTAATAGGGGAGGGAGATTGAACTCAACCTTGAATGCAGCAGGAATATTATTGGATTTATAGCCAATGGACAAGGTGAGGGAGAGAATGGAACTTGGTTGGGTCTCATAGGTGGGGGAAAAAGAACTTGATTGGATATTAAGGTAGGAGGAGTCTCTATAAACTACCTTAGAGGGATTCTTGCTGAAACTGACTTCTGCAGGCCAATGCCAAGCCCTAGTCAAAAAGAGGGCTCTGAGGAGCTTGACTCAAGTGTGGTGAAGGAAGGAGTACTTGAGACCTCTTCAGCCTAGTTTTTCCTTCTTTTTTTTTTTTTGAGCTGGAGTCTTGCTCTGTCGCCCGGGCTGGAGTGCAGTGGTGCGATCACGGCTTACTGCAGCCTCTGCCTCCCAGGTTCAAGCAATTCTCTGCCTCAGCATCCCAAGTAGCTGGGGTTACAGGTGCCCACCACCACGCCTGGCTAATTTTTTTTGTATTTTTAGTAGAGACAAGGTTTCGCCATCTTGGCCAGGGTGGTCTTGAACTCCTGACCTCATGAGCCACCGCGCCCAGCCTCTTCAGCCTAGTTTTTCCAGGGCTCTGTATTAGTCTGTTTTCATGCTGCTAATAAAGACATACCCAAGACTGGGTAATTTATAAAGGAAAGAGATCTCATTGACAGGTCAGTATGGCTGAGGAGGCCTCAGGAAACTTACAATTATGGTGGAAGGGAAGCAAACGTGTCCTTCTTCATGTGGCAGCAGCAAGGAGAAGTGCAGAGTAAAGGTGGGGGAAGCCCATTATAAAACCAGATCTCATGAAAACTCACTATTATGAGAACAACATGGAGGTAACCACCCCAATGATTAAATTATCTCCCACTTGCTCCCTCCCGTGACACGCAGGGATTATGGGAACTACAAGAGGAGATTTGGGTGGGGACACAGCCAAACCATATCATTACACCCCCAACCCCTCCCAGATCTCACGTCCTCACATTTTAAAACAATCGTGCCCTCCCAACAGTCCCCCAAAGTCTTAAATCATTCCAGCATTAACTCAAAAGTACAAGTCCAAACTCATCTGAGACAAGGCAAGTCCCTTCTGCCTATGAGCCTGTAAAAGCAAAAACAAGTTAGCTACTTCCTAGATTCTAAATGGGAGAAGTTGGCCAAAACAAAGGGGCTAGAGGCCCTGTGCAAGTCCCAAATCCAGTAGGGCAGTAATTAAATCTTAAAGCTTTGACATAGTCTTGGCTGGGCGCGGTGGCCCACGCCTGTAATCCCAGCACTTTGGGAGGCCGAGGCAAGCGGATCACGAGGTCAGGAAATCGAGACCATCCTGGCTAACATGGTGAAACCCTGTCTCTATTAAAAATACAAAAAATTAGCCAGGCATGGTGGCACGTGCCTGTAATCCCAGCTAATCGGGAGGCTGAGGCAGGAGAATTGCTTGATCCCAGAAGGTGGGGGTTGCAGTGAGCTGAGATCATACCACTGCACTCCAGTCTGGGTGAGAGCCAGACTCTGTCTCAAAAAAAAAAAAGTCTCCTTTGACTCCATGTCTCACATCCAGGTCACGCTGATGCAAGAGGTGGGCTCCCTCAACCTTGGGCACCTCTGCCCCTGTGGCTTTGCAAGGTACAGCCCCTACTCCTGGCTGCTTTCACAGCTGGCACTGAGTGTCTGTGGCTTTTCCGGGTGCACAGTGCAAGCTGTCAGTGGATTGACCATTCTGGGGTTCTTGAGGATGGATGGCGGCCCTCTCCTCACAGCTCTACTAGGCAGTGCCACAGTGGGGACTCTGTGTGGGGGCTCCAATTCCCACATTTCTCTTTGCACTGCCCTAGCAGAGGTTCTCCATGAGGGCTTTGCCCCTGTAGCACACCTCTGCCTGGACACCTAGGCGTTTCTGTACATCCTCTGAAATCTCGGCAGAGGTTCCCAAACCTCAATTCTTGTCTTCTGTGCACCCACAGGACCAACACACCACATGGAAGCTGCTGAGGCTTGGGGCTTGCACCCTCCGAAGCCATGACCCGAATTGTACCTTGCCTCCTTTTAGCAATGGCTGGAGTGGCTGGGCACAGGGCACCAAGTCCCTAGGGTGCATACAGCAAGGGGCCCTGGACCAGGCCCAGGAAACCAACCATTTTTTCCTTTTAGGATTCTGGGCCTGTGATGGGAGGGGCTGCCATGAAGCTCTATGATGTGTCCTGGAGACATTTTCTCCATTGTCTTGGCGATTAACATTTGGCTTCTCCTTACTTAGGCAAATTTCTGTAGCTGGCTTGAATTTCTCCCCAGAAAATGGGTTTTTCTTTTCTTTTCTTTTTTTTTGAGACAGAGTTTCACTCTTGTTGCCCAGGCTGGAGTGCAGTGGCGCAATCTTGGCTCACTACAACCTCCACCTCCTGGGATCAAGCGATTCTCCTGCCTCAGCCTCCCGAGTAGCTGGGATTACAAGCATGTGCCACCACGGCCAGCTAATTCTGTATATTTAGTAGAGAAGGGGTTTCTCCATGTTGCTCAGGCTGCTCTCAAACTCCTGACCTCAGGTGATCCGCCCGCCTCAGCCTCCCAAAGTGCTGGATTACAGGCATGAGCCACCATGCCCGGCTGGGTTTTTCTTTTCTGTTCCATTGTCAGTCTGCAATTTTTCCAAACTTTAATGTTCTGTCACCTCTTGAATGCTTTGCTGCTTAGCAGTTTCTTCCACCAGATACCGTAAGTCATCTCTCACAAGTTCAAAGTTCCACAGATCTCTAGGGCAGGGGCAAAATGCCGCCAGTCTCTTTGCTGAAACGTAACGAGTCACCTTTGCTTCCAGTTACCAACAAGTTTCTCGTCTCCATCTGAGACCACCTCAGCCTGGACTTTATTGTCCATATCACTACCAGCATTTTGGTCAGAGCTATCCAAGAAGTCTCTAGGAAGTTCCAGACTTTCCCACATCTTCCTGTCTTTTGAGCCCTCCAAGTCTCTAGGACGTTCCAAACTTTCCCACATTTTCCTGTCTTCTTCCAAGCCCTCCAAACTGTTCCAACCCTTGCCTGTTCCCCAGTTCCAAAGTTGCTTCCACATTTTCAGGTATCTTTACGGCAGAGCACCCCACTACTCAGTACCAATTTACTATATTAGTCCATTCTCACGCTGCGAATAAATACATACCTGAGACTGGATAATTTATAAAGGAAAGAGGTTTAATTGACATACAGTTTAGCATGGCTGCGAAGGCCTCAGGAAACTTAAATCATGATGGAAGGAAAAGCAAACATGTCCTTCACATGGTGGCAGCAAGGAGAAGTGCAGAGCGAAAAGGGGGAAAAGCCACTTACGAAACCATCAGATGTCGTGAGAACTCACTATCATGAGAACAGTATGGAGGTAACTACCCCCATGATTAAATTACCCCCCACCGCGTCCCTCCCACAACATGTGGGGATTATAGGAACTACAATTTAAGATGAGATTTGGGTGGGGACACAGCCAAACCATATTAAGCTCAAAATAAGTTCCTAAGTTTCTGGTTTCCCTTGCCACAATCCCAGATGTCAACTTCCCCTCTCCAATTGACATTATCTTCAATTATGTCCCCCCCGTGCTGGATTTGAAGCAGCTATAATATTTTAGTTGTTTAAATTTTCCATAGAATAATAAATAACAATTTTAAAGATTTATCTTTTTGTTAGTGTATATTTTACATGAGACAAAAGCTATTCAAGTGGTGAGTAGCCATTTGAAATTACATTGTATAAAATCTGTGTCCCTAATGATTCGTGGTGTTGAGCATATTTGTATGTGCTTATTGGCCATTTGTATATATCCTGGAGAAATGTCCATTCAAGTTCTTTGCCCATTTATTATTTATTTATTTTTATTTTCACTTTTTTTTGGAAAGAGCTATGATGCCCAGGCTGGATTTGAACGCCTGGGCTCGAGATCCTTCTGCCTGAGGCTCCTGAGTAGCTGGGATTACAGGTGTGTTCCAGCATGCCCAGCCAATTTTGCCCATTTTCTAATCAATGTGTTTTTTGCTGGTTTATTACAATAACATTATTATTATTATTATTTGAGACAGGGTCTTGCTCCATTACGCAGGCTGGAGTGCAGTGGTGCCATCTCGGCTCACTGCAATCTCCTCCTCCTGAGTTCAAGCCATCCTCCTGCCTCAGCCTCCTGAGTAGCTGAGACTAGAGGGCATGCCACCATGCTCAGCTAATATTTGTATTTTTTGTAGAGACAGGGTTTCGCCATGTTGTCCAGGCTGGTCTTGAACTCTTGAGCTCAAGCTATGTGCCCACCTCAGCCTCCCAAAATGCTGGGATTATAGGCGTGAGCCACCATGTCCAACAATTTATTATTATTAATTGTGGCTATAAAAACAATTAAAAATCTACCATCTTAAGCATTTTTGTGTACAGCTTAGTAGTGTTAACTATACTTACCTTGTTGTGCAACCAAACTCCAACAATTGTTCCTATTCTCTCAAATTTATTTTTTCTTTCTTCAAGGTGGTTAATTTTATCTTCAAGTTAGCTGATTCTTATTTTGCTTGCTCGAATTCGCCATTGAACACCTATAGAGAAATTTTCATTTTAGTTGTGCTTTGCATCTTCCAGATCCATACTTTCTGTGTAGTCTTTTAAAAAATTATATATATATATTTTTTGTTCCCCCCGAGTCTGAGTCTTGCCGTGTCGCCCAGAGCTGGAGTACAATGGCACGATCTCAGCTCACTGCAACCTCCACCTCCTGGGTTCAAGCAATTCTCCTACCTCAGCCTCCTGAGTAGCTGGGATTACAGGCACCTGCCACCACGCCCGTCTAATGTTTTTGTATTGTTAGTAGAGACGGGGTTTCACCATGTTGACCAGGCTGGCCCCTAACTCCTGACCTTGTGATCTGCCCACCTTGGCCTCCCAAAGTGCTGAGACTGCAGGCGTGAGCCACCGTGCCTGTAATTTTTTGTTGATATTATCGTATGCATCCTTTTCTTAGTTTTCTTTATTTCTTTCTCCATGGTTGTCTTTTACTACTTTGAGCATAGTTAAGGCAGTTGCTTAAAGTCTTCGTCCAGTGAGCGCAGTAACTGGGGATTCTCAAAGATGGTTTATCTCAATTCCCATTGATGAGCCATATTTTTCTGTCTTCTTTATGATTTTGTTTTCGTTGAAAAGTGAGATTTGAATTTTTTTTTGAGTTGGAGTCTCGCTCTGTTGCCCAGGCTGGAGTGCAGTGGCTCAATCTCAGCTCATTGCAACCTCCGCCTCCTGGGTTCAAGCAATTCTTTTTTGTTCAATTCTTTTGAATTCTTCTGAGCCCAGAAAAGGTCTTTTCTGGAAATGCGTTCTTTCCTGGGCATGAAGGGGGCGTTCTCAATTCCCCAGCATACCTGGGTTTTTTTGAGTATCCTAATTTCTGAAAGAAATTTTTCTCCTCAGCTTTTCTTCCCAGGCTTTAGATGGTCTATCATATGTCTCAGCCATAATCTGTTGGCTCAGGTAGCTTCAGGGTTTTTGTTTACTTTATGAGATTTCAAGCAATTGCTGCCTTTTTTTTTTTTTTTTTTTTGATACGGAGTCTGGCTCTGTCACCCAGGCTGGAGTGCGGTGGTGCGATCTCGGCTCACTGTAAGCTCCGCCTCCTGGGTTCACGCCATTCTCCTGCCTCAGCCTCCCAAGCAGCTGGGACTACAGGTGCCCACCACCATGCCCAGCTAATTTTTTTGTATTTTTTAGTAGAGACGAGGTTTCACTGTGTTAGCCAGGCTGGCCTTGAACTCCTGACCTTGTGATCCGCCCGCCTTGGCCTCCCAAAGTGCTGGGATTACAGGTGTGAGCTACCACGCCTGGCCAGTTGCTGCCAATTCTTAACCCTGGTTGGCTTTAATGTGCCATTTGGCAACTTGCGTATTTCATAGAGAAATGGCTATTCAAATTCTTTGCCCATTTAAAAATCTATTTGTTTGGGTTTTTGAAAATAATTTTTAATTGTAAAAAAATGCATAACAGAAAATTAAACCATAATTAGGTGTACAGTTCAGTAGTGTTAATTATACTTATCTCATGTAACTATTCTGCAGAAAATTTTCATCTTATAAAAGTTAGAATTTATAGCCATTGAACAGCAACTTCCTTTCCCCCCTTGCACTGGCTGGCATCTACCATCCACTTCCTGCTTTTATGTGTTTGACAACCTCACAGGAGTTATTGAAGAACCATATAATACATATTTTTTGACTGGCTTATTTCCCTTAGCATAATGTGCTGAAAGTTCATCCATTTTATAGCATGTGACAGATGTCTTTTTTGTTTTTTTAGAGATAGAGTCTCACTTTGTCACCCAGGCTGGAGTGCAGTGGCACGATCATAGCTCACTGCAGCCTCAACCTTCAGGGATTAAGGGATCCTCCCACCTTAGCCTCCTGAGTAGCTGGGACTACAGGCATGCACCACCACCACCAAATAAAAATTTTTAATTTTTTTTGTAGACACAGACTCTCACTATATTGCCTAGGCTGGTCTTGAACTTTTGGGCTCACACAGTTCTCCTGCCTTGGCCTCTCAAAGTGTTGGGGTTACAAGCATCAGCCACTGCCTGTCCTGGATAAAAGTACTAAACAATATCGCAAGCCGGGCATGGTGTCTCATGCCTGTATCTCAGCACTGGGAGGCTGAGCCAGGAGGATCACTTGAGCACTTGAGCCCTTGATCCCAGGGGTTTGAGACCAGCCTGAGCCACATAGTGAGACTCCATCTCTACAAAAGATAAAAAATTTAGTCACTTGTGGTGGTGCATGCCCCTAGTCCCAGCTACTTGGGAGGCTGAGGTGGGAGGGTTGCGTAAGCCCTTGGGAGGTCCAGGCTGCAGTGAGCTGACATCACACCACTGTACTCCAGCATGGGCAACAGAGCAAGACCCTGTCTCAGAAAAAAATCTCATTGTATGTATTGTTAAATACAATTTATGGGAGGCCATTGTTTTGGACTAAGCTTCTGCACTAGGCCCAAACAGCCCAGACCAGAATGGCGTCTCATGGAGGGTGCCACATAATCATACTAAACTTTAAAATAGGCCAGTTTTCTGAAACACCAGGGATTCATAGTAGCCAATCAGAAGGGTCCCAGCTAACTTGAGTCAACATGATAAGGAAGTCAGCTCTGCTTTAGTCCTATAAGGAAAATAATTTTGAAATGATATAACACTTTGTTGTTGTTGTTTTTGAGACGGAGTCTTGCTCTGTCACCCAGGTTGGAGTGCAGTGGCGCGATCTCGGCTTACTGCAACCTCTGCCTTCTGGGTTCAAGCGATTCTCCTGCCTCACCTTCCTGAGTAGCTGGGACTACAGGCACATGCCACCACGCCTGGCTAATTTTTTGTATTTTTAGTAGAGATGTGGTTTCACCATGTTAGCCTGGATGGTATTGATCTCCTGACCTCGTGATCTGCCCGCCTCGGCTTCCGAAAGTGCTGGGGTTAAAGGTGTGAGCCACCGCTTCCGGCCCTTTTTGTTTTTATTTCTGCTTTCTTCACCCCTTTTTTGCCTGTAAAGCCCATCTCCTCTACTCAATTTGAAGAAAGCAAAGAACTTTCATTTGAATAATGTGAGCTCTTTCAAGTTAGGCCCAGAGGCATTCAAATGAGACAGCAATCATGTTCTACTACCCCCTATGAGCTATGTATTCATCTCTTGGAACTGCTTGCTATTGTTACAACTAGCTATAAACAAACCTAATGCCACACAGACATCATATCCTACACCTTATAGCATAACGGTGTATATAGCCCGTCATTAATGAATATTATTTCTGTAAACCACTGGGAATTCCCAACAACTTTGTATCAGCCCACTCCGTTTGTCCCCTTTTTGCCTTTAAAAATCCACGTGTGGCCGGGCATAGAGGCTCACGCCTATAATCCCAGCACTATGGGAGACTGAGGCAGGAGGATCGCTTGAGCCCAGGAGTTTGAGACCAGCTCAGGCAACATAGTGAGACCCTGTCTCTACAAAAAAATAAAACAGACCAGGTGCAGTGGCTCATGCCTGTAATCCCAGCACTTTGGGAGGCCAAGACGGGCGGATCACGAGGTCAGGAGATCGAGTACATCCTGGCCAACATGGTGAAACCCCATCTCTACTAAAAATACTAAAATTAGCTGGACTTGGTGGTGTGTGTGCCTGTAGTCCCAGCTACTCAGGAGGCTGAGGCAGGAGAATCGCTTGAACCCAGGAGGCGGAGGTTGCAGTGAGCTGACATTGCGCCGCTGCACTCCAGCCTGGGCGACAGCGACACTCCATCTCAAAAAATAAAAATAAAAATAAAACATTAGTCAGATGTGGTAGTGTGCACCTGCAGTCCCAGCTACTGTGGAGGCTGAGGTGGGAGGATCATCTGAGCCTAGGGAGGTCGAGGTTGCAGTAAGTCGTGATTATGCCACTGCACTCCAGCCTGGGTGACTGAGTAAGACCGTGTCTAAAAACAACAACAAAACCTCGTGTAACTGCTGCTAATTAGAGTATATAGTCATGGCAACTTGAATCTGTACTCCTGGTTTGCAGTCCTCAGCTCTGGCCCCAATAGACTGTCCATTTATATTGATTTTGCCTAAGTTTCTTCCTTTTAGATCAACAAACTTATGGAACGCCTTTCTGTTTCATAGATGGGATGCTTCTTGATTCATGACTTGCTAATAATAGCCAATTAGATCACTGAACTCTTTGTTGAAATGTTTTCTTTCTTTTTTGAGATTGAGTCTTGCTCTGTTGCCCAGGCTGGAGTGCAGTGGCGTGATTTCAGCTCACTGCAACCTCCACGTTCCGGGTTCAGGCGATTCTCCTGCCTCAGCCTCTGGAGTAGCTGGGACTTCAAGTGTGTGCCACCACACCTGACTAATTTTTGTATTTTTAGTAGAGACGGGGTTTTATCGTGTTGGCCAGGCTGGTCTTCAACTCCTGACCTCAAGTGATCTGTCCGCCTTGGCCTCCCAAAGTGCTGGGATTACAAGTGTGAGCTACTGTGCCTGACCCCAAATTCTTGACCTTCTTGCCCACATTTGTTCTTTGGAGTGGTTGATTTTTGTTGTGAGTCATAGGAGTTCTTTATATGTTCTTGATACTAACACCTTGCCAGATACATGATTTGCTGATACTTTTTACAATTCCCTGGTTGCCTTTTCCCAGTGTTGATGGTGTCTTCTGACACACAGAATTATTTATTTATT
Source organism: Pongo abelii (assembly GCF_028885655.2). NCBI lineage: Eukaryota > Metazoa > Chordata > Mammalia > Primates > Hominidae > Pongo > Pongo abelii. Next base: position 11,652,645 of record NC_072005.2, read on the forward strand.
TATTTATTTATTTAGAGACAAGGTCTTGCTGTGTTGCCTAGGCTGGAGTGCAGTGATGATGTGATCCCAGCTCACTGCAGTCTCAACCTCCTGGGCTCAAGGAATCCTCTTCCCCCAGCTGCCTGGCCCATACAAGTTTTTAATTTTGATGAAATAAAATTTGTCTTTTTTTCTTTTGTGAACCATGTTCTGGTATTTTATCCAAGAAATCAATGCCAAACCCAATAGAAACTTCTGCCCTGTGTTTTTGTTTAAAAAGGAAAATTAGAACAGAGTTAAAAGATCCAGTTGGCTTTTATTTGCAATTCATAAATTGGGGTACCATCCCATTCTATAAAATCGAACAAGAGCTCCCGCTGGGCGTGACAGAAGGGCGGTTTTTGTAAGGAACAAGGGAAGCAACAACAGCAAAGCAGATTGGTTAACATCAGGTTACTTTTATTGAAAGGGTAAAGCAGAGGGGACGTCCTTATTATGCCAGCTGAGATTGACTGGGCCCTTTCCTATTGGTTGCTGTGAGTCTCCTGTTTTGGGGAAAAACTGGGTATGTTTGAGGATCTACCTGCTATAAAAATTTTAGTTTGATCACATGGCACTTAGCATGAGTGACTCCATTTTGGTTTGGTCTCATTTGTTGGGGAGTAGTATAGGATTTTAGTCCAAAAAAATGGCTTGCATAATTTTTACTATTTTATTCTAAGAGTTGTTTAGTTTTAGCTGTTACCTTTAGGTCTTTGATCCATTTTGATTTCATTTTTGTATGTAAGTTAAGGGTCCAACTGCTTTTTTTTTTTTTTTTTTTTTGAGATGGAGTCTCGCTCTGTTGCCCAGGCTGGAGTGCGGTGGTGCCATCTCGGCTCACTGCAAGCTCCGCCTCCCAGGTTCACGCCATTCTCCTGCCTCAGCCTCCCGAGTAGCTGGGTCTACAGGCGCCAGCCACCACGCCCAGCTAATTTTTTGTATTTTTAGTAGAGATGGGGTTTCACTGTGTTAGCCAGGATGGTCTCGATCTCCTGACCTCGTGATCCACCCGCCTCGGCCTCCCAAAGTGCTGGGATTACAGGCGTGAACCGCTGCGCCCGGCCACTACATGTGTGTTACAACAGGTGCTACAGACCCACCTTACAGAGAGACATTAGGGATGGCCCAGGCAGTACATACTTCTCCCATCAGAGAGGCATGTTCCTATTCTGCTGTTGCTAGTTCAGTTCTAGCAGCAGAATTGCTTTGTGGAAGGAAGTGAGTCTAGACAGAGGGTAAGTTTGATGACTGTGGGATCTTGAAATAAATGTTTGGAAAGCACAGCATCCTGAGAACTTCTTGGAAATAAAATCTAGGCCCCCAGTGCTGTCCGTCTCAACCTTCCTCCTCCACACATGTGGGATGTTTCAGGATTCAGTGGCCTTTGAGGATGTGGCTGTGAACTTCACCCTGGAGGAATGGGCTTTGCTGGATCCTTCCCAGAAGAATCTCTACAGGGATGTGATGCGGGAAACCTTCAGGAACCTGGCTTCTATAGGTAAGGGTGACAATATTCCTTCACTTAGCAAACTAGAGAACAAGTGTTTCTAGCTCCTTAACACTTTGGGGAATAAACCAGGCATGGGTACAGGGAATTATGAATATAGAATCTAATAGTTTTTTCATAATTTTGTACTAATTCATAATGACTTTTCTGGGTCTAAATTTTAGGAAAACAATGGGAAGACCAGAACATTGAAGACCCATTCAAAATTCCCAGGAGAAATATAAGGTAATTTGCACTCACAAAAGAAAGCTCTGTTCCTTGAGAGCATTTCCTGCTGTTAGGAATTTTTTTTTTTGAGATGAAGTCTCGCTCTGTTGCCAGGCTGGAATGCAGTGGCGCAATCTCGGCTCATTGCAACTTCCACCTCCCAGGTTCAAGTGATTCTCCTGCCTCAGCCTCCTGAGTAGCTAGGACTACAGGAGCCTGCCACCATGCCCAGCTAATTTTTTGTATTTTTAGTAGAGACGGGGTTTCACCATGTTGGCCATGATGGTCTTGTTCTCTTGACCTTGTGATCTGCCCGCCTCGGCCTCCCAAAGTGCTGGGATTACAGGTGTGAGCCACCGTGCCCAGCAGGAATTTTTAAAAGCAAGCAAACAACATATAAGCCCAGCGTCACACTGATTTGTTTTTAGAAAATCTTCTCCAAGCCAGGCATGGTGGCTCACACCTGTAATCCCAGCACTTTGGGAGGCCGAGATGGGTGGATCACGAGGTCAGGAGATCGAGACCATCCTGGCTAACACGGTGAAACTCCGTCTCTACTAAAAACACACAAAAAAGTTAGCCTGGCATGGTGGTGGGCACCTGTAGTCCCAGCTACTCAAGAGGCTGAGGCAGGAGAATGGCGTGAACCTGGGAGCCAGAGCTTGCAGTGAGCCAAGATCGCACTATAGCACTCCAGCCTAGGTGACAGAGTGAGACTCTATCTCAAAAAAAAAAAAAAAAAAAAAATCTTCTCCAAAAACATAGTTAAGTGTAACATAGATGTTCAGTGTTTGCAAAATAGTTCAATTATAGACAGTAGTAAGAAACTTCATATGAATATCTTTTTTTTTTTTTTGAGAGGGAATTTCACAACTTGTTGCCCAGGCTGGAGTGCAAGGGCGCCATTTTGGCTCACTGCAACCTCCGCCTTCTGGGTTCAAGCGATTCTCCTGCCTGAGCCTCCCGAGTAGCTGGGATTACAGGCGCCTGCCACCACGCCTGGTTAATTTTTTGTATTTTTAGTAGAGACGGGGTTTCACCATGTTGGCCAGGCTGGTCTTGAACTCCTGACCTCAGGTGATCCACCTGCCTCAGTCTCCCAAAGTGCTGGGATTACAGATGTGAGCCACCACACCTAGCCATGAATATAATTTTCTTTCTTTCTTTCTTTTTTTTTGAGACAGAGTTTCGCTCTTATTGCCCAGGCTGGAGTGCAATGGCATGATCTTGGCTCACTGCACCTCTGCCTCCTGGGTTCAAGCAATTCTCCTGCCTCAGCCTCCCGAGTAGCTGGGATTACAGGCATGCTCCACTACGCCTGGCTAATTTTTTTTTTTTTTTTTTTTGTATTTTTAGTAGAGACACGGTTTTTCCATGTTGGTCAGGCTGGTCTTGAACTCCTGACCTCAGGTGATCCTCCTGTCTTGGCCTCCCAGAGTGCTGGAATTACAGGCATAAGCTACTGTGCCTGGCCATGAATATCATTTTTTGATAATAGGTATGGTTGTGATCTATTGCAGACCATTTAGTCCATTCATGTTCAAACAATTAAGACAGGCATAAAATGTACACTTTCTCTGGTAATGTTAAAAATGTGAGTCCAAGGCTGGGCGTGGTGGCTCACGCCTGTAATCCCAGCACTTTGGGAGGCAGAGGTGAGAGGATCCCTTGAGCCTTGGAGTTCAGGGTTCACGCCTGGGCAACGTAGTAAGATTCTGTCTCTGTATTAAAAAAAAAAGTATATCTAAGTCTAATACCTATTAATAAATATAAAATCATTTATAAACAAAACATTAATAATGTACTTCTCATTTTTCCAACAAGTCATATTCCAGAAAGACTCTGTGAAAGTAAAGAAAGTGGTCAAGGTGAAGAAACCTTCAGCCAGATTCCAGATGGTATTCTGAACAAGAAAACTCCTGGAGTAAAACCGTGTGAAAGCAGTGTGTGTGGAGAAGTTGGCATGGGTCCTTCATCCCTTAATAGGCACATCAGAGATCACACTGGACGTGAACCAAATGAATATCAGGAATATGGAAAGAAGTCGTATACACGTAACCAATGTGGACGGGCCTTGAGTTATCATCGCTCTTTTCCAGTACGTGAAAGGACTCATCCTGGAGGAAAGCCCTATGATTGTAAGGAATGTGGAGAAACCTTTATTTCTCTTGTAAGCATTCGAAGACACATGTTAACGCATAGGGGAGGTGTACCTTACAAATGTAAGGTGTGTGGGAAAGCCTTTGATTATCCCAGTTTATTTCGTATACATGAAAGAAGTCACACTGGAGAGAAACCTTATGAATGCAAGCAATGTGGGAAAGCCTTCAGTTGTTCCAGTTACATTAGAATACATGAAAGGACTCACACTGGAGATAAACCCTATGAATGCAAGCAGTGTGGGAAAGCTTTCAGTTGTTCCAAGTACATTCGAATCCATGAACGAACTCACACAGGAGAGAAACCCTACGAATGTAAACAGTGCGGTAAAGCCTTTAGGTGTGCCAGTTCTGTTCGAAGTCACGAAAGGACTCACACCGGAGAGAAACTTTTTGAATGTAAGGAATGCGGGAAGGCTTTGACTTGTCTCGCAAGTGTTCGAAGACACATGATAAAGCACACTGGCAACGGACCTTATAAATGTAAGGTGTGTGGGAAAGCCTTTGATTTCCCCAGTTCATTTCGAATCCATGAAAGGACCCACACTGGAGAGAAACCCTATGATTGTAAGCAATGTGGGAAAGCCTTCAGTTGTTCCAGTTCGTTTCGAAAACATGAAAGAATTCACACTGGAGAGAAACCCTATAAATGTACAAAATGTGGGAAAGCCTTTAGTCGTTCCAGTTACTTCCGAATCCATGAAAGAACTCACACTGGAGAGAAACCCTATGAATGTAAGCAATGTGGGAAAGCCTTCAGTCGATCCACTTACTTTCGAGTACATGAAAAAATTCATACTGGAGAGAAACCCTATGAGAACCCTAACCCTAACCCTTCAGTTGTCCCAGTTCTTTCATGAGCGTGAAAGGAGTCACATAGAGAAACCCCGGTGAAAGTAAGAAATTCAGGAAAGCCTTCAGTCCTTTCTATTTCTTTCAACTACATGGAAGGATTCACAGTGGAGAAAGACCCTGTAAGATAATTGGCTTTAAATTACGAGACACTTGTGATAGGACAGTAAAACCTAGAGTTGGAGTTGCATCTCTGGATTGTGTTATGTCAGTGTTGGTAGGTTAGGAACTAGATTTCCCAGAATCCATTCCATTTGTTATTCCATGATACAATTCACCAGTAACCGATCTTACATGAGATTTGGAAGTAAGTTAAGGAGGCATTAGTCATGGTTTGGAAGCACAATACAGGGAGACAGCCATGTGAATACAGGCTGTATGGACACCTGCTTCCATCCCATTTTCCTGCTTCTTTGGGTTGCCAATCAAGAGTATCTTCAAAATGACTTGACTTTAATTTTCTCGGAGGTGATAGGTTTCCACACAGGTCTCCAGAAGCCCCACGTTGAAGATCCATCCACACTTTGGTTTTCCTTCAGACATTATTATGTGTGTACTAGGCAACTAATTCAGACTGTCCTGGTTGGGAATATTCTGTGATGCTCTGACTCCCCTAGTCTGTAGACTGAATTGGCATAAGGTCTAATTTGTATAGTAAGCACCTTTGTTTATACTAGTAGTGACTGTATTCTTGATTCAGCCTGATAGCTACCATGCTGCTGTCAAAACCAACCAGAGGGGAGCTTGTTCTTCTGCTGTACTGTGCAGTGACTGGCCTCACCCAGGACTTTGATGTGAGAATAAGCACTTTCCTCTATCAGGAAATTTCAAGTGTTTCCTGTTACCCATAGCTCAATGTAATGCCTCAGTTCATTTTCAGTTGTTTGATTATATGTGACTAATACGTATTTTTTATTCAAACAAGACTTGTGTACGTGTTTCTTCAAAACAGTTTATTAACTGTCTTCAGTCTTGGATTACATCAAGTTTATAATTTTGGCAAATTGTTAAGACACTGTGAAGTCAGCGTTAACCATGTGCATACAACTTAAGGAATTTTTTCCTCATGTAAATTTTACTTTTCATGCTTATATAGTTTCAACTTTTATCTTCATAGTAATTTGTCATCTACTCATAATACCAAAAGTTAAGTCATGCTATTTTGTGTGCTCTCTTGCTAAAGACTGCAGAGACCATACCTGTTGTCAAAGAGGGTGTAATAAATTGTAATAATAATCATGACCACAAACCATAAAGGACTGTGTGATGTATCAGTAAGAGGGTGCTCAGAAGAATTTCTTACAGGTTTTGTGCTTGTTATAGGTTGGTTGACTTCTTTTTTTTGTTTGTTTTGATATAGAGTCTTGTTCTGTTGCCCAGGCTGGAGTGCAGTGGTGCGATCTCAACTCACTGCAACCTCCACCTCCCAGGTTCAAGCAATTCTCCTGCCTCAGCCTCCAGAGTAGCTGGGATTTCAGGTGCACACCACCACACCCGGCTAATTTTTGTACTTTTAGTAGTGACGGGGTTTCACCATGTTGGTCGGGCTGGTCTCAAACTCCTGACCTTGTGATCCACCTGCCTCAGCCTCCCAAAGTGCTGGGATTACAGGCATGAGCCACCGCGCCTGGCCAGGTTGATTGATTTATGTTCAGGGAAGCAAGATGATTGTCTGTATTTGATGCAGTGATGAGGTAAACTTAATTCTAAACTTGGTAATCATAATTGTTCTTATCCAGAAGGGAAAAGGAATGGAGTGGAGGTAAACGTAATTCATGAGAAATACCACTCAGTCATATTAGTGAGAAGAGGGGAATTTGGGTCATGTTTATGATTTGGAACATGCTGTCTTTCACCAGTTTTAAAGACATGGTTACAGAATGCTCTTTTTTTGTCTTGATTCATCATAGCCACCTAGGAGCATGGTCTCACATTGCTGGTGTCTGACGTGTTTCTCTCCAACAGCGTAAGACTTGGCCTTGCAGTAAGGGGAGGCTGGCTCCTGGACTTGTGGACCTGTTTTTGCCTTACTTATTCTCTGAACACTGAAGTATTTCCTGTGATGTACTGGACACTATTTTCCATTATGTACCTCGGTTAAAATATGTAAATTTACTTCTTAGCAAGCTGTATAATACTTTTAAAAAGCTCCTAATGAGACTAATATATTTATGCACATTTTCTGAATGCAAGCCTAGGAAGGAACAAAGTCAGCATCAATATTCCAACCAAGCCTTTCTTGCTCCGATAATATGCTTTTGTTTTTGTTTTTGTTTTTGTGTTTTTGTTTTTTTAGACAGAGTTTCACTCTTATCACCCAGGCTGGAGTGCAGTGGCGCAATCTCAACTCACTGCAACCTCTGCTTCCCGGGTTCAAGTGATTCTCCTGCCTCAGCCTCCTGAGTAGCTGGGATTACAGGTGCCCACCGTCACACCTGGCTAATTTTTTTTCGTATTTTTAGTACAGACAGGGCTTCACCGTGTTGGCCAGGCTGATCTCAAACTCCTGACTTCAGGTGATCTGGCCGCGTCGGCCTCCTAAAGTGCTGAAATGGATTACGGGTATGAACCACTGTTCCTGGCATATATGCTTTTGCTTCTAATTTATCAATAGGCCTCTTACGCCAGCACTACAGAGTAAAAAGCAACATGCAAAAGTCAGCTTTTTGTCTGTACACTTCCATGGAACAATCCAATCACTTCATTGAAGGTGTCCAGCAAGCTCTTGTTGAGCAAATCCCTGTTGAAACTTCTCAGTGTCAAAAGCCCAGGTATCACAGGATAGAGTAGCAATCAGCAACCAAACCATGACTGTATGTGGAGATGACATATTCAGCCCCAGATAATGTATTCACATGAGTGAAGGGTGGAGTCATTGCCTGTCAGATTCTACAGTCATTTGGATTAGAGAGGGCAATACAGAGTTAGGTGCTACTGAATCCAACCACTGACTCCTTCTCCCTCGAAGGCAACACCCACAGTGAGTGTGGGCTACAGAGTAGAAACCCCACCATCAACGTGACTCCAAATGTGATTTTGCCCGGGATGCAGGTGCTGTGTTGGGATGGCCAGTGAAGGTAGGGGACATTGGAAGCACAGGGTGAGGGAGATGAACAGGACACAGCTGAGCCCGATTATTGGCCTTGACTGTGGGAGTATCCTGATGCTTCACAAACACCCCAGAGAGGACACTGTAGCACAGGCCCAAAGAGTGTTCATAAGCCAGAAGGCCACCACTTTTGGAAGGCAGTGATGTGGCTTTCTGTTTGAGTCCTGATGCTGTTGACAGCATACACAGTTCTTCATCTGATTAGAAAAGCAATGCTGGCTGGGCACAGTGGCTCACACCTCTAATCCCAGCACTTTGGGAGGCTGAGGTGGGCAGATCACCTGAGGTCAGGAGTCCGAGACCAGCCTGACCTGCCTTGGACCTATTGGACTGAACAAAGGGGAGCAAATGCAGGAATAAAAGACGAGACAAAAGAGTATATTTGGAAGAAGGGGTTGGGGGGCACCTTGCCTCTAGTGGACAAGGGCCCCAAGCTTTACACAGCCCTCTGTATTTATTAGGCAAAAGAGCGAGAAAAGCGGGGGTGATTGTCGGGTAATTGTCAGTTGGCCATTTGGTTCACAGCAGGCTTGTGAGACTGCATCCTCTGGACAATAGGCACTAATTTTCTCAGTAGATAACTTCAAGGAGCCCGGTGCCAGGGAGTGATGTCCTCAGCACACCTTTTGGTGGCAGGGCAGTGAGTTTGCCCACATCCTGCATTCATGATAAACAGTTTGCTGTTTGATCCCATATAGACTCCTGCGGAATGCTGAGTTGGTCACGTCCCACGGGCCTTTGGCTCCCTGCATATCCCCCTTTTTGTTTATGTATTAATTGAAAGAATGTAAGGCCAGGCCGAGCAGCTCTCATTATCCGATTGGCGGTCCATCTGATTTTACAGAAAATGTAGCATTAGAACTGTGTCGTGACTCTGTTAGGCCTTCTCTCTGTCTTTGCACTCAGGCTCAGCTGGCTCATGGCTTGTACTGGAGGGACCGGGCCCATGGTTGGCCACCCTGGGTTCCTCCCGTCTCCCGTTCATGGTCGCATGCACCTTGAGGGCACCCACATGGTGTGCCCATCTCCTGTAGAAACACAAGCATACTCTCTTCCCCACATCAGTAAATCCACCGGACTTTTCCATTGTCCTTCTTCCAGGGATTTCCGTAACACTTTCAGATAAACTTTCCTCTTTTCCTCTAACGCTTGCCAATGTCTTTCTGCTGGAGTCTTACCATCCAGACCAGGAGTCAAAAAATTTAAAGTAAATAAAAAGTTTTGATTGAGGTGGTAGTTGGCCTCCTATACCCCCTTTTTGTTTTTTCAACATGCGTTGTAATGTTTGATGTGCCTGCTCTATAATGCCTTGTCCTCTAGGATTATAAGGAATTTCTATTTTATGGGTTATAGGCCAAAGCTGTAAGAAATTTTGAAAAGCATGGCCAGTATAAGTGGGTCCATTGTTAGTTTTTAATTGTTTAGGTATTCCCATATGAGCAAATGATGACAGACGATGTCACCGTACATGACCAGCTGTCTCACCTGTTTGGCATGTAGCATGCAGCATATGAGAATAAGTGAAATAAATTAAGCAGTTCTGGGTCTACTGTACTTTTAACTGTAGCAGTTTCTGTGCGACTGGCTACATTTACAACATAAGCTGAATCACAGACAATGTTGATAGGATCTGAAGCTGTGAGCTGTAAAACCTGAATGACTGCAATTAGCTCTGAGTGTTGAGCTGAAACCCCAGAGGTCATTATTGTTTTGGGACCTTTTTGGAATCACAAATACTGGAGAATTCCAGGGGCTAACTGACTTTTCTTTTCTTTTCTTTTCTTTTTTTTTTGAGACACAGTCTTGCTTTGTCGCCCAGGCTGGAGTAAAGCTGTGTCTCCCGGGTTCATGCCATTCTCCTGCCTCAGCCTCCCGAGTAGCTGGGAGTACAGGTGCCTGCCACCATACCCAGCTATTTTTTTTGTATTTTTAGTGGAGATGGGGTTTCACCGTGTTAGCCAGGATGGTCTCGATCTCCTGACCTCGTGATCTGCCCGCCTCGGCCTCCCAAAGTGCTGGGATTACAGGCGTGAGCCACCGCGCCCAGCCTGCTAACTGAGTTTTCTATATGTCCTGTGTTCAATTGCTCTTTTACCAACAGATGAACTTCATCTAGCTTCTTTTGTGTTAGGGGCCATTGATCCACCCACACAGGTTTGTCACTGAGCCATTCTAATAATAAGGCAGTGGGCAAAGGAGAAATATCAAACATCAATGACCACCGTCAGAAATCCTGGTGTCCATCATGTTCTTCAACATTTTAAATCCTGGGTTATCAAAGTTTTCATTTGTAAGTCCCCTATCCCATGCTGTAAGTCAGTCTTGACCCCATAAATTGTACTTGCTCAGGCTTTGCCTGTGTCTGCGCCGCTCCCTCCCTCCTTTGCCGGGGGTGGGGCATGCTGCCGGCCTGGGCGGACCTTGTGGGCTTCGTCGCTGCCAGCTTTTCTGCTACTGAGCCTTTTATTCCGCCCACCGCTTGCTTGGTGGCGCGGTTTCGGCTTCTAATGCCTTTTTTCTTTTCTTTCTTTTTTTTTTTTTTTCTTTTTTGAAACGGAGTTTTTGCTCTTGTTGCCCAGGCTGGAGTGCAATGGCGCGATCTCGGCTCACGGCAACCTCCGCCTTCCAGGTTCAAGCGATTCTCCTGCCTCAGCCCCCGGAGTAGCTGGGATTACAGGCACGTGTCACCACAACCGGCTAATTTTGTGTTTTTAGTAGAGACAGGGGTTCTCCATGTTGCTCACGCTGGTTTTGAACTCCCGACCTCAGGTGATCTGCCCGCTTCGGCCTCCCAAAGTGCTGGGATTACAGGCATGAGCCACCGCTCCCGGCCTTTCTTATCTTTTTATAGACATACACCTGCTTGCCTTGCCGATTTTGCATTACTGAGCAGGTTAAGAGCTCGCCTAATGCTGCCTGCTTAAGACAGGGACTGACAGCTGTAGCGTATCCTCTGTCCTTTTTCCTATCTATTGGAGGAGGAGGCTTAGGTAAGACCTCTGTTTCCTCTTTGTTATTTTGGCCCAGTGATACTGGGGCTGAGGGAAGAGAAGGTGATAAGGCAGATGATGTTTTCTCCTCCTTCCTCTTTTTAGGCTCTTCTGTGTGTAACTGAGCCAGGACTGCTCTAATTAAAGCCCATAACGTTAAAGATTTTACTGGGACCCGATGCCTTTGCACCTGATGTTGTTTAAGATTTCTCCCCACTCATTCCCAGAGTTCTAAGCCTAGCGTTCCTTCTTCCGGGAACCATGGGCTTTGTACTCCATTATTGACCACACTAGTTTTTAATTCCTTCAACAACTTAAATTCTAGTGGGGTATGTTCATGAATAATCTGCTGTGGATTATTTGAATCGGGCCTTATGGAAATAGGAAAAGCGCAAGGTCCTAAGGGCTCTCCAGCTATGGCAGCACAGTGTAAAATTCTTTGTATTGGGGTCTCTATTTCTGCTACCAAAGGAGGCGGTACAGATGTTTCTGCAATTGGAGGAGGCGATATAGGCCAATTTTTATCCTCCCTCACCTGTTTTTTATTTTCAGTTGGCGCTGTGGGTGGGACAACAGATTCTTTCAGATTTTTAGACTCAGCCTGCTGTCCCGCAGAATAATAAGGAGATAATGGCAGAAGTACAGTATGAACTAAACTCCAAGTGGAGAAAACTGAAGAATCAACTTTAAAACCTTTTTGATGAGCCCGTTTTAATCCTTCTTCTGCTCTGTCCCAATTTTCCACATCAAGAGTGCCTGCCTGTGGAAACCATGGGTGATGCGTTAATAACCATTTGTGGCTTCTGCAGGAGGTTAGTTAGTGCCTGCGAATTAACCTGAGCTCCAGACTGTCTCAACAGAACCTTAAGCAAGTGCACATAATGTTTTTCTTCAGTAGACAAATTCTTCCCCTTGTTACCCTGATTCAGAAAACTTCCCCTTCCCACTACTTCTTTAAAGCACTGCCCCCAGTACGTCTTTAGGGCACTGACCTTATATACCCTACCGGCAGACTCGTCCCGGAGTCCCCGTGCGTCTTGTCAATTTCAGTTCCTCTGCTCCAGCAGACCTTCTTCGTTCACGTCCTCGTAGTCCCGTGTTCAGACTGCCGCCTGTTCAAGTGCCGCTTACAGAGCTCCCGATCCGGTCGCTGTTTGGGGTGCCACTATGTAACCCGCACAGACCTAGGGGGACTGAACAAAGGGGGGCGAACATGGGAATAAAAGACAAGAGACGAAAGAGTATATTTGGAAGAAGGGGTCGGGGGGCACCTTGCCTCTAGTGGACAAGGGCCCCGAGCTTTACACAGCCCTCCATATTTATTAGGCAAAAGAGATGGCGAGAAAAGCAGGGGTGATTGACGGGTAATTGCCAGTTGGCTGTTTAGTTCCGTTTGGTTCACAGCAGGCTTGTGAGACTGCATCCTCTGGACAATAGGCACTAATTTTATCAGTAGATAACTTCAAGGAGCCCGGAGCCAGGGAGTGATGTCCCTCAGCAAACCTTTTGGTGGCAGGGCAGTGTGAGTTTGCCCACAACCTGCATTCATGATAAACAGTTTGCTGTTTGATCATATAGACTCCTGCGGAATGCTGAGTTTGTCATGTCCCAGGGGCCTTTGGCTCCCTGCACTGACCATCATGGAGAAACCCCGCCTCTACTAAAAATACAAAATTAGCCAGGTGTGGTGGCGCATGCCTGTAATCCCCGCTACTTGGGAGGCTGAGGCAGGAGAATCGCTTGAACTCTGGAGGTGGAGGTTGCAGTGAGCTGTGATCACGCCATTGCACTCCAGCCTGGGCAAAAAGAGCGAAATTCTGTCTCCAAAAAAAAAAAAAAAAAAAGAAAGAAAGAAAAAAAAGAAAAGCAACGCTGCAGTTTGTAAGTTTCAACAATTTAGAATTAAAAGTTATTTTGGCAATCTAGGACTCATTCTTCATTCTGGCTGCAGACAGAGCTATGGATAGGGACTGTCACACATATTTTTAAGGTTATGTTGTCTTTTATGTTAAATGGATAACATTTCCACTTTGCGTTTCCATATGCAATGGAAGGCCAAGGCAGCAGAATCCCTTGAGGCCAAGACTTCAAGACCAGCCAGGGCAATATAGTCAGACTGTATCTCTACAAAATATTTTTTAAATTGTTTATATAATTTATGAGATTCCAGTGTCATGCTGTCAGCTAACATTAGGAAATTAGTAGGTGTGACTATGGTATTCTGGTTATGAGAAATGCTTCAATTTATTTTATTTATTTATTTTTTTGAGTAGGAGTTTCGCTCTTGTTGTCCCGGCTGGAGTGCAGTGGTGTGATCTCAGCTCACTGCAACCTCTGCCTCCTGGGTTCAAACGATTCTCCTGCCACAGCCTCTCAAGTAGCTGGGATTACAAGCACGCGCCACCACGCGCAGCTAATTTTTGTATTTTTAGTAGAGACGGGTTTCACCGTGTTGGCCAGGATGATCTCCATATCTTGACCTCGTGATCCGCTCGCCTCAGCTTCCCAAAGCACTGGGATTACAGGCATGAGCCACCGCGCCCAGCCTTTTTTTTTTTTTTTTTTTTTTTGAGATGGAGTCTCGCTCCCTCGCCCAGGCTGGAGTGCAGTGGTGCCATCTCCGCTCAGTGCAAGCTCCGCCTCCCGGGTTCACGCCATTCTCCTGCCTCCGCCTCCCGAGTAGCCGGGACTACAGGCGCCTGCCACCACACCTGGCTAATTTTTTGTATTTTTAGTAGAGACGGGGTTTCACCGTGTTAGCCAGGATGGTCTCCATCTCCAGACCTCGTGATCTGCCCGCCTCGGCCTCCCAAAGTGCTGGGATTACTTACAGGCGTGAGCCACCGCGCCCGGCTTTTTTTTTTTTTTTTAACAGAGTCTCGCTCTGTCACCCAGGCTGGAGTGCAGTGGCGTGATCTCGGCTCACTGCAACCTCCGCCTACCAGATTCAAGCGATTCTCGTGCCTCAGCCTCCTGAGTAGCTGGAATTATAGGCCTGTGCCACCACTCCTGACTAATTTTTGAATTTTTGGTAGAGATGAGGTTTCACCATGTTGGCAAGGCTGGTCTCAAATTCCAGACCCCAAGTGATCCGCCTGCTGTGGCCTCCCAAAGTGCTGGGATTACAGGTATGAGCCACTGTGCCCGGCCTCAGAAATGCTTCCGTTCTTGAGATGTGAAAATTGCCTTTTTAGATAAACGTTAAAAAAAAAAAAATAGAGATGGAGGCTTACTATGTTGACCAGGCTGGTCTCGAACTCCTGGGATTAAGCGATCCTCCCATCTCGGCCCCCCATAGTGCTAGGATTACAGGCATGAGTAACCACACCTGAGATGTTTTATATTTGCAGTTTTGAATGAAGCAAAGTCAAAAAGGACAATTTTTAGGATTAATGACCTCAGGTTGAAAACATTTTTATTTTCAAGGAAAATTTTGTGAATTCATTCCTGTACCAAAAAATTACATCCAGTTCATTTACTACAGCATGAAATTTTATTGAAAAGAACTTAATAATTTCAAATGTGAGCAGAAGTTATTTTATTCTTTCCTTTCACTTACTGTCTGTCTCCCTGAGTTTCTTTTCTTTTCTTTTTTTTTTTTGGAGACAGAGTTTCACTCTTGTTGTCCAGGCTGGAGTACAATGGCGCGATCTTGGCTGATTGCAATCTCCGCCTCCCCGGTTCAAGCAATTTTCCTGCCTCAGCCTCCCGAGTAGCTGGGATTACAGGCATGTACCACCATGCCCGGCTAATTTTGTATTTTTAGTAGAGACGGGGTTTCTCCATGTTGAGGCTGGTCTCGAACTCCTGACCCCAGGTGATCCTCCCGCCTCAGCCTCCCAAAGTGCTGGGATTACAGGCATGAGCCATCGTGCCTGGATGGATCTTTTACCTACCATATAAATAAAACCATGGTCAAAAGTGATACAGAAGCAGGAGGAGCAAGATGGCCAAATAGAACCCTCCAGTGATTGTTCCCCTAACAAGAACACCAAATTGAACAGCTATCCACACAAAAAGTAACTTAGGCCGGGCGCGGTGGCTCACACCTGTAATCCCAGCAGTTTGGGAGGCTGAGGCAGGCAGATCACGAGGTCAGGAGTTCAAGACCAGCTTGGCCAATATGGTGAAACACCGTCTCTAGTAAACAATACAAAAATCAGCTGGGCATGGTGGTGTGCACCTGTAGTCCCAGCTACTCAGGAGGCTGAGGCAGGAGAATCACTTGAACCCGGGAGGTGGAGGTTGCAGTGAGCCGAGATTGTGCCATTGCACTCCAGCCTGGGTGACAGAGTGAGACTCCGTATCAAAAAAGAGAAGAAGAAGAAGAAAAAGAAGAAGAAGGAGGAGGAGAAGAAGAAGGAGGAGAAGAAGAAGAAGAAGAACCAAACATCAGCTATGCAATCACAGTACCTAGTCTTATATTAAGTAAAGAGGCAGAGGAAAGGGTGGGAAAGCAGCCTTGAATTGCCTATGCCACCACTTTCCCATCCTGTCGCAGAAGCCACATGGCACAGACAGAGAATCTGTAAGCTTGGGAGAGGGAGAGCACGGTGATTGTGGGACTTTGTATTGGAACTCAGTGCTGCCCTGTCATTAGCAGAAAGCAATATGGAGCAGAACTCAGCCAGTGCTCATGGCGGTAGTGTTTAGATCAGCCTTAGCCACAGTCGAATTGTCCATCCCAATTGCCAGAACCTGAGTTCTGGCAAGCCCTGTCATCGTGGGCTAAAATGTTCTGGTGTCCTGAAGAAACTTGAAATGTAGTCAGGGTCACAAGGACTGCAATTCCTGTATAAGTCTTGGTGTTGGGTGGGCTTGGAGCCGGTGGACTTGGAGTGCACACGACCTAGTGAGACACTAGCTGGGGTGGCGAAGGGAACACTTGTGCCCCACTCTCTTGACCCCAGGCAGTACAGCCAACAGCTCAGGGAGAGACTATTTCCTTCTACTTGAGAAGAAAGGGGAGAGTAAAGAGGACTTATATTGCAACTTGGATGCAAGCTCAGCAACAGTATAATAGGGCACCAGGCAGAGTCGTGAGGCCTCTATTCCAGGCCCTAGCTCCTGGACATTTCTAGATACACCCTGGGCCAGAAGGGAACCTACTGCCTTGAAAATAAGGACCCAGTCCTGGCAGAATTCATCACCTTCTGAACCCCTGGGCCCTGAGTGATCAGCAGGGGTAGCCAGGCAGTACTTGTATGGGCCTTGGGTAAGACTTAGAGCTGTACTGGCTTCAGGTGTGACCCAGCACATTTCTACCTGTGGTGGCAATGGGGAGAGATTCCTGTTGCTAGAGGAAAGGAGAGGGAAGAATAGGCCAGGCGCAGTAGCTCATGCCTGTAATCCCAGCACTTTTGGAGGCTGAGCCCAGGAGTTCAAGACAAGCCTGGGCAACATGGCAAAATCCCATCTCTACGAAAAATACAAAAGATTAGCCAGGTGTGGTGGCGTGCACCTGTAGTCCCAGCTACTTGGGAGGCTGAGGTGGGAGAATCACTTGAGCCCAGGAGGTCAGGGATGCAGTGAGTCAAGATTGCACCACTGCACTCCAGCCTGAGAGACAGAGCAGCAAATCCTTGTCTCAGAAAAAAACAAACAAACAAACAAAAAAAACTTCTGTACAGCAAAAGAAACAGTCACAGTCAACAAAGTGAAGAGACAACCCACAAAATGGGAGAAAATATTTGCAAATGATCCATCTGACAAGGGATTAATAAATAATATATAGGGAGCTCAAATACCTCAATAGGAAAAAAACTAATAATTCAAATTAAAAATGGGCAAAATATCTGAATAGACATTTCTCAAAAAAAGACATAAAAATGAAAATCAGATATATGAAAAGGTGCTCAACATCATCAGAGAAGTGAAAAGACAACAATACCATATAATCTCACCCCAATTAAAATGGCTTTTATCCCAAAGAGAGGTAATAACAAATGATGGCAAGGATGTGAAAAAAAGAGACCCTTGTACACTGTCGGTGGAAATGTAAAATACTAAGCCACTGTGGAGAACAGTTTAGAGGCTCCTCAAAAATCTGGAATTAGAATTACCCTATGATCCAGCAATCACATTGCTAGGTATATTCCAAAAAGAAAGGAAATCAGCATATTGAAGAGATATCTGCACTCTGATGTTTATTGCGGCACTATTCACAATAGCCAAGATTCAGAAGCAGCCTAAGTGTTCATCAAAAGATGAATTGATAAAGAAAATGTGATACATATTGGCTGGGCGCGGTGGCTCACGCCTGTAATCCCAGCACTTTGGGAGGCCGAGGCAGGGGGATCACGAGGTCAGGAGATAGAGACCATCCTGGCTAACATGGTGAAACCCCATCTCTAATAATAATACAAAAAAAATTAGCCGGGCGTGGTGGCGGGTGCCTGCAGTCCCAGCTACTCAGGAGGCTGAGGCAGGAGAATGGCATGAACCCAGGAGGTGGAGCTTGCAGTGAGCTGAGATCGCGCCACTGCACTCCAGCCTGGGCGACAGAGTGAGACTCAAAAAAAAAAAAAAAAAAAAGAAAGGAAAGAAAAGAAAATGTGGTACATATACACAGTGGAGTACTATTCAGTCATGAAAAAGAATGAGATCCTGTCATGTGCAACATCATGGATGGAACTAGAAGTCATTATGTTAAGTGAAGTAAGCCAGGCACAGAAAGGCAAACTTCACATGCTGTCACTAACTTCTGGGAGCTAAAAATTAAAACAATTGAACTCATGGAGATAAAGAGCAGAAGAATGGTTACCAGAGGCTAGGAAGGGTAGTGGAGGAGGCAGGAAAATAGGGGTGGTTAATGGGTAGAAAATTATACTTAGAATGAATAAGATCTAGTATTTGATAGCACACAGGGTGACTACAGTCAACAATAATTTATTTTACATTTAAAAATAAAAGAGTATAATTGGATTGTTTGTAACACAAGGAAACAATAAATGCTTGAGGTGATGAATACCTGATTTATCCTGATGTGATTTGATATGGCTTAGCTGTGTCCCCACCCAAATCTCAACTTGAATTCTATCTTCCAGAATTCCCACGTGTTGTGGGAGGGACCCAGGGAGAGGTAATTCAATCATGGGGGCCTGTCTTTCCCATGCTATTCTCACAATAGTGACTAAGTCTCACAAGATCTGATGGGTTTATCCGGGGTTTCCACTTTTGTTTCCTCCTCATTTTCTCTTGCTGCCACCATGTAAGAAGTGCCTTTTGCCTCCCGCCATGATTCTGAGGCCTCCCCAGCCATGTGGAACTGTAAGTCCAATTACACTTCTTTTTCTTTCCAGTTTTGGGTATATCTTTATCAGCAGCTTGCAAATGGACTTATACAGTAAATTGGTACCAGCAGAGTGGGTTGTTGCTGAAAAGATACCCAAAAATGTGGAAGCGACTTTTGAACTGGGTAACAGGCAGAGGTTGGGACAGTTTGGAAAGCTCAGAAGACAGGAAGATGTGGGAAAGTTTGGAACCTCCTACAGATGTGTTGCATGGCTTTGACAAAAATACTGATAGTGATATGAACAAGAAGATCCAGGCTGAGGTGGTCCCAGATGGAAATGAGGAACTTGTTGGGAACCAGAGCAAAGATGACTCTTGTTATGTTTTAGCAAAGAGACTGGTGGCATTTTGCCCCTGCCCTAGAGATTTGTGGAACTTTGAACTTGAGAGAGATGATTTAGGGTATCTATAGGAAGAAATTTCTAAGCAGAAAAGCATTCAAGAGGTGACTAGGTGACTTGGGTGCTGTTAAAAGCATTCGTTTTAAAAGGGAAACAGAGCATAAAAGTTTGGAAAATTTGCAGCCTGATGATGCAGTAGAAAAGAAAAACCTATTTTTTGAGGAGAAATTCAAGCTGGCTGCAGAAATTTGCATAACTACCAAGGATCCAAATGTTAATCCTCAAGACCATGGGGAAAATGTCTCCAGGCCATGTCAGACACCGTCACACAGCCCCTCCCATCACAGGCCCGGAGGCCCAGGAGGAAAAAGTGGTTTCACAGGCCAGGCCCAGGGTCCCCGTACTGTATGCAATGTAGGGACTTGGTGCCCTATGTCCCAGCCACTCCAGCCATGACTGAAAGGGGCAAATGTACAGCTTGGGCTGTGGCTTCAAAGGGTTGAAGCCCCAAGCCTTGGAAGCTTCCATGTGGTGTTGAGCCTGTGGGTACAAAGAAGTCAAGAACTGAGGTTTGGGAACCTCCACCTAGATTTCAGAAGATGTATGGAAACACCTGGATGTCCAGGCAAAAGTTTGCTGCAGAGGTGGGGTGCTCATGGAGAACCTCTGCTAGGGCAGTGCAGAAGGGAAATATGGGGTCAGAGCCCCCCTACAGAGTCTCTACTGGGGCACTGCCTAGTGGAGCTGTGAGAAGAGGGCTACCATCTTCCAGAACCCAGAATGTTCGATCCACTGACAGCTTGCACCGTGCAGCTGGAAAAGCTGCAGACACTCAACACCAGCCCATGAAAGCAGCTGGGAGGGAGGCTGTAACTGCAAAGCCACAGGGGCAGAGCTGCCCAAGACCATGGGAACCCACCTCTTACATCAGTGTGACCTGGATGTGAGACCTGGAGTCAAAGGAGATCATTTTGGAGCTTTAAAATTTGACTGCCCTGCTGGATTTCAGACTTGCATGGGCCCTGTAACTCCTTTGTTTTGGCCAATTTCTCCCCTTTGGAATGGCTGTATTTACCCAATATCTGTACCCCCATTGTATCTAGGAAGCAACTAGCTTGGCTTTGATTTTACAGGCTCATAGGTGGGAGGGACTTGCCTTGTCTCAGATGAGACTTTGGACTGTGGACTTTGGGATTAATGCTGAAATGCGTTAAGACTTTGGTGTACTGTTGGGAAAGCATGATTGGTTTTGAAATGTGAGGACATGAGATTTGGAGGGGTCAGGGGTAGAATGATATGGTTTGGCTGTGTCCACACCCAGATCTCAGCTTGAATTATATCTCCCAGAATTCCCACATGTTGTGGGAGGAACCCAGAGGTAGGTAATTGAATCGTGGGGGATGGTCTTTCCAGTGCTATTCTCATAGTAGTGAGACGGGTTTATCAGGGATTTCTGCTTTTGCTTTTTCCTCATTTTTCTCTTGCCGCTGCCATGTAAGAAGTGCCTTTTGCCTCCCGCCATGATTCTGAGGCCTCCCCAGCCATGTGGAACTGTAAGTCCAATTAAATATCTTTTTCTTTTTTTGAGATGCAGTCTCGCTCTGTCACCCAGGCTGGAGTGCAGTGGCATGATGTCGGCTCACTGCAACCTCCGCATCCCGGGTTCAAGCAATTCTTCTGTCTCAGCCTCCTGAGTAGCTGGGACTACAGGCTCACACCACCATGCCTGGCTAATTTTTGTATTTTTAGTAGAGACGGGGTTTCACCATCTTGGCCAGGCTGGTCTCGAACTCCTAACCTCATGATCCGCCCACCTCAGCCTCCCAAAGTGTTGGGATTATGGGTGTGAGCCACAGCACCCAGCCAACATCTTTTTCTTCCCAGCCTCAGGTATGTCTTTATTAGCAGTGTGAACACGGACTAATACATGGTTATTACACATTGTATGCTTGTATTAAAATATCTCTTGTACCCAATAAATATAGACACCTACTATGTACCACCACACACACAAAAGATAGCGTTCTTTGTGTTTTTAAATAGGTTTTGCCTTAAAGTCTAGTCAAGTATGATAATGGCATACCCACTCTTGTTCTCTTTTGGTTACTATTTGCATGGAATACCTTTTTACCTCTGTATTAGGCTTTTCTTGCATTGCCATAAAAATACCTGAGGCTGGATAATTGATAAAGAAATGTTTTATCAACCCATGGTTCTGTGAGCTTTATAGGAAGCATGGTGCTGGCATCTGCTCAGGTTCTGGGGAGGCCTCAGAGTTTTTACTTTTGGTGGAAGGTGAAGCCGGAGCAGGCCTCTCACATGGCAAAATAGGAACGAGAGAGAGAGGTAAAGGGGAGGTGCTGCACACTTTCAAACCACCAGACCTTGTGCGAACTCAGAAGAAGAGCTCACCTATCGCTAAGGGGATGGCCCAAGCCATTCATTAGAGATCTGCCCCCATGATTCAAACACCTCCCACCAGGCCCCACTTCCAACCTTGGGGATTGCAATTCAATGTGAGATTTCGCGGGGACGTACATTCGAAGTATATCATCCTCCATTCCATTTCGAGTATTTTTTGTCTTGGGGTATAAAATGAGTGTCTTGGTCATGCCTGGTGGCTCATGCCTGTAATCCCAGCATTTTTTTTTTTTTTTTTTTAAGATGGAGTCTCGGCCAGGCGTGGTGGCTCAAGCCTGTAATTCCAGCACTTTGGGAGGCCCAGGCGGGCGGATCACGAGGTCAGAAGTTCAAGACCAGCCTGACCAACATAGTGAAACCCTGTCTCTACTAAAAATACAAAAAATTAGCCGGATGTGGTGGTGTGCACCTGTAATCCTAGCTACTCAGGAGGCTGAGGCAGGAGAATCGTGTGAACCCGGGAGGCAGAGGTTGCAGTGAGCCGAGATTGCGCCATTGCACTCCAGCCTGGGCAACAGTGCGAGACACTGTCTCAAAAAAAAAAAAAAAAAAAAAAAAAAGACGGAGTCTCACTCTATTTCCAGGCTGGAGTGAAGTGGTGTGATCTCGGCTCACGGCAACATCTGCCTCCCAGGTTCAAGTGATTCTCCTGCCTCAGCCTCCTGAGTAGCTGGGATTACAGGCTCGCGCCACCACACCCAGCTAATTTTTGTATTTTTAGTAGAGATAGGGTTTCACCATGTTGGTCAAGATGGCCTTGATCTCTTGACCTCGTGATCCGCATGCCTCGGCCTCCCAAAGTGCTGGGATTACAGGCGTGAGCCACCATGCCTGGCTATTCCTAGCATTTCTGGAGACTGAGGTGGGAAGACTGCTGGAGGCCAAGACTTCAAGTTCAGCGTGGGCAACACGGTGAGACCTTGTGTTGAGAAGAAATTTTTTTAAATTTATACAATTCATGACATTTTAATGTCATTCTATCAATTGATATTAGGTAAGTATTAGGTGTGACTGATATTCTGGTTATGTATAAAATTAACTCAATTTTTGAGATATGAAAACTGCCAGGGCCAGGCGTGGTGGCTCACACCTGCAATCCCAGCACTTTGGGAGGCTGAGGTGGGTGGATCACCTGAGGTTAGGAGTTTGAGACCAGCCTGGCCAACATGGTGAAATCCCGTCTCTACTAAAGATACAAAAAATTAGCCCAGCATGGTAGCACTTGCCTGTAATCCCAGCTACTGGGGAGGCTGAGGCAGGAGAATCGCTTGAACCCAGGAGGTAGAGGTTGCAGTGAGCTGATATTGTGCCACCGCACTCCAGCCTGGGCAACAGAATGAGACTGTCTCAAAAAAAAAAAAAAAGAAAAGAAAAGAAAACTGCCTTTTATTTTTAATTGTTTGTATTTTTATTTTTGAGACAGGGTCTTACTCTGTCACCCAGGCTGGAATGCAGTGGCTCAATCACTCATCACTGCAACCCCAAGCGATTCTGGGCTCAAGTGATTCTCCTGCCTCAACCACCCTAGTAGCTGGGACTATAGGCACATGCCACTTTGCCCGGCTGTTATTTAACTTAATTTTTTTTGCGGGGGTATGGAGTCTTGCTCTGTCACCTAGGCTGGAGTGCAGAGGCGTGAACTTGGCTCACTGCAACCTCTGCCTCCTGGGTTCAAGCGATTCTCCTGCCTCAGCCTTGAGGAGTAGCTGGAATAACAGGCGGCCACCACCATGCCTGGCTAATTTTTGTTTTGTATCTTTAGTA
Organism: Pongo abelii; assembly: GCF_028885655.2. NCBI lineage: Eukaryota > Metazoa > Chordata > Mammalia > Primates > Hominidae > Pongo > Pongo abelii. The sequence continues at coordinate 11,675,309 of NC_072005.2, forward strand.
GAGATGGGGTTTCACCATGTTGGCCAGACTGGTCTCAGACTCCTCACTTCAGGTATCCACCCACCTCAACCGCCCAAAGTGCTGGGATTACAGGCATGTGTCACCGCACCCGGCCCCGCCCATTTTTTAAACTTGAATTTTCATACTCATACACGTAACTCCACATTCTCCTCTATTCACAGGCCCTGATAATCTCTATTCTACTTTATCCCTTTATGAATTTGACTATTCTAGGCACCTCATATAAGTGAAAGCATACAATATTTATTCTTGTGTCTCTGGCTTATTTAACTTAGCATAATGTTTTCAAGTTGCATGCATGTGTAAACATGTGTCAGTAATTCATTGCTTTCTTGTGCCTGAAAATATCCTATTGTAGGGATAAACCACACTGCTCATCCATTTGTATGTTGATAAACATGTGGGTTTTTTCCACAATAATATTTTGACTGTTCTGAATAAGGCTGCTGTGAAATTGGCGTACATGTGTCTCTGTGTGTTGTGCTTTTGATTTTTTAGGATATATATCTAGGAGTTGAATAGCTGGCTCACAGGGGAATTCTAAGTTCACCTTTTTTAAGAAGAGCTATACTGTTTTACACAGTGGCTGCAATGTTTTACATTCTCTACACCAGTGCACAAGGATTCCCATTTCTCCATGTCCTCATCCACACTTACTATAATTTTTTTTTTTTTTTTTGAGACGGAGTCTCACACTGTCGCCCAGGCTGGAGTGCAGTGGCGCAATCACAGCTCACTGCAGCCTTGACTTCACTGGCTCAAGTGATCCTCCCACCTCAGCTTCCTAAGTAACTGGGACTATAGGTGCTAAGGTGGGACTACAGGTCTGACCCCTGCTTTCCATCGTGGCCTGAACTAGATTTCTAGATTTTCAGGTTTACTTTGAGATGCCCTTAGCTGAGAGGGGAATCCTTCAGTTTGGGAGAGAGGGGTGGGCTTTGAATTTTATTTTTGGTTTACGCATAGAATAGCTGGAGTCAGACTGTGATTTGATATATGTAGAAAATCTGTTAAGGTCAGAGACCCATTGGATTACCTTATGGAGAAAAGGTTTATGAATGTGACAATTCATGTCAGTCAGTACCTTAAACTGACTCCAGGTGAGTTTCCTGCTGGTGAAACTGAAGGTCTGGGGCTGGGTGCGGTGTCCTCGTCTCTACAAAAATACAAACATTAGCCAGGCATGATGGCGGGTGCCTGTAATCCCAGCTACTCTGGAAACTGAGGCGGGAGAATCCCTTGAACCCGGAGGTTGCAGTGAGCGGAGATCGCGCTATTGCACTCCAGCCTGGGCGACAGAGCGAGACTCTGTCTCAAAAAAAAAAAAAAAGGAAAGAAAATGAAGGTCTGGAAGGAGAGAGTGTTGCCACACTATGCAGAGGGGACAGGAAGGCATGTTGAGAGCCTAGAGTTAAATTCTTCAGTGTTGCGGCCTCATCATCAGGTTGTGATCGGTTCTGGGGCTCTGTTTCAGCAGTCAGAATCTGGCTCCCAAGAATCTGTTTAACCTCCTGAATCCTGCCGAACAGTGGCTGAAAAACTGCTTCTCTGAGCTAGTTCATGTTTTTGCTTTTCTTCTCTTTTGATTCCTTTAGAGACTATTGCTGCCATATAATTCCATTTTTTCCACACATTTAACAATTTTATTCCGTTGTTGCTGTGTTTTTATTTTCTTGGTGAAAACGAGTAGACTCCAGGGCGCGGTGGCTCACGCCTGTAATCCCAGCACTTTGGGAGGCTGAGGGGGGCGGATCACGAGGTCAGGAGATTGAGACCATCCTGGCCAACATGGTGAAACTCCGTCTCTACTAAAAATACAAAAATTAGCTGGGTGTGGTGGCGCGTGCCTGTAATCCCAGCTACTCAGGAGGCTGAGGCACGAGAATCGCTTGAACCCAGGAGGCGGAGGTTGCAGGGAGCCGAGATCGCGCCACTGCACTCCAGCCTGGCGACAGAGCGAGACTCCGTCAAAAAATAAAAATAAAAAATAAAAAAATAAGACTGAGAGATCAGGTGGGAGAAAGGCTTGGCCATGCAGCCAGCAGCCTCATCCCAAATTCCTGATCCCTGGAGGACATCAGACCCCCTCTCCTACTGCAGTGTGGCCTGTGTGGCCTCGGCTCCCCTTCTGCTCCGAGGCCACGGGATGGCTCCACTGAACAGTGAGTCTGGGATTCCCTGCACACAGTTGTGACCCCCCAATCCAGGAGGAAGAAGCAGGAAGGGCTCGCAGACTACTGGCAGGAATTCTTCTTAAATGCAAATATTCCCTGGGAGGGGTCAGGTCACTGCCCAGGGAGGAACCCCCCCTCCCCCGCCCGCCCCTTTCCAAGAGCTGTGTCTGCAACCTGTTCTTCTGGCTCCACTTAGCACTGGGAGATCACTTCTTCTGTCACTCAGTGTCTAGGGGGCGGGACCTGGAGTACTATCCAATCAGAGACGCTGGGCGGGGCCGCGAGACTGTCAATCAGGCGCCCTGCAGGCTGGAGGATGCGAGGTTGAAAAAGCCTGCGGCGTCTTCTCTGTCCCCTGCGCTCGGCTCCCTGCTCGGTCCCGCTGGAACCTGTACTGGCAGCTGGAGGTGGAGGTAGGAACCGGGATACCGCGGAAGCCGGGAAATGGTGAGTGTCCGAGGCCTGGGGTCCCGAGACAGGGTACGGCTGGTTGTAGCCGACCGGAACCGGCCGTGGCGGGACCCAGACCTCGCTGTTGTCTCTGGGGTCTGAGGACCCGAGTGCCCTGGCCCAGCTCGGTCCTCGGTCCCCTCGGCCTCAGGGTGGGGCTGGGCCTGCAGCCAGGACTCCGGGCGTCCTGTCCGGTCCCTGCGCGGCAACTGCGGCCCAGGCTCCGGAGCCTCCTCTGGGCAGCTCCGCGTCCGCAGCCCCGCGTCTCCCCAGATTGTGCGGGGACTCGGGAGGGTCATGGGGGGAATCCTCCTCGGGTGTGGGGTTCATGTGGAAGGAGCAGCGGTCTGTGGGGTCCCCAGTTCCTCCTTTGTCTCCAAGGGGCTCGGGTTTTTACTGAGATATCCAGATATATGCGAAGCAGGGTCTCAAATCCGCAACTGTGATCCCTGGCCTAGCTTCTCCTAGGGCTGCCAGCAAATCCCTGGATTTCCAGATCCCGCTCCGCGTTTTAGAGCTGGCCTCCTCTTCAGTTCACCACAACGATGTCAACTCTTCGTCCCCCAGGCTTTGTTTCAAACACAGCCATATATACGTGTGTGTGTGTGTGTAGGTGTGTGTGTGTGTGTGTGTATATATATATATATTTTTTATTTTATTTATTTATTTTTTTTTTTGAGACGGAGTCTCGCTCTGTCGCCCAGGCTGGAGTGCAGTGGCGCAATCTCGGCTCACTGAAACCTCCGCCTCCTGGGTTCAAGCGATTCTCCTGTCTCAGCCTCCCGAGTAGCTGGGATTACAGGCGCCCGTCACCACGCGCGGCTAATTCATGTATTTTTAGTAGTGACGGGTTTTCACCGTGTTGGCCAGGCTGGTCTCAAACTCCTGACCTCAGGTGATCCACCCTCCTCAGCCTCCCAAAGTGCTGGGATTACAGGCATGGGCCACTGCAACCGTCCTCACACGTTTTTCATATATATATGAATTATATATATGAAATTATATATATATGAATTATATATATTTTATATATATAAAATATATATATATAATTTTTTTTTTTTTGGTGGAGACGGAGTCTCACTTTGTTGCCCAGGCTGGAGTGCAGTGGCACGATCTCGGCTCACTGCAACCTCCGCCTCGCAGGTCTCCTGCCTCAGCCTCCCGAGTAGCCGGGACTGCAGGCGCGTGCCACCATGCCCGGCTAATTTTTGTATTTTAGTAGAAACGGGGTTTCACCATGTTGGCCACGCTGGTCTCGAACTCCCGACCTCAGGTGATCCGCCCGTCTAGGCCTCCCAAAGTGCTGGGATTACAGGTGTGAGCCATGGCGCCTGGCCACACGTAATATTTTAATAGGCTTTTTTTTTTTTAAAGAGGGCAAAATATGGCTCTTTTTGTAAAGATTTGTTTTGTGTTTGTGAACATTTCACATTTGAGGAAGCCGAGAAAAAGCACCTGACACTTGCTGTAAACAATCTTTATGCCTCTCCTCCTTTTATCTGTCCGAGGCACGGACACCTGAGAATGTCTTTGGGTTGAGGTTTATCTTTGGAAACTTTACAGGGAGATGTGTCCTCAACTCACCCTCCATCTTATCCTGGTCCTGGGTTTCAGAACTGCCTGGGGCTGACTGAAGATGCCCACAGCCTCCATGTTTCTTGGAGGGTGGGTCACTCCTCCCAGAGGACAACCTGAGGCGTGGAGTTGGGGCTTCCCAGGAGAGGAGCTGGGTGCCCTGGGGTGGGAGAAGTCCCCTGGTATTCCCCTCCTTAAAAAGCTAATCCTGGGCCAGGAACAGTCTCTCACACCTGTAATCCCACCATTTTGGGAAGCCTGTAATCCCACCACTTTGGGAAGCCGAGGCGGGTGGACCCCTTGAGTCCAAGAGTTTGAGACCAGCCTAGGCAACTTGGCGAAGCCCCGTCTCTACTAAAAATACAAAAAAACTAGCCGGATGTGGTGGCGTGTGCCTCTAGTCCCAGCTCCTGGGGAGGCTGAGGTGGGAGGATCACCTGAGCCAGGGAGGTCAAAGCTGCAGTCAGCTGCGATCGTACCACTGCACTCCAGCCTGGCCAACTGGGGTGAGACCCAGTCTCAAAAAAAAAAAAAGCTCTAATCCCCTGGGACACTCAGCTTTTCTTCCCCAACCCCAGATTCCAGATTCCATTCCTTGGGGACACTTGGCTCATCAGCCAATTGGATGGTGGTATTGAAGGGACAGGACAGAAATGACTCCTGTTTTCTGGATGCTCTCAGAATAGTGAAGGGAGAAAACTATTCCTAAGAACAGGAAAACCCACCCTCCTGAGATGGTGCAAGAACCTGAAAAGCAAAATGCACTTTAGGAACACAGGGGATGCACAATGTGTCCTCTCCTGGGAGGGTGGTCACTGAGCACTTCAGTGAGCAGGATGGGGATGGGGGGATGCCCCTGGTGACAGGAGGATATGATGTGACACTTGAGTCAGACGTCTGCATTCTAGGTCCTTACTATCTCTGGGCTTGTCACCTTGCAAAGATTGGTTCACCTATTTCAGCTTCAGATTAAATCTCTACTTTTGGAAGCTTTTCAACTATCTTTCGGTTATCAATTTCTAGTTTAATATGATTTGATTGCATACTTTATAGCATTTCTATTCAATTTGTTAAGGCATATTTTATGCTTCCAGTGTAGTTTACTTTGGTGAATATTTCACGTGAGCTTGAGAGGAATGTGTACTCTGCTGGTGTTGAATGAAGGATTCTATAAATACATATCAATTAAATGCAGTTGATTAATTGATACAGTTTGGCTGTGTCCCCACCCAAATCTCATGTTGAATTGTAGTTCCCATAACCCCCACCTGTTGTGGAAGGGACCTGGTGGAGATAATTGAATCATGGGGGTGGTTTTCCCCATCCTGTTCGGGTGATAGTGAGTTCTCAAGAGATCTGATGGTTTTATAAGGGGCTTCCTTCTTCGCTGGACACTCATTCTCCTTCCTGTCACCATGTGAAGAAGGACGTGTTTTCTTCCCCTTCTGCCATGATTGTAACTTTCCTGAAGCATGTCTTTATTAGCTGCATGAGAATGGACTAATACATTATTGATGCTGTTGAGTTTAGCTGTATCATTAGTGATTTGTTTGCTGTATTGACCTGTTAATTATTGATAGAGGTGAACTGTTTGCTTCCAACTACAATTTTGGATTTGTATATTTTGTCTTATAGTTTTATGTTTTTGTCCTGTATCTTGATGTTATATTTTATGGGCATACATATAAGTAATAAAGATTGTTATACTTTATGTCTTTTTTTTTTTTTTTTTTGAGACAGGGTCCCCATCTGTCTCCCAGGCTGGAGTGCAGTGGCACAATCACAGCTCACTGCAGCTTTGACCTCCCAGTGCCCAGGCTCAAGTGATCCTTCAGCCTCAGCCTCCTGAGTAGCTGGTACTACAGGCATGTACCACGATGCCTAGCTAATTTTTGTATTTTTTTTTTGTAGAGACAAGGCTTCACCATGTTGCCCAGGCTGGCCTCGAGCTCCTGGACTCAAGCAGTCTGCTCACCTTGGCCTCCCAAAGTGCTGGGATTACAGGTGTGAGTCATTGCGCCTGGTCCTATTATGTCTTCTTGCAGGATTGACCTCTTCACTGTTACAAAATCTCTTTTACAAGGCAGTTATGGCCGGACGTGGTGGCTCACACCTGAAATCCCAGCACTTTGGGAGGCCAAGGCAGGTAGATCACCTGAGGTCAGGAGTTCGAGACCAGCCTGGCCAACATGGCAAAACCCCGTCTCTATTAAAAATACAGAAAATAGCTGGGCATGGTGGCAGGCATCTGTAATCCTAGCTACTTGGGAGGCTCAGGCAGGAGAATCACTTGAACCCAGGAGGCAGAGGTTGCAGTGAGCCGAGATTGCGCCATTGTGCTCCAGCCTGGGTGACACAGTGAGACTCTGTCTCAAAAAAAAAAAAAGCAAGCCCAAGGCAATTATGAGGAAAATTCCTTGCCATTTTCCTTGATCTAAGATGTGATTTGTCTGAGTTTTATAAAACTATTGCACATTTCTTTTGATTAGTGTTAGAATGGCTTATCTTTCGTCATACCTTTTTATTTAATCTATTCATATCTTTTAGTTTGACATGATTTTCTTGTACACATTACTGAGCCTTGTTTAATCTACTGTGTTACTCTCTGTCTCTTTTTTGTGTATATAAATAACAGACATTTAAAGTGGCAATTGATACAATTGTATTAATATGTATATATGTAATTGTTCTCTGTTTGTTGTACTTGTTTTCTTTTCTTTCTTTCTTTCTCCCTTCCCTTCCCTCCCCCTCCCCCTCCCCTCCCCTCCTCTCCTCCCCTCCCCTCCCCTCCCTTCCCTTCCCTCTCTTTCTTTCTTTCTTTCTTTCTCTCTCTCTCTTTTCTTTCTTTCTTTCTCTCTCTTTCTTTCTTTTCTTTTCTTTCGTTTTTAGACGGAGTTTTGCTCTTGTTGCCCAGGCTGGAGTGCAATGGCGCCATCTCAGCTCACCACAACCTCCACCTCCCACATTCAAGCGATTCTCCTGCCTTAGCCTCCCGAGTAACTGGGATTACAGGCACCCGCCACCATGCCCAGCTAATTTTTTATTTTTTAGTAGAGACGGGGTTTCTCCATGTTGGTTAGGCTGGTCACAAACTTCTGACCTTAGGTGATCTGCCTGCCTCGACCTCCCAAAGTGCTGGGGTTACAGGCGTGAGCCACCGCACCCGGCCGACTGTTTAAAACTCTTTTAACCTCCAATTTCTGCTGAACTGAGCCTAGAGATCAGCCAGTGCCAAAACTTAGGGCCTCCTCAGGTTTTTTCTAGAAATGTGTTATTTCCTGGGGTGTACGTGAGGCTTTCTCAATTCCCCAGGATACCAAAGTGCTTTTGATTAGCCTAATTTCTGAAGGTAATTTTCTCTCCAGATTGTTTTTCTGGGTCTTAGATGGTCTATTCTCTCAGTCATAGACTATTGTTCCAGATGGTTGCAGGCTTTTTGTTGACAATATTTTTATGTAGTCCCTGCCAATTTTTGACCCCAGTTAGGTTTCAGTGTAGTTGAAATAGAGAAGAGAGCCTTATTTCAGACTTTTCGTAGGCCCAGGAGAAATTGGAGTATACGAAGATAATATTTGCAAATCAAATAAATATAATATTTGCAAATAAAATGGTAGAGTAGGTCACCGCGCCTGGCCTATTCTACATTTTCACTTACCTTTTTCTCTTGGTTCATCTTTCTGTCAACAGTGTGGTGTATTGAATATTATAGTTTCAAAATCCTTCATGTGTGTTAGGTAAGCTGTCACTTTCTGGTTTAGAAGATTTTTAGCATTTTTAGACATTTGTTACCTCCATTAGTTTTGTTTAAGTAGCTTTTATTGACTACTAAGAGGTCTGTTTTAATGATTTAGGGAATTTTGTAAATATTCATGAGAGATGACACCTTGGTGACATGCAGTTCTTTTTTTTTTTTTTTTTGAGATGGAGTCTTACTCTTGTCGCCCAGGTTGGAGTGCAATGGCGCGGTCCCAGCTCACTGCAACCTCTGCCTCCCGGGTTCAAACGATTCTTCTGCCTCAGCCTCCCGAGTAGCTGGGATTATAGGTGCCTGCCACCACGCCCAGCTAATTTTTGTATTTTTAGTAGAGACGGGTTTTCACCATGTTGGCCAGGCTGGTCTCGAACTCCTGGCTTTGTGATCTGCCCGCCTCGGCCTCCTAAAGTGCTGGGATTGCCGGTGTGAGCCACTGCGCCTGGCTGACATGCGGTTCTTTAGAAGAACATGTACAATCTTTATCCATCTTTCATTCTCCTTTGATGTTACCTAGTGTTTAAAAATTTTCCTTTAGGATGACGAAATACATTTCATTAACCTTATGTTACACTTCATTAAATTTAGTTTACGGAAAACCAGTTGCCAGCATCCAGGTGTTCTCTTATTGTAATCACATAGAATGGGCTAAATCCCCCAAGTAACAAGTGTTGACAGAACATGTGAAATGTTACGTACCAAGGTCACTCAGACACTTAGTACCCAGAGTTTTTTTTTCATGGCCATCTTAGTCTGTTTTATGTTAGTTAGAATAGAATACCTGAAATTGGATAATATACAAGAAATGATATTTGTTTTGTATAATTCTGGAGTTTGGGAAGTCTAAGGGCATGGTGGCGCACCTGTTGAAAGCCTTGCTAGTGGGGACTCTTCACTATCTGAGGCAATGGAGGAAGGGTATTCCTAGGGGAGGGGGTGATTGTGCTAGCTTAGGTGTCTCTTCCTCTTCTTCTGAGGCCACCAATCTTACTCCCAGGATATCTCATTTACTCATTAACCCTTTCATCCATCAGTGAATGAACCCATTCATGAGGCAGAGCCCTCATGACATAGTCACCTCTTCAAGGCCCCACTTTTGAATACTGACACATTGGGGATGAAGTTTCAGTATGAGTTTTGGAGGGGACAAACATTCAAACCTAGCAGTGGCTGATCAGGTATGCTTCTCTGCTGATTATGTCACAAAATTTCAAACTCTCAGAAGGAAGATGGAAATTAAGCAAATACCATATTATTTACTTATTTATTTATTTTTCAATTTAATTTGAGACAGGGCCTCACTCTGTCACCCAGGCCAGAGTTCAGTGTCACACTCATGGCTCACTGCAGCCTCTACCTCCTGGGTTCAAGCAATCCTCCCAGCTCAACCTCCCTAGTAGCTGGGACTACAGGCATGCGCCATTATGCGTGGCTAATTTTTGTATGTTTTGTAGAGATGGAGTTTCACCATGTTGCCCAGGCTTGTCCTGAACTCCTGAGCTCAAGCAATCCACTCATCTCAGCCTCCTAAAGTGCTGGCATTACAGGTGTGAGCCACTATGCCCAGTGGCAAATATCATATTGTTTGAATAAATAGTTTAGGCACACAGCTCCTTTTCTTTGTTATGCTGGTGCAGCTCTCCTTAAATCTAGCTCTGAGATACCATCATAGTTCAACTTTCTAAATAAATGTGTGTAGGGATATGTCTCAGAGCTGCTAATATTGTCTCTTGTAGACAACACATAGTAGGACTTTATCATGAGAGTTAGTATAGACCCACTAGACAGAAAGATACTAGAGGTGATCTAGGCAGCGTATCTCACTCCCTGAAATCATGAATGAGAGGCTTGTCCGTATTGGCTATTACTTTACTGAATGTGTTCAATTCTAGCATCAGAATTGCTGTGCTGGAGAAAGTGAGTATAGACAGAGGATAAGAGTCTGATGACCAAGTCATTGAATAAATGTGTGGAGTTTATAGCATTGTGTGAACTTCCTCTAAAGTGAGTATAACTTCCTAGTGCTGTCGGTCTGAACCTTCCTCCTCTGCCATGTGGGATGTTTCAGGACTCAATGATCTTTGAGGATGTGGCTGTGAACTTCACCCAGGAGGAGTGGGCTTTGCTGGGTCCTTCCCAGAAGAAACTCTACAGAGATGTGATGTGGGAAATCATCAGGAACCTGATGTCTGTAGGTAAGGATGACATCATTTCTTCACTTAGTCAATTACAGAACAAGTGTTTCTTGGTCATCTACACTGCTCAATGATTTGAAACATGGTAGGGAATACAGTAGACTGGCCAGATGCAGTGGCTCACGCCTGCAATCTTAGCACTTTGGGAGGCCAAGGTGGGCGGATCACTTGAGGTCATGAGTTTGAGACCAGCCTGGCCAACATGATGAAACCCCATCTCTACTAAAAATACAAAAATTAGCCACGCGTGGTAGTGCACGCCTGTAGTCCCAGCTACTCAGGAGGCTGAGGTGGGAGAATTGCTTGAACCTGAGAGGCAGAGGTTGCAGTGAGCCAAGATTATACTGCTGCACTCCAGTCTTGGCCACAGAGCAAGACTCCATCTGAAAAAAAAGGAATACAGTAAGGCCGGGCATGGTGGCTCACACCTATAATCCCGGCACTTTGGGAGGCCGAGGCAGGTAGATCACGAGGTCAGGAGATCGAGACCATCCTGGCTAACATGGTAGGCCCCATCTCTACTAAAAATACAAAAAAAAAATTAGCCAGGTGTGGTGGTGGGTGCCTGTAGTCCCAGCTACTTGGGAGGCTGAGGCAGGAGAATGGCATGAACCCAGGAGGCGGAGCTTGCAGTGAGCCGAGATAGCGCCACTGCACTCTGGCCTGGGCGAAAGAGCGAGACTCCGTCTCAAAAAAAAAAAAAGGAATACAGTGGATCCTTGAACAAAGTGGGTGTCAGAGACTCTTAACCTCTGCACAGTTGATGATCTGGTTTTAACTTTTGACTCTATAAAATGTTAAATGTTGGCCGGGTGCAGGGGCTCACACCTGTAATCCCAGCACTTTGGGAGGCCGAGGTAGGTGGATCCCTTGAGGTTAGGAGTTCGAGACCAGCCTGGTCAATGTGAAACCCCGTCTCTACTAAAAATACAAAAAATTAACCGAGCGTGGTGTTGGGCGCCTGTAATCCCAGCTACTCAGGAGGCTGAGACAGGAGAACTGCTTCAACCTGGGAGGTGGAGGTTGCAGCGAGCTGAGATCATGCCACTGCACTCCAGTCTGGGCAACGAGAGTGAAACTTCGTCTCAAATAAAAAGAAAAAAAAGCTAAATGTTAATAGCCTATTGTTGACTGGAGGCTTTATCAGTAACATAACCAGTCAATTAATACATATTTTGTGTGTTGGTGTGTATATGTATGTGTATATTAGGACAGTGTCTCACTTTGTTACTCAGGCTGGAGTGTAGGGGCATGGTCATAGCTTAATACAACTTAGAACTCCTGGGGTCAAGCAATCCTCCTGCCTCAGACTCTTGAGTAGCTAGGATTGTAGGCAAGTGCCACCATGCTGGGCTGATTTTTAAATTATTTTTTGTGGAGATGGAGGTCTTGCTATGTTGCCCAGGCTGGTCTCAAACTCCTAGCCTCAAGCAGTCCTCCCTAAGTGCTGGGATTGTAGGTATAAACCATCATGCCTGGTCTGTTTGGTCTATTATATATGGTATTCTTATAATAAAGTAAGCTAGAAAAAAGAAATATTATCAAGAAAATCATAAGGAAGTGAAAACATATTGACTTGATTAAGTGGATCATCCTAAAGGAATCCTTTTCATGTTTTCACATTGAGTAGCCTGACGAGGAGGGGTTGGTCTTGTTCCCTCAGAGGCAGCAGAGGTTGATAAAAGTTTGCATATGAGTGGACCTGTGCCATTCAAGCCCATTTTGTTCAAGGGTCAATAATACTTTGGTGAATAAGTCAGGAATGGCCACAGTGTCCCGTGAACATAGAATCTAAAATGTTTCTATAATTTTGTAATTATTTATCATGACTTTTATGGGTCTACATTTTAGGAATAAAATGGGAAGACTGGAACATTGAAGATCAGTACAAAAATTCCAGGAGAAATCGAAGGTAATTTGCACTTATAACATGAAGCTGTGTCCCTTGAGATAATGTTAGAGTGATAGGAAATTATATTATTTACTTATGTATTCATTTATCTGAGACAAGGCTTAATCTGTCACATAGGCTAGAGTGCAGTGGCATGATCATAGCTTACTGCAGCCTTGAACCCCTGGACTCAAGCCATCCTCCTTTCTTGGCCTCCCAGAATGCTGGGATTACAGGCATGAGCCACTGTGCCCAGTGGAAATCTAAAGAACAAGCAAACAAAGTGAAGCAGCCCAGCTTCAAATTTGTTAATTTTTAGAATGTTTTCTCCAAAAATATATACTTAAATACATACACATTCAATGTTTGCAAAATAGTTGCTTTGGAAACAGTATTAAGAAATCCCACAGTGGTGGGTGCGGTGGCTCACGCCTTTAATCCCAGCACTTTGGGAGGCTGAGGAGGGTGGATCACAAGGTCAGGAGATCGAGACCATCCTGGCTAACATGGTGAAACCCCATTTCTACTAAAAATACAAAAAAATTAGCTGGGCATGGTGGTGGGCACCTGTAGTCCCAGCTGCTTGGGAGGCTGAGGCAGGAGAATGGCGTGAACCCGGGAGGTGGAGCTTGCAGTGAGCCGAGATGGTGCCACTGCACTCCAGCCTGGGCGACAGAGTGAAACTCCGTCTCACAAATAAAATAAAATAAAATAAAAAAATAAAAAAAAGAAACCCCATAGTGGCAGATGTGCTGGTTGATGCTTATAATCCCAGTACTTTGGAAGTCTGAATGGGAAGATTGCTTGAGCCCAGGAGTTTGAGACCAGCCTGGGCAATGCAGTGAGAACTCATCTCTATAAGGAAAAAAAAAAAATTAGCCAAGCCTGGTGGTGCATGCCTGTAGGCCCAGCTACTTGAGAGGCTGAGGTGGGAGGATTGTCTGAGCCTGGAAGGTGGAGGCTGCAGTGAGCTGTGGTCATACCACTGCATTCCAGCCTGCGCAACAGAGTGAGACCCTGTTTCAGGAAAAAAAAAAAGACAAGAAAAAAGAAACTGCCTAGTAACATCGCTGTTTTGATAATAGCTGTAATAGAGCCCCTTTGCAGAGAATTCAGTCCACTCACTGTCAGACACTTCAGACAGAACATAAAGCCTACATTTCTCATGATAATGTAAAATATGCAAATCAAATGCTTGCTAATAAATATAAAATTATTTATCAACAAACTCTTTGTAATGTGCTTCTTATTTTTTATAGAAATCATATGGCAGAGAGACTCTGTGAATGTAAAGATGGTCAATGTGGAGAAACTTTCAGCCTGATTCCAGATGGTATAATGAACAAGAAGACTCTTCCTGGGGTGAAACCATGTGAAAGCAGTGTGTGTGGAGAAGGCAACATGGATCATTCATCTCTGAATTGCTACATCAGAGCTGACACTGGACACAAATCATATGAGTGTCAGGAACGTGGAGAGAAGCCACATAAATGTAAGCAGTGTGTGAAAACCTTCAGCTGCCTCCACTCCTTCCAAACACATGAAAAGCCTCACACTGGAGAGAAACCCTATGATTGTAAGGAATGGGAAAAAACCTTTGTTTCTCCCCAAACTGTTCGAAGATACAGGGTCGTGCACAGTGGAGATGGACCTTATAAATGTAAGTTTTGTGGGAAAGCCTTTGATAATCTCAGTTTATATCTCACACATGAAAGATCTCATACTGGACAGAAGCCATATGAATGTAATGAATGTGGGAAAGCCTTTGGTTTTCCCAGCTCCTTTCATAGACATGAAAGAACGCACACCAGGGAGAAACCATATGGATGTAAGCAATGTGGGAAAACCTTTAGTTGTTCCAGTTCCATTAAAAAACATGAAAGAATCCACACTGGAGAGAAGCCCTATGAATGCAAGCAATGTGGGAAAGCCTTCGCTTCTTCCAATTCCTTTCAGTATCATGAAAGGACTCACACTGGAGAGAAACCCTATGAATGTAAGCAATGTGGGAAAGCCTTTAATTGTTCCAGTTCCATTAGAAAACATGCAAGAATTCACACTGGAGAGAAACCCTATATATGTAAACAATGTGGTAAAGCTTTTAGATTTCCCAGTTCTATTAAAAATCATGAAAAGACTCATACTGGAGAGAAACCCTATGAATGTCAGGAATGTGGGAAAGCCTTCAGATATTCCAGTTCACTTCGAGTACATAAAAGAATTCACACTGGAGAGAAGCCGTATGAATGTGAGGACTGTGGGAAAGCCTTCAGTCATCCCACGACCTTTCATAGACATAAAATTACCCACACTGCAGAGAAACCTTATGAATGTCAGGAATGTGGGAAAGCCTTCCGTTATCCTGTTGCTTTTCGTAGACATAAAATTACCCACACTGCAGAGAAACTTTGAGTGTAAGGAATGTGGGAAAGCCTTCTGTTATCACAGTTCCCTTCAAAGACATGAAAGGACCTACAATGGGGAAAAGTTGTATGGATATAAGCAATGTAAAGCTGGCTGGGCGTGGTGGCTGACACCTGTAATCCCAGCACTTTGGGAGGCCAAGGCGGGCAGATCATGAGGTCAAGAGATTGAGACCATCACGGCCAACATGGTAAAACCCCATCTCTACTAAAAATACAAAAATTAGCTAGGCGTGGTGGCATGTACCTGTAGTACCAGCTACTTGGGAGGCTGAGGCAGGAGAATTGCTTGAACCTGGGAGATGGAGGTTGCAGTGAGCCGAGATCGTGCCACTGCACTCTAGCCAGGCAACAGAGCGAGACTCCGTCTCAAAAAAAAAAAAAAAAAAAGTAAAGCCTTCCACTATTCCAGTACCTTCTGAAACCATGAAAGAACTCACACTTGAGAAAAACAATGATGTTAGGAACATGGGAAGCCTTTCCTTTCTCTCTCAATCGTTTGAAGGCATACAATGTGACATGCTGGCGATAGATCTCATAACTGTAAGGAACATGGAAAACGATTCTTGTTTTCCATGCTCCTTGTTTATTTTAGATACATGAAAGAATTTACTCTGGAGAGAAACTATGAGTGTAAAAAATGTGGTAAAGCCTTGTGTAGTTTCTGTTTCTCTGAAATACTGTCATGTCCTGGTATTCTCAGGGGATTACTTGCAGGCACCCCGCTCCCCACTTCAGAACATCTAAATCTGAAGATGCTCAAGTGCTTTATATAAAATGGTGTATTTTCCTAGAACCTAAGCACATCCTCTTGTACACTTTAAATCATCTCTAGGTTATAATGCCTAATGCATTGTAAACGATATAAAAATAGTTGTTTCACTGTGTTATTTAGGGAATGCTGACAAGAAAAAATATCTGTAGATGTTTAATACAGATAACCATCACAGGCCCACCTCCATAGTACAGGCCCACCTCATAGTATATGTCAGCTACAATGCAACATTTTCTTTTTTTTAAAAAAAGTTTTGGATTGGTTTCATTTAATGGCCCGAAAACATGTGTTAACATTCTCCAAATCCTTGGTTCTTCTCTCTTGATAACCCTCATATGATGATTGCTCTGTGGTTCCTAAAGCTGTAATGTTTTGAGGCGCTTAGATATGTGGCAGTGTAGATAAGTCAGGGGACATCAGTTTAACTTGAATTTTCTATCAGGACATCAGGATCATCTACTGGAAGAACCAGCATCTGATCGCAGATGTTGCCTCTTTGTTTGGTGGAAGGTCAGTAACACAAATGTTGGATCTGTGGTGTTTGAGGGCTGAAAATAAGCATCGAAGTTTCAGTCCTTTTTTTTTTTTTTTTTTGAGATGGAGTCTCTGTCGCCCAGGCTGGAGTGCAGTGGCGCAATCTCAGCTCACTGCAACCTCTGCCTCCCGGGTTCAAGCAATTCTCCTGCCTCAGCCTCCCGAATAGCTGGGATTACAGGTGCACACCACCATCCCCAGCTAATTTTTGTATTTGTAGCACAGACAGGGTTTCACCATGTTGGTCAGGCTGGTCTTGAACTCCTGACCTCAGATGATCTGCCCACCTTGGCCTCCCAAAGTGCTGGGATTATAGGCCTAAGCCATCACACCCCACCGAAGTTTCAGTCTTCATAATTGCAGATGCTTTAGTTGGAAACGTTGTTATAGGAAAAGCTGTTTTTTCTTTCTCTTTGAATCATCAAACACATCTTGCAATGGTTTTGGCCATGTTATCTCTGGTGACCTGGAAGCAACTTTGATATTAAGCTTCAGAGTATGCTGAAACAAGTCAAGACTTTCGGTGCTGTTAGGATGGTATGTATGTATTTTGCATGTGAGGTCATAAATTTAGGGAGCAGGTAGAAAATTATTGCTTTATTTGTCCCTTGAAATTCTTCTTCTTATTTTTTTGAGACGGAGTTTTGCTCTTGTTGCCTAGGCTGGAGCGCAATGGCACAATCTTGGCTCAATGCAACCTCCACCTCCTGGTTTCAAGTGATTCTCCTGCCTCAGCCTCCCAAGTAGCTGAGACTGCAGGCATGCACCACCACACCTGGCTAATTTTTTATATTTAGTAGAGACAGGGTTTCACCATGTTGGTCAGGCTGGTCTCAAACTCCTGACCTCAGGTGATCCACGCACCTCGGCCTCCCAAAGTGCCGGGATTACAGGGATGCAGCACCACACCTGGCCCTGAAATTCATATTTTGAAACCTTACTCCCTCATGTATGGAATGAGGAGATAGGATACCTGGGAGGTAATTAGGATTACTTGGGATCACGAGGGTAGAGTTCTCAGGAATGGGACTATAAGGTTCCCTAGAGAGCTTGCATTTGCTCTCCATTATGTGAGGACACAATGAGATGAAAGCTTTCTTTGAACAAGGAAGCTTGCCCTTACCAGGCACTGAATCTACTATCACTTTGATCTTGGAGTTCACTATCTCCTGTATACTGAGGAGCAAATGTTATGTGTTTAATATACCCAACTTATGTCATTTTGTTTTAGGAGCCCCTGGTGGATAAAGCACAACCCCATTAAAAAACAGGTCAGGGAGTTGAATAGACATTTCTCTAATGAGGATATACAAATAGACAATAATTACATAAAGAAGATGTTCAGCATCACTTATGGTTTAGGGACATGCAAATCAAGAGCAAAATGACATCTATATCCCCTCACCCTCATTAGTTTGCTTCTGTCCAAGAACAAATTAACATGCTGGCAATGATGTGGAATAATGAGGACCCTTGTACACTATTGATGGAAATGCAAAATGTCACAACTACTTTTGAAAACTG
Organism: Pongo abelii; assembly: GCF_028885655.2. NCBI lineage: Eukaryota > Metazoa > Chordata > Mammalia > Primates > Hominidae > Pongo > Pongo abelii. The sequence continues at coordinate 11,692,625 of NC_072005.2, forward strand.
TATGGCATTCTGGGTGCGGTGGCTCATCCCTGTAATCCCAGCACTTTGGGAGGCCGAAGTGGGCAGATCACCTGAGATTGGGAGTTCAAGACCAGCTTGACCAACATGGAGAAACCCTGTCTCTACTAAAAGTACAAAAAAATTAGCCAGGCATGGTGGCCCATGCTTGTAATCCCAGCTACTCAGGAGGCTGAGGCAGGAGAATCACTTGAACCTGGGAGGCGGAGGTTGCAGTGAGTGGAGATCGTGCCATTGCACTCCAGCCTGGGCAACAAGAGCGAAACTCTGTCTCAAAAAAAAAAAAAGAAAAAAGAAAAAAGAAAACTGTGTGGCAGGTAATCAATACATTGAAAAAATGGAAATAACATCCACCATTTTTCCCTTCTGGGAATATAACCAAAAGAATAGAGGGGCCTGAAATGGGTATTTGTATACATGGCTATAGCAGCATAACTTACCAATAGGGAAAATGTGGAACCAACTCTCTTGTATGTTGACAGATGGATGAATAAGCAAAAGGTAGTATATGCATAGGATAGACTATTACTCTGCCTTCAAAAGGAAGGGCGACCTGACAAATGCTACAACATTGATGAACTTGGAGCACACTATGCTAAGTGAAATAGTCCATTCGTATAAAGACACACTTTATAAGGTTGAGTCACTTGATTTTTTACAACCTGTCTCTAGACATGGGCTCCTTAAACTCCAGACCCAAAATGTTTTTGCTTATATGAGGTACTCGGAGGAGTCAAATTCATAAAGAAAGTAGAATGGTAATTGTGTGGAATAGGGGAAGTGGGTAATGGAGACATGATTTAATGGCATAAAGTTTCAATATTGCAAGATGAAAAGGGTTCTGGAGATGGATGGTAGTGATGGCTGCACACCAATATGAATGTACTGAAAGCCAGTAATTCTACACTTAAAAATTAAGATGGGCCTGGCACAGTGGCTCACGCTTGTAATCCCAGAACTTTGGGAGGCCGAGGTGGGTGGATCACCTGAGGTCAGGAGTTGGAGACCAGCCTGGCCAAAATGGCAAAACCCCGTCTCTACTAAAAATACAAAAATGAGCTGGGCATGGTGGTGCATGCCTGTAATCCCAGTTACTCAGGAGGCTGAGGCAGGAGAATCTCCTGAACCCGGGAGGCTTAGGTTGCAGTGAGCCGAGATTGTGCCACTGCACTCCAGCCTGGGAGACAGAGCGAGACTCCATCTCAACAACAACAACAAATTGTTAAGATGATAAATTGTATTTTATCTGTATTTTAGTACCATTAAAATGTGTGGGATTGGTCAGAGTGGTGGGGAAAAACTATAGGGAAAGGACGCAAACCTTCTGAGAGGTTGGAAGAATCTGCAGAGCCCTGGGGGAGAATAGCTGAAGGCGGCTGTTCTATAACCCTGAGGCAGAGGGCACAGAGTAGGTACAAGAGAGTGGGGGGGAATTTATCTTAAACAGGCTTGTTTACTTGTGTTGACCAGGAACTGACCTTTCATCATCCCTGTGCCTGACGTTCCCTGAAAGGGGAACAATAAATGTTAATTACCTACAAGTTGTGTTGGCTCCAGGTTTTCGGCATTGTGCCTAGACTGAATAAAAGCAAGCAGCTCCAGCTTCTTGGGGCTGCTTTCTGGCCACTAGAGCCAGGCAGTCACCTAGTTGCTGTTACATTGAATACCTGTGTCTGAGTACTCATTTCATCCGTTGGCCAGGGTCTGCGGGACAGACCCGGCATTAATAGAGTGGGGAGCCACAGTAGTGCAAAGACCCCACTGGACCAACAACATACCAAGGTTCAGTCCCTCCTTGTCCTCAACACTTTTTCCATTTTCCTTGTCCATAAAGGACCTGTTTCCACATGCTTGCTTTGACTCTGATGTCACCTTTAGAGTTGATGCTCAGGCGTAGCTCACTTAACTGCCTCACCTTTTCTCTCCTGATCTGGTTGTTGATGGCTGTTGTGAGACATTGGTTGTTGCCTTTTTAGTTTAAAAGGATTCAAATGACACAGAGCAAAGGAGATGCAGTATATGGCAATTTATTGCAAACGAAAAAGTGTTTTGAAAGTTAAGTGCAGAACAGACAGTATGCCCTGAGAGAGAGAGAGGATTCAGGGCAGGCTGCTCATAAGGATGAGACAGCAAACAGTGGCACTAGGGAGACTTTTTTTTTTTAAGTTTAATAATTAGATTTCAGCTCTTTTGAGTGGTTTCAAGTCTGCTGTGGAGGAAGGGGGTAGGGGGAAGGTGGGCATAGCCTGAGAGGCAACAGACTCCAGAACGTTCTAGACACAGTCCTTCAGAGGCTGGCTAGTATTAAGGAAAGTGGTTAGGTTTGTGAGGTGAAACAGTGGATGCTTGTGGCTTTTCCGCAGTGTGTGCACTCAGGCCAGCTTGACTTGGAGGAAAGCCATTCAACACAAAAATGGTGCCATCCAGCCCTGGAGGTAACTGTGAAGCACAGGGTTTGAGCCGCCTCCATTATCCTCAGGGCACTGTGTGTTTCAGGATACTCTGTGGCACTGCTTTCTTTCTTTTCCTTTTTTTGGACGGAGTCTCGCTCTGTCGCCCAGGCTGGAGTGCAGTGGCGTTATCTCGGCTCACTGCAAGCTCCGCCTCCCGGGTTCACGCCATTCTCCTGCCTCAAGCCTCCTGAGTAGCTGGGATTACAGGCGCCCGCCACAGCGCCCGGCTAATTTCTTTTTGTATTTTTAGTAGAGACGAGGTTTCACGGTGTTAGCCAGGATGGTCTCAATCTCCTGACCTGGTGATCCGCCCTCCTCGGCCTCCCAAAGTGCTGGGATTACAGGCGTGAGCCACTGCGCCCGGCCTGTTTATTTATTTATTTATTTATTTATTTTTGAGATGGAGTCTCGCTCTGTCGCCCAGGCTGGAATGCAGTGGCGAGATCTCGACTCACTGCAAGCTCTGACTCCTGGGTTCAAGCGATTCTTTTGCCTCAGCCTCCCAGTTAGCTGGACTACAGTCACTCGCCACCACGCCCGGCTAACTTTTTTTAGTAGTAGAGACAGGGTTTCACCATGTTGGCCAGGCTTGTCTTGAACTCCTGACCTCGTGATCTGCCCACCTCGGGCTCCCAATGTGCTGGGATTACAGGTGTGAGCCACCACGCCCGGCCAAGAGACTCCTTTTATGGGAATCTTACATGATTATTCATAAGGGGCTGGGAAGAGGTGTTACTAGTAAGCACATTCTGGGTGGTCTTCTGGGTGCACATGCACAGTAGCTGCACATTCTTGTTCATACCTCACATCTCATTAGCATCTTAAATCTCCACCCAGGGATGTGGTTTTTACTATTATAATGAGCAAAGGGTCAATCTGAAGACAGGTAAGATCAAAATACGCATGCTCCCTACAGGGGAAATTCCCTACTGGAGAGCGCTTTGCTTGAGTGAGCTTGACTACAATGCGAATGCTGAGGCTTATTGTGTTGACCGTACGATTGCCGAGTCTCCAGGACGTGGTTGCTTCCTTGGCTACCTATCGTGTCTCATGGTCCTCACTCACTTCACACCCATGATGTATGCTAATACCCTTCAGTTATCTGTTTAGAAGGGATAATTTTTTTTTTTTTTTTTGAGACAGAGTCTCACTCTGTTGCCAGGCTGGAGTGCAGTGGCACGATCTCAGCTCACAGCAACCTCTGCCTTCTGTGTTCAAACAGTTCTCCTGCCTCAGCCTCCCGAGTAGCTGGGACTACAGGCATGTACCACCATGCCCAGCTAATTTTTGTATTTTTAGTAGACGAGGTTTCACCATGTTGGCCAGGATGGTGTCGATCTCCTGACTTCGTGATCCACTCGCCTCGGCCTCCCAAAGTGCTGGGATTACAGGCGTGAGCCACCGCGCCCAGTCTAGAAGTTATAATTTTAACTTTCCCTGAAGAACACTCATAAGGATTGCAATGTTTTGTTCATGAACAAATCTTCCAGACTGTGAGAATTAAGCAAGAGAAACTGAAAATAATAATGCGATACAGATTTTCCTAACTACAGAAAATTGAGGAAACATACTACAAAATGTGGAATGATTGACCTATAATTCTACCTGGGCTGGAGGGTCAAGAAATGGACAGGAAAGAATTTCCTGATTTCAATAGTAGAGCTGCTGTTGAAGGAGAAATATGTGCTTAACAAGAGAACTTCAAAGTAGGATGAATGAAGGAAATCTTACCCCCCCCCCAGTAATATGGAATTTATGCAGAGTCAATTTTTACTTCGGAAGGTCAGTAAATTCTGCTTTCATCCAATGTCTTTACATGTAGAATTATTTTTCATTATCATTGTTCTTACCTTTTGTAGTGATTACTCTGTTATTTATCAAGTAAATGATAACCCGTTACCATCAGCATCACTTTTCTTGTGATATATGGCTAATTTTCAGTGATGTACAAAAATATTTATCAACTACAGCTTTCATATTTTTGCATTCTTGGGATATTTTGTTACATGTGTAACAACTCTTGAGATTCCACACATAACAATACATTCTTAGGATTATTACTTTGCCATTGGTAGTCCCTGGGTTTGTCCACTTCTTGTATGGTGTTATTTGCAAATGAAATACACACATACTACATTTTTTTATGTGGGAGGTCCAACAACCTATCAACTGATTATTTTACAGGTGAAGAAATACACATTTAGTCTGTCTTTTATAGTTATAATATTCTTTAATAGTCATCTTTGTTTTCTCCTGTTTTTTTGCCATCATTTGATGTCAGACTGAAGAACTTTCTTTGGTCTTTCTTGTAGGACTTGTGTGCTGGAAATAAGTTCTCTTAGTATGTATGCTTAAACCTGGGAAAGTCTTTGTTTTGACTTCTGATTTGAATGTGAGCTTTGGTGGATATAGAAATGTTCTATTATATATGTTTCAGAGCAGAGGAATAGCACCTAACTAAAAGCAAATATGTCTATTTCACCCAAACACTTATCATTACACTAGTTTATATAAGTTAATGTCAAAAAACAATGAGCAATAAATAGGAATAGGATGGAAGAAGGAAATATTGTGATTGAAGATGATACCGTTGTTTGGGAAAGTAAAGACAAAACAACTGGAAAATTTTTTAAACTGGGGAAGGAGGCAATTTGCTGTTTATGGAGCAAACATACTATTGAATTAAAATCACATTTCTTGAAAATGTATATTAATTTCTAAGAATAGGACTAACACCGTATGCCATATCTGTGGAAAGGTATGAGTATTTCCTAATGAAATGACCTGAGTGTCACCTCTATAGATTTATATACAACTTTGATGGATTGAAGGTGCCTCATCCCAGCCCCCACTGTAGAGAAATGGTTTAAATGTAAGTAATTCAGGAATCTGATCCAAATTAACTCATGTATAATGTTCCAGAAAAATTCACAACATCAAAGAAATGTTATAAAATATATATTTTTTTTTTCTGACAGAGGGACTCACTGTTTCACCCAGGCTGGAGTGCGGTGGTGTGATCTCACCTCATTGCAGCCTTGACTTACTGGACTCCAGAAAGCCTCTTGCCTCAGCCTCCCAAATAGCAGGGACTACAGGCATGGGCCATCACACCTGACTCATTTTTTAATTTTAATTTTTTTTTTGTAGAGACAGGGTCTCACTATGTTGTCCAGTCCAGGCTGCCTCAAACTCCCGGGCTCAAGCAATCCTCCCACCTCAGCCTCCCAAAGTGCTGGGATTATAGGCCATTGCTCCTGGCTTATTTTTTATTTAGTCATGGTTTAGCTAGATCACCCAGGCTGTTCTAAAACTCCTGGGCTCAAAAGATCCTTCCCGCCTCAGCCTCCCTCTCGGGTAGCTGGGACCACAGGTACTTGCCAACTCGCCCAGCCTTTTATTATCAGTGCCTAATGCTTAAGGAGAATGTGGGCTACCTTTTACTTTCAGATAAAAAACATTGAGGTGAGATAATTCTGTTAATTTTTTTTAACACAAAGGTTCATAACTTGAATAGGTACTGTTTCTTGCCTAAATTATTTAATTAAAAAATTTCGTTTTCATTTTGTAGTCTCTTGAATCTCGGAGTTGATTGAAATGTATTTTTAATAGCCAAGTAGATTCACTTTTATATGGTTTTAAAATTGTTGGGTATATAAGGGGCATTTGAAACATTAGATTTTTGTATTTGCTGTGACTTTCCTACTGGCCAGTGTGCCAGGTACCGGATATCCTCCGGGAACTGCAGGCAGGCCCGTCTCTCTTTCACCGGTGAGAGCCACAGCCTACTCTTGGCGGAAGCGGAAACCCTTTCCTCCATCACGTTTCGCCCATTCCAGGCCAGAAGCAGGTCCTGCTCCTTGCTGCTCGCCTGTGAGCATATTTCGTCGAATCCCGGCTGGGCGGCTTGGTCGCAGTGTGCCTGAGCTAGGACCGGAGCGCATTCATCGCCCACAGCCACTCCAGTTCCTGCGAGTGGTTGTTCCTGCACGCCAGGAGCCGTGGGCCAGGCCATCAGGCCATACAAATGCTGCTAAAGCGGCCTCGCCTTCGGCTGCATCATCTCGGGGATGTTTCACTTGTCTCTTCTCCCAGTTTCAGCCCCAGCCCCTTGAACTCACCGGGTCTCCACAGCACACTCTGATCAATATCGCACAGGTGAGGAATATGAAATAACTCTTTATAAAGTGGAAGCTAGTAAGTCGTTCTTTTCAAACTTTCACAAGAAACTACAGATCTTTTTAAGATTTTTAAAAGATCTTTTTAAAGATTTTAAAAAGATTCTGATTCAGCAGGTCATTGGGGGAGGCCTGATCCTCTGCATTTCTGACTTGGTCCCCAGTGTCGTCCATGCTGCTGGTTCGCGGACCGCAGTTAGAGTGCTGAGGTAATAATAGACCTGGTTAGGCAGGCAGGCAGGGGTCTGATCCCATGGAGCCTGGTGGGCCGTATTGAGGACTTTTATTGGATTTCCAGCAGAGAAGTGATGCTTGGGTTGTGTTTTAAGAAGCTACAGAACAAGTTCTGCCGAAGTGGAAGCAAAGACAGGTTACCCACTCCTCCTCTTTTGCTTCCCCGTCTCTTGCCTCGTCGCGGGTGAGCTATGACTATCTGGGGCGGTGGTGCGCCGGCGGTAAAAGTATTTACCAAGACAGTTGTAGGTAAAGGAAGGCAGGTTTATCAGAGAAAGTATGAAAATTCGTTGCGAGGCGGCAACAGGCAGGCCAGCAGAAGAGAAGCTGAATGCAGGGAAACAGGCTTGCTGAGGATTTTATGGACTGGAAACTTGGCTGATCGATAACGCCAAGGCAGCAGGGAGCTAATTTGCATTATTCTGGCCGCTGTGGTGTTTGATAAATTGAAGCGTTTGTTGATAAGCAGGAAGTTTGAGTTATGTATGTTATCTGAGCAGGAGGGCCATATGTCCTGGGCCATAAAGAAAGCAAGCCTATAGCTTAGCTGTCTCTTTTTGTTTATATGTCCTGGACCATGAAGAAGGGCAGATTTGTAGCTTATTTACTTTATCTCTTTGCTTTCTGCTGCTCTCGCCAGCCTGATTTTTTTCTCCCCTAATTAGGACTCTGCGTGCCTGATTGCTTTTCTCTGCCTTCCTTACTTGCAGCTCCCGAGGTCCTGTGTCCGTGAGAGCGGACCTAACTCAGCCCCAACTCAGCCGCTAACTCAGCCTCGAGCTACACAAAAAAGGGACTGGACTGGGCTAAGGCTTCAAAAAAGGGTGGGCCTTGGGTAAGATGTTCCAGCTGGTCCAGCACCCTCCTGTCCCATTTCCCAGGCCCTGGCAGTCCAGAATTGAGTAAAACATACCTAGATAACCCTCCACTGGTGAACCTGGAGGAAGATCCATCCTGTAGGAGGTGAGAGCCTGGGAAAGGATATCACTATGGAGGGACCTGAAGCTGTGGTGGAGGTCGCTGGATGGGGTATTGGAAGTGGCTTGGGGAGACCAGGAGATGAGTTTAAAGTCCTCAGGTGCCTGTGGGTAAAGTTCTGACAAAGGAACCAGGAAGAAATGAGTCAGATGATGAAAAGGATCAGGACCGGGGGAAAAAACAAGGACCCAACCTGGTGATCCGGATTAAACAATTATTCTGGGCAGGCAAGGGCAAGAAATAGATAATAATCTGGAAAAAGAAATCGCTGGTGTAGGAGGGATATCAGCTGAGAAGAGTTGGTCCAAGACTCTTAGTCTACCCTCCACAACCTGTGGGGTGCACCTGGTGGGCAACTAGGAGAGAAGGAGGGCCTGACGTCCAGTAAGGGAATCAGAATGTGAATGCAGTATTGCTGTGGGGAAGGATCACAGGCCAGCTGGAGCCACCTAAGTGAAAACAAGGGTCAGTGCCTGGGGATGGAAGGATCTGAATGGAAACTCACTTAAGGCCAGGTGGGGTGACCTGAGTAGCAAACAGGTAAAAGTTGGGTAGGAGGACCTGATTTGGATGGGGCTGCTCACTGTGATGTCTATGAAGTTATCATTCCAGCTGCTGTCCACCTAGGAGCAGTTGGTCAGTACGGTCAGCTGCGTGTTCCCATCTTGTGTATGAGGGCAGTAGTGAGGGCTGCTCTTCATGCCTCCCTTGATCACTGGCGGGAGACAGAGGATGTGGAAGTATGGGCTGTTTGGGGGGATGGTGCCTATGAGGAAGGTCTGATCCCAAATCTAGAGAATGGGAGGGTGGGATGTATCATGGAGGGTCAGGCCGGGGGTCTGGAGGATATCATGTCCTAAATGCAGATGTTCTCTGGGTCTCAGGTCCCTGTTACCAGCCCAGCCTGGTGAGGCTCTAGATGAGTCAGTAACCCTGGCTCAGGAGAGCTGGTGTGGGATCTGTTAGGCCAAGGGGTCTGGCTTCCTTTCTACCTCTGTAGAAATGTGTGTCTCCAGCGTCATGTCAAAGCAACTGATGACTTCCCTACCCCAGGCATCACTGAGCTAAATTGGGTGGCAGGAAGGTGATCACCACCTAAGTACTATCTTTTATTTTTTTTGAGACGGAGTCTCGCTCTGTTGCCCAGGCTGGAGTGCAGTGGCTCCATCTTGGCTCACTGCAAGCTCCACCTCCCGGGTTCACGCCATTCTCCTGCCTCAGCCTCCCGAGTAGCTGGGACTATAGGCGCCCGCCACCACACCTGGCTTATTTTTTGTATTTTTAGTAGAGACGAGGTTTCACCATGTTAGCCAGGATGGTCTTGATCTCCTGACCTCGTGATCCACCTGCCTCAGCCTCTTAAAGTGCTGGGATTACAGGCGTGAGCCACTGTGCCTGGCCCACCCAAGTACTATCTTATCCCTTCTCTCCTTTTCATCCCAGCCTGTGCCCACTGATCGCTTGGTTATCGGTCCCATTATCCACTCCAGCTCCTGGTACTTCTCTCCTGGGTACAGCTGAATCACCTGGGAAGAGCAGGCTAAGAAGTTCTGGTGCCCCTTTTGCAGCAAGGCTATCAGTGGGCAGAAGAGGATGGGGGAGAAGGGCTGGAGTAAGCCCTGCCCAGAGCAGGAGGGAGCCCCACACAGTTCTCCCTCAGCTGTTAACTTCCCAGAGACCCACCTCACAGTCAAGAGCACCAACGGGCACTCCTCCCTCCACTCCCCTTACTGGGGCACCAGTTTCTTTCCACCCCAGGCATTGTTCACTATCCCCAATTATTTCAATTCCCATGGCTCACAGGAAGAAATAGGTATATTGTACTGAGATTTTTCTAAATGACATAAAAATATGTATTCATGAAACAATCTTTTCAAGATAAGGATCCCATCCATCGGACTCAAACATTACCCGCTGGTCCTTGGTAATCTTGCCCCACCCTACTGCCTCCTCTCTCTCAGCCACCCCTGATGGAATCCTGCAGTTTGTATTGTTCTGTGTCAGGCCTCTTTCACTCAGCATAATTGAGCTTCATCCAATAGTTCTTTATTGTACATGAATAATATTCCATCTTCAGAAGAAGCAAAATTTATTTCTCCAGCTGTTGATGGATATTTGGGTTAATTTCAGTATTTGGCTATTAAGAATTAAATATGAATATTCACATACCAGTGTTTGTAAGAACATATGATATTTCTTTTTTGTTTGCGTGAGACAGAGTCTCGCTCTGTCGCCAGGCTGGAGTGCAGTGGTGCCATCTTGGCTCACTGCAACCTCCGCCTCCCAGGTTCAAGCCATTCTCCTGCCTCAGCCTCCTTAGTAGCTGGGACTACAGGTGCGTGCCACCACGCCCAGCTAATTTTTGTATTTTTAGTAGAGATGGAGTTTCACCATGTTGGCCAGGCTGGTCTCAATCTCTTGACCTCGTGATCCACCCACCTTGGCCTCCTAAAGTGCTGGGATTACAGGCATGAGCCACCATGCCCAGCTGATATTTCTTTAGAAGATTTTATTTTATTCTACCTAGGAGTAAAATGGCTGGGTGTTGTGACAGGTATATGTTTAACTTCTTAGGAAACTTCCAAACTGTTTTCCAAGTGGCTGTTCCATTTTGTATTCCTGCCAACATCATATGAGTTCCAGTTGCTTTGCATTGTCACCAACATTTGATACAGCCAATCTTACTAATTTTAGACTCCCAAATATGTGTAGTGGTATTAGAATTGTGGCTTAAAGCCAGGCACGTGGCTTTAAGCTCATGCCTGTAATCCCAGCACTTTGGGAGGCCGAGGTGGATGGATCACGAGGTCAGGAGATCAAGACCATCCTGGCTAAGATAGTGAAACCCCGTCTCTACTAAAAATTCAAAAAATTAGCCAGGTGTGGTGGTGGGCGCCTGTTGTCCCAGCTACTCTGGAGGCTGAGGCAGGAGAATGGTGTGAACCTGGGAGGCGGAGCTTGCAGTGAGCCAAGATCGCACCACTGCACTCCAGCCTGGGCGACAGATCAAGACTCTGCCTCAAAAAAAAAAAAAATTGTGGCTTAAATTTGTGTTTACTTAATGAATAATGATGTTGAATGATATTTCATGTTTTTATTTGTCACTGAAAAATATTCTATGGTCAAGTATTAATGACACTGATTGTTTTCAGATTATTAGTTTTTGAGAGCTCTTTATATATTCTGGGTATAATTGCTGCATCAGATAATGGTTTGTAAGTATTTTCTCCCATCTATGGCTATTCTTTAAAAATCCTTAGCAGTCTCTAGGCCGGGAGCGGTGGCTCACGCCTGTAATCCCAGCACTTTGGGAGGCCAAGGCCGGCGGATCACTTGAGGTCGGGAGTTCGAGACCAGCCTGACCAACATGGAGAAACCCCGTCTCTACTAAAAACACAGAATTAGCCAGGCATGGTGGCACATGCCTGTAATCCCAGCTACTCAGGAGGCTGAGGTAGGAGAATCGCTTGAAGCTGAGAGACGGAGGTTGTGGTGAGCCGAGATTGCACCATTGCACTCCAGCCTGGGCAACAAGAATGAAACTCCGTCTCAAAAAAAAAAAAAAAGTCCTTAGCAGTCTTATGCCTATAATCCCAGTACTTTGGGAGGCCAAGGCGGGCAGATCACTTGAGGTCAGGAGTTCGAGACCAGCCTGGCCAACATGGTGAAACCCCATCTCTACTAAAAATACAAAAATTAACCAGGCGTGATGGTGTGTGCCTGTAGTCCCAGCTACTCGGGAGGCTGTGGCGGGAGAATTACTTGAACCTGGGAGGCGGAGGTTGCAGTGAGCTGAGATCATGCCACTGTACTCCAGCCTGGGTGACAGAGCGAGACTCTGTCTCAAAAAAAAAAGAAAAAAAAAAAGAAAAAAATTCCTTAGCTGTATCCTTCACAAAGCAGATTTTTATTTTAATGAAGTTTCTCAATTTTTAATGGATTCTGCATCTTTGTCATATGTATGCAATTGTAACGTAACCCAAGGTCAAATAATTTCACCCACATTTTCTTTACATTTTATAGTTTAGATTATACATTCAGTTTTGTGATCCATTTTGAGTTAATGTTTGTATATAGTACAAGACATAGATCTACAGTCTTTACTTTTTGCATATGCATATTCTATTTTTTAGCATTATTTGTTGAGAAATTTTGACTCAGTTCACTTTGTTGTTCAGTTGTTCACTGGACCACATATGTGTAGAAATGTTACTGGAACATTTATTCTGTTCCATGGATATATTTGTCTACTTGCCAAAGACATTGTCTTGATTAGGATTGCTAAATTTTCTTTGTTTTTTTTCAGAATTGTTTGGCTATTTGTTTGGTTATTTCAGATACTTTTCACCCTTTTTTTTTTTTTTGAGATGGAGTTTCACTCTTGTTGCCCAGGCTGGAGTGCAATGGCGCGATCTCGGCTCACTGCAACCTCCGCCTCCCGGGTTCAAGTGATTCTCCTGCCTCAGCATCCCGAGAAGCTGGGATTACAGGCATGCGCCACCATGCCCAGCTAATTTTGTGTTTTTAGTAGAGATGGAGTTTCTCCACGTTGGTCAGGCTGGTCTCGAACTCTGGACTTCAGGTGATCCTCCCTCCTCGGCCTCCCAAAGTGCTGGGATTACAGGCATGAGCCACCACGCCTGGCCTTCATCATAATTTTATAACTTCATAACATAATACATTGTTATTTTTCTTTTTTAAAAGATTCAATGATTTTTTTAAAGCAATAAAAAATAGTAACCCTTTGTGTTTACTGAAGTGGTTATCATTTCTGGTGCTCTTCTTTCTTTCCGGATTTCCACTTGGCTTCATTTTTCTTTGCCCCCATGAGGTTTAGTGATGTGTCTTATGGAGCAAGTATGCTGATTACAAACTCTTTCACTATGGCTGAATTAATAATTTATTTTCCCTTCACTTGGAAAGATATTGTTTGCTGGATATAGGACTCTTAGTTGATATACTTGTTCTTTCATTACTTTAAGGTTATTGTTCTATGGTGTCCTGATCTGCACTGTTGCTGGTAATAAGTATGTAATGAATCCTATCTTTGGTTCACTGTAGTTAATGTCTTTTTCCTGTTGCCTTAAAGCTATTTTAATTGTTCCTGCTGTGAAGTAATTTACTGATGATGTGCCGTGGTGTAGATTTATATACATATATGCTCGTGGTTTGTTGAACTTTTTTGATCTCTGGGTTTATAATTTTCATCCAATTTGGAAAATGTGAAACCAATATTTGTTGAAATATTTTTTGTTGTGTTCTTTCCTCTGCCAAAGAGTCTTGTTATTAGGATATTATGTCACTTGTAATTTTCCCACTACACAGCTCACTGATGTTCTGTTTTTTGTTGTTGTTGGTGGTGGTGGTGGTGGTTTTTTTTTTTCCCTGGGTGCTTCATTTCAGATAGTTTCTACTGCTAGGTCACAAGGTTCACTCATCTTCTTCTCTGCAGTATCTGATTTGCTGTTTATTCCACTCAGTGTAATTTGTTATCCCAGATGTTGTTTTCATGCCTAGTAGCTTGAATCATGTTTTTTTCTTGAGTTTTTAAATTGTTTGGAGGTAAAATATACTAACAGAGAATTTGCCATTTCAATCCTTTTTAAAATGTGCCATTCAGTTGTAGTAAATATACAGTGTGGTGTGACCAACGCAGCTATTGATCTCTAGCATTCTCTCATTACTCTAAACAGAAATTCAGTACTCATTAAACAAGTCTCCAGTCTCCCTTCCCCCCAGCTCCTGATAATGTCTATCCTACTTTCTCTATGAATCTGGCTATTCTAGGCACCTCATGTAACTGGAAGCATACAATATTTGTCCTTGTGCTGGGCATGGTGGTTTACGCCTGTAATCCCAGCACTTTGGGAGGCTGAGACAGGCAGATCACAAGGTCAGGAGTTCCAGACCAGCCTGACCAACATGGTGAAACCCCGTCTCTACTAAAAATACAAAAATTAGCTGGGTATGGTGGTGTGCACCTGTAAACCCAGCTACTCAGGAGGCTGAGGCAGGAGAATCGCTTGAACCTGGGAGGCAGAGGTTGCAGTGAGCCAAGATCACACAACTGCACTCCAGCCTGGATGACAGAGTGAGACTCTGTCTCAAAACAAAACAAAAAACAAAAAATTTGTCCTTGTGTGTCTGGCTTATTTCACTTAGCATAATGTTTTCCAGGTTCATTCGTGTTGTATCATGTATGAGGAATTCATTGCTTTTTCTTTTTTTTTTTTTTTTTTTTTTTTTTTTAAATTTCTGAAGTATTTATTGATCATTCTTGGGTGTTTCTCGGAGAGGGGGATATGGCAGGGTCATAGGATAATAGTGGAGAGAAGGTCAGGAGATAAACACATGAACAAAGGTCTCTGGTTTTCCTAGGCAGAGGACCCTGCGGCCTTCTGCAGTGTTTGTGCCCCTGAGTACTTGAGATTAGGGAGTGGTGATGACTCTTAAAGAGCATGCTGCCTTCAAGCATCTGTTTAACAAAGCACATCTTGCACCACCCTTAATCCACTCAACCCTGAGTTGACACAGCACATGTTTCAGAGAGCAGGGGGCTGGGGGAAAGGCCATAGATCAACAGCATCCCAAGGCAGAAGAATTTCTCCTAGTCAGAACAAAATGGAGTCTCCTATGCCCACCCCTTTCTACACAGACACAGCAACAATCTGATCTCTCCTTCCTTTCCCCACACTTCCTCCCCTTCTCTTCAACAAAACCGCCATCGACCTCATGGCCCGCTCCCGATGGTCGCTGTCTCTTCGGAGCTGTTGGGTACACCTCCCAGACAGGGCAGCCGGGCAGAGGCGCTCCTCACCTCCCAGACAGGGCGGCCCGGGCAGAGGCGCCCCTCGCTTCCCAGACGGGGCCGCCCGGGCAGAGGCGCTCCTCTCCTCCCAGACGGGGCGGCCGGGCAGAGGCGCTCCTCACTTCCCAGACGGGGCCGCCCGGGCAGAGGCGCTCCTCGCTTCCCAGACGGGGCCGCCCGGGCAGAGGCGCTCCTCAGTTCCTCCCAGACCGGGTGGCAGCCGGGCAGAGGCGCTCCTCACCTCCCAGACGGGGCGGCCGGGCAGAGGCGCTCCTCACTTCCCCGACGGGGCGGCCGAGCAGAGGCGCTCCTCACTTCCCAGAGGGGGCGGCCGGGCAGAGGCGCTCCTCACTTCCCAGACGGGGCGGCCGGGCAGAGACGCTCCTCACTTCCTCCCAGATGGGGTGGCGGCCAGGCAGAGGCGCTCCTCACCTCCCAGACAGGGCGGCCGGGCAGAGGCGCTCCTCACTTCCCAGACTGGGCGGCCGGGCAGAGGCGCTCCTCACCTCCTAGACGGGGCGACCAGGCAGAGGCGCTCCTCACTTCCCAGACGGTGTGGCGGCTGGGCAGAGGTGCTCCTCCCTTCCCAGATGGGGCAGCCAGGCAGAGGCGCTCCTCACTTCCCAGACGGTGTGGCGGCCGGGCAGAGGTGCTCCTCCCTTCCCAGATGGGGCAGCCAGGCAGAGGCGCTCCTCACTTCCTCCCAGACGGGGTGGCGGCCAGGCAGAGGCGCTCCTCACTTCCCAGAGGGGGCGGCCGGGCAGAGGTGCTCCTCACTTCCTCCCAGACGGGGTGGCAGCCGGGCAGAGGCACTCCCCACCTCCCAGACGGGGCGGCCGGGCAGAGGTGCTCCTCATCTCCCAGACGGGGCGGCCGGGCAGAGGTGCTCCTCATCTCCCAGACGGGGCAGCCGGGCAGAGGTGCTCCTCACTTCCTCCCAGACGGGGTGACGGCCGGGCAGAGGCACTCCTCACCTCCCAGACGGGGCGGCCGGGCAGAGGCGCTCCTCACCTCCCAGACGGAGTGGTCAGGCAGAGGCGCTCCTCACTTCCCATATGGGGTGGCGGCCGGGCAGAGGCGCTCCTCACTTCCCAGATGGGGCAGCCGGGCAGAGGTGCTCCTCACTTCCTCCCAGACGGGGTGGCAGCCGGGCAGAGGCGCTCCTCACCTCCCAGACGAGGTGGCCGGGCAGAGGCGCTCTTCCCTTCCCAGACGGAGTGGCCGGGCAGAGGCGCTCCTCACCTCCCAGAGTGGGCGGCTGGGCAGAGGTGCTCCTCACTTCCTCCCAGACGGGGTGGCGGCCAGGCAGAGGCGCTCCTCACCTCCCAGACGGGGCGGCCGGGCAGAGGCACTCCTCACCTCCCAGAGTGGGCGGCCGGGCAGAGGCGCTCCTCACTTCCCAGAGTGGGCGGCCGGGCAGAGGCGCTCCTCACTTCCCATAGGGGGTGGCAGCCGGGCAGAGGCGCTCCTCACTTCCCAGATGGGGCAGCTGGGCAGAGGTGCTCCTCACTTCCTCCCAGACGGGGTGGCGGCCAGGCAGAGGCGCTCCTCACCTCCCAGACGGGGCGGCCGGGCAGAGGCACTCCTCACCTCCCAGAAGGGGCGGCTGGGCAGAGGCGCTCCTCACCTCCCAGAAGGGGCGGCTGGGCAGAGGCGCTCCTCACTTCCCATATGGGGTGGCAGCCGGGCAGAGGCGCTCCTCACTTCCCAGACGGGGTGGCGGCCAGGCAGAGGCGCTCCTCACTTCCCAGATAGGGCAACAGGGCAGAGGCGCTCCTCACTTCCTCCCAGACGGGGCGGCCGGGCAGAGGTGCTCCACATCTCCCAGACGGGGCAGCCGGGCAGAGGCGCTCCTCACTTCCTCCCAGACGGGGTGGCAGCCGGGCAGAGGCGCTCCTCACATCCCAGATGATGGGCGGCCGGGCAGAGGCGCTCCTCACTTCCCAGATAGGGCGGCCGGGCAGAGGGGCTCCTCACATCCCAGACGATGGGCGGCCAGGCAGAGACGCTCCTCACTTCCTAGACGGGGTGGCGGTGGGGCAGAGGCTGTAATCCTAGCACTTTAAGAGGCCAAGGCAGGAGGCTGGTAGGTGGAGGTTGCAGAGAGCCGAGATCACACCACTGCACTCCAGCCTGAGCACCATTGAGCATTGAGTTAGCGAGACTCCGTCTGCAATCCCAGCACCTCGGGAGGCCGAGGCAGGCAGATCACTCGAGGCCAGGAGCTGGAGACCAGCCCGGTCAACACGGCGAAACCCCATCTCCACCAAAAATACAAAAACCATTCAGGCGTGGCGGCGCGCGCCTGCAATCCCAGGCACTCGGCAGGCCGAGGCAGGAGAGTCACAGGAGCCCGAGGCAGGGAGGTTGCAGCAAGCCGAGATCCCGGCAGTACAGTCCAGCTTCGGCAACAGAGGGAGACCGAAAAAAGAAGGAGAGGGAGACCGAAAAAACGGGAGAGGGAGAGGGAGAGGGAGAGGGAGAGGAGGGAGAGGGAGAGGGAGAGGGAGAGGGAGAGGGAGAGGGAGAGGGAGAGGGAGAGGGAGAGGGAGAGGGAGAGGGAGAGGGAGAGGGAGAGGGAGAGGGAGAGGGAGAGGGAGAGGGAGAGGGAGAGGGAGAGGGAGAGGGAGAGGGAGAGGGAGAGGGAGAGGGAGAGGGAGAGGGAGAGGGAGAGGGAGAGGGAGAGGGAGAGGGAGAGGGAGAGGGAGAGGGAGAGGGAGAGGGAGAGGGAGAGGGAGAGGGAGAGGGAGAGGGAGAGGGAGAGGGAGAGGGAGAGGGAGAGGGAGAGGGAGAGGGAGAGGGAGAGGGAGAGGGAGAGGGAGAGGGAGAGGGAGAGGGAGAGGGAGAGGGAGAGGGAGAGGGAGAGGGAGAGGGAGAGGGAGAGGGAGAGCTTCATTGCTTTTTCTGTCTGAATGATACTTCATTGTATGGAGAAAGCACACTTTGTTTATCTACTTTGAACACTTATTTTTTTGTAAAGATTTAAAAAATATATTTAAAAAATAGTTTGACAGTAATTGAATTAAATCATTGGCTGGAAGAGTTGTTTCTACAATAATATTTTGGCTACTGTGAATTAAGATGGCTATGGCTATGAAATTGGTGTACATGTGTCTGTGTGAGACCCTGCTTTTACTTCTTTTGGATATATACCTAGAAGTGGAATTGCTGGTGTAAACAGTAATTGATGTTTCCCCCCTTTTTTTTTTTTGAGACGGAGTCTCGCTCTGTCAATCAGGCTGGAGTGCAGTGGCGCGATCTCGGCTCACTGCAAGCTCCGCCTCCCAGGTTCATGCCATTCTCCTGCCTCAGCCTCCCGAGTAGCTGGGACTACAGGCGCCCGCCACCACATCCGGTTAATTTTTTGTATTTTTAATAGAGACGGGGTTTCACCGTGTTAGCCAGGATGGTCTTGATCTCCTGACCTCGTGATCCGCCCGCCTCGGCCTCCCAAAGTGCTGGGATTACAGGCGTGAGCCACCGCGCCCAGCCGGATGTTTCCCTTTTCTAGTAACAACCATAGTGTTTTGTTTGTTTGAGATGGAGTTTCGTTCTTGTTGCTCAGGCTGGAGTGCAATGGCGCGATCTCAGCTCACTGCAACCTCCGCTTTCCGGGTTCAAGCGATTCTCCTGCCTCAGCCTCCCAAGTAGCTGGGATTACAGGCACGTGCCACCACGCCCAGCTAATTTTTTTGTATGTGTTTTTAGTAGAAATGGGGTTTTGCCATGTCAACCAGGCTGGTCTCAAACTCCTGACCTCAGGTGATCCGCCTGCCTCGGCCTCCCAAAGTGCTGGGATTACAAGCTTGAGCCACCGTGCCCAGCCTGATTTTGTTTTGTTGTGGAGTTTTAGGAGTTCATATATTCTGGGTACTAATCCCTTGTGAGATAGGTGATAGGAACATGTGTTCTCTCATTCTGTAGGTTTTTATTCTGTTGAGAGCATCCTTTGGTGCACAGAAGTTTTCAATTTTGATATAGTCCAGTTCATCTATTTTGGTTGCCTGTACTTCAGGCAACCAAAGCACATATCGGAGAAATCCAATATCATGAAATTTCCCCCAGTATTTTTTTTCTAAGCCTTTTTTTTTTTTTTGAGACAGAGTCTCGCTCTGTCGCTCAGGCTGGAGTGCAGTGGCACGATCTCGGCTCACTGCAAGCTCCGCCTCCTGGGTTCATGCCATTCTCCTGCCTCAGCCTCCCAAGTAGCTGGGACCACAGGCGCCCGCCACCACGCCCGGCTAATTTTTTTTTTTTTTTGTATTTTTAGTAGAGATGGGGTTTCACCGTGTTAGCCAGGATGGTCTGGATCTCCTGATCTCGTGAACCGCCCGCCTCGGCATTCCAAAGTGCTGGGATTACAGGCGTGAGCCACCACGCCAGGCCGGAAGTCTCAAACTCTTATTGTAGAACTGACATTTCCTTTTCTTTCTTTTAGACGGAGTCTTGCTCTCTTGACAAGCTGGAGTGTATGGCGTGATCCTGGCTCACTGTAACCTCTGCCTCCTGGATTCAAGTGATTCTCATGCCTCAGCCTCCCAAGTAGCTGGTATTACAGGCATGCGCCACCACGCCCAGCTAATTTTTGTATTTTTAGTAGAGACAGGGTTTCACATGTTGGCCAGGCTGGTCTCGAACTCCTGACCTTGTGATCCACCCGCCTCAGCCTCCCAAAGTGCTGGGATTACAGGCATGAGCCGCCTTGCCTGGCCTTTTTGTTTGTTTGTTTTTGAGATGGAGTTTCATTCTTGTTGCCCAGGCTAGAGTGCAATGGCGTGATCTCGGCTCATGGCAACCTCTGCCTCCCGGGTTCAAGTGATTCTCCTGCCTCAGCCTCCTGAGTAGCTGGGATTACAGGCATGCACCACCACGCCTGGCTAATTTATTTTGTATTTTTAGTAGAGACGGGGTTTCTCCATGTTGGTCTGGTTTGTCTCAAACTCCCGACCTCAGGTGATCTGCCTGCCTTGGCCTCCCAAAGTGCTGGGATTACAGGTGCGAGCCACCGCACCTGGCCTTCCTTTTCAATTTTTAAAATGTTTGCTTCATATATTTTGGGCCTCTGTTATTTATTGCAATTATATTTATAACTGTTATGTATTCTGTATGATTTGAGCCTTTTATAGTGCTCTTGTGTCTTTTAACAGTTTTTGACTTAGTCTATTTTGTGTGACAATTGTATAGCCACCCCTGCTCTCTTTACGTTACTATTTGCATGGAATATCTTTTTCTTTCATTCTCTTTCAACTGACTTGGGTATTGAGATCTACAATGAATGTGCTGTAGACAGGATACAATTTGATCATATTTTAAAAGTTCATTCTCCCTGCCTCTGTCTTTTGTTTGGCAAGTTTATTCCATTTAATTACCGATAACGAAGGCATTATGTCTGCCATTGTACTATTCGTGTTCTGTATGACTAATAGCTTTGTTTTTCATAAAAATACGAGGAATTCCTTATGTTTTCAAAATCAATGTCTAGTTTCTTGGCTTTTGATTGGGAACTTTTATTAACACTTAAAGTCTTAAAGGAGGGAGCATAGCCACACTCTGCAGAGGGGACAAGAGGGCAAGTTGAACTCCCAGAGCTGAATCCTTACGTGTCTTGCCTCATCACCATGACTTGGTAATGAGGCAGGGACACTCTGGGGACACATTTCTTTTTCTGATCTTTTTTCTTTTTTGAGACAGAGTTTTGCTGTTTCGCCCAGGCTGGAGTGAAGTGGCACGATCTCGGCTCACTACAACCTCCGTGCGCTCCCCCCACCCCCGGGTTCAAGCGATTCTTCTGCCTCAGCCCCCTGAGTAGCTGGGATTACAGGCACCCACCACCATGCTTGGCTAATTTTTGTATTTTTAGTAGAGATGGGGTTTCACCATATTGGCCAGGTTGGTCTCGAACTCCTGACCTCAGGTGATCCATCCGCATTGGCCTCCCAAAGTGCTGGGATTACAGGTGTGAGCCACCACGCCCGGCCTCTGGGGACCCATTTCAACAGTCTGGCACCCATGGTTGGGAATATGTTTAACCTCTAAATTGGGGTTTTCCTGCTGAACTACGTCTGAAAGACTGCTTCTCTGAGCTAGCTCATGTTTTTGCTTTTCCGTGAATTTAAGTTTTATCCTGTTGTCGATGTGTTTTCTTGAAAATAAGCAGATTGAGACATCAGATGGGAGAAAGGCTTGACTATGTCGCCAGCAGCCTCATGCCAAATTCCTGATCCCTGGAGGACAATCAGAGCCCCCCTCCTGCTCCAAGGCCAGGAGATGGCGCCACTGGACAGTGAGTCTGGGATTCCTAGCACACACTTGTCATTGCTGGTCCAGGAGAAAGAAGCAGGAAGGGCCATTGAGTACAATCAATCAGGACATTCTGCTTAAGTGCAAATTTCTCCCCAGGAGGGGTCGGGTCACTGCACTGGGAGGAAGCCCGCCTGCCAAGGGCTGTGTCTGGAACCTGTTCATGCGGCTCCACTCAGCACAGTGAGATCGCCTCTTGTTACTCAGTCTCCAGGGGGGCGGGACCTGGAGCCGTATCCAATCAGGGCCATGGGGTGGGGTCGTGAGAACTGTGGATCTGGCGCGCTGCAGGGAGGTGGGTGCGCGGCATCTTCACCCCTCTAAACGCGGCTCCTACTCTGTAGCTGACAGACACCCACAGACGTGTCTGTAGCATCCTATGTCACACTGGCACCCGTACTGGCAGCAGGAGCCGTAGGGAGGACTGGGACACCTGGAAGCCAGGAATTGGTGAGTGTACGGGGCTGAGGGTCCCGAGACTAGGATGGGACTGGTTGGAACCGGCAGGAATAGGCTGTGGCGGGACCCGGGCCTCTTCGTGGGTGACTCTGGGTTCTGGGACCCAAGTACCCCTGGCGCACCTCGGCCCTGGTGCAGCCTCTCAGGCTGCAGGGTGGGGCTGCGACGGCAGCCGGGACCCCGAGCCGTCCGGTCCAGTCCCTGCGCAACTGACTGCGGCCCTGGGCCCAGCGCCCTCTCTGGTCAGCTCCGCGCCCACTGCCCCACGTCACGCCCGCTGCCTCCGCGTCTCCCCGTATGGGGGCCACGGGAGGGTCATGGGGTGAATCCTGCCTCGAGTATGGGGTTCGTGTGAGACGAGCGGTAGGCTGTGGGGTCCCCAGTTCCCTCTTTCTCACCAGGGGCTTTTGGATTTTATCTGAGTTTCCCAAATATACGCGAAGCAGGGTCTCAAATCCGCGACTGTGGTCCCTAGGCTACCTTCTAAGGCTGGCAGCAAATTTGGGATTTCCTGATCCCTTTCCGCATTTCATAACACGGATTTCCTTTAGTTCACAACAATATCACTTCTTCGTCCTCCAGGCTATGTTTCAAACACAGGCAGTATTTTAATTGTCATTTTTTTAGAGGGCAGTGTATGGCTCTTTTAAAAATATTTGTTTTGTGTTTGTGAATGTTTCAGAGAAGAACCACCTGACACTCCGCTGTAAACAATCTTTGTGTCTCTTTTTATCTGCCCTAGGCACAGACACCTTCTGAGAATGTCTTGGGTTGAGATTCCCCTTTGGAAAATTTACAGTGATGTGACCTCAGCCCACCCTCTGCCTTTTCCTGATCCTGGGTTTCAGGACTACCTGGGGCTGGCCCAAGATGCCTACAGCTGCCAAGTCTCTTGGGAAAGGCTAGTGAATATCAGCCCCTAGGTTGCTTCCCACAAAGAGCCTGAGGTGTGGGGGTGAGGCCTCCCCAGGGAGCAGCTGGATGCCCTGGGGTGGGACCAGTCTCCTATATCATTATTGTAAAAAACTAATCCCTTGGGACAGGCCTTTTCTTCTCCAACCCATTTCCATTCCTTGGGGACACATGGCTAGTTAGCCAATCAAATTCTAGTATAGAGGAGACCAAACAGAAATTCTTTCTGTCCTGTAATCCTAGCAGTTTGGGAGGCCAAGGTGGGCGGATCACCTGAGGTCAGGAGTTCAAGACCAGCCTGGCTAACATGGTGAAACCCCGTCTCTACTAAAAATCCAAAAATTAGCTGGGCGTGGTGGTGCACCCTTGTAATCTCAGCTACTCATGAGGCTGAGGCAGAATTGCTAGAACCCGGGAGGTGGAGGTTGTAGTGAGCCAAGATTGCGCCACTGCCCTCCAGCCCGGGCGACAGGGCAAGACTTGGTCTCAAAAAAAAAAGGAAAGAATGATTTCTGTCCTCTGGATTCTCTCAGTCTAGTGAAAGGAGAAAACCACCCCCAATGAGTTGTTGCAAGAACCTGAAAAGCACACAGTTGAGTGTCTTCTGGGAGAGTGGTCACTAAGCACTTCAGGGAGCAGCTTGGAGGTGGGGGGATGTCCCAAGTGATAGGATGATGTGACCTGACACTTGAGTCAGACACTTGAGTGTTTCAGGTCAGCACTGCCCCTCCCTGGGTTTATCACCTTGAAAAAATAGGTTTACTCATTTCAGCTTCAGTTTTTTCTTTTGTTGTTGTTGTTGTTTAGAGACGGAGTTTCACTGTTGTTGTCCAGGCTGGAGTACAATGACGCGATCTCGGCTCGCCGCAAACTCCGCCTCCCAGGTTCAAGCAATTCTTCTGCCTCAGTCTCCCAGGTAGCTGAGATTACAGGCATGCGCCACCATGCCCACCTAATTTTGTATGTTTAGTAGAGATGGGGTTTCACCATGTTGGTCAGGCTGGTCTCGAACTCCTGACCTCAGGTGATCTGCCCGCCTCGGCCTCCCAAAGTGCTGGGATTACAGGCGTGAGCCACCATGCCCAGCCATCAGCTTCAGTTTTTTAATAACTGTAAAATGCACTATATCATTAGAGATTGATGGAGAAGTTAAAGTATTTCAAAACATGCCAGAAGAAGGTAGGTTTTAGGGAAAAAAAGTCTAGTCTTGTATTCCCTTATAAAAATTCTTATTTTTCTTTCTAGAGCCTGTGTAGTAAGTTTCTCAGCTCCTTTTTCTATTGGGTGATTTCAAATGGAATTCTAGGCCTTGGCATGAAAATACTATCAGGGAAAAGAAATAGGGAAAAACCTCTCTTCCATTTTGGTTACAGAAAAAATGAGTTGTTTTCAAAAGAAAGTGTGGTGGATTATACTGGTGAATTACAAAGATGTTCCATAACCTCAGTTCTTCTCCTTCGTAGGTTGAAGAATTTGTGACTGTGGATAAACGTGAACTTGGCAGATTAATGCTAACTCCTGTGGGACAGCATTTAGCAACACCTAAAAAAGTACTCAATTATGATTTTTTGTGTACTAAATGATTATGGAAATAGTAATCTGTGTGGAAAGAACACACTCAAACTCAAAGGGCTTTTTCTATTCTTTCAATAACAACAATCAACACAGAAGACTTTTGTGACCAAAAGTGTGGGTTTTCTCCCTACCAAAAGGCAACCAGTGTATCCTGCGGTGGACAGCAACTGGGTCTCTTCCAATTCAGTTTTGACATTCTCTACCCTGGAGATAGTTTCAGAGCCCATAGGTTGATGGCTCAGTCCCCACATCCCTCCCTCCCTGCCTGCCACTCCCTACCATTCAGGTATCAGTGGTAAGTCTGGGCCAATTATAACCCACAGGTTTCAAGTTGGAGTTCCTGTGCTCTCTTTGGGTTTAACTTGCTATTGTGGCTCACAGAACTCATGGAAACACTTACTCATCTTCACAGTCTTCTTTCATTTCTTTTTTTGTAGAGATGGAGTCTCACTATGTTGCCCAGGCTGAACTCCTTGCCTCAAGTGATCTTCCCATCTTGGTCTCCCAAAGTGCTGGGATTACAGGTGTGAGCCACCATACCTAACTCTGAGGTTTCTTTTTTTTTTTTTTTTGAGGCAAGAGTCTTGCGCTCTGTGGCCCATGCTGGAGTGCAGTGGTGCAATCTCAGCTCGCTGTAACCTCCACTGCCCAGATTCAAGCTATTCTCCTGCCTTGGCCTCCTGAGTAGCTGGGATTATAGGTGCACACCACCACACCTGGTTAATTTTTGTATTTTTAGTAGAGACGGGGTTTCACCATGTTGACCAGGCTGGTCATGAGCTCCTGACCTCAAGTGATCCACCCGCCTCGGCCCCCCAAAGTGCTGGGATTACAGGCGTGAGCCACTGTACCCGGCCAAGGATATTTTAAAGGATACAAATAAACATCCAGGTGAAGAGATACATAGGGTGAGGTCTAGAAGGGTCTTGAGCACAGGAGCTTCTGTCTCTGGGGTTGGGGTGTGCCACCCTCCCAGCTGATGGATAAGTTGTTTACCTTCCTATAAGCCTGCATGTGTTGAGCTGTCTGGGAGCTTTCTGAATCCTGTACTCTGGGACCTTTTCTTGAGACCTCATTGGATAGGCATGATTCATAACTATGTAGAAATTGGCTGGACAAAAAAGGTAGAATCTAATACTGATAGACTGAATGGGAAAATCCACCAAGCCCTGTCTGTTCAGATTCTTTTTGGCTTCTCTATGTAGCATTCTTTCCTCCAGGGTATGAGACAGGATCCTTTCTGAAATGAGTGTCTGATGACCCACAATCAGAAAAGCTGGGAAGATTAGACTCCTTCCTTGGGCAGGTGAAGGACAGCAGGAGAAGGTCAGTGAGAGAGATTCTGTCTTCTGAGTCCTGCCTCTGAAGCCTAAAGTGCCACAGCAGTATAACAGGGGCTGTGAGAGTTATGAGCCAGGAAAAATACAAAAATTAGCCAGGTGTGGTGGTGCATGCCTGTAAAACCAGCTACCCAGGAGGCTGAGGCGGGAGAAGTGCTGGAACCAAGGAGGCTGAGGCTGCAGTGAGCCGAGATCGTGCCACTGCACTCCAGCCTGGGTGACAGAGCATGACTTGGTCGCAATTTAAAAAAAAAAAAAAAAAAGTTCCACATATCCCTAGGGCAGAGGCACACTGCAGCCAAGCTCTTTGCTAAGGAAAAACAAAAGTGACCTCTGCTTCAGTTCCCAATAAATACTTATAAGTATTGTCCTTTCCATCTGAGACCTCCTCAGCCTGAACTTTATTGTCTATATCAGTATCAGCATTTTGGTCACAACCATTCAGCAAGCCTCTACAAAGTCCCAAACTCCCTCATCTTCCTGTTGTCTTCTGAGCCCTCCACACTCTTCAAACCTCTGCCTGTTAAGAAGTTCCAAAAACAATTCCCCATTTTCAGATATCTTGATAGCAATGCGCCACTTCTCAGTACCAATTTTCTTGTATTACTCCATTCTTGCAGCATGATAAAGAAATACCTGAGACTGGGTAATTTATAAAGAAAAGAGGTTGAATTGGCCCATGATTCCTTAGACTGTACAGGAAGCATGGTACTGGAAGGATGGCATCTGCTCAACTTCTAGGGAGGCCTCAGGAAACTGATAATCATGGTGGAAGGCAAAGGGGGAGCAGCAGTTCACATGGCCAGAGAAGGAGCAAGAGAGAGCAGGGCAAGGTGCCACAGACTTTTAAATGACCGGTTCTCACAAGAACTTACTATCACAAGAACAGCACCACAAGGATAGTGCTAAACCATTCATGAAGGACCACCATCCAATCACCTCCCACAAGGCCCCACCTTCAATATTGGGAATTACAATTCGACATGAGATTTGGGTGGAGATTCAAATCCAAACCATGTCCTTTTGCTTTTTTCTGTTTTCTGTTTGCGGGGTAGATTTTTCTCCATCCCTTTACTTCGAGCCTAAGGGTGTCATTGCATGTGAGATGGGTCTCTTGAAGACAGCATACCATTGGATCTTGCTTTTTTATCCAAGTTGCCACTGTGCCTTTTAATTGAGGCATTTAGCCTGCTTACATTCAAGGTTATTATTTATATGTGTAGATTTGATCTATCATGTTTTTAGCTGGTTATTATGCAGACTTGTGTGGTTGTTTTATGTGTCACTGCTCTATGTACTTAAGTGTGCTTTTGTAGTGGCTGGTAATGGTTTTTTCTTTCCATATTTAGCACTCCCTTCAGGACCTCTTGTACAGATGTTCTCTTTCATTGTAATCACACAGGATGGGCTGTGTCCCCCAAATAACAAGTGGTGATTAAACATGTGAAATGTTATCTGCCAGGGTCACTCATTACAGACTCTGTGCCGAGAGTATTTTTTCATGGCTCTGTTTTCTGTTAGTTGTAATAGAATACCTGAAATTTGGCTGGGCATGGTGGCTCATGCCTGCAATCCCAACACTTTGGGAGGCTGAGGCAGGTGGGTCATTTGAGGCCAGGAATTTGTGACTAGCCCAGCCAACATGGTGAAACCCCATCTCTACTGAAATACAAAAACAAAGCCAGGCATGGTTGTGCATGCCTGTAATCCCAACTACTTGGGAGGCTGAAGCATGAGAATTACTTGAGCTGGGAGGTCGAGGCTGCAGTGAGCCAAGATTGCCCCACTGCATTCCAGCCTGTGCAACAGAGCAAGACTGTTTCCAAAAAAAAAAAAAAAAAAAAAAAACCCTGAATTTGGGTTAATATATAAAAAATACTTATTTTGTACAATTCTCAAAGTTTGGAAATCCAAGGGCAAATGGGGTACATCTGGTGAAAGCTTCTTGCTCTTTACTATCTGAGGCAGTGGAGATCACTAGGCAAGGGGGCTGATTGTGCTAACTCTGGTCTCTCTGCTTACAAGGCCACAAGTCTTATTTGTAGGATAACCCATTCATTCATTACCTCTTCAATTCATCGGTGGATTAATCCATTCATGAGGCAGAGCCCTCATGCCTCTTAAAGGGCCCCACTTTCAGTACTGACACATTGGGGATCAAATTTTGTTATGCGTTTTGGAAGGGGAAATTATTCACACCTAGCAAGGGCTGATTAGGTACACTGCTTCTGCTGAAAATACCACACTCTCAGAGGGAAAATGGGAATTAGGCAAATACCCTATTGTTTGCATAAGTAGTTAAGGCACACACAACCCCATTTATTAGTTATGTTGGTACAGATCTTCCCAAATCTAGCCCCTAGATACCATCAAAGTTCAACTTTCTAAATAAACATGTGTAAGAATATGCAGTCTCAGAACTGCTAATGTTGTCTCTTATAGACAGTATGTTTGGGACTTTCTCATGAGAGGTAATACTGACCCACTATACAGAGAGACACTAGAGGTGATCCAGGCATATCACTGAGACCCATATCTCAGTCTCTGAAATCACCAATGAGAGGCATGTCCCTATTGGCTGTCACTTTACTGAATATATTCAATTCTAGCATCAGAATTGCTGTGATGGAAAAACTGAGTGTAAACAGAAGACAAGAGGCTGACCAAGTCATTGAATAAATTTTGAGAGTCTACAGCATTGTGTGAACTTCTGACATGAGTATAGATTCCTAATGCTGTCGGTCTGAACCTTCTTTCTCTGCCATGTGGGATGTTTCAGGACTCAGTGACCTTTGAGGATGTGCCTGTGAACTTCACCCAGGAGGAGTGGGATTTGCTGGGTCCTTCCCAGAAGAATCTCTACAGAGATGTGATGTGGGAAACCTTCAGGAACCTGGTGTCTGTAGGTAAGGGTAACATCATTTCTTCACTTAGTCAATTATAGAACAAGTGTTTCTTGGTCTTCTGCATTGCTCAATGATTTGGAACATGGTAGGGAATACAGTAGACCCTTGAACAAGGTGGGGATTAGAGACTCTTATCATCCACACAGTCTGTCAGATGCCTGTGAATTTAGAGTCCCTAAAAAGTTAACTACTAATAGACTACTGTTGACCAGAGCTTTATTGATAACAGAAAGTCAATTAATACATTTTGTATGTTTGGTATATATCTATATACCATATATATATACCATATATATACCATATATATATATATATATATATATATGGCCAGGTGTGGGGGCTCACACCTGTAATTCCTGTACTTTGGGAGGCTGAGGTGGGAGGATTGCTTGAGCTCAGGATTTTGAGACTGGCTGTAGCAATGAAGTGATACCCTGTCTGTATAAAAAATAAAAAAAGTAGCCATGGATGGTGGCACACCTGTGTTCCTAGCTATTCAGAAGGTTGAGGCAGTAGGTTCGCTTGAATCGGGGAGGTTGAGCTTGCAGTGAACCATGATTGCACCACTACACTTTAGCCTGGGCAACAGAGTGAGTCCCTGTCTCACTGTGTGTGTGTCTGGGCATGGTGGCTTGTGCCTGTAATCCCATCACTTTAGAAGGCTGAGGCAGGTGCATCACTTGAGGTCAGGAGTTTGAGACCAGCCTGGCCAACGTGGTGAAACCCCATCTCTACTAAAAATACAAAAATTAGCTGGGTGTGGTGGCATGCACCTGTAATCCCAGCTACTTGGGAGGGTAAGGGAGGAGAATCACTTGAACCTGGGAGGCAGAGGTTGCAGTGAGCCAAGACCACGCCACTGCACTCTAGCCTGGGCAACAGAGAGAGACTCTGTCTCAAAAAAAAAAAAGTGTGTATGTGTATATATGTTTAAGACAGGGTCACTTGCTAGGTTTACAGGCGAGTGCCACCGTCCCCAGCTAATTTTTGTATAATTTTTTTGTAAGGTAGAGGGTCGTGAACTCCTGGCCTCAAGCATTCCTCCTCCCTAGCATCCCAAAGTGCAGGAATTACAGGCATGAGCCACCATGCCAAGCCTGTTTGGTATGTTATGTACTGTATTCTTATAATAAAGTAAGCTTTTCTTTTGAAAAGGTTATCAAAAAAATTAGAAGAGAATACATGTTGACTTTAGTAAGTGAAAGTAGATTATCAAGGTGTTCTTCCTTGGTTGTCTTCACATTGAGTAACCTGAGCAAAAAAGGAGGGTTTGGTCTTGCTCTCTTAGAGATGGCAAGAGCTGACGAAAATGTGCATGAGTGAACTGTGCAGTTCAAATCCATGTTGGTCAAGGTTCAGCTGAACTTTGGTGAATAAATCAGCCATGGCCACAGTGTCCCATGAACATAGAATCTAATACTTTTTCTATAATTTTGTAATAACTTATGATGACTTTTATGGGTCTGCATTTTAGAAATAAAATGTGAAGACCAGATCATTGAAGATCAGTACAATAATTCCAAAAGAAATCTAAGGTCATTTGCACTTATAACCTAAAGCTATGTCCCTTAAGATATTGTTAGAATGACAACAAATGTTAAAAGCAAGCAAAGAAAATGAAGCAGCCCAGCTTCAAATTCATTCATTTTTAGAAAAAGATTTCCAGGCTGGGCATGGTGGCTCACACCTGTAATCCCAGCACTTTGGGAGGTCAAGGGAGGCAGATTGCTTGAGCCCAGGAGTTCAAGACCAGCCTGGGCAACATGGTGAAACTCCATCTGTACAAAAATATAAAAGTTAGCCAGGCATGGTGGCATGCACCTGAGGTCCCAGCTACTAGGGAGGTTAAGGTGGGAGGATGGCTTGAACCCAGGAGGTCAAGGCTGTGATGAATCGTGAACATGCCACTGTACTTCAGCCTGGGTGACAGAGACCTTGTCTCCAAAAAAAAAATAATTATTTTCCAAAAACAATATACTCACATAAGACATAAATATCTAGTGTTTTCAAAATAGTTGCCTTGGAGCCAGTGTTAAGAAATTGATTATGAATATCAATGTTTTGATAATAAGTGTAATGCAGCCCTTTTGCAGAGTATTCAGTCCACTGATGTTTACACAGTTCAGACAAGCCAGAAAACCTACACTTTCCATCATAATGTAAAATATGTAAATCAAATACCTACTAATGAATATAAAATCATTTATAAACCAACCCTTGGTATTGTGCTACTTATTTCTCACAGAAGTCATATGGTAGAGAGAGTCTGAAGGTAAGGAAGATGGTCAATGTGAAGAGATCTTCAGCCTTATTCCAAATGGTATAGTGAAGACGACTTTTACTGGAGTCAAATCATGTGAAAGCAGTGTGTGTGGAGAAGGCAATATGGATCATTCATCTCTTAATTGCTGCATCAGAGCTGACACTGGACACAAATCAGATGAGTGTCAGGAACATAGAAGCCACATAAGCAATGTGTGAAAACCTTCAGCTATTGCCACTCCTTTCAAACACATGAAAGGCCTCACACTGGAAAGAAACTCCATATAAGAAATGTGGAAAAACCTTCATTTCTGTTCAAACCTTTTGAAGACACAGGGTAATGCACAGTGAAGATGAACCTTATAAATGTAAGTTTTGTAGGAAGGCCTTTGATAATCTACATTTATATCTTACACATGAAAGAACTCACACTGGAGAGAAACCTTATGAATGTAAATAATGTGGTAAATCCTTTGGTTATGCCACTACCCTTCGAGTGCACAAAAG
Organism: Pongo abelii; assembly: GCF_028885655.2. Taxonomy (NCBI): domain Eukaryota; kingdom Metazoa; phylum Chordata; class Mammalia; order Primates; family Hominidae; genus Pongo; species Pongo abelii. Next base: position 11,723,555 of record NC_072005.2, read on the forward strand.
AACTCACACTGGAGAGAAACCCTATGAATGTAATAAATGTGGGAAAGCCTTCAGTTGTTCCAGTTCCATTTGAAAACATGCAAGAATTCACACCAGAGAGAAACCCTATATATGTAAACAATGTGGCAAAGCCTTTAGATATTCCAGTTTTGTTCAAAATCATGAAAACACTCACACTGGTGAAAAACCCTATGAATGTAAGCAATGTGGGAAAGCCTTTAGTTATTCCAGTTACTTTTGAATACATGAAAGAATTCACACTGGAGAGCAGGTGTATAAATGTAAGGAATGCGGAAAAACATTCACTTATCCCGGTGACTTTCATAAACATAAAAGTACCCACACTTCACAGAAACTTTATGAATGTAAGGAATGTGGGAAAGAAAGCATTTGATTGTTTAGTTCCTTTCATAGTCATGAAGGGGTTCACACTGGAGAGAAACCCTATGAATGCAGAACATGGAAAAGCCTTCAGTAGTTCTAAGTACTTAAAAATACATGGAAGAACTCACACTGGAGAGAAGTCCTATGCATGTAAAGAATGAGGGAAAGTATTTTATTGTCTCAGTCCCCTTCAAAGACATGAAAGGACTCACATCAGAGAAAAGTTGTATGAATGTAAAAAATGTGATAAAGCCTTCCATTCGTCCAGTACTGTTAGAAACCATGAAAGAACTCACACTTAAGAAAAACACAGTGAAGTTAGGAATATGGGGAACCTTTCCTTTCTCTTCCAGTCTTTTGAAGGTACAGGGTATGACACACTGGTGACCTTATAACTGTAAGGAGTGTGGAAAAGTATTAGTCCTTGTGTGTTTTAGATACATGAAAGAATTTACTCTAGAAGGAAACTCTGTGAATGTAAAGAATGTGGTAAAGCCTGTGTAGTTTCAGTTTCTCTTGAATAAAGTCATTTCCTGGTATTCTCAGGGGATTGGTTCCAGCACCCTTTGAGAATATATAATTTTGCTCAAGTGCTTTATATAAAAGTGTATTTGCCTATAACTAGGCAATCCTCCTGTATACTTTAAATCATCTTTAGATTACTTATAATACCTAATGCATTGTAAATGCTATGAAGACAACTGTTTTATTGTATTTAGGGAAGTATGACAAGAAAAAACATCTGTACATATTCAGTACAGATACAACCACCATATGGCTACCTACCTAGTACACATCATCTACAATATAACATTTTCTTTTTAAAAAACAGTTATGGATTGGTTTCATTAAATGACCTGCAAGAGTGTGTTAACCTTCTGTAAAACCCTGGTTATTTTCTCCTGGTAGCCCCCACATGATGATGATTAGGATGATGGTGATTGCTCTGTGGTGCCTAAAGTTGCAACATGTTGAGGTGCCAAGATATGTGGCAGTGTCGATAAGCAATGAGATGTCAATTAAACTACAATCATCTGACAGGACATTAGAAGTATCATCTATGTTGGAGGCACCAAGTTCTGACTGCAGATGTTGACTCTTTCATCAATAATACAAATGTTGGATCTACGGAATTTGAGGGTCAGAGATATTTAAGCATTGATGGTCCCACAGATTCTAGTTGGGGACATTATCAAGGATGCAGTTTACCCAGAGCGATTAACTCTAGTGGAGGAGCTAGATTAGGAAAGTTTCTGGGGTTATGGTTAAGCCTAGGTTCTACTTGGAATGGATATCTGACCAGAAATCTTTCTTGTATCATTAGTAGAGTTGCCCATTTCACCACCAAAGCCATCAGGACACAAGAGAAGTCCCTAGGTTCCCTTGCCTGCATGGCCCTAGACAACCACATTGCAGCCATCTCCCTACTTAACAAGGTGGTGTCTGTGCTAACCCTTGCTTCTACATCTGGGTAAAATACTTCCAGTCAGACTGAATTGGGAACATATAAGATCTTAAAACCAGCCAAATCTCTGAAAGGGACACCTTCAGAAACCCTCCTGTCTAGACTTACTGGGTTACATTTCCAATTTCCAGATATTTTCAGCTGGCTCTTCCCCTGGTATAGGATTTCTTCTCCATTCTGCCCTACAAGTCTCAATGATCCTCCTCATATTTAAAATACGCATTTGGCTCCTCTTTAAAATTGTTCTATCTTGTTTCAACAGATGCCTCCAAGAGACCCCCACTAGTTCTTGCTGACCTAATCCTTGAGATTTTAAACTCACTCCAGCTGGACACTGAAACCAACTTAACCGAAGAGATTTTGGCTAAAATTTAACAGGTTCCTGAGAACCTCTTGTAAGTAAATGGCTATAGTTGCCCAACTGGCCACTGCCCTGCCACTAGGATCCCTGCATGGGATGGACCCAGTGCAGGTCACTGGTACCATGATAGAACACACAAAAAAACTTATGAATGCTGTCTGTGGACAGGTTAGAGTCAGTCCTTCAGACTGGCTAACTGGGCCTAAGTTTTAAAAAGAGCTAAGCAGCCACTTGTTAACTAGGGGTCACAAGTACTATGAGTTTCCTGAAAACCAACACCTTTTTAACTTTGGGGGCTCACCTGAACTAGTCAATCAGAGCTCAGCTATATCAACCAATCAGAACTGAGTTTCAAGTTTCAAACCTTCATTTGCATAAAAGCACTTGACTAGGAACCTGGATGGGAACTTTTGCTATAAAACCTAAGCTTTCCCTTGTTCTCTGGAACAAATAATGTTTAGGTTGCAAACCCCTTATGCCTTTTCCCCAGAATTATGTAGAAATAACGACTTCTAAAATGTGATCTTGATACCAGGGAACTCTTTTTTTTTTGAGTCGGAGTCTTGCTCTGTTGCCTAGGCTGGAGTGCAGTGGCATGATCTCGGCTCACTGCAAGCTCCGCCTCCCAAGTGGCTGAGACACAGGTGCGCACCACCATGCCTGGCTAATTTTTTGTCATTTAGTAGAGATGGGGTTTCACCCTGTTGGCCAAGATGGTCTCAATCGACCTGACCTCATGATCCACCTGCCTCGGCCTCCCAAAGTGCTGGGATTACAGGCGTGAGCCACCGCACCTGGCTGATACCAGGGGAACTCCCACAGCAAAGCACTAAATACTTTCATTCCTAAGGTCTATGACTCTAATCAGCAGAAAGTAGTTAGAGCAGTTATCATTCCTTTTCCTTCAATACTTAGGAATGAACATAAAAGGAGGGATTTGTAACCACAACAGATTATGTGGTACAACTTCTATATAACAAAGTTGAGTTTTCAGTTGCCATGGACCCAACACTGAAGGTCACATAATCTGAGCATGCCCAGATGAACCAAATGTGTAACCATGGGTGGAACCTGTATGCTTGGACTGAGGTGTGGAGATTAAAGTAAAAAGTAGATGCTGGGCACAGTGGCTCATGCCTGTAATCCCAGCACTTTGGGAGGCTGAGGTGGGTGGATTGCCTGAGCTCAGGAGTTCAAGACCACCCAGAGCAACATGGTAAAACCCCATCTCTGTGAAAGATACAAAATATTAACCAGGTATGGTGGCGCACGCCTGTAGTCCCAGCTACTTGGGAGGCTGAGGCAGGAGAATTGCTTGAGCTCCAGAGGTGAAGGTTGCAGTGAGCAAGATAGTGCCACTGCATTCCAGCTTGGGCTACAGAGTGAGACTCTGTCTCAAAAAAAAAAAAAAAAAAAAAAAAAAAAAAAAAAAAACCACATGGTGGAATCCAGGATCTAATCAGGTTGGGCCCTGGTATCATCCCATGGCAGGATCCAATCGAGTCACATCAACCTGGCATCAGATCATTGCAAGATCCAGTGAGTTCGTGTCTTACTACCCTACGCTTATAAAACTTGCCAAAGCCCCCAGCTCAGGGAGACAGATTTCAGCATTTCTTCCTTTCTCCTTGCCAGTCAAACTTGTAGTAAAGCTTTTCTTTCTTCAAAAGCTGGTGCCATGCTATTGGCTTGTGTGTGCATCTGGAAGTGAGCCAATTCACTGCTTGCTAACATAACAAAGAATCAGCAACTGTGAAGATGAAACAATTAAAATTATCCAGTCTGGGCCAGGCGCAGTGGCTCACGCCTGTAATCCCAGCACTTTGGGAGGTCCAGGTGGGTGGATCACCTGAGATCAAGAGTTCAAGACCAGCCTGACCAACATGGAGAAACCCTGTCTCTACTAAAAATACAGAATTAGCTGGGTGTGGTGGTACATGCCTGTAATCCCAGCTACTTGGGAGGCTGAGGCAGAAGAATCGCTTGAACCCAGGAGGTGGAGGTTGCAGTGAACCAAGATTGTGCCATTGCACTCCAGCCTCGGCAACAAGAGTGAAACTCTATCTCAAAAAAAAAAGAAAAAAAGAAAGAGAAAAAAATTACCAGTCTGTGGAAAAGAAAGAGGAAAGAAATTGAGAGAATGTGTTACTAGTATACCTGCCTTGCCAGTCATGTTAAAGTTCTTCAGAGCAAAGGAAACTGATACAGGTTAGGAAATCAGATGTTTCAAAAATAAAACAAAACTTGTTAGAAAATAATTAAATGAGGGCACAGATATGATTTTCTTTTCTTCTCCCTCATAGATAAATGTTTGTTCAAATGAATATCAACAATGTATTGGGTGGTTATAGCTTCTAACAGGTCAAATGCATGACAGTGATATTATATGGGATTGGAAAGAGGAATTCAGAACACTCTAACATATTGGCACTACCCCAGAAACCAGTATAGTGTTATTTGAAAACGCAAGTCCATTAGTTGCAAATGTATACTGCAAACTATGGAATTCACTAATAAAATTTAAGAAACAAGTAGACTTACTATACTAATAGAAGCAAGCAAATGGAATCATATAGAACGCTCAATTAAAAGAAGGCAGAAAAATAGAGCAAGTAGAAAAAAAACACAAGTACAACAAACAATATATATGAACATATTACTCTATGTCAATTACCACTTAGAATTTTTTTTTTTTTTTTTTTTTTTTTTTTTTTTTTTTGAGATGGAGTCTCGCTCTGTCGCCCAGGCTGGAGTGCAGTGGCGCTATCTCGGCTCAGTGCAAGCTCCACCTCCCAGATTCACGCCATTCTCCTGCCAGTAGCTGGGACTACAGGCGCCCGCCAACACGCCTGGCTAATTTTTTATATTTTTAGTAGAGATGGGGTTTCATCATGCCAGCCAGGATGGTCTTGATCTCCTGACCTCGTGATTCATCTGGGGAAGCCGAGATGGGTGGATCACTTGAGCCCAGGAGTTCAAGACCAGCTAAGCAACATGGCAAGACCCTGTCTCTACAAAAAATAAATACGAAAATTAGCCAGGCATGGTAGCACAAGCCTGTAGTCCCAGATGAGGTGGGAGGATTGCTTGAGTTCAGGAGGCACAGGTTGCTGTGATCACACCACTGCACCCCAGCCTGGGTGCCAGAGACCCTGTCTCAAAAAATAAATAAATAAATAAATAAATAAACCAACCAAAAAACCTGATTTATCTGAATTTAATATAGCTGTTCCATACTTTTGATTATGGCTAGAATGGCATATATTTCACCATACCTTTCTATTTAATGTATCTGTGTCTTTCTGTTGAAAATGGTTATCTTTTACACATTGCTGGGCCTTGTTTTTAATTCTACTCTGCCAGTGCCTGTCTTTTTTACTGGTGTATATAGATAATACACATTCAGGCTGGGCGCAGTGGCTCATGCCTGTAATCCCAGCACTTTGGGAGGCCGAGGCGGGTGGATCAAGTGAGATCAAGAGTTTGAGACCAGCCTAACCAAAATGGTGAAACCCTGTCTCTACTAAAAATACAAAAATGAGCCGGGTGTGGTGGCATGCACCTGTAGTCCCAGCTACTCAGGAGGCTGAAACAGGAGACCATGGAATATTCACCAAGGCAGACCACATAGCAGAAAACACACCTTAACAAATTTAAAAAAATCAAATTCCATAAAGTATGAAATCAAACCGTATTAGCATTAAACTAGAAATCAATAACAGAAGCATAGCTTAAAAGCCTCTAGAAAGTAAAGATTTAAACCACAAACTTCTAAACTATGCAACAGACAGAATTCTCCAGAGATACTTAAATATTCCAAAAATTGAAAAAAACTTTTAGCAAAATTTGTAGAATACAGCAAAGGCAGCGCTTAGAGGGCTATTTAAATAATTAAATGCAAACTCTTGAAAGTAAAGATCTAAAAAACAATGCTGTAAATTCCACTCCAGGAAACTAGCGAAAGAAGAGCATGATAAATGTAAATTAAGGAGAGGAAAACGAGAGAAGATATTAATGAAATTGCAAACAGGAAATCAATGGAAAACATCAACAAATCCAAATCCTGGTTTTCTGAAATGAATAACTATGCTAACTCACAAAAGGGTAGGCATCTCTAAGTTTCCCATGAACGTTAAAAGAACCATAAAGGAATGTTAACTCCATGCCCATAGATCTGATAAATTACAAGATGAGGCCGGGCATGGTGGCTCACACCTGTAATCCCAGCACTTTGGGAGGCCAAGGCGGGCGGATCACGAGATCAGGAGATCGAGACCATCCTGGCTAACACAGTAAAACCCTGTCTCTACTAAAAAAATACAAAAAATTAGCCAGGCGTGGTGGCTGGCGCCTGTAGTCCCAGCTACTTGGGAGGCTGAGGCAGGAGAATGGCGTGAACCTGGGAGGCGGAGCTTGCAGTGAGCCGAGATGGCGCCACTGCACTCCAGCCTGGGCGACAGAGCGAGACTCTGTCTCAAAAAAAAAAAAAAAAAAAAAAAAAAAAAAAAAAAAAAAAATTACAAGGTGAATCAATTCTTTGAAAGACATAATCCAAAAAAAAAAAAAAAAAAAAAAAACATAAAAATAGAAGTAAATGAAAGCAGTTCTATATAATATCTTCCAGAAAAGAGAAGCAGAGGGAACATTTGTAATTCATGTTAGAAGGCCAACATTGCCCTAATACCCAAACACATATTAGACTGTGAAGAAGGGAGACCGGGCGCGGTGACTCACGCCTGTAATCCCAGCACTGTGGGAGGCTGAGGCGGGCAGATCACGAGGTCAGGAGATTGAGACCATCCTGGCTAACACGGTGAAACCCCATCTCTACTAAAAATACAAAAAATTATCCGGCCGTGGTGGCGGGCGCCTGTAGTCCCAGCTACCCGGGAGGCTGAGGCGGGAGAATGGCGTGAACCCGCAAGGCGGAGCTTGCAGTGAGCCAAGATGGCGCCACTGCACTCCAGCCTGGGCGACAGAGAGAGACTCCGTCCCAAAAAAAAAAAAAAAAAAAAAGTAAATCTGAAATGAGTTTACAGATTTCTTCAAGGTGACAAATCCATGGAGGGGCAGTGCTGACTGAAAACAGACAAGTCTGACTCAAGTATCAGGTCAGGTTCTCCTATCACCTGAGACATACCCCTTCCCATGCTGCTCACTGAAGTGCTGAGTGACTGCCCTCCCAGGAGACACTGCACTATGTGCTTTTGAGGTTCTTGTACCACATCACTGGGGTGGGTTTTCCTTTCCTTAGGGTTAGTTTTTACCCTTCACTATGTGGCAGGCCAGGTCTCACTAACACAGGCCTCCATAACAACTGTTCAGCACTGACTGAGTGGTTAAATACTAAAAGTTGAGAGAGCCGATGCCTCTAAACAAAGGCTGTAATGTAACAAAAGCCCACCAAGAGTTTTGCCCAGGCCTTTCCTGGGCCTTGAAGCATGACAAAATAACGAAGGAATTACTTTTTTTTTTTTTTTTTTTGGAGATGGGAGTCTCGCTCTGGGACTGTAGGTGCATGCCACCATGCCCAGCTAATTTTCGTATTTTTAGTAGAGATGGGATTTCACCACATGGGGTTTCACCATATTGGTAAGGCTGGTCTTGAATTCCTGACCTCAGGTGATCCACCCACCTCAGCCTCCCAAAGTGCTGGTATTACAGGCGTGAGCCACTGTGCCCAGCCCAGAAAACAGTGTTTTGATTGAATGCTATGACTCAAGAAATGTACACAAACACTTGATTCTAATGGGTATTTTTCCCTAGAAGGGTATGGATTAGCAATTCTGAAACTATTTTATATGTTAGAATATATGTTGTTATGTTATCTACAATATATGTTGTAGATAATTAGTGCCTGTTTCTCACTGGAGTTGAACAAGTAAAAGTTAGAAATAAAGGGACACTGCTAGAATGAAACCCAGTGGTGCTGGAAATACAGCACCAGGGAAAAAGAATGTTTAATGTTGCTGTGAACTGAGGAGATGAAATCAGAGTCACAAAATGCAGGGAAAGAGCTTAAAAACCAAAGGATTTTAAGCCCTCGGAGGAGTTAGTTGAGGGAAGAGAGTGGTGGATTAGAAACCCTGATTCCCAAACCTTTGGAAGATGCAGAGGGATACCAGTTGCCATTTAGGAATGTGAACTCAAAAGTATCTGAGACATGTTTCAATTTAGAAAGTTTATTGGCTGGGCATGCTGGCTCACGCCTGTAATCCCAGCACTTTGGGAGGCCGAGGCAGGTGGATCACCTGAGGTCCAGAGTTCAAGACCAGCCTGACCAACATGGAGAACCCCTGTCTCTACTAAAAATACAAAATTAGCCGGGCATGGTGGCGCATGCCTGTAATCCCAGCTACTTGGGAGGCTGAGGCAGGAGACTCACTTGAACCGGGGAGGCAGAGGTTGTACTGAGCCAAGATGGCACCACTGCACTCTAGCCTGGGCAAGAAGAGTGAAACTCCATCTCAGAAAAAAAAGTTTATTTTGCCAAGGTTAAGGACACATCTGTGACACAGCCTCAGGAGGTCCTGACCTTATGTGTCCAAGGTGGTTGGGGTACAGCTTGCTATTATATTAATACATTTTGGGGAGACATAATACATCAGTCAATACATGTAAGAGGTACATTGGTTCTGTTTGGAAAGGAGGGACAACACAAAGTAGGGGGGAGAGGGGTCTGGTTCCGAGGTCACAGGTAGATTTTCCCATAAGTGGTTGAGGAGACCAAAGTTTCATCATGCAGATGAAGCCTCCAGGTGGCAGGCTTCAGAGAGAATAGATTGTAAATGCTTATCAGATTTAAGTTCTGTGTTGATGTTAATACTGATAGGCTTTTCCTGGGTTCCAAATGGGAGGCAAGTATAATGGGGCATGTCCAGCTGATACGGTTTGACTGTGTCCCCACCCAAATTGCACCTGGAATTGTAATCCTTTCGATTTAGGCTATTGCGCCACACAGCCTGCTTGCAGGAATTATAATCCTATTTGTAATCCCCATATGTTGAGGGAGGGACCTGCTGGGAGGTGATTGGATCATGGGGGTGGTTTCCCCCACGCTGTTCTCCTGATAGTGTTCTCAGGAGATGTGGTTGCTGGATAAGTGTCTGGGCTCCTCCCTTCTCTCTCTCCCTCCTGCTGCCCTGTAAGACGTGCCTTACTTCCCCTTCTGCCATGAGTGTAAGTTTCCTAAGGCCATGTGGAACTGTGAGTCAATTAAAACCTTTTTTTAAAAAAATAAATTACCCAGTCTCAGGTAGTATCTTTCTAGCAGTGTGAGAACAGACGAATACACAGACCACCCTTCCATGATGGCCTGAACAAGTTTTTCAGGTTAATTTTGTAGTGCCTTCGCCGGGAGGAGGGATCTGTTCAAAATGACGGGGGGGGCTTAGAATTTTATATTTGGTTTAAAGAAGGAATAAAGAAGGAACTGGGGACCCCCAGACCGTAGCTCCTTCCACGCATGAACCCCACACACGAGTCGGGATTCCCCCCATGACCCCCGCACAATGTGGAGAGATGCGGGGCTGCGGGCGCGGAGCTGCCCAGAGAGGACTCCTGCCCAGGCCCGCAGTCGCCGCGAAGGGACGGGACAGGAGGCCCGGGGTCCCGGCTGCCAGCCCAGCCCCACCCTGCGGCCGAGGGGACCGAGGGCCGAGCTCTGCCAGCGGTAGTCCGGTCCACGGAGCCCGGAGTCGCTGGCTGGGAGGCCGGGGTCCCGCCACGGCCAGTTCCAACCAGCCCCTCCTCCCGTCTCAGGATCCCTGACCCCTCACGCTCACCATTTTCCGAATTCCTCCGTGTCCCGGGGGCCTCTCTGCGGCTCCCACGACCAGTGCAGGTCCCTGTGTGACAGACGCTGCCGCAGACTCTCCAGAGTGCCTCTCAGCGACAGAGACAGGAGCCCAGCGAAGTGGCGTGGAGAAGACGCCGCGGGCTTTTTCAATCTCTCACCCTCCTCCCTGAAGTGAGCCTGATTGACAGTTCCCACGACCCCGCCCCACGGCCCTGATTGGATAGTGCGACAGATCCCGCCCCCTGACGACTGAGTTACAGAAGAAGCGATCTCACGCTGGGGAGTGGAGACTGATAAACGAGTTCCAGACACAACCCTTGGCAGGGCGGGTTTCTTCCCTGCGCTGTGACCTGACCCCTCCCAGGGGACATCTGCATTTAAGCAGAATCCCCCGTCTGTACTCAGTGGGACCTTCCTGCTTTTTCCTCCTAGACTGGGGGTCCCAAGTGTGTGCAGGGAAACCCAGACACATTGTCCAGTGGAACCATTCCCTGGCCTCGGAGTAGGAGGAGGAGAGCCGAGGCCATACGGGTCACACTGCAACAAGAACAAGGGCTTAGGCTGGGCGTGATAGCTCACAGCCGTAATCTCAACACTTTGGAAGGCCGAGGCCAGGGCATTGCTTGAGCCCAGGAGTTCGAGACCATCCTGGACAACATAGTGAAAGCCTGTCTCTACAAAATACAAAAATTAGCCGGGAATGGTGGCCTGTACCTGTGGTCCTAGCTACTCGGGAGGCTGAGGTGGGAGGATCACTTGAGCCTGGGAGGTCAAGGCTGCAGCGAGTCAAGATCGTGCCACTGCACTCCAGCCTGGGCGACAGAGCGAGACACTGTCTCAAAAAAAAAAAAAAAAAGGAAAGAAAAAAGAATCAGGGCCCGATGTGTTCCAGGGATCAGGAATTTTGGATGAGTCTGTTGGCTGCATGGCCAAGCCTTTCTCCCACCTTCTCTCTCAATCTACTCATTTTCAGCCAAGGAAGCAAAAACATGCCAACAACGGAATAAAATCATTAAATGTATGGAAAAAAGTGGAACCACATAGCAGCAATATTTTTTAAGGAAATGGAAAGAGAAGAAAAGCAAACACTTGAACTAGTCGAGATAAGTAGCCTGCTGCACCTACAGTTCACAAACCCACAGTCGGAAGATGATACACGTTCCCAACCTTGTGAGTCAAACTCTGACTGCTGAAACGGAGCCCCAGAGTGCATCATATCCTAGTGATGAGGCAGGGGCACTTAAGGGTTTAACTCTGGGAACTCAACGTGGCCTCCTGCCCCTTCTCCGGGGTGTGGAAATGCTCCTTCCTTCAAGACCTTCATTTTATTTTATTTTATTTTTTGAGACGGAGTCTCTGTCGCCCAGGCTGGAGTGCAGTGGCGTGATCTTGGCTCACGCAACCTCCGCCTCCCGGGTTCAAGCGATCCTCCCACCTTAGCCACCCGAGTAGCTGGGACTACAGGCATGTGCTACCACGCCCAACTAATTTTTTTTTTTTTTTTTTTTTTTTTTTTTTTGAGACGGAGTCTGGCTCTGTCGCCCAGGCTGCAGTGCAGTGGCGCGATCTCGACTCACTGCAACCTCCGCCTCCCGAGCTCAAGCAATTCTCCTGCCTCAGCCTCCCGAGTAGCTGGGACTACAGGCGCACGCCGCCATGCCCGGTTGATTTTTTGTATTTTAGTAGAGACGGGATTTCACCGTGTTGCCCAGGCTGGTCGCAAACTCCTGAGCTCAGGCAATCCGCCCACCTCGGCCTCCCAAAGTGCTGAGATTACAGGTGTGAGCCACTGCGCCAGGCCCACTAAGTTTTATATTTTTAGTAGAGACGGGGTTTCGCCATGTTGGCCAGGCTAGTCTTGAATTCCTGACATCAGGTGATCCACCCACCTCAGCCTCTCAGAATGTTGGGATGACAGGTGTGAGCCATCGTGCCGGCCAAGACCTTCCTTTTCGCCAGCAGGAAACTCTCATCTAAAAATCAGTTTAATGCATTGACCTATATAAACTGTCAAATTCATAACTCCTTTTCCAGAAGGCAATCTAATGAGTCTTTCTTTAAATCTGACCTTCACAGATTGTCCTCCTACATACAAATTACAGCCTGCCTCCTGTGACTCTGTGCATGCCCCAGGCAAAGCACTTGAATGTACTGAGATCTTCAGTATTTACAAAAGAAGATGGTCAGATTAAAATATTCTGTCTATGCCCTCAATGAACAGGTAGTATAACAGGTTAGAGAGGACAAAATCAAATAAAATGGACATGGAACTTACCCATGATACCACAGTCTATCCTGGAGGATTTTTGTTGTTGTTTTGTTTTGTTTTGGAGACAGGGTCTCTGTGTCACCAAGGCTGGAGGGCAGTGAGTGGTGTGATCCCAGCTTACTGCAGCCTCAAGCTCCTGGGTTCAAGCCATCCTCCCACCTCAGCCTCCCAAGTAGCTGGAACTACAGGCACGCACCACCATGCTTGGCTAATTTTTAAAAATTTTTGAGGTAGACGGGGGTGGGGGTCTCACCATATTGCCCAGGCTGGTCTTGAACCCCTGGGCTCAAGCAACCCTCCCCCCTCAGCCTCCCACAGTGCTGGGAATACAGGTGTGAGCCACTGTGCCTGGCAATGGTTTCTAAAAAGTAATTTACTTCAAAGGATTTAGAGAGCCACAGGTGGGTTCACCTGGGGCCAGTTAGACTGCTTGAAAAGGAAAGCTATTTACGCAATGTGCAGCTATCTAGGAAATGGCCCCAAAGTTCCCAGAGTTACAGTCTCAAAAAGGACGCAACTCCCTAGCTGCATCTACATGTGGGTTTCCCGCTTTCCAGGGCACTGCAGCTTCTCAGAATCCACAGTCCTTAGCTGTTCTGAGCAGCTGGAGGCCATCCGCAAGGGTAGGCAGGCTGCCCAGCTCCATTCTCCTCCCTTTGTAGGCTCAAGACTGGTGTCAGCTTAAAGTCACTGGCCTCAGGCTCTGCTGCCCACTCCAGGTTTTTAGGGCTCAGAAAACAATGCTCCTCAAAACAGGCCTCGGAAGCAAAAGTTTTTCTCTGACCTTCTCTTGCCCTCCTGTCTCTCAGTCCCATTCTCCACCAAGGGTAGCCATAGAAGCTAGAATCCCTCTTCCCCAAGGCAGGTCATAGAATCCAGAACCCCTATTCCCCAAGGGCAGCCATAAAATACAAACAGATAACTTTCCCTGTGCCTTCCTTTGGAAAAACTGGTCACAAAGAATTTATCTGACCTACCTTATTTGACTGTAGGTCATAAGACTGTCATTTAGAGAGGATTCTGGCCGGGTGAGGTGGCTCACACCTGTAATCCCAGCACTTTGGGAGGCCGAGACAGGTGGATCACAAGGTCAGGAGATCAAGACCATCCTGGCTAACATGGTGAAACCCCGTCTCTACTAAAATACAAAAAATTAGCCGGGCATGGTGGCGCGCGCCTGTAGTCCCAGCTACTCGGGAGGCTAAGGCAGGGGAATGGCTTGAACCCAGGAAGCGGAGGTTGCAGTGAGCCGAGATTGCGCCACTGCACTCCAGCCTGCTGACAGAGCAAGACTCCGTCTCAAAAAAAAAAAAAAAAAGATTCTGTCTCATACCTAGAAGGAAGGAATACTACTCAGAGAGACCAAGAAAAATCTAGACAGATGCCTTCTGGGTTTCCTCACTCAGTCTGTTAGCATTCAATCATACCTTTTTTTGTTCAATCAGATTTCTACATAGCTGTTCACACATTGTTAAACCCAAGCACAAAAATGTACAACTTTCCCTGTATCTCTGAGTCTTCATTCTGAAGGCTCCTGTGTATATACATTAAATAAAATGTGTATGCCTTTTCTCCAATTAATCAGTCTTTTGCGAGCTGATTTTTCAGTGCAACATGAGAGGGTAAAGGAGAACTTTCCTCATGGCGCCTACAAGGTTATTGACCTGCCTTTCACCAACACTGAAGTTAAATGAGACAAAGACCCTCAATCCCACTGTTTGAATAAGAAGCCAGCAGCCTCCTGGGTTTTCTCCTATGTTTATATATAAAGTAGAGGAAGAAAATTCTAAGATATTTTATATGAGTTAAAAAAAAAAACAAAAACCTGGAGGCCGGGCACGGTGGCTCATGCCTGTAATTCCAGCACTTTGGCAGGCTGAGGCAGGCGGATCACGAGGTCAGGAGATCAAGACCATCCTGGCTAACACAGTGAAACCCTGTCTCTACTAAAAATACAAAAAATTAGCCGGGCGTGGTGGCAGGCGCCTGTAGTCCCAGCTACTCGTGAGGCTGAGGCAGGAGAATGGTGTGAACCTGGGAGGCGCAGCTTGCAGTGAGCTGAGATCGTGCCACTGCACTCCAGCCTGGGCGACAGAGCGAGACTCCGTCTCAAAAAAAAAAAAACAACTCCGAAAATGGCTGGCTGTGGTGGTTCACGCCTGTCATGCCAGCACTTTGGGAGGCTGAGGTGGGCAGATCACTTGAGGCTAGGAGTTCAAGACCAGCCTGGCCAACATAGTGAAACCTTATTTCTACTAAAAATACAAAAATTAGCCGGGCATGGTGGCCCACATCTGTAGTCCCAGCTACTAGGGAGGCTGAGGGCATGAGGATTGCTTGAACCGGGAGGCAGAGGTTGCAGTGAGCCAAGATTGTGCCACTACACTCCAGCCTGGGTGACAGAGCGAGACTCTGTCTCAAAAAATAAAAATAAAAAAATTAAAAACCTGGATGTAATTATTCCTTTGAGAAAACAAACGTGCTAACAAACTGTTATTTTCATCTTAACAGTTATATGAAACAACTAATCAGGCTGGGCATGGTGGCTCACGCCTGTAATCCCAGCACTTTGGTCGGCCAAGGTGGGCAGATCACTTGAGGTCAGGAGTTCAAGACCAGCCTGGTCAACATGGTGAAACCCCATCTGTACTAAGAATACAAAAATTAGCAGGGTGTGGTTGTGCATGCCTGTAATCCCAGCTGCTTGGGAGGCTAAGGCACGAGAATCACTTGAACCTGGGGAGGTGGAGGTTGTAGTGAGCCGAGATTGAGCCACTGCACTCCAGCCTGGGTGAAAGAGCGAGGCTCTGTCACAAAACAAAAAAAACAAAAACACACACACGCACACACTAATCAAAAGTGAACTCTCCCCTTTTTCCTCTGTTTCAGCAGCTCCCTGACCTTCACAGTTCATGGTTGTCATCATGTGCTCTGTACCTGGTAATGGACATGTTCAGTTTACCCATTTGAAATTCTCAACCCCACTCCATCACCACTGACCCATCCAATCATTTGTGCAGCTAAATTCTAAGCATTGTATAAATACCTCTTCCTTTTCAGCAGTCCAGCTGGCCCAGGTTGAATCCACCTGTGGCTCTCTCATTTCCCTCAATTTCAATTATTCATTTGAAACTATCTTCCAGGATCGACTGTGACATCTTGCATGATAACCACATTCACGTTATTTGCTTCTGTTCTTCCTAACCCGTGTCGCCACCTGTTCATTGAGGGCACAGACAGAATATTCTAAGCTGACTATCACCTGCTGTAAATTCTGGAGGTCTCAGCACAACCTGGAGAAATCCACAGCCCAGAGAGGATGTTAAAGCCATCCTTACCACAAGAGGGAGCTTCTTATTTTTCACTCCTGGAAAATGGCTAAAAACAGAATTTTGGAGTTTTACATAGCACAATATAGATGATAGAAGTAAAGGCAACACCATTCAATTTTGTTTTATTTTCTTTCTTTTTTTTTTCTTTGAGACAGGGTCTCACTCTATTGCCCAGGCAGGAGTGCAGTGTCACGATCACAGCTCATTGCAGCCTCAACCTCCTGGGCTCCAGTGATGCTCCTGCCTCCAGTTAGCTGGGACCACGGGTGTGTACCACCATGCCTGGCTTATTTTTTAAAAAGTTATTTGTAGAGGTGGGGCTCTCACTATGTTGCCCATGTGGTCTCGAACTCTGGGCTCAAGTGGTCCTCCTGCCTCGGCCTCTCAAAGTGTTAGGATTACAGGTGTGAGCCACTGTGGCCAACCTGGTTTCATTTTTATGATTTAACTTTTCCTAGGTTAAAAAAGCAAGTAAGGCCAGGCACAGTGGCTCACCTCTGTAATCCTAGCACTTTGGGAGGTCGAGGCTGGAGGATCACTTGAGCCAAGGAGTTTGAGACCAGCCTGGAGCCTGGGCAACCTAGTGAGACCATGTCTCTACCAGAAAAAGAAAGAAAGAGAAAGAGAGAGAGAGAGAGCAAAAAAGTCTGTGAATCTTAACTGAATTTCTCTGAATATGAGAAGTGCAAGGAAATATCTCTACAAATGGAAAGATGTAGGAGTAACTGAGGTGGTACAAAGGATTCTCTCTGAGATGGTGACATTTACTGTGAGACCTGAAATAATATATTAAGGTAGTAAAAACTTAGGGCAGATGACTCAGGGAAGATGGCAGAGTAGCAAGCATAAAAATGCTTTCTCAGGCCGGGCGCAGTGGCTCACGCTTGTAATCCCAGCACTTTGGGAGACTGAGGCAGGCGGATCATGAGGTCAGGAGTTTGAGACCAGCCTGACTAGCATGGTGAAACTCTGTCTCTACTAAAAATACAAAATTTAGCAGGGCATGGTGGCCTGTGCCTGTAATCCCAGCTACTTGGGAGGCTGAGGCAGGAGAATCGCTTGAACCCGAGAGTTGGAGGTTGCAGTGAGCAGAGATTGCACAACTGCACTCCAGCTGACAGAGCGAGACTCCATCTAAAAAAAAAAAACCAAAAAAAAACCAAGCTGTCTCAGCTGGGTGTGGTGGCTCACAGCTGTAATCCCAGCACTTTGGGAGGCTGAGGTGGGCAGATCACCTGGGGTCAGGAATTCGAGACCAGCCTGACTAACGTGGAGAAACCTCATCTCTACTAAAAATACAAAATTAGCCGGGTGTGGTGGTGCATGCCTGTAATCCCAGCTACTCGGGAGGCTGAGGCAGGAGAATTGCTTGAACCCGGGATGCAGAGGTTGCAGTGAGCTGAGATCGCACCATTGCACTCCAGCCTGGGCAACAAGAGCGAAACTCTGTCTTAAAAAAAAAAAAAAAGCTGTCTCCCCATCTAGACAACCATTGGACTGACAGAATCATCTGATGCAGCAATGTTATAACTGTGGAGTCTATTGAAGCTTTGCAACTTCCATAAAAAGGATTAGACAGTAAACTATGGCTAATTGTGGTCGTTTTATCACTTAGCACAATACAAACTATCATCCCCACACTTACCCCTGTTGCAGGCAGCTGCGCATGGAGTGTTTTCCTCTAATTTGGCCTCGGGATCTCTCTCAGAAGTGTGGCTATAAACTTTAGTGCTGGCCGGGCGCAGTGGCTCACGCCTGTAATCCCAGCACTTTGGGAGGCCAAGGCGGGCAGATCACGAGGTCAGGAGATCAATACCATCCTGGCTAACACGGTGAAACCCCGTCTCTACTAAAAAAAAAATACAAAAAATTAGCCGGGCATGGTGGTGGGCGCCTGTAGTCCCAGCTACTCAGGAGGCTGAGGCAGGAGAATGGTGTGAACCCGGGAGGCAGAGCTTGCAGTGAACCGAGATTGCACCACTGCACACCAGACTGGGCGACTGAGCGAGACTCTGTCTCAAAAAAAGCAAAAAACAAAAACAAACAAAAAGAACTTTAGTGCTGCATTGACGGGGCTCCAGGACACTTGGTTGTAGAATATTTACAGTGTGACTTTCATGGGGTCTAATGTTTAAGTGTTAACCCATAACCAAATGTCCTTCACAGGAAACTTGATTATACTGGCAGATGCCCTTACGGTTCTACCTCTGCCAAGTTAATCTCTACCAAGATAGCCAGATAGCCACTCTCTACAGAGCCCTGACCTGGTAATAAGCTAGACGTAGGTGTGGCAGTCAGGTGAGACGTGTGAGACAGCATCAGGCAGGCCAATATATGCACTGTGGGAGTTTCAGAAGGAGAAGAGACAGAGAAAGGTCAGGGGAGACTATTTGGAGAAATAATAGCAGCAAATATTCCAAATTAGATAAAAGCCATGAATGAATGCTGTCATCCAAGAAGCTCAATGAACTCCAGGTAGGATGAATGCAAAGAGAAGGACATGAAGACATATTATACTCAAATTGTCAAAGCCAAACACAAAGGGAGAACCTTGAAGGCAGCAAGAAAGAAGTGAATCATCACATATAAATGATCTTTCATAAGATCATCAGCAGATTTCTCATCAGAAGCGCTGAAGGCCAGAGGTAGTGGGCTGATGTATTCAAGGTCCTTAAAACAAAAAATGGCCACGGTGGCACATCCCTGCTGTCCCAGCTATTCAGGAGTCTGAAGTGGGAGGATCAGTTAAGACCCAAGAGTTCAAGGCCAGCCTAGGTAACATGGCAAGACTCCATCTCAGAAACAAAGACAGCCAAGAATCCAATATCTGGCAACATCGTCTTTCAAAAGTGAGGAGGAAATTAAGGCATGCTCACATGAACAAAAATTGAGGTAGTTTTGTTCTTTTTGTTTTTGCCATTAAATGTGCCCTGTGAGAAATGCAAAAGCCTTCTACAGGTTGAAATAGAACACTGGACAATATCTGGAAGGCGTAAGCCCAAATAAAGATCTCAGTAGAAACAAATGCATGGACAATTATAAATGCTAATATTATTGTACAATAATTGTGAACTCCAGTTTTTGTCTTCTACATAATTGAAGACACAAATCCATTAAAAATTATTAGTCTAAAAGCTAGCATTTTAGACTTGGCTTTTGAACTCTATATTTTGTTTTTTTACACAGTTTAAGAGACTAATAAAAAAGAACCTAGGTTGGGCATGGTGGCTCACACCTGCAATCCCAATACTTTGGGAGGCTGAGGCAGGCAGATCACGAGGTCAAGAGATCGAGTCCATCCTTACCAACATGAAGAAATCCCGTCTCTATTAAAAAAAGAAATACGAAAATTAGTTGGGCGTGGTGGCACGCACCTGTAATCTCAGTTACTTGGGAGGCTGAGGCAGGAGAATCACTTGAACTCAGGAGGCGGAGGTTGCAGTGAGCCGAGATTGCACCACTGCACTGCAGCCTGGAGACAGAGAAAGACTCCGTCTCAAAAAAAAAAAAAAAAAGAAAGAAAGAAACGAATGCACCGAAAATATGTTTGCGTTTTTGAATACATAAAGTATAAAGATGTAAATTTATGACATCAAACTGAAAGGGGTGTGAACAGGCATGCCATGGAGCATTGTATTTGCATGCTATTTATGTTAAATTGGCATAAATTTAGAATGTTATGGCCTTAGGATGGTAAACGCAGTCCCCATGGTAATTAACAGAGCAGTAGTGTATACACAAAAGGAAACAATAAATTTAAATGTTTCACTACAAAAAGCAATTAAAGCAAAATAATGCAGAAATGCATGAAATGAGAAGAAAAAAGCTACAAGGCATATTGAAAACAAATAGGAAAATGACAAAACCAAGTCCTTTCTTATCAGGAGTTACTTTATCTATTTATTCATTTTAAGACTATTTATTCATTTTGAGACACAGTCTTGCTCTGTTGTCCAGGCTGGAGTGCAGTGGTACGATCTCGGCTCACTGCAACCTCTGCCTCCTGGGTTCAAGTGATTCTCATACCTCCAAAGTAGCTGGGATTACAGGCATGCGTCACCAAGCCCGGCTAATTTATTTCTATTTTTAGTAGAGACAGGGTTTCGCAATGTTGGCCAGGCTGGTCTGGAACTCCTGGCCTCAAGGGATCTGCTCACTTCGGCTTCCCCAAATGCTGGGATTACAGGCGTGAGCCGCAGCACCTGGCAATGTGAGTTAATTTTAATGTATAATGTGAGAAAGGGTTCTCAGTTCATCTTTCCGCAGGTCAATATCCCATTTTCCCAGCATGTTGTTGAAAACCCATTCCCTATGAAAGCATCTTGGACCATTTGTTGAAAATCAATGAGCCATAAACAAAGAGTGTCTTAGTCCATTTGTGCTGCTATCATGGAATACCACAGACTGGGTAATTTACAAAGAATAGAAATTGACTTTCTCACAGTTCAGAAGGCTTAGAAATCCAAGAAGGCACTGGCATCTGGATTCAGCATTGCTGCATTCTCACAGGGTGGAAGACAGGAGGGCAAGAGAGGGCAAATTGCATTCATCAAACCCTGTATAATGTCATTAATCTATTCACGAGGGCAGAGTCCTCATGATCTAAACACCAAAAGGTCCCTCCTCCCAATAGTGTTGCAATGGGAATTAAGTTCTGACTTATAAATTTTAGAGAGGACACAAATATTTAAACCATAGCTAAGGGACTCTCAGTTCTGCCCTGCTGGTCTATATGGCTGACAATTTGCCAGTAAGTCTGGTTACTTTACTACCCACCCTGATGATGAAGCACCCCATTCCATTCCACATGATAGTCATGCAGGTATAGAAATGGTTTTAAAGCCACAAGAGCATCCCTTAGACAAGCTAGATGTACTTCTATTTTAGGATACATCCTGTAAAAGAAATTTTCTGAAAAACATAATAATGGGTCATGCCATGGTTGCTCCACATGAAACGCTCGGGGCACTCACTGTAAAATCAGCCCAAAGGACTGGGCACATTGGCACATTGGCAAACAAGAAAACTGCCACAGACAGTAAGCTTCCACACCCATAATCTCAGCTACTCAGGAGGCTGAGGCAAGGGGATTCTTGAGGTCAGGAGTTTGAGGCCAGTTTGAGCCACACAGCCAGATTCCACCTCAATAAGAAAAAAGAAAAAGAAAACAGCTACAATTTACACGGATACCAGATACGCTTTGGGTGTCTTTCACGCAGTGGACACAGTCTCAAAACCTGGAGGATTTACAGCTTGTCCTGGTTACCTATTACCTATCATCTATTACCAATGGACATGTAATTCATGCACTATTACAGGCTATTCATCTCCCTACCAAAGTGGCTACTGTTCACTGTTCAGTCCATATTAAGGAGACATCCTATGTCTTTCAGGAATGATACGGCTTAAATACTGCTAAATAGAAAGACAAATATACCCCTTTATCCTTCCTCCCTGCAATTTATAAGCCTGCCTTTTTTTTTTTTTTTTAGGTGAGGTCTTGCTCTGTCACCCAGGCTGCTGGAGTGCAGTGGCATGATCACAGCTCACTGCAGCCTCGACCTTCCAGGCTCAAGTGATCCTCTGACTTCAGCCTGCAAAGTAGCTGAGACCACAGACATGTGCCACCATGCCCAAATAATTTATTTTTTTATTTTTTGTAAAGGCTGTCTTTAACTCTGGTTGATATTACTATCAGGTAAATGTCCCATAATCTGAAGGAGGCCAATAGATACAAAAGAGAGACAAACAATTATTGGAGAGATTATATAAGTCTCATGACTAATAATTACAGTAACTTGTTAACAATTGTCATTGTTAATGAAAATCAGATTATATCAAACATACTCCCTGTAGCCCCTTTCTTTTTTTTTTTTTGGAGACAGAGTTTCACTCTTATTGCCTGGGCTGGAGTGCAATGGCACGATCTCAGCTCACTGCAACCTCTGCCTCCCGGGTTCAAGCAATTCTCCTGCCTCAGCCTCCCAAGTAGCTGGGATTACAGGCATGCGGCACCATGCCCGGTTAATTTTTTGTATTTTTTAGTGGAGACAGGGTTTCTCCATGTTGGTCAGGTGGTCTCAAACCCCCTACTTCAGGTGATCTGCCGCCTCGGCCTCCCAAAGTGCTAGGATTACAGGCGTGAGCCACCATGCCCGACCAGCCCCTTTCTTTTGATATTTTGCTTTGCACTAATCTCCCACCAGCTGGGACATTTACAGAGATGGGAAATAGTTAAGAAAATTTAAAAAAAAGAAAAGAAAAGAAAACTGGCTGTTCCCTGGCAATTACAAAATTTCTGACCCAATTATTTCTCACAACACTACTTACTTGTAAATCTCACACAATTTCATTCCTATGTATATATTCAAGAGAATTGAAGGCAGGGACTCACACAGATGCATGTATTCTAATACATGTATTCTAATAGCAGCCTTATTCACAGTAGTCAAAATGTGATTGTGGAAACCCACATGTTTATCAACATATAAATGGATGAGAACAGTGTGTTTTAACTATACAATGGAAATTATTTAAGCACTAAACAAGAATTTCTGATATGTGCCACCACACGGATGAATCTTGAAAATATTATGCTAAGTGAAATTAGCCAGATACAGAAATACAAATATTGTATGCTTTCACTTATATGAGATGCCTAGCATAGTCAAATTCACACAGAGAGAAAATAGAATAGAGATTATCAGGACCTGGGGGTAGGAGAGAATAGGGAATTATGTGTATGTATATGGGATGCTAAGTAGAAACAGTAAGTGGTATGGTAACATGTATAGTATAATCCCATCCAGTATGTATTTTAGTTTGTACCAGCATTGAAAAAGGGTCTTCCAGATGGACAATCCCAGTGGTTACAGTTGCCATAGGCAACAATGCCCCCTGGGCCACATCTTGGAAGTCTATTCGAATTACATTTCAATGCAATTTATTCTTACGAATACTCTAATGAAACAGCTCTTATCAAGGCACCCAGTGACCAAACACTTGTCAAAATCTACGTCAACCCTGTTTCCTTGTCTTATTCAAACTCTCAGTTACCTGTGACAGAGTTGGCCACTCTCTCATCTTGAAATACCTTCTTTTGGAGGCTTCCAGGAGAGGACATCCACCTCTTACTCCTCCTGCCTCACTGTCTTGCCCAGTCTCTTCCAGGCTCTTCCTCCTGCTAACCTCGGGGGTTGCCAGCACCTGGACTCCTCTTGAGCACTCAATTTTTTAATTTATTTTTTATTTTTATTTTTGAGATGGAGTCTTGCTCTGTCACCCAGGTTGAAGTGCAGTGGCACGATCTCAGCTCACTGCAACCTCCACTTCCTGGGTTCAAGCAATTCTCCTGCCTCATCCTCCCAAGTAGCTGGGACTACAGGCACCTGCCACCACACCCGGCTAATTTTTGTATTTTTATTAGAGACGGGGTTTCACCATATTGGCCAGGCTAGTCTCAAACTCCTGACCTCATGATCTGCCTGCCTCGGCCTCCCAAAGTGCTGGGATTACAGGCGTGAGCACTGCACCTGGCTGAGCAGTCATTTTCTGTTATAATTCGCTCCTAACCCTGAAACCAGGTGGCCTGTTCTGCACCCAGGACTTCAAATAACCTCCACATGAAAATATTCTCAATATTCCATCCAGATCTCCCTTGCAAGCTCCAGATTCCCAGGTCCAGTGGCCTGCTGAAAAATCTTCCCTTGTTTGGCTCAAATATATCATGGCTGAACATGAAACGTAACCCTTGACTTCCCCTCCTATCAACTCCCTGAGTCTTGTTCCTCTGAGTAAGAAGCAGCACCCAGGGGCTCCGAACAGTAGGACACATCTTTCACTTTCTTCTCTCTTTTCACATCATCAGAAGTTCTACAGGAGCTACCTCTGCCTGGTTCACTCCCACTCAGGTTTCGGGTTTTAATTCGAGCACCAGTCCCCACACCAGGGAAGCCTCCACTAACCTCTCAGACTCGTTTGGGAACCCCCTCCATTATCATATGCTGTCAGATCCACACACCCTTCTCTACTGCACTGAACACTATCAGCACTGGTCCTTTATGTTTATGTCCAGACTCCACTAAATAGTGGGAATGATAGGGCCTTTCTCTACCATCCCACCCACCTCCAAAAACACTGCTCAGGTTCATATCTAGATTTCTAAATACACAACTTTCTGTTAACATCCACTAACACTAGCCAAGTCCAGGCCAGCACGACCTATCTTGCAACTACTACTGTGGTTTTCAAACTGGTCTTCCAGCTCCCCTCTAGCATCTTTTTTTCCCACCCAAGAGAAGGAGTAAGCTTCTTCAAACACTAATGAAAATTGCTGCTTTGCTCAAAATCCAGTAACTGTCTATCACATGGCGACAAGATCCCATGTGATCTGGCCCCTGCCTACATATTGAAGCCCATCTGTTATTACCTTGGCACTCTAGCTGTGGTCCAAGGATCGACAATATAGCTGACACCTGGAAGCAAGTGCGGAATGTAGACTTTCTTTCTTTCTTTCTCTTTTTTTTTTTTTTTTGAGACCTAGTTTCATTCTTGTGGCCCAAGCTGGAGTGCAATGACGCGATCTTGGCTCACTGCAACCTCTGCCTCCTGGATTCAAGCGATTCTCCTGCTTCAGCCTCCTGAGTAGCTGGGATTACAGACGCCCACCACCATGTCCGGCTAATTTTTTGTATTTTTAGTAGAGATGGGGTTCCACTGTGTTAGCCAGGATGGTCTCGATCTCCTTGCCTCGTGATCCGCCGCCTAGGCCTCCCAAAGTGCTGGGATTACAGGCGTGAGCCACTGCACCCGGCCAGGAATGCAGACTTTCATGCCCTACTCTTAATCTGCTGAATCAGAAGCTGAATTTGAAGATCTGTATTTCCTGTGAAAGTTTGAGAAGTACGTCTCATAGGCTTCCCCCTCAACCTGATTCAGCCCTAAGGGTATTGCATATTCCTCACCACTGAGGTATCTGAATCAACAGAATGTCTGAGGTGGCAAAGACCCAGAAGGGCTGCAAAATGCTTGGGCAGAAACTGGGAGAGGACACTAGAGAGACGGTCCCAAGAAGACCATGCGGCCAAGGGAGAGGCTGCCTCTCTAGCACTGCCATGGCATGTCCCACTACTCCTGAAGTACAGGAATGGCCACTCATGGGAACTGACCGGGAGTGATTGTGTGCGCAGTCAGCAACAGACTGAGGCTGGAGTGCTTGTAGCAGGACGAGCTGCAGACAAAACCCCTCAGACATCGAGTTAAAGAAGGAAGGGCTGGCCGGGCGCAGTGGCTCACGCCTGTAATCCCAGCACTTTGGGAGGCCGAGGCAGGCAGATCACGAGGTCAGGAGATCGAGACTATCCTGGCTAACACGGTGAAACCCCATCTGTACTAAAAATACAAAAAATTAGCCAGGCGTAGTGGCGGGCACCTGTAGTCCCAACTACTTGGGAGGCTGAGGCAGGAGAATGGCGTGAACCCGGAAGGTGGAGCTTGCAGTGAGCCGAGATCGCGCCACTGCACTCCAGTCTGGGCAACAGAGCAAGACTCTGTCTCAAATAAAAAAAAAAAAAAAAAAGAAGGAAGGGCTTTATTCGGCCAGGGGCATCGGCAAGACTCACATCTTAAAAACCGAACTCCCTGAGTGAGCAATTCCTGTCCCTCTAAACGGCTTACAACACTAAGGGGGTCCGCGTGAGAGGGTCGTGATCGATTGAGCAAACAGGGAGTACGTGACTGGGGGCTGCATGCACCGACAATTAGAACAGAACATAACAGGACAGGGATTTTCACAGTGCTTTTCTCTTCGATGTCTGTAATCTACAGATAACATAACCGATTAGGTCAGGGGTAGATCTTTAACTACCAGGCCTAGGGTGTGGCGCCGGGCTGTCTGCCTGTGGATTTCATTTCTGCCTTTTAGTTTTTACTTCTTCTTTCTTTGGAGGCAGAAATTGGGCATAAGACAATATGAGGGGTGTCTCCTCCCTTATGCTCACACACTGAGGCTGGAGTGCTCACACACTGAGGCTGGAGTGCTTGCACCCTGCTACCGATGTGCTCACCCTGGGATTCAGGGAAGCATGCACACAGGCAAGCAGGAAAAACACGAGGATCCTGGAAGGGGATGGGCAGAACGTAATGGAGGAGAGAGGTTTCTGCTTCCTCCAAGGGCCAAAAGTCACCGTCTGACATGTGAACGAGATACTCTAACAGAGTTCGGGGGTGGGGTAGGGGCAGATACCCAGTACCTGCCACAAAGGCCAGTAGTAAAGTCACAACAAATACCAAAATGTCATGTTTCAAAGGCTCTTTAGATAAGCATTGATTTTAAAACCATATAAGAATTAAACTTGTTGCCAGGCACCATGACTCATGCCTGCAATCACAACACTTTGGGAGATTGAGGCGGGAAGATGGCTCGAGGCCAGGAGTTCAAGACCAGCCTGAGCAAGATAGCAAGACCCCATTTCTAAAAAAAAAAAAAAAAAAAAAAAAAAAAAAAAAAAAAAAAAAAAAAAAAAAAATTTAGCTGAGTTTGGTACCATGCACCAGTAGTCTTAACTACTTGGGAGACTGAGGCAGGAGGATATCATGAGCCCAGGTGCTCAAGGCTGCTGTGAGCTATGATTACACCACTGCACTCCAGTGGATAACAGAATAAGATGCTATCTCTAAAAATTAAAAAAAAAGAATTAAATCTACTTGTCTATTACACATAAACTTCAAGCAACTCAAGGATCCAAGAGAATACAAAATGGAAAGAAAAATTTTATTAACTGACTTTACCAAAACAAACCCACCACCTATTCAACTTATGAAAGCTCTTTTTAAAATCAACTTTTATTTTAGATTCAGGGAGTACACATGCAGGTTTTTCCTTGGGTATTTTGTGTGATGCTGAGGTTTAAAGTATGATTGATTCCATCACCCAGGTAGTGAGCATAGTACCCAACAGGTAGTTTTTCAAACTTTCACCTCCCTCCCTCCCCCATCTACTAGTCTCCAGTATGTATTGTTCCCATCTTTATGTCCACGTTTACTCAATGTTTAACTCCCATTTAATATTATTATTATTTTTTTGAGATGGAGTCTTGCTCTGTCGCCCAGGCTGGAGTGCAATGGCATGATCTCGGCTTATTGCAAACTCCGCCTCCTGGGTTCAAATGATTCTGCTGCCTCAGCCTCCCGAGTAGCTGGGATTACAGATGCCCGCCACCATGCCCAGCTAAGTTTTGTATTTTTAGTAGAGACGGGGTTTCACCATGTTGGCCAGGCTGGTCTTGAACTCCTGACCTCATGATCCGCCTGCTTTGGCCTCCCAAAGTGTTGGGATCACAGGCGTGAGCCACTGTACCCGGCTGTTTAACTCCCATTTCTAAGTGAGAATATGTGGTATTTTGTTTTCTGTTCCTGTGTTAATTTGTTTAGGATAACAGCCTCCAGCTGCATCCATGTTGCATCAAAGGACATGATTTTATTCTTTTTTTTTTTTGAGACGGAGTCTTGCTCTGTCGCCCAGGCTGGAGAGCAGTGGTATGATCTTGGCTCACTGTAACTCCTACCTCCCAGGTTCAAGCAATTCTCCTGCCTCAGCCTCTCGAGTAGCTGGGACCACAGGCATGCACCACCACGATCGGCTAATTTTTGTATTTTTACTAGAGACGGGATTTCACCATATTGGCCAGGCTGGTCTCGAACTCCTGACCTTAGGTGATCCACGCCTCCCAAAGTGCTGGGATTATAGGCGTGGGCCACTGCCCCTGGCCGATTTTTTTTTTTTTTTTAATGGCTGCGATGAACCTTTGTGTAAAGAAAATTTACAAAGATACTTCACATTAATTTTTTAATATAAGACTTAGGAATCCATAGTGAAGATCTATTTTGTCAATAAGCCACTGATAAAGACAATATTTATGTATTTTATAACATTTCTTTGATGTGGCAAATTTTCTGGAACATTATACATGAGTAAATTTCGTTAAGACTTTCCTGAATTACTTATGTACATTTACCTCCAGTCGGGTGAAGATGAAGAGCCTTCAATCCAACAAAGTTATAGACATATATCCATGGAAGTGACGAGCAGGTCATTTCATCAGGAAACTCTCATACTTGTCAGGAGATAGATGCTGCACATGGAATTAGTTCTATTCCTCAGAAATTTATATATATTTGTAAGAAATGTGATTTTAATTCAATACTATATAGTTTATGTTATTGTGTACACAGCATATGTTTACTCCATAAGCAGGACTTTGACTCCATTATCAGGTTTAATACTTTTCCAGGTGTTTTGTTTTTAGTTTCCTGGGCAAATAGTGCTATCATCTCCAATCAAGATATTTGCTTCTTCCATCTGGTTCTTCATAGTGATTTTTTTTTTTTTTTTTTTTTTTTGAGACTGAGTCTCGCGCTGTCACCCAGGCTGGAGTGCAGTGGTGCAATCTCAGCTCACTGCAACCTCTGCTTCCTGGGTTCAAGTGATTCTCCCACATCAGCCTCCCAAGTAGCTGGGATTATAGGTGGCCACCACCATGCCTGGCTAATTTCTGTATTTTTAGGAGATATGGGGTTGCACCATGTTGGCCAGGCTGGTCTTGAACTCCTGACCTCAAGTGATCCACCCTCCCCGGCCTGCCAACATAATGATCATTTTTTGACAGTAAGTACTATAGACTACTGTAATAATAAGTGGGGTAAAACAGACATATTTGCTTTCATTAGATTCTGTTCCTCCTTTCACTGGGAAGCCTCTCACCTACCAGTTCCTCATCGTGCTGTGCTCTGAAACATACCTTAATGAGGAATCTGATATCCAAAAAATTCATCTTCAAAATGGAAGACAAAAGAAAAACTTTCCCAGGCTTAAAAATATATATATTGAGAGAATGTGTTCCTACTACACCAGACCTACAAGAAAGATCAAAGGAAGGTCTTCAATTTGAAATAAAAAAATGTCAAAATCCACAGGGAAAAACAAAGAGCACCATTAGAGATTATGTAAGTGGGAACGACAAATGGTATGTGTATTTCTTCATCTTTCTTCTTGTTATAGATTTAAAAGGCAACTGTGTAAAATAATAAGTAGTTAATGGATTGTTGGGCTTACAACATAGAAGAATGTAACATGTGCATTATATTTACAAATGAAACCATAAAAAAGTGAGCTAACTAAATGACTACCAAAGCAAAGTAGAAAGAATGTATTGTTGGATGTGTAAACCTAAGGGTTGTTACACATGCAACAAATACCCCAGAAAGGCAAAAAATATAATAGGGCTTTAGAGGATAAATATGTTTGTATATCACTGGAATTTATCCATAGATCACTGGAAAATTGACCCTGATTGTGATAAGTTATTTACATGATAAACACTTCAGTAAACACTACAGAACCTCAAGTCATCCTACATTGTAAAGATGTATTGGATGAAAGCAGAATTTACTATCCTTCCTAAATTAAAAATGGACACTACATACATTCTATAACATTATGAGGACAAGATTTCCCTCATTCATCCAACTTGGAAGTTTTCATGTTATATTACGTATTTCCCCTTCAGCATTCACTCTACCAATTAGAATCAGAAAATTGTTTCTTGTGCAGGTCGTGATCTCTCTACATCCATTTCTTGAACTTCTAGCCCAGGTACAGAATTACATTTCAACGATCCCTTATTTTGCATTATATGTTCTCATATTTTTTTTTTTTTTTTGAGACGGAGTCTCGCTGTGTTGCCCAGGCTGGAGTGCAGTGGCGCAATCTCGGCTCACTGCAACCTCCGCCTCCTGGGATCACGCCATTCTCTTGCCTCAGCCTCCCGAGTAGCTGGGACTACAGGCGCCTGCCACCACGCCCAGCTAATTTTTTGTATTTTTAGTAGAGACGGGGTTTCACCGTGTTCGCCAGGATGGTCTTGGTCTCCTGACCTTGTGATCCGCCCCCCTTGGCCTCCCAAAGTGCTGGGATTACAGGCGTGAGCCACCAGGCCCGGCCTCCCTGACTTTTTTTTATGGTGCAAAAATACACATAAAATAAAATTTACCCTCTTTTTTTTTTTTTTTTGAGACGGGGTCTCACTCTGTCTCCAAGTTGGAGTGCAGTGGCACGATCTCTGTTCACTGCAATCTCTGCCTCCTGGGTTCAAGCAATTCTCTTGCCTCAGCCTCCTGAGTAGCTGGGACTATAGGCGTGTGCCATTCTCCTGCCTCAGCCTCCCGAGTAGCTGGGACTACAGGTGCCCGCCACCACGCCCAGCTAATTTTTTTGTATTTTTAGTAGAGACGGGGTTTCACTGTGTTAGCCAGGATGGTCTCAATCTCCTGACCTCGTGATCCACCCGCCTCGGCCTCCCAAAGTGCTGGGATTATAGGCGTGAACCACCACGCCCGGCCCAAGTTGTTTTTTCCAACACTTGTAAGAAATATTGTCAGTTCAATGTCAAGTTTCATCACTTCCTAGTTCTACTTTCCCCAAAACAGTAGCACCAGAGTACAATGCACCAAGTTCTTTGCCACTTTCTACAACGGTTCATCTTTTCTCTATTATGCAGTAATATTGTCCTCAATTCTGAGACCACATTAGTATTGCCTTTATTGTCCATATAGCCACCAAAATTTTGTACATGATTTTTTATGTGCCCTAGTAAGATGGAAGCTTTCTCTATTCCTCTTTTTATTTTATTTATTTTTTTTAGAGAAGGGGTCTTGCCACACTGCCTAGGCTGGTCTTGAACTGCTGGGCTCAAGCGATCCTCCTGCCTCACCCTCCCAAAGTGCTGGCATTATAGGCATGAGCCACCATACCCGGCCTGCCTGTCCTCTTTTGTGAGCTCTTACCAGTGTCCAAATACAAAATTATTACAAATTTAAGTACTGGTAGATTTAGTGTCTGATGAGGGCCTGTTTTCTGATTCACAGATAGTTGTCTTTTTGTTTGTTTTTTGAGACAGAGT
Organism: Pongo abelii; assembly: GCF_028885655.2. Classification (NCBI taxonomy): domain Eukaryota; kingdom Metazoa; phylum Chordata; class Mammalia; order Primates; family Hominidae; genus Pongo; species Pongo abelii. Next base: position 11,754,121 of record NC_072005.2, read on the forward strand.
CTCACTCTGTCACCCAGGCTGCAGAGCAGTGGCACGATCATGGCTCACTGCAGCCTCAGCTTGCCTGGGCTTGGGTGATCCTCCCACCTTAGCCTCCTGAGTAGCTGGAACTATAGGCGTGTGCCACCATACCCAGCTCATTTTTGTATTTTTTGTAGAAATGGGGCTTCATCATGTTGCCCAGGCTGGTCTTGAACTCCTGGGCTCAAGTGATCTGCCGACCTCAGCCTCCCAGAGTGCTGGGATTACAGGCATGAACCACCATGCCTAGCCTCATAGATAATTATCTTAATGTATCCTCCAAGGCAGAGAGCAAAAAAGCAAGCTGTTGGGAGGACTCACATTAGGTAACCAATTTCATTATTGAGGCACCACTCTCATGATCTAATCCAATCCGTATTATATTCCAAAGAAGACATTCCCTAATCCGTCACATTAGGGAAATGGATTAGAATGAGTGAATTTTATGAAGACACATTTATTCCCTAACAGGTGGTATGCTTTTCGTTGTTGACTTTTTAGAGTTCTCTAAGCAGTCTGCATATTAATTTCTTGTCAGAAACATGATTTGGAAATACTTTCTCTCATTCTATGGGTTGTCTATTTTGATGCCGAAAGTTTTAAAATTCCATATATTTCCATTTATTTTTTCTCTTATGGGTCATGCCTTTGGTGTCATATCTAGGAAATCACTGGAAAATCCAGATTCATAAACCTTTTGCCTTATACTTTTTTTTTTTTTGAGACGGAGTCTCACTCTGTCGCCAGGCTGGAGTGCAGTGGCGCAATCTCAGCTCACTGCAACCTCTGCCTCGTGGGTTCAAGTGATTGTCCTGCCTCAGCCTCCCGAGTAGTGGGATTACAAGCATGAGCTACCATGCCCAGCTAATTTTGTATTTTTAATAGAGACGGGGTTTCTCCATATTGGTCAGGCTGGTTTTGAACTCCTGAACTCAGGTGATCTGCCAGCCTTGGCCTCCCAAAGTGCGGGATTACAGGCGTGAACCACCGTGCCTGGCCAGGGAAGGGTACATTTTCATTCTGTTGCATATAGTGTGCATTTTCCCCCAGCATCATTCTATGGAAATACTGTCCTATCCTCCATTGTACCGTCATAGTACGCTTGTCAAAAATTGTTGGACTCATTATGCAAACGTGTATTTCTGTGCTGTCTATTTTGTCACAATGGTCTATTTCTTTGTCAGTATGCTGATATTAAATTTTTTTATTAGTATAAATTTGCTGTAAGTTTTGAAATCAGGAAGTGTGAGTCTACCAACTTTGCTCTTATTTTTCAATTTTTTTTTTTTTTTGAGACAGAGTCTTGCTCTGTTGCCCAGGCTGGAGTGCAGTGGCGCAATCTCGGCTCACTGCAAGCTCCACCTCCCAGGTTCAAGCCATTCTCCTGGCTCAGCCTCCCGCCTGAGTAGCTGGGACTACAGGCACCCACCACTGTGCCCGGCTAATTTTTTGTATTTTTAGTAGAGATGTGTTAGCCAGGATGGTCTCGATCTCCTGACCTCGTGATCCACCCGCCTCGGCCTCCCAAAGTGCTGGGATTACAGGCATGAGCCACCGCGCCCGGCGTTTTTCAATTTTTGTTTTGTATATTCAGAGTCCCTTGAGATGCCATATGTAAAACAATGGAAAAATGGGTCCTAAAAACTAATCAAGTGGTCAAAGCTATCCCTAAAAGGCTAGCAGGGAGCAAAAAGTGCTATTTCTCAATGAGAAAATAAAAATCTTAGAGAGATGTTTTGAAAAATGCCATGTCACTTTTGAAAGTGGGCCACATGGTAAGAACAAAATAAGCATTCACACACTAAAGCAGAAAAAAGCTGAAATTCTTGGAAGTCTTAGAGCTGCCTCTACAATGGGAAAAATCACCCCTCTGCTTCATGATAAACTGAGTATAAAGACTGAGAAAGCGTTAAGTATGTGGCTAGAGGACACACCGCTGAACAACATCCCTTTTGATAATAAAATAAAGTGGGAAAAAACAGCCTCTATGAATACCACTGTGAGATGGTTGAGGAGAGCAAGAAAAAGGAGTTTCAGGCCAGTATTGTCTGGCTGGGCTAGCTACATAAAGCACCAGAGCCTCAAAAATTTAAAGACCACAGGAGAAGTGACACTGGCTTATGCCATGGCAATATTAGCATTCCCAGCAGAGCTCACAAAACTCATAAAAAGGAAGTCTACCTTCCAGAGCAAGTCCTCCATTGCAATGAATTGGGCAAGCCCTAGTAAAAGAAAGAGGTCCAGTGGTACCTACATCCATGACTGCCAAGGAGGCCCTGGGGTTCAGGGCCTGAAAAGATCACCTACTCTGGTGCAATGTGGCAATGTGGCAGGTCACAAGAAAAAGCCAGGTCTTGGCTACTGAGCAAATAATCCCTAGATCCTTTAGAACAAAAGCAAAACTTGCCTGCCTCCTTTCTGGCAGATGACCATCTTGTCCTTGGAATGGTTCTACCAAGGCTTCATTCCTGACGTGAAGAAATATCTTGAAGAGAAGGGGCTGCCACTCAAGGTCCTTCTCATAATTGACAATGTTCCTGGCCATCTCCAATGTCTCTGCTTTGCCACTAAGAATGTGGAAGTGACGTCCCTGCTGCCTAACACTACATACATCACAGTGACAGTTACTCAATCAAGGCATAATCAAGTAGATCCTGACCTTCGGGAGGATTCATGCCATCCTGATGCTAACTCTGACTGTACCGTAGTGGATTTATGATAGCACTTCACAATTGCACATGCAACTGTCCTTATTGCAGAGGCTATAGATGCCCCAGAGCTCAAGAAACTCAAAGCATGCTGGAAGCCATTATGGAGTGAGGGAGTCAATAATTTTAGGGGCTTCCCCACTATTGATGCAGTAGTTAGGAATATCTTAAATACTGCAAGGGAAGTTGGTAAGAAAGGCTATCTCTGACAGGATTGAAGATGATGCTGAGTAACACACAGAAGGGCATAAATTCTTACAACAAGGAACTCAAAGATCTGCTCAAATGCTCTATAGATTGATGATGATAATGATGACTTAAAAAAGGCAGTGCCACAGATTTGGACACTTGAAAAATTTGCAGTAGTTTTTTTTATTTTTATTTTTTTTTGAGACAGAGTCTCGCTCTGTCGCCCAGGCTGGAGTGCGGTGGCACCATCTCGGCTCACTGTAAGCTCCGCCTCCCAGGTTCACGCCATTCTCCTACCTTAGCCTCCCGAGTAGCTGGCACTACAGGTGCCCGCCACCATGCCCAGCTATTTTTCTGTATTTTTAGTAGAGATGGGGTTTCACTGTGTTAGCCAGGATGGTCTCAATCTCCTGACCTCGTGATCCACCTGTCTCAGCCTCCAAAAGTGCTGGGAATACAGGTGTGAGCCACCGCGCCTGACCTGCAGCAGTTTTTCAATAGGCAAAAGTGTTAAGAAAGTTCATCATCCTCAAGTAAGATCCTTCGATGGAACAAAGCCTCCATGTCACCCATGGAATAATATGCCAACAAACAGTGCAAGATTTTTTTGATGACTCAAAAAAAAAAGAAAAAGAAAAAAAGAAAAACTAGCTTCCTACACTTCTCACTAAGCACGTGCAAATATAAACACAGAGCCTTCCATGGTTAAGGATCTGCAGCCCTGAAGCTGAACAGATCTTGACATTAGTATTATTTGGCCTCCTCCAACAAGTCAACATCTGCATCAGAACCTAGTTCTTCCAACACTGATGATCATCCTGATATTCTGTCAAGATTCAAGTTAGCCTGATGTCTCACCGCTTATCTATAATGCTACAACACATGATAATGTTAGGCACCATCCAGCAATCATCATCATCATCATTATACTTGGGTTATCAAGAGAGAAGCAGGATTTTGATGAGTGTTAACATGCTCATTCAGGTCACAAAACAAAAGCAATCTGTGAATGTTAAAACAAAGAAATTTTAATGTTCTGGGTGACATATACTATGTAGGTGGGCCTGCAATGATTATGTCTGCATTGAACATGTAGAGACTATTTTTCTTGTCATGATTCTCTAAACAATACAATCAAACAACTATTTACATAGCTTTTACAATGCATGAGGTATTAAAAGTCATCTAGAGATGATTTACACAGTATACTGGAGGATATGCATAGGTTACATGCAAATATGCCATATAACAAAGGACTTGGCATCTGTGGATTTAGGGAGTGCTGGAACCAATCCCCTGCAATATATTGGGGGATAACTGTATTTAAAAAATTGAAACTACTTAAGGCTTTATCCCATGTTTACATTCATAGGGTCTATCTCCCAAGTGAGTTCTTTCAAGTTTCTGAAATTAAAGTACTGAATGTTTTCCAACATTCCATACATTTAGAGAGTATCTTTCCAGTGAGTCCTTTTATGTCTATGCAAGGAACGGAGAGAACTCAATGCTTTCCCACATTCCTTACATTCATACAGCTTCTCTCCAGTGTGAGTTTTTTCATGTCCTCGAAGGAAACGGGAACGAGTGAAGGCTTTACCACATTGCAGACATTCATAGGGCTTCTCTCCCGTGTGAATTCTTTCATGTCGTAGAAGGCAAGTGAGCCAAGAGAATGCTTTCCCACATTCCTTACATTCATACGGCTTCTCTCCAGAGTGAATCCTTTCATGGACTTTTAAGTTACTGAAATGACTGAAGGCTTTCCTACATGTTTTACACTCATAAGGTTTTTCTACTGTGTGGGTCCTTTTATGTTGAGAAAGGTATTTGAAACAACTGAATGCTTTCCCACATTCCTTACACTCATATGGCTTCTCTCCAGTGTGAGTTGTCTCATGATTTTGAAAGGAAGAGAGATCACTAAAGGCTTTCCCACATTTACATTTATAGGGTTTCACTCCAGTGTGAGTTGTTTCATGTCTTCGAAGGGAACCGGCAAGACTGAAGGCTTTACCACATTGTTTACATTGATAGGGTTTCTCTCCAGTGTGAGTCCTTTCATGTCTTTGAAATAAACTGGGACAACCAAAGGCTTTCCCACATATCTTGCATTTCTGGGGTCCATCTCCTGTGTGTGTTATCATGTGACTTCGAAAGCTCGAGCTATGAGATAACACTTTCCCACACTGCTTACATTCATAGGGTTTCTCTCCAGTGTGAGTAGTTTCATGATTTCGAACTGAACTAGGACAATCAAAGCCTTTCCCACATATCTTACATTTATGTGGTCCATCTCCAGTGTGCCTTATCATGTGTCTTCGAAAGCTTGTGTGATGATAAAACGTTTTCCCACATTGCTTACACGCATAGGGTTGTTCTCCCGTGTGAGTCCTTTCATGTAGTCGAGTGTAATAGTAACAGCTGAAGGCTTTCCCACATTGTGTACATTTATAGGGTTTTTCTCCGGTGTGAGTTCTTTCATGTCTTAGATAGGTACTGTAATCAGGGAAGGCTTTGGAACACTGCTTACATTCATACGCTTTCTCTCCCGTGTGGATTCTTTCATGTCTTAGATAGGAACTGTAAAAAGGAAAGGCTTTAGAACACTGCTTACATTCATATGGTTTCTCTCCAGTGTGAGTTCTTTCGTGCAAATGAAATAAACTGGGCCAAACAAAGGCTTTCCCACACAACTTACATTTATAAGGTCCATCTCCATGGTGTGCCGCCATGTGTCTTCGGAGGTTTCCAAGAGAACTAAAGGTTTTTGTACATTCTTTACAATCGAAGGGTTTCCTTCCGGCGGGGGGCCTTTCATGTGTCTGAAAGGAGTGCTGATGACTGATGGCTTTCCCACGTTGTTTATGCGTATATGGCTTCTCTCCATATTCCTGATGCTCACATGATTTGTGTCCAGTGTCAACTCTGATGTTGCAATTAAGAGATGAATGACCCAAGATGACTTCTCCACACTCACTGCTGTCACATGGATTTACTCGAGGAGTGTTCTTGTTCACAATACTATCTGGAATCTGGCCAAAAGTTTCTCCATATTGACTGTCATCTTTAATTTCACATGTATGACTTCTGTAACAAATATGAAATATATTACTAAAGGTTTGTTTATAAGTGATTTTCTATGTATTGAAGTACTAGACTTACATTTGTAACATTATCATGCAAAGTACAGGCTTCATCCCCCGTTTGAATGTGAAGTGACGGTGCTGTGTAAGATGGTCCTATCACAGCTATTAGCAAAACAGTGATATTCACATGGACATTCTTTCTTTCTTTTTTTTTTTTTTTTTTTGAGACGGAGTTTCACTGTTGTTGCCCAGGCTGGAGTGCAATGGCACAGTCTCAGCTCACTGCAACCTCTGCCTCTCGGGTTCAAGCAATTCTCCTGCCTCAGCCTCCTAAGTAGCTAGGATTACAGGCATGCACCACTACGCCCGGCTAATTTTGTATTTTTAGTAGAGACAGGGTTTCTCCATGTTGGCCAGGCTGGTCTCGAACTCCTAACCTCAGGTGATCCACCCGCCTTGACCTCCCAAAGTGCTGGGATTACAGGCGTGAGCCACCGCTCCTGGCCCACATGGAGATTCTTCATACTATTTCCAAGGGAACTATTTTGCAAAGACTGAATAGCTATGTCACATTTAACTATATGTTCCTGGGAAAAAAATTTTTTTATAGAGATGGGGATCTCACTATGTTGCCCAGGCTGATCTCAAACTCCTAGGCTCAAGTAATCCTCCCACCTTGGCCTCCCAAAGTGCTGGGATTACATGTGTGAGCCACTGTGCTTGGTCAGAAAAAGGATTATTAGAATGAATAAATTTAAGCTGGGCTTGTTCATTTTCTCTGCTTGTTTTTAAAATTTTCTTATCATTCTATGAACCACTGCAGGGATATAGCTTTCTTTTGTGAGTGCAAATTACCTTAGATTTCTCCTGGGATTTTGGCACTGATCTCCAATGTTCTGGTCCTCGCATTTCATTTCTAAAAGGTAGACCCAGGAAAATCACTAAAAATGTTTACGAAATTATAGAAAAACTCTAAGATTTTACGTGTACTGCAATCATGCATGATTCATTCACCAAAGTACACGTGACTCTTCAACAACACAGGTTTGAACTGCACAGCTCCACTTATACATGAATGTTCTTCAGTCTCTGCTACCCCTGGGACAGGACTAACCCCTCCCCTTCCTCAGCCCACTCAGTGTGAAGACAACAAGGGTGAAAACCTTTATGAGGATCTACTTGCACTTAATGAATAGTAAATATAGTTTCTCTTCTTTTTTTTAATAATCCAATATCAAATTTATTTTTTTTATTATGCTTTAAGTTCTAGGGTATATGTGCACAACATGCAGGTTTGTTACATATGTATACATGCACCATGTTGGTGTGTTTTTCTTTTTTTTTGAGATAGAGTCTCATTCTGTCACTGAGGCTGGAGAGCAGTGGCGCGATCTCAGCTCACTGCAAGCTCTGCCTCCTGGGTTCACGCCATTCTCCTGCCTCAGCCTTCCGAGTAGCTGGGACTACAGGTGTCCGCCACCACAGCTAATTTTTTTTGTATTTTTAGTAGAGACGGAGTTTCACCATGTTAGCCAGGATGGTCTCGATCTCCTGACCTCGTGATCCACCCACCTCGGCCTCCCAAAGTGCTGGGATTACAGGCATGAGCCACCACACCCGGCCAATTTCTCTTCTTATGATTCTCATCAACATTTTCCTTCCCAAGCTCACTTTATTGTGACAGTACAGTATGTAATACATATGACATACAATATATGGATTAATCTAATGCTTATGTTATTGATAAGTGGGCCAGTCAACAATAGGTTATTAGTAGTTAAGTTGTGAGGGACAAAAAAATTTATTAGAGGATGTAACACTGTTTGAGGGGCTGACACCTCTAAACCCTGTGTTGTTCAAGGGTCAACCATATCCCCTTTCCATATTTCAAATCATGAACAGCGTTGATGACCAGGAAACAAATGTCTCTAATTGACTAAGTGAAGAGATGATGTCATCCTTACCTATACAGTCCAGGTTCCTAATGGTTTCCTGCATGACATTTCTGTAGAGACTCTTCTGTGATGGACCCAGCAAAGCCCACTCCTCTTGTGTGAAGTTCACAGCCACATCTTCAAAGGCCACTGAGTCCTGAAACATCCCACATGTGCAGAGGAGGAAGGTTGAGATGGACAGCACTGAGAATCCATACTCACTGCATAAACTTTGCATGATGCTGTGGTTTCCAAGCATTTATTCAATGACATAGTAAACCCACTCTTATTCTGTCTACACTCACTTTTTCCCACAAAGCCATTGTGATGCTTTAGTTGAATGTGTTTGGTAAAGTAACAGTCCAATAGGAACCTGCCTCTTGTTGGTGAGTTAAGTGAGTGAGTCTTATGGCCTGTGTCACCCGGATGTCTATTTCTACAGCAGTCTGTGTAGTTCTTGTCATGACAAAGTACAACTACCTATTGTGTAGACGAGTTACCACTCCCAGTCCTGAAACTGCATATCCTGACAAACGCTCTTTTGCAAACTTGGACCTTTCATGGTGTCTAGGCACCGGATTAAGGAAGGGGTCCCACTAACGTAACTAATAACAGAGGCTAAGTGTGCCTAAACTGTTTATGCAAAATATAGGGGCCAGGCATGGTGACTCAGGCCTGCAATCCCACCACTTTGGGGGGCCAAAGTGGAAGGATCACTTAAGAACAGGAGTTTAGGACCAGCATGGGTAACATAGTGAGCCCTTCTCTCAACAAAAAATAAAACTAGGTCTGACTCAGTGGCTCATGCCTATAATCCCAGCACTTTGGGAGGCCAAGACAGGCGGATCACTTAAGCCCAGGAGTTCGAGACCAGCCTGGGCAACATGGTGAGACCTTGTCTCTACAAAAAATACAAAAAAAAATAGCAAGACGTGGTGGTGCATGCCTGTAGTCCCAGCTACCCAGGATGCTGAGGTGAGAGGATCACCCAAGCCCAGGAGGTTGGGGCTGCAGTGAGCCGTGATCATGCCACTGTACTCCAGCCTAAGCAATAGAGTAAGATCGTGTCTCAAAAAATATAATAAAAGTAAAAAAGAAAAAAGAAAAAATACATATATATATATATATAATTTTTTTTTTTTAACTTAACTCCTATTCCGCCTCTGAGAGTTTGGAAGTTTGTTACGTGGTCAGCAGAGAGAGAATACCTGTTAGCCACAGCACCAGTTAGAATGCTTGTGCTCTCCAAAACTCATGCTGAAACTTCATCCTCAATATGACAATAATGAAATGTGGGGCTTTAAGACTCGATTGGATCTTGAGGGTTTGGACCTCAGGAATGTACTAATCCATTCATAGATTAATGGCTTAATGAATAAATGGGGTATCTCAGGAGTAGGCCTAGTGTCCTTATGAGAAGAGGAAGAGACCTGAATTAACACTGGGCCCCTGGCCATTCGATACCCTGTGCCACCTAGGGACTCTGCAGAGTCCCCACCAGCAAGGAGGCTCTTACCAGATGCTAAGCCTTGACCTCGGGCTTCTCAGTCTCCAGAAGTACAAAAAAACAGTGTTTTTTTTTTTTAATAAATTACCCAGGCTCAGGTAATCCTGTTATAAGTAACAAAAAACAGACTAAGACAGTTATGAAGAAACACTCTGGACACTGGATCGCTACTGAGGGACCCTAGTAGCTAACGTTTCACGTGTTTGGTTGCAACTTGTTACATGGGATATTTAGCCCATCCTATGCAATTACACTAAGAGAGAACATTTGGAAACTGGCAACTGGTTTCCACTAGACCAAATGTAGTTAAGCATGACAAAAGACTAATAAAAAATACCTCACTATCTCAATGGAAAAATTACAAATTTTTCATTGGATAATGACAAAGGAGGAAAGACGGGGAAAGATTGCACATGTTCTAAGAAAAACCTCTCATGATTATCTATAATATTTCCTAAATTCCTAAAGAGACTTTTAGCAGTCAACAAAGATTATATTACCAAACCTAATAAAAGTCACAAATGTCTGAAAAGGTTAAAAACCTAACCGGCAGGGTGTGGTGGCTCACGAGTGTAATCCCAGCACTTCGGGAGGCTGAGGGGGGCGGATCAAAAGGTCAGGAGATCAAGACCATCCTGGCCAACATGGTGAAACCCCGTCTCTACTAAAAATACAAAAAAAAATTAGCTGGGTGTGGTGGTGCACCTGTCATCCCAGCTACTCAGGAGGCTGAGGCAGGAGAATCGCTTGAACCTGGAAGGCAGATACTGCAATGAGCCAAGATCATGCCACTGCACTCCAGCCTGGAGACAGAGTGAGACTCCATCTCAAAACAAACAAACAAACAAAAAACAATAACAACAAAAAAAGAAACCACCCAAAAAAACCTTCCAACCAAGAAAGTTACAGCTTTCCAAAAACAGATAAAGGATTTTGAAACTATAATATTCGGCATCCTATACCATTAACAGGGAGATAAACAAACAGAAAAAGGAAAGCAAAAAATGGTCGAAAAGCTTTGTGGAGTTTTTATTTGTCCTTGGCCCAATCCCTCCTCACATCAGAGCCAGTTTTGAAGACAGCAGACCAAGTTTTCAATGTGGATCCCTAGAGACAGCAGATCAGGTCTTACTTGCAAATTACTGCCTTTGTATTTTCCAACTGGTATGAGGACTATCCAAAGGTCTGAAACAGGCTCTCTTTTCTTTTTTTCTTTTTTCTTTTTTTTTTTTTTGAGACAGAGTCTCGCTCTGTCGCCCAGGCTGGAGTTCAGTGGCGTGATCTCGGCTCACTGCAAACTCTGCCTCCCGGGTTCCCACCATTCTCCTGCCTCAGCCTCCCAAGTAGCTGGGACTACAGGTGCCCACCACCACGACCAGCTAATTTTTTTGTATTTTTAGTAGAGACGGGGTTTCACCGTGTTAGCCAGGATGGTCTTGATCTCCTGACCTCATAATCTGCCCGGCTTGGCCTCCCAAAGTACTGGGGTTGCAGGCGTGAACCACTGCACCCTGCCAAGGCTCTCTTCCATTTCATCAGTGATGGAACCCAATCAGGGTCAAACATGGCAAGAACTGCTTCAAAATGTTGCAAAATACACAGAAAACCTTCAACCACTTGGAACAACAGATTACGGTTAAGACAAACAGCAGACCTACTAACTCTTGGGAAGAAAAGCTGGAGATAAAATTTCCTTCAGAAATTAGGGTACTGAAAAGCACGCACGTATATTATGGCATACTTTTCTTATATTACCTGATCTAATTTGTTTGAAATAATACTAGCAATGTATTGGGTAGTAACAGCTTCCAATAGGGCAAATGGATAACAGTGATGTTATATGGGATGGGAGGAAGGAATTTGGAACAGTAAGTACTACCGGCACTACTCCCAAAGCCAGTACAGCATTATTTGAAACTGAAGGTCCATTAGTTATAAATGGTATACTATAAACTATAGGGAATTCACTAATAAAACTTAAGAAACAAGTAGACTTACTATACTAATAGAAGCAAGCAAATAGAATCATATAGAATGCTCAGTTAAAATGAAAGCAGAAAAAGTGGAGAAGTTGAAAAAACAGTCAAGAATAGAAAACAATTAACATATGTACATATTAATCCAATTATGTCAATACCACTTTGAATGTGTATTATCTCCATATACCAGTTAAAAAGACATGGACTGGCTGAATAGAATAAAAAAAACAAGGCTGGAAGGGCACAGTGGCTCATGCCTGTAATCCCAGCATTTTGGAATGCTGAGGTGGGCGCATTGCTTGAGGCCAGGAGTTTAAGACCAGCCTGTCCAACATGATGAAACCCCGTCTCTACTAAAAATACAAAAAAATTAGCCAGGCGTGGCAGTACATGCCTATAATGTCAGCTACTTGGGAGGCTGAGGCATGAGAATCACTTGAACCCGGGAGGCAGAGGCTGCAGTGAGCCGAGATTGTGCCACCTCATTTCAGCCTGGGCAACAGAGCAAGACTTTGTCTCAAAACAAACAAACAAACAAACAAACAAACAAAAACAAATAAAACAAGGCCCAGCAATGTGTACATGAAAACCATTTTAAACTGAAAGATACAAATACATTACATATAAAGGTATGGAGGAATATATGCCATTCTAGCCCTAATCAAAAGAAATATGGACTAGCTATTTTAAATTTAGATAAATCAGGTTTTAGGTCAAGGAAAGATACAAGGGATGCAGAAATTTCATAAAGATAAAGAAGTCAGTTATACAAGAAGACATAATAATCCTTAATATCTATGCTCATAAAACAAATCATCAAAATACATAAGGCAAAACTTATAAAACCACATGGCAAAATACACATGTACTAGATGGCTTCCTAGTACCCACTGGCTTTCAATGTGTGCTAACCTCTTCTTTCTGGGATCTCTAAATAATACATAGTTTCTGTTATTTCTTGCACTTTGTTGAGTTGCTTCCTCTGTGTCTTACCTGACCAATATACCTGAATCTAATTTCTATCCAGTCAGGGCTTTCTTTGTAAGATTATTTTGGCAGTGGCTATCTTGGTAGTAATAAAAGAAAAACTGGTCAGACAATGGGCCATAAGGTGTCTACCAGGAAAAACAAGTTTCCTCTAAGACGGAAACTTGGTCACTGGTCTGATATTTAGGCATTAGGTCACCTTGTACTATCCTACAAGTTACGTTTGGAAGGCTTTCAAATTAACCTGTTTGGGGAGGTCTTATGATCCAGGGCTTACATCTTGTCCCTGAGTAAAGAATCTTTTTTTTTTTTTTTTCCTTTGAGACAGAGTTTTGCACTTGTTGCCCAGGCTGGAGTGCAATGGCATGATCTTGGCTCACTGCAACCTCTGTCTCCTGGGTTCAAGTGATTCTTCTGTCTTAGCCTCCCGAGTAGCTGGGATTACAGGCCTGTGCCATCATGCCCAGCTAATTTTGTATTTTTAGTAGAGACAGGGTTTCACCATGTTGGTCAGGGTGGTCTCGAACTCCCGACCTCAGGTGATCCGCCTGCCTCGGCCTCCCAACGTGCTGAGATTACAAGTGTGAGCCACCGTGCCTGGCCGTTTTCTTACGTAAGAAAATAAAGTTTTAAAAAAAAAACAAAAAAACAAAAAACAAAATAAAGTAGGTCCCAAAGGAAGGGACTGAGAAATTCAACTCTGAAAATTAAGAAGAGTTGTGCGTGACTTACGCCTGTCATCCCAATACTCTGGGAGGTTGGAGTGGGAGGACTGCTTGAGTTTGAGAACAGCCTAGGCAACATGGCAAAACCTCATCTCTACAAAAAATTTAAAAATTAGCCAGGGATGGTAGCATGTGCCTGTAGTTCCAGCTACATAGGAGACTAAGGCAGGAGGATTGTTTGAGCCCAGGAATCTGAGGCTGTGGTGAGCCATGATCCCAGAACTGCACTCCAGCCTGGGTGACAGTGCAAGACCCTGACTTAAAAATTAATTAATTAATTAATTAATGAGAAAATGGCTGAAAATTATTTCACAGTAGATGAAAGGCCATATAGAAAAAATGCTCAACACCAATGTTAATCAGTAAAAAGCAACATCTAATCACATGAAGATAAATCTTTATAAGGAATAAACACACATGCACACATGGTCTGCCAGTTAATCCATACATGCCAACAGATTTTCCTAGCACATTTAAATTTATCCATAATCTACAACCCAGCACATTTCCCCCCATATGTGCAAAATGTATAAAATGTTAGCATTTGGGGACAAAAACAAAGATGACATTGTCAACAAAGTCCAACAAAAATGAAGCGATTCAAGTCCTATGAGCTGTGGAATATGAGAGTGAAGTGGGTGATCCACACCTCAGGCAGCAGCATGAATCAAACAGACTGAGGCAAAGAAACTAAAAAAAAAACCTTCTGGGCATGGTGGCTCATGTCTTTAATCCTAGCACTTTGGGAGGCTGAGGCGGGCAGATCACCTGAGGTCAGGAGTTCGAGACCAGCCTGACCAATATGGAGAAACCCTGTCTCTACTAAAAATACAAAATTAGCCAGGCGTGGTGGTGCATGCCTGTAATCGCAGCTTCTCGGGAGGCTGAGGCAGGAGAATCGCTTGAACCGGGGAGGCAGAGGTTGCGGTGAGCCGAGATCACGCCATTGCACTCCAGCCTGGGCAATAACAAGAGCAAAACTCTGTCTCAAAAAAACAAAAAAACCTTTTCAGCATCATATTAATGGAATATTAAGTGTAATATTAATTAACTGAAAACTCAGAAGAGAGAAAACTATGCATCTGGATTCATACATGATAAACATATACTGAATAACAGTCAGTCAGTTTAAGGCTCTGACCTGTGGTGCATCTGACTTCTGATAACAAAGGTGTGCCGTTCACTGAACACCAACCAATTCTCCAGCAATAACTGGATGTCCAATAGTTCAATTCTTATACCACCCAGAATTAACACAGATCCCATAAGTTTCTTGCTAGAGGGCTCAGTCCCACAACAGGCCCCCACTGCAGATGTCATTTGTAAGCCCCAGGAACTAACCTTTTAACCAACTGTGTATAAATACAACAGCACCATCCTCTGGTTCAATAACTGGCTAAAGGCCAGGCGCAGTGGCTCACGCCTGTAATCCCAGCATTTTGAGAGGCCGAGGCAGGTGGATCACCTGAGGTCAGGAATTTGAGACCTGCCTGGCCAACATGGAGAAACCCCACCTCTACTAAAAATGCAAAATTAGCCATGCATGGTGGCGCATGCCTGTAATCCCAGCTACTCGGGAGGCTGAGACAGGAGAATCGTTTGAACCCATGAGGCAGAGGTTGCGATGAGCTGAGATCATGCCATTGCACTCCAGCTTGGGTAACAAGAGTGAAACTCCGTCTCAAAAAAAAAAAAAAAATTCGCTAAAACAACTCATGAAACTCAGCAAAACACTAGTAACTTAAGGTTACTAGTTTGTTATAAAGGATTTCTCAACAACAGCCAAATGGAAAAGAGGTATTCAGCAAGGGAAACGGCAGGGATAGGTGAAGCTTTCTCTTTTTTTTTTTTTTTTGAGACGGAGTCTCGTTCTGTCGCCCAGGCTGGAGTGCAGTGGCGTGATCTCGGCTCACTGCAAGCTCCGCCTCCCGGGCTCACGCCATTCTCCTGCCTCAGCCTCCCGAGCAGCCGGGACTACAGGTGCCCGCCACCACACCCAGCTAATTTTTTTGTATTTTTAGTAGAGACGGGGTTTCCCCGTGTTAGCCGGGATGGTCTCGATCTCCTGACCTCGTGATCTGCCCGCCTCGGCCTCCCAATGTGCTGGGATTACAGGCATGAGCCACCGCACCCGGCAAAGCTTTCCCTCTTGACACCACCTTCCTAGCAAATCGACGTGTTCACCAACCTGGAAGCTGTCCCAATGTCTTTGTTCAATAAATTTTATACAACTTAATTTCTAGCCTCCCTCCATTTCCTGGGGTCAGAAGATGGGGCTTAAAGTTCCAGTCCTGTCATCATGTGTTTGCTCTTTCAGGTCACCAGTCCCCATCCTCAAGTTAGTTACCTAGTGACCTCATGCTGAGTCACCTCATTAGCATAACTTCACCTAAGGTCTGACAAGAGCTTGCTGGGAATAACAAAACACATTCCCATCATTCGGAAAAATCCAAGGAGTTTAGGACTACTTTGCCAGGACCTAGAAATAATGACCAAGGCTGGGTGCAGTCGCTCACGCCTGTAATCCCAGCACTTTGGGAGGCTGAGGTGGGCAGATCATGAGGTCAAGATATCAAGACCATCCTGGCCAACATGGTGAAACCCCGTCTCTAATAAAAATACAAAAATTAGTTGGGCATGGTGGCACGCGCCTGTAGTCCCAGCTACTCGGGAGACTGAGGCAGGAGAATAGCTAGAATTCAGGAGGCGGAGGTTGCAGCGAGCTGAGATTGCGCCACTGTACTCCAGCCTAGCGACAGAGTGAGACTCCATCTCAAAAAAAGAAAAAAAAAAAAAAAAAAGAAACAATGACCAAATATTTTTTAGGCTGGGCACGGTGACTCACTCCTGTATTCTCAGTACTTTGGGAGGCCGAGGTAGGAGAATTATCTGAGGTCAGGAGTTCAAGACCAGCCTGGGCAACATGGCGAAACTCTGTCTCTACAAAAAATACAAAAATTGGCTGGGCATGGTGGCGCACACTTGTAGTTCCAGCTACTTGGGGGGCTGAGGCAAAAAGATTGTGTGAGCCTAGGAGATGGAGGTAGCAGTGAGCCAAGATCATGCCACTGCACTTCAGCGTAGATGGCAGAACAAGACTCTGTTTCAAAAATAAAAAAAGACCAAATATTTTTAAAAATTATATCACAGACCTAAATAAACTCTCAGATTCATAAACCCTTCGTCCAGCAGGCAGAACCAAAAGGTGTCTTTCTCTAAGTCAGCCCCAACAGACTTTTAAATTTGTACAATACTCTGATTAAACAAACACAGTGAATGTAAAACCAGACTTCTAATAATGTTGAATTTAACCCCAGCTCTGTAATCCTGGTTAATAGCTAGAATTAAATAAATCACCTCAGGCCAGGTGAGGTGGCTCACATCTGTAATCTCAGTACTTAGGGAGGCCGAGGCAGCCGGATCACTTGAGCCCACAAGTTCAAGACCAGCCTGGGCAACATGGTGAAACCCCATCTCTACGAAAAATACAAAAACTAGCCGGGCCTAGTGGTGCATGCCTGCATTCCCAGCTACTTGGGAGGCTGAGGTGGAAGGATTGCTTGAGGCTGGGAGGCGAGGTGGAGTTTTGCAGTAAGTTGAGATCATGCCACTGCACTCCAGCCTGGGAAACAGAGTGAGACTCTGTCTCAAAAAAAAAAAAAGAAAGAAAGAAAAGAAATCACCTCAGTCTTCTACCACCTAAGTCCTATGCGTTCTGAACAAGCAGCTGAATGCAATGTGACACCCTCCACATTGCTTCGACTATGCCCCCCTTTTTAACCTGTAGCAAGACCAAAACCCCCACCAAATCCCCACTTTTGCCTCAGAAATGATTAGCTGAACAATTTTGTCTTCACCAACCAGCCTGCACAAAATTAATGTAGAGCAAACTTTCCTTAAGTTTCTTTCCCTCCTGCTGAACTTAGTCTGAGCCAGCACACAATTCCTCCTATTTATTTATTTATTTTGAGATGGAGTCTTGCTCTGTCACCCAGGCTGGAGTGCAGTGGCACGATCTCAGCTCACTGCAACCTCCACCTCCCAGGTTCAAGCGATTCTCCTGTCTCAGCCTCCTGAGTAGCTGGGACTACAGGCGTGTGCCACCACACTTGGGTAATTTTTGTATTTTTTAGTAGAGATGGGGTTTTGCCATGATGGCCAGGCTGGTCTTGAACTCTTGACCTCAGGTGATCCACCCACCTCAGCCTCCCAAAGTGCTGGGATTACAGGCGTGAGCCATGCGCCTGGCCACAATCCCTCCTTTTTAACCTCTCCTAAGAACTGACTGAAGTCAAGGTGAAACATTCTGTGATGTAGGATCTGATTTTCACCTTCCATCTTACTCTCTCTCCCACCTTCTTTCTAATATTGTTTGCTCTTCACATTGAAAAGCAATTTTCTGGCTGGGTGTGGTGGCTTATTCCTGTAACCCCACCACTTTGGGAGGCCAAGGCGGGCTGATCACTTGAGGTCAGGAGTTCGAGACCAGCCTGGCCAACATGGTGAAACCCCATCTCCACTAAAAATACAAAAATTAGCTGAGCATGGTGGCGGTCGCCTGTAATCCCAGCTCATCAGGAGGCTGAGGCAGGAGAATCACTTGAACCTGGGAGGCAGAGGTTGCAGTGAGCTGAGATCGCGCCACTGCACTCCAGCCTGGGAAACAGAGCGAGACTCCATCTCAAAAAAAAAAAAAAAAAAAAAAGGAAAGCAATTTTCTGCCTAAACTTTGAGATCCTTGTAGATCTTATAGTTGGTAGTTTTCTCCTTTTGCAATATGCTTTTAGAATGAAGTCACTTCTTGCCCAAATCCAGATTTATTTTACCTGAGAATGTCTAGCAACAGCCCCACAACAGTAACAAAGACAACCTCAGACAAGGCATCCCCCAAAATGTCTCTGCCTGTGGATCTCCAACTTTCCAGTGCTCTGTAGCTTCTCTCAGTATAAAGGGCTCCTCCCACGTTTGGAATGAACAGGTTGGGACACCTGCCAGGGAGGTTCCCCAGGAAGAACCAACTCAACTGGGTCTTCAATGACCTCCCTTTGCAGGCTTCAGATTGACCTTAGCTCAGAGTCAGTGGCCTCAGGCTTCTCCACCCCAGTCAAGGCTACTCACTTACCCTTACATGCCTTACATGGGTATTAAAAAAAAAAAAAATACCCATGTGTGATGAATCCAGTAAAATCACTCCAATCCAGCGTTTATGTTTATAGGAGGGAAGAAAACTACAACGCATCTATATTTTATAGCTCAATAGAAAAAGCACAAGTATCTATCCGTTTCAGAAAACAAATGTCATTAATTTATCATTTTCCATAATAATAAATCATTTAGTAAATGAATAATGATATTTGAGTTCTTTAGCTGTTGGAAAGTCCTTTCCCACAGAATTTAGCATTAGTCTGCCAAGTCCACATAACAGGAACAGAGTAGTTATCCACTGTCTCAAATTCTCCACTCGACAAAGGAGAGGAACAAACATTTTGGTAAATCTTTATAATTCATCAATATATCCACCACACTTTCTTGCAAAAATGTATTCATTTTTCTGCAGTCATAAAGGAAAAGAATTTTTCCCAATTTCTTTTCACTGCTAGGCCCTGAAATTCCATTTGAAATCGTCCAATAAAAAAACAGACCTGAGGCTGGGCGCGGTGGCTCACTCCTATAATCCCAGCACTTTGGGAGGCCAAGGCAGGTGGATCACTTGAGGTCAGGAGTTCGAGACCAGCCTGGCCAATATGGTGAAACCTTGTCTCTACTAAAAATACAAAAAAATTTAGTTGGGCGTGGTAGCATACGTCTGTAATCCTAGCTACTCAGGAGGTTGAGGTGGGAGGATTGCTTGAACCCAGGAGGTTGAGGCTGCAGTGAGCCAAGATCGCGCCACTGCACTCCAGCCTGGGTGACAGAGCGAGACTCCGTCTCAAAAAAAAGTAAATAAAAGTTTAAAAAAGAAATAAAATATAGGACTAAATATGTAATTAGTTTTCTGAAACCTAACTTGTTCTTGCCTCTATGAACATACTTTACCTTCTTTATTAAGCTCTAATGATAAAATGCATTTTGCAGTTAATAAAAAGCTGAAATGAGTGAACAAATCTTTTCAAGATGACAAATGCAGGGAGGGGCTGACTGGAACACAGACAAATCTGACTCAAGTGTCAATTCAGGTCCTCTTATCACTTGGGACATCTCCCACCCCCATGCTGCTCACTGAACTGCTGAGTAATTACCCTCCAAGGAGAAACTCCCTCAATACCGCCAACCAGCTGGCTCACCAGCCATGTGTCCCCCGGGAATGGAAACTGGGGTTGGGGAAGAAAAGCTGAATGTCTTACGGGCTTTGCTTTTTGAGGAACAGTTTACCAGGGAACTCCTCCCAACCCACGCATCCAGCTGCTCCCCTATAAGGTCCCACCCCCCACCTCAGGCTGTCCTCTGGGAGGAGTGACTCAAAGCTGATATTCACTAGACACTACAAAAGACTTAGCAGCTATGAGCATCTTGGAGCAGCCCCAAACAGTTCTGTAACCCAGGAGCAGGACACCATAGAGGGTGGGCTGAGGACAGATCACCCTGTGCCATTTGCAAAGAGGAACCTCGACTGAAAATATTCGGGTATCTCTGTGTAGACAAGATAAAGGACAGCCACACATGCACTTTTTTTTTTTTTTTTCCCAAGACGGAGTTTTGTTCCTGTTGCCCAGGCTGGAGTGCAATGGCGTGATCTCGGCTCACCGTAACCTCTGCCTCCCGGGTTCAAGCGATTCTCCTGCCTCAGCCTCCCAAGTAGCTGGGATTACAGGCATGTGCCACCACCCCGGCTAATTTTGTATTTTTAGTAGAGACGGAGTTTCTCCATGTTGGTCAGGCTGGTCTCCAACTCCCGACCTCAGGTGATCCGCCCGCCTTGGCCTCCCAAAGTGCTGGGATTACAGGTGTGCACCACCGCGCCCAGCTTTTATTTTTTTTTTTTTACACTGGAGTCAAGTGGTTATTCTTAGCTTCCTCACATATGAAATGTTCACAAACACAAAACACATATTTTAGAAAGAGCCACACATTGCTATGTGAAAAGAAAGTGACAATTAAAATAATGCCTCTGTTTGAAATATTGCCTGAGGAACAAAGAGTTCATAAAGTTGCTGGGAATTGATGAGAGAGCCTGGGGAAGGCTCTGAAAACCAAGAGATTTGCTGCCAGCCCTAGGAGGAGTTAGGATGAGGGGATAGGGTGGTGGATTTGAGACCCTGCTGCCCACATCTTTGGAAGACTGGGAGGGTAACCGGTCACCATTGGGAAGAAAGAAGGGACTGGGGAACCCACAGATCACAGCTCCTCTTCCAAAGCACAAAGCCCACACACACGAGTCTGGATTCTGCCTGGTGACCCTCCGTTGTCACCGTGCAGCGTCCTCACCGGGTGGAACTGCGAGCCAGGCTGGAGGCGAGATTGCAGTTAGATATTAACCAGGTGCCCTCAGCCCCGCTGCCTCACGGGGCCGCCTCCCTGATAGTCAGGTCACAGCAGACGCTGACCGCCGGCTTCCTCATCGTGCCTGGTGATAAGATCTCTGAGAGTTGCTCAAGAATTGCCTGAGTTCTTTCTCGGACCCTGAATTGCAGCGGAAAGGCTGGCGCCAAGCAGGCTGAAGACCCCACGAGGGAACCCACTCAGCAGAATGCGGTTTCTCCCAGGAGTCACCCCTCACTTCCCCACCAACCAGCGACCCCACACCCCGGCCGCCCCTGTCCACACCTCTAAACACCCCATCCCCAAACCTCTCAGGGAGGCGGATCTGGGGTGTCCTCCCCTCTCTCCCATTAAACTGTTTCTGCTGCAGCCTTCGGCGTCTCGGTGCAGTGACTCCGGCCGCGAACCTGTGCCGGTTACAACCGCACAATCTCGGGAGACGCGGAGCTGCGGGCGCGGAGCTGCCCAGAGAGGGCGCCGCGGCCGGGGCCGCAGTGGCCGCGCAGGGACCGGACAGGACGCCCGGGGTCCCGGCTGCCGCCCCAGCCCCATCTTGAGGCCCAGGGGACCAAGGGCAGAGCTGCGCCAGGGGCACTCGGGTTTGCAGACCCCGGAGTCGCCCAGGGCGAGGCCCGGGTCCCCTCACGGTGGGTTCCGGCCGGTTCCAACCTGCCCCTTCTTTGCCTCGGGACGTCGGGCCCCGCACACTCACCATTTCCCGGCTTCCAGGTGTCCGGGTGTCCTCCTTAAAAGCCAGCGTCCAGTGTGGGTCCCAGCGCGACAGACGCTGATACAGACCTTCCAGGGCGTCTCTTTCTCAGCGACAGAGCCAGGACTCAGAGCGCAGGGGCGTGGAGAAGACTCCGCGGGCTCTTTGAACGTCGCACCCTCCTCCCTGCAGCGTGCCTGATTGACAGTTCTCACAACCTCCGCCCCCTCGGCCCTGATTGGATAGTGCTCCAGGTCCCGCCCCTTGGTGGCTGATTGACAGAAGAAGCGATCTCACAGTGCTGAGTGGAGCCGGATGAACAGGTTCCAGACACGACCCTTGGCAAGGCGGGCTTCCTCCCAACGCAGTGACCTGACCCCTCCCGAAGTGACGTTTGCATTTTAGAATTTCCTGATTGTACTCAGTGGGTTCTTCCTGCTTTTTCCTCCTGGACAGGGACTCACAAGTGTGTGCAGGGAATTCCAGGCTCCCTGTCCAGTGGAGCCATTCCCGGACCTCGTAGCAGGAGGGGAGCCCGGGGCACACAGGCCACCCTGCAGCAGGAGGGAGGGCCTGATGTCCTCCAGGGATCAGGAATTTGGGATGCGGCTGTTGGTGACGTGGCCAAGCCTTTCCCTCACCTTATCTCTCAATCTACTCATTTTCAGCCCAGAAGATAAAAACATGACAACAAAATAAAATAGTTGAGTATGTGGAAAAACTGGAATTATATGGCAGCAATATTTCATAAAGAATGAAAAGAGAAGAAAAGCAAAAACTTGAACAAGCTCAGAGAAGCAGCCTACTGCACTCACAGTTCACAAGCAGACCCCCTTTCAGGAGGTCAAACATATCCCCAAGCTGGGAAGCCAGGCAATGATTCCTAAAGTGGAGCCCAGGGGTGGATCAGAAGCTGGTGATAAGGGAGGGACAACTAAGAATTTAACTCTGAGATCTCAAAATACCTGTCCCCTCTGCACAGCGTGGAAATGCTCCCTCCTTATGCCATTAAATGTTAATAAATTAAACGCTCCAATCAAAAGCCAAGACATCACACTTTGAATTTGAAAACATTAGCCTTTCTCCATATGTTTATGAAGTAAAAATACTAGACTTAAAAGCGTTATGGCCGGGCGCGGTGGCTCACGCCTGTAATCCCAGCACTTTGGGAGGCCAAGGCGGGTGGATCACCTGAGGTCGGGAGTTTGAGACCAGCCTGACAAACATGATGAAACCCCGTTTCTACTAAAAATACAAAATTAGCCGGGTGTGGTGGCACGCTCCTGTAATCCCGGCTACTCAGGAAGCTGAGGCAGGAGTATCGCTTGAACCCGGCAGGCAGAGGTTGCAGTGAGCCGACATCACACCACTGCACTCCAGCCTGGGCAACAGAGCGAGGAAAAAAAAAACTCCATCTCAAAAAAAAAAAAAAAAAAAAAAAAAGCTTTTTGAACTAGAAGCTGGTACCCATGGCTAAATAGAAAGGAGCTGAACATGAGATGTCAGTAGATGAAATGAAATCTTCAATCAGCTTCTAGAAACTATAGCATTTTCTGCTGGGACAAATGGGCATGTTTAGAAAATGAATGAAAAAAATGACGTCTGAGTATAACTAATGCATAAATGATAGTTTCCTTAAAAAGAATAAACACACACACACACACACACACACACACACACACACACACTCCCACAGTCTATTATGCTAAAAACTGCTCTCTGAAGGATAAACTACTATTTTATAAATGCTCCACCCCTCACTCCTCACATTAACTGCTCCTGGAACAATGTTCTATTTATTTGTTTCCATACATATTAAAAGAGGGCACAATGTATCAAACTAACTGATTGTCAGGGGTTTATATACAGATTCTGTATATTTTTACAAGTGGCAACAAGTAAGTACTTGATTTCTGCAATGATTTAAATACATATAAAAGCTTCCAGACAAAAATAGCTGTTCGCATTACCATGATGAAGGAAAAATCAACAATGGTGAGACCCACACCCCCTCCCCCAAAGAAAGTATAAAAGAAATCCTAAGAGAAGCTAGAAAGCCCAAAATTTGTATGTGCAAGTTTAAACACAATATAGAAAGTATTGCTGTTAGTTTCCTCACAGTCAGTTCTATGGCAACATCATGCTTTTCTGAGTTAGGATGTTTATTTCTGAGGTTTTTTTTTTGTTTGTTTGTTTGTTTTTTTCTGAGATGGAGTTTTGCTCTTGTTGCCCAGACTGAAGTGCAATGGCGCAGTCTCGGCTCACCGCAACCTCTGCCTCCGGGTTCAAGTGATTCTCCCACCTCAGCCTCCTGAGTAGCTGGGATTGCAGGCATGCGCCACCACATCTGGCTAATTTTGTATTTTTAGTAGAGACAGGGTTTCTCCATATTGGTCAGGCTGGTCTCGAACTCCTGACCTCAGGTGATCTGCCCGCCTCGGCCACCCAAACTACTGGGATGACAGTCGTGAGCCACTGCACTCAGCTATTTCTGAGTTTTTTAAAAGAAAACGAAACACAACTCCTTCCCCAACCCTCTGTCACAAAGATATCCTCTAATATCTGCTGCTAAATGTACCATTTCAGTGTGAGTTAACTTTATGTGAGTTAACTAATGCATGCAATAAGGAACTCAGTTCGTGTTTCTGAAGGTCAATATTCAACTTCCTTAGTAGCTTGTTGAAAAGATTTTCCCCTTTAATTTATCTTGGCCTATTTGTTGAAAATTAATTAACTATCCATGAAGAGTGTCTTAGTCCGTTTGTGCTGCTATAATGAAATACTGCCAAGTGGGCAATTTATAAAGAATATCAATTAGTTTTCTCGTAGTTCTGGATGCTGGGAATTCCAAGGTAAAGGTGCCGGCACCTAGGGAGGGCCTTCTTACTGCATCTTCTGGAGGGAAGGAACACTGCATCCTCACAGGGCAGAAGACAGAAGGGCAAGAGGGGGGCGAGCCCCATCCATCAAATCCTTTATAGTGGCATTAGTCTATTCATGAGGGCTCTGCCAAAAGACTAAAAGTCTCCACCTCCCAAAATTGTGGTGCTGGGGATTGAGTTCTAACCCATGAATTTTGAGGGGACAAAAACATTCAAATGATAGCAAAGGGGGTTATTTCCAGACTCTCGATTCTGTCATATTGATTTAATTCTGACATCTTCCCAGTAAGTCTGGCTACTACACTACCTTGACCTGATGATGGAGAGCCCCACCCCATTCCTGACAGTCATGCATGACACATGACTGTCATGCACAGATAGAAACGGTCCTAAAGCCACAGGAAGATCTCCTAGACACCTCCTTGGATGACTATAATTTTGAGAAGGCCTCTCAACACAATTGTAGGGAAAACATAGTAACTGGTTTTGTCATAATTTCTCCACATGAAACAATTGAGGCATACTCTTTACTCACTGTAAAATCAGCCTGAGCCTCTAGCTCATTGCTCTTACTAGATCTCGCATGTTGGCAAAGGGGAAACTGCCACCGTTGACACTGATTCCAGATATGCTTTGGGAGTCTTTTTTGCCATTGGCACAATCTGAAAATCCTTTGCATTTACAACTTGTTCTGGTACACCCATTGCCAATGAACATACATAACTGGGGCACTATTAGAGGTTGTTCACCTCTCTACTAAAATGGCTATTGTTCACTGTCTAGCCCATACTAAGGAGACTTCCACTACATCTCTGGGCATTAAAAGACTGCTAAACAGGGCGGGGCGCAATGGCTCATGCCTGTAATCCCAACACTTTGGGAAGCCAAGGCAGGTGGATCACCTGTGGTTGAGAATTCAAGACCAACCTGGCCAACATGGAGAAACCCCATTTCTACCAAAAATACAAAGTTAGCTGGCATGCCGGTGCATGCCTGTAATCCCAGCTACTTGGGAGGCTGAGGCAGGAGAATCACTTGAACCTGGGAGGCGGAGGATGCGGTGAGCTGAGATCGCACCATTGCACTCCAGCCTGGGCAATAAGAGTGAAACTCCATCTCAAAAACAAAACAAAGCAAAAAAAGACTGCTAAACAGGAAACCAAAAATGGCACCTTATCTCTGCTGAATTCACAAACCTGCCTTCATCCTTGATTTATATTATCAAGTAAAAGCTCAATAATCGGAAAAACATCAATAGATACAAAGGGGAGACAACTATTGCACAGATTATACATTAGGCCAATCACACTGTAGCTCCTTTCTTTTGATGTTTTGCCTTGTGCTAATCTTCCACTGGATTGGACATAGATGCAAATGATGGACAGTTAATGGTCTAAAAGGCAACTGGCTCTGTCTCCCTTGGCATGCACAAAATTTCTGACCCAATTATTTCCCACTGCGCTACTTGTAAACTTGCCCAATTGCTGGATGAAACCAGCATACCTCAGAGAATCCTCCAATGCCATGCTGCCCCTCACAGTATTCCAAATGGATTAGCTTCTCTCCAGCTTGAGGCCATTCCCATTGTTTGGTGGTTGTCTGCATGTTTAATGGATGGGCTCAGTGCTGTACAGCTACACATGCTCATGTATGAATGGTGAAGTAATTAATAACTGAAAATATTTCTCATTTTGGCATTCCTTTGTAGGCTGAATCAGACCATGGAAATAATAATAATAATAATAACAATAATAATAACAATTATTATTATTTTTTGAGACAGAGTCTTGCTCTGTCGCCCAGGCTTGAGTGTAGTGGCACGATCTCGGCTCACTGCAAGCTCCGTCTCTCGGGTTCATGCCATTCTCCTGCCTCAGCCTCCGGAGTAGCTGGGACTACAGGCACCTGCCACCACGCTTGGCTAATTTTTGTATTTTTAGTAGAGATGGGGTTTCACCATGTTAGCCAGGATGGTCTCGATCTCCTGACCTCATAATCCTCTCACCTTGGCCTCCCAAAGTGCTGGGATGACAGGCGTGAGCCACTGCGCCCCATGGAAGTAATTTTATAGCTGATATAAAACACATTCTTCCAAAAACTATGGAGGATTTATTAAAATTTTACACCATCCTTAATCATCAGGGCAAATGTAAAAATCTAAACATACAGGGCAAGAGGGGCTTTAGGGTACTATCTGTCAGAACACAGGATATCAATGGCCAGAAGAAGAAAATATGAGCTGACACTTTGCTGGGTGGAACATTATGATGTACCCCTGCCTGCCATCAAAATAAGAGCCATCGTCATTCAAAATCAGAACCATATTTTATATATAAGAGCCATGAATTCATGTAAGCCATGTCAAACTTGACATGTATCAGCATTTCAAGGACAATTGGAAGATCATTTCTACAGATAACCACCAAGGAGGATCATCAGAGCCAATTCCCAGGCTCCAGAAATATATGGCATCACAAAATACAGATAAAAACTAACAAACAAACAAACAAAATGACCTGATTCAAAATAAACAAAGGACTTGAAATAAAGTTGTTCAACCAGGCACAGTGGCTCACGCCTGTAATCCCAGCACTTTGGGAGGCTGAGGTGGGCAGATCACCTGAGGTCAGGAGTTCGAGACCAGCCTGACCAACATGGTGAAACCCCGTCTCTACTAAAAATACAAAAATTAGCCAGGCACTGTGGCGCATGACTGTAATCCCAGCTATTCAGGAAACTGAGGCAGGAGAATCACTTGAACCCGGGAAGCGGAGGTTGCGGTGAGCCGAGATCATGCCATTGAACTCCAGCCTGGGCAATAAGAGCAAAACTCCATTTCAAAAAATAATAATAATAATAAATAAATGAAGTTGTTCAAAGAAGATATATAAATGACAATTATATACATGAAATGATGTTCACCGTCATTGGTCGTTAAGGAAATGCAAATCAAAACCACAATGAAATTCCAATTCATACCCATTAGCATGGCTATTATACAGCCAAGGTGGGAGAAGATGGAAGAAATGGCAACTCTTGTGCATTGCTGGGGAGAATGTTAAATACTGCAGCCACTGTGTAAAACAGTATAAGTATTCTGAAAAAGGTGAACTTAGAATTTCTCTGTAACCCAGCCATTCAACTCCTAAGTGTACACCCAAAGAAACAGACATCAGAAACACACACGGACATACGTAACTCAATTTCATGGCAGCCTTATTCACAATTCCCAAAACAGTACTGTGGATATAACCCATATGTTCATCAGCCTATGAGTGAAGAAGCAAAGTGTGGTTTACCCATAAAATAGAATATTCAGGCATAAAAAACTGAATCACTGGTACATTCTGCTTCATGGAAGAACCTTGAAAACATTTTGCTAAGTGAAATAAGTCAGACACAGAAGGACAAATATTGTAGGCTTTTACTTAGAAGTACCTAGAATAGTCAAATTCATGGAGCAAGAAAGTAGAAGAGAGATTATCAGGGCCTGACGATAAGGTGGAATGAGGAGTTCTTTTATTTACTGGGTAATGAGTTTCTATGTGGAGTGATGAAAAGTTCTGGAGATAGCTGCAGTGGTCACACTGAGTCATAAATGTATTGAATGCTACTGAATTGCACACGCGGTCGCTCACGCCTGCAATCCCAGCACTTTGGGAGGCCGAGGCGGGCAGATCATGAGGTCAGGAGATTGAGACCATCCTGGCCAACATGGTGAAATCCCGTCTCTACTAAAAATACAAAAAATTAGCTGGGCGTGGTAGCGGGCGCCTGTAGTCCCAGCTACTCCAGAGGCTGAGGCAGGAGAATCACTTGAACCTGGGAGGCAGAGGTTGCAGTAAGTTGAGATCGCGCCACTGCACTCCAGCCTGGCGCCAGAGTGAGACTTCCCCTCAAAAAAAAAAAAAATTTCAATGGCAAATTTTATGTTAGTATGTGTTACTTCAACACAATTTATAAATGAAAGACAAGACACAATTCCAGTTATTAGAGATGAACGTAACTATATCTGGGATAAAATCATACACTGGATAGGACTGTGCATATTGGTATCTACCTGTAGCTACTCTGGAGTCTGAGGTGGCAAGATCACTTGAACTTAGGAATTAAAATCCAACTGTGGCAACATAGCCAGACCTCACCTCTAAAGAGAATAATAATAAAATAACAATAATACACTGGCTGAAGCCACACATGGTGGCTCATTTCTGTAATTCCAGCTACTTGGGAGGATGGTGTGGGAGGATCCCTTCAGGCCAGGAGTTCAAGACCTGCCTGGGCCACATCGTGAGACCTTGTCTCTAAATAAATTTTAAAACTGAGTACAGTGTGGTGGTGCATGCCTGTTGTCCCAGCAACTTGAAGGCTGAAGTGGGAGAATCACCTGAGCCCAGGAATTTGATGCTTCAGTGAGCCATGATCATACCACTGCATACCAGCCTGGGTGAGAGAGCAAGACCATGACTAAAAAAAAAAAAGAAAAAAAAAGATAGAGAGAATAGCAGTAGAAGGTATTTAAAATGAAACACCCACCAAAAAAAAATGACCAAAAAAATATCAACAGAACATCAATGAGCTGTGTGGTGGTGACTACACAGCTACAAGTAACTTTTTTTTTTTGAGACAGTCTTGCTCTGTTGCCAGGCTGGAGTGCAGTGGCATGATCTTGGCTCACTGCACCCTCCGCCTTCCAGGTTCAAGCAATTCTCTGCCTCAACCTCCTGAGTAGCTGGAATTACAGGTGCCCACCACCATACCTGGCTAATTTTTGTATTTTTGGTAGAGACAGGGTTTCACCATCCTGGCCAGGCTGGTCTTGAATTCTTGGCCTTATGATCCACCTGCCTCGGCCTCCCAAAGTGCTGGGATTACAGCGTGAACCACCGGTGCCCAACCAACAAGTAACTTTTAAAAAATGACCAGAGGCCAGGTGCGGTGGCTCATGCCTGTAATCCCAGAACTTTGGGAGGCCAAGGCAGTTGGGTCACCTGAGGTCAGGAGTTCAAGACCAGCCTGACCAACATGGTGAAACCCTGTCTCTACTAAAAACACAAAATTAGTTGGGTGTGGTGGCCCATGCCTGTAATCCCAGCTATTTGGGAGGCTGAGGCAGAAAAATCACTTGAGGTTGCAGTGAGCTGAGATCATGTCATTGCACTCCAGCCTGGGCAACAAGATGAAACTCCATCTCAAAATAAAATAAATAAATAAATCAGACTGTCAATGAGTTGTATGATGGGACAACTACAAGGACTCCTAAAAAGGCAGGAGGAAACATGGAATAAAAATTTTTGTTAAAAATATATCAGCCATGGCCAGGTGCAGTGGCTCATGCTTCTAATCCAAGCACTTTGGGAGGCCAAGGCAAACAGATCACTTAAGGCCAGGAGTTTGAGACCAGCCTGGCCAACATGGCGAAACCCCATCTCTACTAAAAAATACAAAAATTAGCCAGGTGTGGTGGTGCATGCCTGTAATTCCAGCTACTCCAGAGGCTGAGGCACGATTATCTCTTAAACCTGGGATGTGGAGTTTGCCAGTGAGCTGAGATTGTGCCACTGCACTCCAGCCTGGGTGACAGAATGAGATGCTGTCTCAAAAAAAAAAAAAAAAAATCAGCCACATATTTTCCAAATTGGATGAAAACTATAAACCGTGAAATGCAAGAAGCTCAACAAACCACAAGCACAAAATGTATTAAAAAACCTACACTAAGACACATCATCATCAAACTGCTGAAAGTCAGAGATAATGAAAAAAATTTAAAACTGGAGAAAAAAGACACTTTAACTATAGAGACACAAAGACTGATTACATACTTATTATCAGAAACAATCCAAACCAGAAGACCAGAGAAAAATTTTTAAGAAACTAAAAAAAAATATGCCAACTAAGAATTCTATATTCAGCAAATATCTTTCCAAATAAAGGGAAAATAAATACTTTACTCAGTCATGCTAAAAGTGTTTGTAATCAGCATACTTGCTGATGATTGTCAATTGAATTCCTGGAGCAGAAGAAAAATGTTACCAGATGGAAATCTGTGAAGAATGAAAAGCACCAGAAGTGCTAACTACTTGAGTAAATACAAAGGAGTTTTTGCTATTGTCTATTTTAAAAATAAAAGATCATTGAATCTGTAAAAAAAAAAAAAAAAAAAAAAAAAAGTTGGGGGATAAGAAAAGGAAAGACAAATAGCAATTTATTATGGCATTACACAATTAATATGGAAAGGATCTGCAATAGTCAAACAAATAGCCAAACAATTCTAAGCAGAACAAATGAACAACAAAAAAATTGGAGGACTTAACAATGCTGAATCAAGATAATGTGGCTTTGGCACAAAGACAGATGAATACGTTGATGGAATAGAATCATACCAGAAATATGCTCACACATATGATCCAGTGGTTTAGGATAAAGATTCAATATAATATTGTAGAGTTACACTATGAATTATGAATCTATTTAAAAATAAGAGGTATGTGTATGAAATGTTAAATGAAAATAGCAAGGTGTGTAGCAACATGTATACAATGATCCCATCCTATGTGAATTCTAGTGAACCAGCACTAAGAAGTGGTCTGGCTGGGCGCAGTGGCTCATGCCTGTAATTCCAGCACTTTGGGAGGCCGAGGTGGGTGTATCACCTGAGGCCGGGAGTTCAAGACCAGCCTGACCAACGTGGAGAAATCCCATCTCTACTAAAAATACAAGAAAATTAGCTGGGTGTGGTGGTGCATGCCTGTAATCCCAGCTACTTGGGAGGTTGAGGCAGGAGAATTGCTTGAACCTGGGAGGTGGAGGTTGCGGTGAGCTGAGATGGTGCCACTGCACTCCAGCCTGGGCAAGAAGAGCAAAACTCTGTCTCAAAAAAAAAAAAAAAAAAGAAAAGAAAGAAAAAAAAAATGAAGCGGTGTCACAGAAGGACAGTTTCAGTAATTACACCTAGCAGTTCCAAGGGCAACACTGCCCCCAGGCAACATCTTACCATTTATTTGGAATACATTTCAATATAAGCTATTCTCATGAATACTCTAATGAAACAGTTCTCCAAGGCCCCCAGTGGCCAAGCACTTGTCAAACTCTACAGTTAACCTGCATTCCTTATCTTATTCAAACTCTCAGTGACTTGTGACACAGTTGACCACTGTCCCCATCTTGAAATGCCTTCTCCTGCAAGCTTCCAGGATAGGACACCCACCTATTCTCCCTCCCACCTCACTGGCCTGCCCAGTCTTTTGCAGGCTCTTCCTCTTGCTACGCTCAGAGGTGGACAGCCTCTGGTTTCCTTCTGAACCCTTTTCTTCTGCTATATTTTGTCCGTTACCCTGAAACCAGGTGACCTCTTCTGGAACCAGGGCTTTAACTAGTCTCCATGGCAGGGTGCAGTGGCTCACGCCTGTAATCCCGGCACTTTGGGAGGCCAAGGCAGGCGGGTCATCTGAGGTCAGGAGTTTGAGACCAGCCTGGCTAACATGGTGAAACCCCATTTCTACTACAAATACAAAAACTTATCCAGCTTGGTGGTGCGCACCTGTAATCCCAGCTACTTGGGAGGCTGAGGTAGGAGAATTGCTTGAACCTGGGAGGTGGAGGTTGCAGTGAGTCGAGATTGCGCTATTGCACTCCAGCTTGGGCAACAAGAGTGAAACTCCATCTCTAAATAAATAAATAAATAAATGGTCTCCATATGCTAAGGACTTTCAAAGTTGCATCCAGAACTTTCTCCCAAGCTCCAGACTCCTAGGTCCAATGGCCTGTTCAACACCTCCCTTGTTTGGCTCAAGCTTATCATGGCCAGACACAAATATAACATTTGACTTCCCCTCCAATAATCTTCCTTGAGCCTTCCTCCTCTGAGTAAGAGGCAGCATTCGGGGACTCTGGAAAATCAAATTTATCCTTGACTCTCCTACTCCTTCACTACACAGAAATCCTATAAAACCTATCTCTGCCTGTTTAATTCTGATTTGTTTTCATTTGTTTTTGGTTTTATTCTATTTTGTTTTTCTAAAATTATTATTTGGTTGTTTAAAATTTTTTTATTTTTAATTTTTCCGAGTACATAGTGGTGTATATATATATGGGTCGCATGAGATGTTTTGAAACAAGCATACAATGTCCCATAATCACATCATGGGGAATGATTTATCCTTCCTGGGGCAGAAGAAAAATGTTACCAGATGTAAATCTGTGAATAATGAAAAGCATCAGAAATACTAACTACTTGAGTAAATACAAAGGAGTTTTTTACTATTGTCTATTTTTAGAATAAAAGATCATTGAATTTGTAAAAGAAAAAAAAGTTGGGGGAAAGCATGGGAAAAAATGGGGGAAGCATTTATCCTTTGGGTTACAAACAATCCAATTTTATGCTGTTAATTATTTTAAAGTGCATAACTAGATTACTGTTAACTATAATCATCCTGTTATGTTATCAAACAGTAGGTATTATTTAATCTTTCTATTTTTGTGCCCATTAACCATCCCCACCTCTCCATCACCACCCCACTACTCTTCCCAGCCTCTAGTAACCATCCTACTTTCTATCTCCATGAGTTCAATTGTTTTGAATTTTAGATCCACAAATGAGTGAGAATATGCAATGTTTGTATTTTTGTGCCTGGCTTATTTCATTTAACATAATGATCTCCAGTCACATCCATTTGTTGCAAATGACAGGATCTCATTCTGTTTTTTTAAGGGAAAATAAATTTATTAAGAAAGTGAAGGAATAAAACAATGGCTACTCCATAGGTAGAGCAGCCTCATTCTTTTTTATGGCTGAATAATACTCCATTGTGTATGTATATCGTATTTTCTTTATCCATTTATCTGTTTATGGACACTTAGGTTCCAAATATTAGCTATTGTGAACAGTGCTGCAACAAACACGAAAGTGCAGATGTCTCTTGAATATACTGATTTCCTTTCTTTTGGGTATATACCCAGCAGTGGGATTGCTGGATCATATAGTAGCTCTATTTTTCATTTTTTGAGGAACCTCAAAAATGTTCTCCATAGTGGTTGTACTAATTTACATTCCCACCAGCAGTCCACGATGGTTCCCTTTTTCTGCCTCCTCTCCATCATTTGTTATTGCTTGTCTTTTGAGTATAAGCCATTTTAACTGGAGTGAGATGATATCACACTGTAGTTTTGATTTGGATTTCTCTGAAGATCAATGTTGTTGAGCACCTTTTCATACGCCTGTTTACCATTTGTATGTCTTCTTTTGAAAATGTCAGGCTGGGCCAGGCGCAGTGGCTCACGCCTGTAATCCCAGCACTCTGGGAGGCCGAGGCGGGCGGATCACGAGGTCAGGAGATTGAGACCGCGGTGAAACCCCGTCTCTACTAAAAATACAAAAAAAAAAAAAAAAATTAGCTGGGCGCAGTGGCAGGCGCCTGTAGTCCCAGCTACTTGGGAGGCTGAGGCAGGAGAATGGCGTGAACCCGGGAGGCGGAGCTTGCAGTGAGCCGAGATCGCGCCACTGCACTCCAGTCTGGGCGACAGAGCGAGACTCCGTCTCAAAAAAAAAAAGAAAAGAAAAGAAAAGAAAATGTCAGGCTGGGCGTGGTGGCTCACACCTGTAATCCTAGCACTTTGGGAGGCCTAAGCGGGTGGATCACCTGAGGTCAGGAGTTCAAGACCAGCCTGACCAATATAGTGAAATCTCGTCTCTACTAAAAATACAAAAATTAGCCAGGCATGGTGGCTTGCTCCTGTAATCCCAGCTACTTAGGAGACTGAGGCAGGAGAAGTGCTTGAACCCGAAAGGCAGAGGTTGCAGTGAGCTGAGACTGCACCACTGCACTCCAGCCTGGGTGACATAGCAAGACTCCATCCCAAAAAAAAAAAAAAAAAAAAAAAAGGCTATTCAAATGTTTGTACCATTTTTAATTGGATTATTAGATTTTTTCCTTTAGAGCTGTTTGAATTTCGTATATGATGTGGTTATTAATCTCTTATCAGATGAGTAGTTTGCAAATATTTTCTCCCAATCTGTGTATTGTTTCTTCACTTTGTGGATTGTTTCCTTTACTGTGCAGAAGATTTTTAACTTGATGTAATCCCATTTGTTCATTTTTGCTTTGGTTGCCTGTGCTCATCAGGTATTACTCAAGAAATCTTTTCCCAGACCAATGTCTTGGAGAGTTTCCTCATTGTTTTCTTGCAGTAGTTTCCTAGTTTGAGGTCTTAGATATAAGTCTTTAATCCATTTTGATTTTATTTTTGTGTGTGGTGAAAGGTAGGGGTCTAGTTTCATTCTTCTGTATATAAACATCCAGTTTCCACAGCACCATTTATTGAAAAGACTGTCTTTTCCACAGTGTATGTTTTTGGCACCTTTGTCAAAAATGAGTTCACTGTGAGTGTGTAGATTTGTTTCTGGATTCTCTATTCTGTTCCAATGATCTATGTGTCTATTTTTATGCCAGTACCATGCTGTTTGGATTACTATAGCTCTGTAGTATAATTTGAAGTCACGTGATGTAATTCCTCCAGTTTTATTCATTTCACTTAGGATGGCATTGGCTATTCTGGGTCTTTTATGGTTCCATATAAATTTTAGAATATTTTTTTCTGTTTCTGTGAAAATTGTCCTTGGTATTTTGTTAGGGATTGCATTGAGTCTATAGATTGCTTTGGGTAGTATGAGCATCCTAAAAATATTGATTCTTCCAATCCATGAACATGGAATATCTTTGCATTTTTTTGGTGTCCTCTTCAATTTCTTTCATCAATGTTTTTATAGTTTTCATTATAGAGATCTATCACTTCTTTGGTTAAGTTCATTCCTAGGTATTTAATTTTATCTGTGGCTATTATAAATGGGATTACTCTTTGGATTTCTTTTTCAGATTGTTCTCTGTTGGCATACAGAAATGCTACTGACTTTTGTATGTTGATTTTTTTATCCCACAACTTTACTAAATTTGTTCACAGCTCTAATAGTTTTTTATAGTCTTTGGGTTTTTCCAAATAAAAGAACATATCATCTGCAAACAAAGATAATTGGATTTCTTCCTTTGCAATGTGGATGCCCTTAATTTCTTTCTTTCTGTCTTTCTTATTATCTGCTCCAGCTAGGACTTTCAGTACTTTGTTGAATAACAGCAATGAAAGTGGCATCTTTGTCATGTTCTAGATCTTAGAGAAGACTCAATTTTTCCCCCATTCAGTATGGTACTAGCTGTGGGTCTAGTTATTATGTTGATGTATGTTCCTTCTAAACTCAATTTTTTGAGGGCTTTTGTCATTGAGGGATGTTTAATTTTATCAAATGCTTTTTGAGTATTAATTGAAATGATTATTTGTTTTTTGTCCTTCATTCTGCTGATACGATGTATTCTGTTGATTGATTTAAGTATATCAAACCAACCTTGCATCCCAAGGATAAATCCCACTTGGTCATGATGAATAATCTTTTTCATGTATTGTAGAATTCAGTTTGCTAGTATTTTATGGAGGATTTTTGCATCAATCTGATCAGAGATATTGACCTGTAGTTTCTTTTTCTGATGTTTTTTCTAGTTTTGGTGTCAGAGTAATACTGGCCTTGTAGAATGGGTTTGGAAGAATTTCCTTCTCTTTTTTTTTTGAAATAGTTTGAGTAGGATTGGTATTAGCTCTTCTTTAAATGTTTGGTAGAATTCACCAGTGAAGCCACTGGGTTCTGGGCTTTTTTTTTCCTGGGAGAATTTTTATTACAGCTTCAATCTCCTTACTTGTTATTGATTTGTTCAGGTTTTGGGTTTCTTCATGGTTCAATCTTGGTAGGTTGTATGTGTCTAGGAATTTGTCCAATTTATTGGCATATAATTGCTATAGTAGCCACTAATGATCCTTTGAATTTCTGTGGTATCAGTTGTAATGTCTCCTTTTCCATATCTTATTTTATTTATTTGGATCTTCTCTCTTTTTTTCTTAGTGTGTCTAAAAGTTTGTCAATTTTGTTTAATGTTTCAAAAAACTAACATTTTGTTTTATTGATCTTTTGTGCTGTTTTCATTTCAATTTCATTTATTTCTGCTCTGATATTTATTATTTATTTTGTTCTACTGATATTGGATTTGGTTTGCTCTTGCTTTTCTAGTTTGTTAAGATGCATTTTGTTTATTTGCAGTTTCTCTTTTTTGACTTATAGTTTATAAACTTATAGCTATAAACTTCTCTGTCAGTACTGCTTTTGCCATATCTTATAGGTTTTGTATGTTTCCATTAGGATTTTTTTCTAGAAAGTTTTCAAATTTTCTTCTTAAAGTCTTTTTTGACTCACTGGTCATTCAGGAGCATACTCTTAATTTCCATTTATTTGTCTAGTCTCCAAAATGCCTCATTATTGATTTTTAGTTTTATTCCATTGTGGCCAGAGAAGATGCTTGATACTATTTTAATTTTTTGAATGTTTTAAGACTTGTTTTTTGACCTAACATATGGTCTATTTTTTTAGAATAATCTATATGCTGAGGGAAATAATGTGTATTCTGCAGCCATTCGATGAAATGTTCTGTAAACATCTATTAGGTCCATTTGGTCTACAGTGCAGACTAATTCTGATGTTTCTTTGTGGATTTTCTATCTAGAAGATCTGTCCAATATTGAAAGTGGGGAGTTGAAGTCTCCACTATTATTGTATTGGTGTCTATCTCTCTCTTTAGCTCTAATAATATTTCCCTTATATATCTGGGTGCTCCAGTGCTGGGTGCATATGTATTTAAAATTGTTAAATCCTCTTGATAAATTGATCCCTTTATCATTATATAGTGACCTTCTTTGTCTCATTATAGTTTTTGTCTCGAAATCTATTTTATCTGATATAAGTATATCTACTCCTGGTCTTTTTTTTGTTTCCATTGGCATGTCATGTCTATCTTTTTCCATTACTTGATTTTCAGTCTATGTGTGTCTTTACAGGTGAGGCATGTTTCTTGTAGGCAACAGATCATTGGATTTTGCTTTTTTATTCATTTAGCCAGTCTATGTCTTTTTATTGGAGAGTTTAGTCTATTTACATTCAATGTTATTTTTGGTAAGGACGGACTTAATCCTGCCATTTTTTCATTTGTTTTCTGGTCTTCTCTTCCTTCTTTCCTCTTTTTCTGTCTTCCTTTTTGTGAAGGTAATTTTTTTCTAATGGTAGAATTTAATTTCTTGCTTTTTGTTTTTTATGTATCTGTTGTACCTTTTTTAAAATTTAAGGTTAGCACGAGGCTTGCAAACACTATCTTAGAACCCATTATTTTAAACTGATGACAACTTAACAGTGATTGTATAAACAAACAAGAGAAAAGAAAACTCATGAAAACTCTACACTGTCCCCCACTTTAAAACTTTTTGTTGTTTCTATTTATATCTACTGTACTGCCCATGTCTTAAAAATTATAGTTATTATTTTTTGAGTGATTCATCTTTTAGTTTTTCTACTTAAGATTAGGACACACACCACAATTACAGTATTATAATATTAATATTTTGTGTTTTTCTATGTACTTACTACTACCAGAGACATTTTTACCGTCAGAGGATTTCTTATTGCTCATTAACATCCTTTTCTTTCTAATAGAAAAACTCCCTTTAGTATTTCTGGTGGGATAGTCTGGTGTTCATGAAATCCCTTAGCTTTTGTTTGTCTTGGAAAGCCTTTGTTTCTCCTTCATGTTTGAAGGCCATTTTCACCAGATATACTACTTTAGGGTAGAAGTTTTTTCCTTCAGCACATTTAAAATATGGCCATGACACTGTCTCCTGGCCTGCAAGGTTTCCCTTAAAAAGTCTTCTGCCAGACATTGGAATTCCATTGTGTTTTATTTGTTTCTTTTCTCTTGATGCTTTTAGGATCCTTTCTTTACACGTGATCTTTGGGAGTTTGATTATTAGATGCCTTGAGGTATTCTTCCTTGGGTTAAATCTGCTTGGTGTTCTACAACCTTCTTGTACTTGGATATTGATATCTTTCTCTAGGTTTGGGAAGTTCTCTGTTATTAAATCTTTGAATAAACTTTCTACCCCTATCTCTTTCTCACCCTCCTCTTTAAGGCTAATAACTCCTAGATTTGCTTTTTTGAGGCTGTTTCCTAGATCTTATAGGTGTGCTTCATTCTTTTTTATTCTTTCTTTTGTCTCCTCTGACAGTATTTTCAAGTAGCCTATCTTCAAGCTCACTAATTCTTCCTTCTGCTTGATTAATTCTGCTGTTAAGAGGCTATGATACATTCTTCAATATGTCAATTGCATTTTTCAGCTCAAGATTCCTGCTTGATTCTTTTTTTTTTTTTTTTTTCGAGACAGAGTCTCACTGTGTCACTCAGGCTGGAGTGCAGTGGTGCCATCTCGGCTCACTGCAAGCTCCACCTCCCAGGTTCATGCCATTCTCCTGCCTCAGCCTCCTGAGTAGCTGGGATCACAGGCACCCGCCCACATGCCCGGCTAATTTTTTGTATTTTCAGTAGAGACGGGGTTTCACCGTGTTAGCCAGGATGGTCTCGATCTCCTGACCTCGTGATCCACCTGCCTCAGCCTCCCAAAGTGCTGGGATTATAGACGAGAGCCACCGTGCCCGGCCTCATACAAGAGTTTTGATTAATTCAGATAGTTGCCAGTATTTGTTATTTTGTTTTTCTTAGGTAGTAGCAAAATAATGAAGGTGAGGGTGTGTGGATGTCATTGCGGTTTTGATCTGCATTTCCCTAACCATGATAGATGTTGAACATCTTTATGTGATTATCATGCATTTGTATACTTCATTAGAGGAATGTCTATTCAATTCCCTAACATATTTTTCAACGTAATTGTATTTTACCCAGCATGGGCTGCTGAAACAAAATACCAAGTACTGAGGGTATTAACCCACCAACTTTTAATTCTTACTGTACAAGAAATTATTAAGTAAGTCCAAGGTCAACATAATGGCAGATTCAGTGCCTGGTAAGGGTCTGTCTGCTTCATGGTACAAACAAGGCTGTCATGTCATTGAGTTCTCATATGGTGAAGAGCAAAAGAAAGCTACCTAGGGAACCTTATAAGCCCATTCATAAGGGACTACCCTCATGATCTCATCTAATTCTAACTACCTCCCTGAGATCCCATATTTTCATTCCATACATTAGGAAGTAAGGCTTCAACACTTGAATTTCAGGAGACAATAATTTTCTACCCTGCCTCCCCAAATTTATATCCCTACATGCAAAATACATTTATTTCATTTCAACAGCATCGAAAGTCTTGAGTCAGTCCACAATTAGCTGTAAAGCCTAAACTCAAACTCAATTAAATATCATCTGAATCAGATATGAGTGAGAGTTGAGGTAACATTCATCCTGAGGCAACATTCTTTTCCAAATGTGAGCCTTAGAAAACAAACCGGTTGTGTGCCCTAGTGTTGAGACAGGCTTAGGAAAAGCACTTCTATTTCAAAGAAGAGAAATATGAAAGGAGGAAGTGGTCAGAGTTCCCAAGCAAGCCAAAAACCGAGAAGGTAACCTTCGTGTAAGAATAATCCTCTTTGGGCCGGGCACAGTGGCTCACGCCTGTAATCCCAGCACTTTGGGAGGCCGAGGCGGGCGGATCACGAGGTCAGGAGATCGAGACCATGCTGGCTAATGTGGTGAAACCCCATCTTCACTAAAAATACAAAAAATTAGCCGGGCGTGGCAGTGGGTGCCTGTAGTCCCAGCTACTGGGGATGCTGAGGCAGGAGAATGGCGTGAACCCGGGAGATGGAGCTTGCAGTGAGCCGAGATCGCACCACTGCACTCCAGCCTGGGAGACAGCAAGACTCTGTCTCAAAAAAAAAAAAAAAAAAGAATAATCCTCTTTGACTCGACATTCTGGAAAAGAGATTGATGGGAAAGGCTGTCTGACATGATCAAGGATGACTGAAAAACTTACACAAAAGCAAAGACAAATCTTTACTAACAAGGAACTCAAAAGATCTTCTGAAATCCTCTACAACGACAACAATAATGACATTATGATGATGTAGAAGATTTAGAAGATGCAGAGCCATTGATTGGGACCTGAACACATTGCTGCAGTTTTTCAACAGGCAGAGGTGTTAAAGATTATTATCCTCAAGTAAGATCCCTCAGTGGGGCAAAGTCTCCACCTCACCTGAGTAATTACAACATGCCTACAAACACATCTGATGATTCAAAGAAATAAAGGAATAAGATTCGTATAACAATGTTTCTAACTAAGCATTTGCATATATGAAAACTGAACCCTCAGTACTTATAGATCTTCAGCCCTCAAGCCAAACAGATCCTGACTGTATTATTTAGCCTCCTCCAAAGAGTCAACATCTGCAATCAGAACCTTGTTCTTGTAACATAGATGATTGTTCTGATGTTCTGTCAGAAGATTCCATTTAACGTGGTCTCTCACTACTTATCTACAATACCACATGTCTAGCCACCTCAACAAATCACAATGTTAGGCACCATACAGTGATCATCATCACTATCACTATACCTCGGTAATCAAGAGAGACAAACTAGGATTTTGCTGAATATTAACATACCCTTTCATGTCAATTCTCAAAAGGAATCTGTGTGTATTGAAGGAAATTGTAACTTTCTGGCTGACATGTACTATTTAGGGAGGCCTGTGATGGTTGCCCTGTACTGAATAAGTATGGACTTTTTCCTCAATAATTCCCTAAGCAATATAATAACTATTTACATAGTATTTACATGCATGAAGTATTATAAATAATCTAAAAATGATTTACAGTGTACAGGAGGATGTGCATAGGTTACATGCAACTATGTCATTTTCAAAAAGGGACTTTAGCATCTGTGGATTCAGGTGTCCTTGGGAGGTGATAGAACCAATCTCTTGAATATATCAAGAGATAACTATATTCAAAATAAATGGAAACTACTTGTCTTTATAACATCTTTATATTCATAGGGCTTATCTCCAATGTGAATTCTTCCTCATATCTTAAATAAAATAAGACTAGCAAATGCTTCTCCCACATTCCATACATTTAGAGGGTTTCTCTTTAGTGAGTCCTTTTATGTCCATTAAAGTAAGTGGGAGAACTGAATGCTTTTCCACATCCCTTACATTCATACAGCTTCTCTCCAGTGTGAATTTTTTCATGTATACAAAGGGAACTGAAAACACTGAAGGCTTTACCAAATTGTGTACATTCATGGTTTTGTTTCCAGTGAGTTCTTTCTTGCCTTAGGAGGGAAAAGGACAAAAACAAAATGCTTTCTTACACTCCTTACGTTCATGGAGTTTCTTTCCAGTGTGAGTCCTTTAATGGTTTCAAAAAGAACAGACATCGCTAAAGGCTTTCCCACATTTACATTTACAGTGTTTCTCCCCAGTGTGTGTCCTTTTATGTCTTTGTAGAAAACTAGAAGAATCAAGGGTTTTCTCACATACCTTGCATGTCTGAGATCCATCTCCAGTGTGCGTTTTCATGTGTCTTTGAAAGCTTGTGTGTGAAAGAAGCCTTTCCCACATTGCTTACATTTATAGGGTTTCTCTTCAGTGTGAGTTCTTTCATGTCTTTGAACTAAACTGAGATAATGAAAGCTTTTCCCACATATCTTACATTTATGATTTCTACTTCCAGTGTATGTTCTTGTGTGTCTTTGAAAGCCTTTGAGATGATAAAATGCTTTTACACATTGCTTACATTCATAGGGTTGTTTTCCAGTATGAGCCTTTTCAAGTATTTGAGTGTAACAGAAACAACTGAAGGCTTTCTCACATTGTTTGCATTTATAAGGTTTCTCTCCAGTGTAAGTTCTTTCATGTCTTTGAAATGGTCTGTGAGAATTGAAGCCTTTCCCACATATCTTACATTTATGAGGCCTATCTCCACTGTGCATTCTCATGTGTGTTTGAAAACTTCTGAGATGATTAAGTGCTTTCTCACATTCCTTACAGTCACTAAGTTTCTTTCCAGGGTAAGGCCTTTAATGTATTCAAAGGAAGTGGCAATAACTGGAGGCTTTCTCACGTTGTTTATGTTTATGTGGCTTCTCTCCATATTCCTGATACTCACGTGGCTTGTGTTGAGCATGAGCTCTATGGTAGCAATTAAGACAAACGACCCATGCTGACTTCTTCACACACACTGCTTTCACATGGTTTTGCTCAAGGGAGACTTTTTTTTTTTTATTGAGACGGAGTTTCATTCTTGTTGCCCAGGCTGGAGTGCAATGGCCGATCTTGGCTCACTGCAACCTCTGCTTCCCGGGTTCAAGGGATTCTCCTGCCTCAGCCTCCCGAGTAGCTGGGATTACAGGCATGTGCCACCACACCCAGCTAATTTTGTATTTTTAGTAGAGACGGGGTTTCTCCATGTTGGTCAGGCTGGTCTCGAACTCCCGATCTCAGGTAATCTGCCTGCCTCGGCCTCCCAAAATGTTGGGATTACAGGCGTGAGCCACCAAGCCCGGCCTCAAGGGAGATTTTTGTTGTTCACAATACCACCTGGAATCTGGCTGAAAGTTTCTCCAAATTATCTACCTCCTTTACTTTCACAGAATCAGTCTACCATATGACATCTGTAAAAACAGAGAAGTACAATTACTACAGGTTTGTTTATAAGTGTTTTTTATATATATTAATAGGTCTTAAATTTACATTGTTAACATTATCATGCAAAGCTTAGGTGTCATGCCCTGTTTGAACATGAACGGAGTGAATGCTGTGCAAGATAACTCAACTGCGGCTATCATCGGAACAGTAATATTCACATAGGAATTCTTAGTACTGTTTTCCAAGGAAATTATTTTGCAGACACACTTAATAGCTATGTCCCATTTAAGTATGTTTTCGAAGAAAATTTTCTAAGAGTGAATAAATTTAAGCCAGGATTATTCTTTTTTTTTAATTTTTTTTTTTTTGCTTGTTTTAAAAATTTCCTGTCTTTTTTTTTGGACGGAGTCTTGCAATCTCGCCTGGGCTGGAGTGCAATGGCACTATCTCGGCTGACTGCAACCTCCGCCTCCCAGGTACATGCAATTCTCCTGCCTCAGCCTCCCAAGTACCTGGGATTACAGGTGTACACCACCACACCTGGCTAATTTTTTGTATCTTTAGTAGAGATGGGGTTTCACTATGTTGGCCAGACTGGTCTCGAATTCCTGACCTCGTGAACTGCGCCCCACCCTCCCACCCTTTCAAAGTGCTGGAATTACAGGCATGAAAAATTTCCTGTCACTTTAAGAATTATTCCAAAGACATATCTTTCTCTTCCTAGGGCAAATTACCTTAGATTTCTTCTGCGAATTTTGTACTAATCTTTATTGTTTTGGTCTTCCCATTTCATTCCTAAAATGTAGACCCAGAAGAATAACTATATACTATTATAAAATTATATTAAGGCCAGGCACGGTGGTTCACGCCTGTAGTCAATCCTAGCACTTTGGGAGGCCGAGGCAGGTGGATTGTCTGAGCTCAGGAGTTCGAGACAAGCCTGGGCAACACAGTGAAACCCTGTCTCTACTAAAAAATACAAAAAAATATTAGCCGGGCATGGCGGCATGCGCCTGTAGTCCCAGCTACTTGGGAGGCTGAGGCAGGAGAATCACTTGAACCCAGGAGGCGGAAGCTGCAGTGAGCCGAGATTGTGTCACTACACTCCAGCCTGGGTGACAGAGCAAGACTCCATCTCAAAAAAATAAAAAATAAAAAATAAAAATAAAATTATATTAAAAATGTAAGATTTTATGTAGACTGCAGTTAGGGATGATTTATTCACCAAACCACAGTTGACTCTTCAACAACACAGGTTTGAACTACATAAATCTCCTTACATACAAATTTTCTTCAGTATCTGCTACTACTGAGACAGCAAGACCAACCCCTCCTCTTATTTGGCCTACTCAATGTGAAGACAATAAGGATGACAACATTTATGATGCTCCACTTCTACTTAATGAAATAGTAAATATAGTTTTTTCTCCTTGTGATTTTCTAATTAACATTTTTCTCTGCCTTAGTTTATTGTGAGAAAACAATAAGTAATGCATATGACATATAAAATATGTGTTAACTGAATGTTTATCTTCCCAGTAAGGC
Source organism: Pongo abelii (assembly GCF_028885655.2). NCBI lineage: Eukaryota > Metazoa > Chordata > Mammalia > Primates > Hominidae > Pongo > Pongo abelii. The sequence continues at coordinate 11,798,388 of NC_072005.2, forward strand.
TTCTGGTCAACAGTAGGCTATTAGTAGTCAAGTTGTGGAGGAGAAAAAGTTATTTGAAGATTTGTGACTGCATTGAGGGCTGGTGCCCCTAATCCCTGCATTGTTCAAGGGTCAAACATATTTCCTTTATATTCCAAATCTTTGAACAGCATTGGTGACCAAGAAACAAATATCCGTAATTGACTAAGTAAAGACATGATGTCACCCTTACCTATACAGTCTAGGTTCCTGATGGTTTCCCGTAGCACATCTCTGTAGAGACTCTTCTATGATGGACCCAGCAAAGCCCACTCCTGCCAGGTAAAAGTTCACAGCCACATCCTCAAAGGCCACTGAGTCCTGAAACACCCTACATGTGCAGAGGAGGAAAGCTGAAACTGACAGCACTGGGAATCTGTACTCACTACATAAATGTCACATGATGCTGTGGTGTCCAAACACTTATGCAACGACATGGTAATCCAACTCTTACCCTCTTTCTAAACTCATTTTCTCCCAGAATGCAATTCTAATGCTAGAATTAAATGTGTTTGGTAAAATAACAGTCGAATTATAAAATGCCACTCCTTGGTGAGTTAAAGGAGTGTCATTTATTGCCTAGATCACCCCTAATACCTATGTGTACAGGATGTTTGTAATTCCTGATGTGACAAAGTCCTCCTACCTATTGGGCAGAAGAGTTAATATCAGCAGTCCTGAGACTGCATATTGTTACAAATGTTTGCTCACAAAGTTGAACCTTTCACTATACCTAGAAACTGAATTTAGTTAGGGGGCTTCACCAACATAACCAATAATGGAGGAAGAATGTCCCTAAACTATGAAAAAATATGGTAGCTGCTGAACTCCTATGTTCCCACTGAGAGTTCAGAATTTTGTGATATGCTTGGCAGAGGGAGCATACCTGATCATTCACTACTAGGTTTTTTGTTTATTTGTTTTTGTTTTTGTTTTTGTTTTTACACAGAGTCTCGCTCTGTCTCCAGGCTGGAGTGCAGTGGCGCAATCTCTGCTCACTGCAACCTCCGCCTCCCGGGTTCAAGCGATTCTCCTGCCTCAGCCTCCTGAGTAGCTGGGATTACAGGCGCACACCACCATGCCCAGCTAATTTTTGTATTTTTAGTAGAGACGGGGTTTCACCATGTTGGCCAGGATGGTCTCGATCTCTTGACCTTGTGATCCGCCCACCTCAGCCTCCCAAAGTGCTGGGATTACAGGAGTGAGCCACCACACCCGGCCATTCACTGCTAGGTTTGAATGTTTGTTCCCTCCAAAATGCTTGTTGAAACATAATTCCCAATGTGGCACTAATGAAAGGTGAGGCCTTTAAGAGGTGAGTAGATCTTAAGAGTTCAGACCTCATAAATAAATTAATCCATTCATGAATTCATGGCTTACTGAATTAATGAGTTATCTCAGGAGTGGGACTGATGGCCGTATTAAAAAAGAAGGGAACCGAGCTACCACATTCAGCCCATTCTCCATGTGATACCTTCAACCACCTAGAAACTCTGCACAGTCCCCATGACCAAGAAGGCTTTCACCAGATGAAGCCCTCTTACTTGCTAGGTTCCAGAACTATAATAAATAAATATTTTTTTTGTTTTTTGGCTTTTTTTAAGATGGACTCTCGCTTTGCTGCCCAGGTGGGAGTGCAGTGGCACGATCTCGGCTCACTGCAACCTCTGCCTCCTGGGTTCAAGCAATTCTCCTGTCTCAGCTTCCTAAGTAACTGGGACTACAGGTACATGCTACCACACTTGGATAATTTTTGTATTTTTAATAGAGACAAGGTTTCACTATGTTGGCCAGGCTGGAAGAAATATTGTTTTTTAAACAAATTACTCAGCTTCTAGTATTCTGTTATAAGCAACAGAAAACATACTAGGATAAGCATGAAAAAACCACTCAGCACTGGGTCTCTTACGAACTTTTTTTGGTAGATAACATTTCCCACATTTTGTCACAACTTGTTACTTAAGGGATAAAGCCCATCCAATCTGAATACATTATAGGAAAATATTTGGAAGGTGGCATCTGCTTTCCTCTAGACCAAATTCAGTTAAGTATGACAAAAGACTAATGAAAGATGTCTCACTATCCCAATGGGAAACTTAAGCTTTTTATTGGGTAATTACAAAGGAGAATAAAGAAGGAAAAAGACTGCACATGTTCACGCCTGTAATCCCAGCACTTTGGGAGGCTGAGGCGAGTGAATCACCTGAGGTTGGGAGTTCAAGAGCAGCCTGACCAACATGGAGAAACCCCATATCTACTAAAAATACAAAAAATTAGCCGGGCATGGTGGCGCATGCCTGTAATCCCAGTTACTCGGGAGGTTGAGATAGGAGATTCGCTTGAAGAACCTGGGAGGTGGAGGTTGCGGTGAGCTGAGATCACGCCATTGCACGCCAGCCTGGGCAACAAGAGCGAAACTCCATCTCAAAAAAAAGAAAAAAGGAAAAAACTCAATATCACCTCTCATAAATATCTATGCTAGTCCCTAAATCCCTAAAACAGTTGTTTTAATAGTGAACAAAAATTACATTAGCAAATCTAGTAGGAATCACAAATGTCTAAAAGTGAGAAAAATGTTGGAACAGAAACACGAAATCTTGCCTGAAATACATATAGGATTCAAGGGTGAAATATGCAAGACACTATACTATTAATCGAGAGATAAACAAATAGAAATAGGAATGTGAATAATGGTAGGAAAGCCTAGCAGAGTTTTTAAAATTTCTTCTTATTCTAATCTTTCCTCCACTTCAGTGTCAGTCTTGAGGACAACAGCCTAGGTTCCCAGTGTGAGATCCTGGTAACCGATTCTAAAGAGAGCAGATCAGATTTAATGTGCAAATGATTGCCTTTGTATGTTACAATCTGTTTTGGGCCTACCCAGAGGTCTCAAACAAGGCTATTTTCTCTGTTTCATCTATGTTGGAAGCCAATTAGAATCAACATTAGCAGGAACATCTTAAAAATTTTACGAAATACATAAAAAGCCTGCAACTGCATTGGACTACAGATTATGATTAAGACATACACTGACCATCTAATGGTCAGGAAGAAAAGCTGGAGAGAAAATTTACCTCAGAAATTGGGATATTCAAAAGCTCCCAAATTAGCCAGGCATGGTGGCATGTCCCTACAAGCTCAGCTATTTGGGAAGCAGATGCAGAAGGATCACTTGAGCCCAGGAGTTCGAGGCTGTAGTGAGCTATAATTGTGCCACTGCACTCCAGCCTGGGTAACAGAGCAAGACCCTATAAAAATAAATAAATAAATAAGTATAATTAATTACTTATTTAAAATAAAATAAAGCACCCAGTTATAGGAGGTAGTTTCCTGAGACCTGGAAAAAAAAAAAAAAAAAAAAAGCACCAGGGTATACTGAGGAATTAAGAAAGCCCCATGCAGTCAAAGGAAAAAAAAACACGTTTTCACAAAAGACCCAAGACCATCGTTTTCAGATGTGGCAGATCTTGAGGCTTGGTTAAACAGAAAGAGAAGGGTGAAGCAGAGCTTTAAGCAGCTGGGCTAAGGATTCGAGGAATTCTCCAGCTCAGATCCATTCACAGAGACTGACAGAGGTCAATTTTTTGCTTATTGCATTTTCTCCTTTTCTTTTAGTTTCTGGCATTGTCAAAACACTGGGTGAATATAAGCTAAGGGAACAGAGACTTCAGTGACTACACTGGACAGGGAATACAGTCTCTATAAATACACTTCTGAAATAAACAAGATTACCAAACAAATAAGCAATTACAGCCTTCAGTGAACATAAATAGCATAAAAAAGAAGGGGGAGAATTTGATTTACAGAGTTACTCTTCTTATAATATTCAAATGTCTAGTTTTAACCTTTATTTTAGGTTCCAGGGTACAGATGCAGTTTTTTTATATAGATGAACTTGTGTCATGGGAGTTTGGTGTACAGATTATTTCATCACCCAGGTACTAAGCATGATACCTGAAAGTTATTTTTTCTTATCCTTTTCCTCCTCCCACCCTTAAGTAGGCCCCAGTGTCTGTTGTTCCCTTCTTTGTGTTCACATGTTCCCATTATGTAACTCCCACTTATTAAGTGAGAACATGTGATATTTGGTTTTCTGTTCCTGTGTTAGTTTGTTAAGGACAATAGCCTCCAGCTCCAGCCAAGTTTCTGCAAAGGCGTAATCTTGTTCTTTTTTACGGCTGCATAGTATTTCTTGGTGTATATGTGCCAAATGTTCTTTATTCAGTCTATTGTTAATAGGCATTTAGGTTGATTTCATATATTTGCTATTGTGAACAGTGCTGCAATGAACATAGGTGTGCATGTGTCTTTATGGTAGAATGATTCATATTCCTTTGGGTATGTGGATCCAATACCCATTTACTGGGGTATTGGATTGCTGGGTCAAATGGTAATTCAGTTTTTAGTGCTTTGAGGAATCACCACACTGCTTTCCATAATGGTTGAACTAAAACTCCCACCAGCAGAGTATAAGCATTCCCTTTTCTCCACAACCTTGCCAGCATCTGTTATTTTTTGACTTTTTATTAATGGCCATTCTAACTGGTGTGAAATGGTATCTCATTGTGGTTTTGATGTGCATTTCTCTAATGATTAGTGATATTGGGCATTTTTTTTTTCATTTGCTTGTTGATTACATGCATGTCTTCTTTTGAAAAGTGTCTTTAATCCATCTTGAGTTGATTTTTGTATATGGTTTAAGAAAGGGGTTCAGTTTCAATCTTTTGCATATGGCTAGCCAGTTATCCCAGCACCATTGATGAGTCCTTCCCCACTGCTTGTTTTTGTCAGTTTTGTGAAAGATCAGATGGTTGAAGGCGTGCAGCATTATTTCTGGGCTCTCTATTCTGTTCCATTGGTAATGTGTCAGTTTTTGTAAAAATATCATGCTGTTTTGGTTACTGTAGCCCTGTAGTATATAGTTTGAAGTCTGGTAGCATGATGCCTCCAGCTTTGTTCTTTTTGCTTAGGATTGCCTTGACTATTTGGGATTTTTTAAGTTATTTTTTTCCAAGAACCAACTCTTGCATTTGCTGATCTTTTGCATGTTTTTTTGTATCTCAATTTCCTTCAGTTTAGCTCTGATTTTGGTCATTTTAGCTCTGATTTTGGTCATTTCTTGTCTTCTGCTAGCTTTGGGATTCGTTTGCTCTTGCTTCTCTAGTTCTTCTAGTTGTGATGTTGGGTTATTAATTTCAGATCTTTCTTTTTGATTTGGGCAGTTAGTGCTATAAATTTCCATCTTAACACTTCTTTAGCTGTGTCCCAGAGATTCTGGTATGTTGCATCTTTCTTCTCAGTTTCGAAGAATTTCTTGATTTTGGTGTTAATTTCATTATTTACTCAGAAGTCATTCTGAACCAGGTCATTTAATTTTGACATAATTGTATGGTTTGGGGAGATCTTCTTAGTCTTGATTTCTATTTTTATTGCACTGTGGTCTGAGAGTGCAGTTGATATGATTTTGCAAATGTTACATGGCGGCAGGCAAGAGAGCATGTACAGGGAAACTGCCCTTTATAAAGCCATCAGATTTCATGAGACTTATTCACTATCACGAGAACAGCGTGGGAAAACCGCCCCCATGATTCAATTACCTCCCGCTGGATCATTCCCACGACATGTGGGGATTATGGGAGCTACAATTCAAAATGAGATTTGGGTGAATAAGTCTCATGAGATCTGATGGCTTTATAAAGGGCGGTTCCCCTGCACATGGTCTCTTGCCTGCTGCCACGTAACATTTGCTTTTGCTTCTCCTTTGCCTTCCACCATGATTGTGAGGCCTCCCCAACCATGCTGAACTGTGAGTCAATTAAACCTCCTTTTCTTTGTATCGCCATGGGTGCCAGCTCCCAGTTCATAATGCTTTTTTTTGTTTGCTTTTAAATAGAGATGGAGGTTTCACCACATTGCCCAGGCTGGTCTTGAGCTCCTGAGCTCAAGCAATCCACCCACCTCAGCCTCCCAAAGTGGTGGGATTGCAGGCATGAGCCATGATGCCTGGCCTCATAATGCTTTTATATCTGGTATTCTTCATAAAAATATGAAGATGAATGTTTTCAAATTCAAAGTCTAATGTCTCAGCCTTTGATTGAAGCATTTAATTCAATAACATTTAAAGGCTTGATGGAGGGAGCATTATTTCCACACTGTGTTTAGGAGACAGGAGGGAAAATTGAACTCCCAGAGTTAAATCCATTAGTGCCCCTGGATCATCCCCAGGTTCTGATCCACCCTAGGGCTCCATTTCAGGAATGATCGTCTGGCCTCCTAGCTTTGGAATATTTTTGGCCTCCTGAAAGGGGTTGACTTGTGAACTGTGGATGCAGCAGGCTGCTTATCTGAGCTAGTTCAAGTTTTTGCTTTATAAAATATTGCCGCCATATAATTCCAGTTTTTCCACACATTTAACAATTTTCTTTTTTTCTTTTTTCTTTTTCTTTTTTTTTTTTTTTTGAGACGGAGTCTCCCTCTGTCTCGCCCACTCTCTCACTGCAGCCTCTGCCTTCCGGGTTCAAGCGATTCCTCTGTCTCAGTCTCCTGAGTAGCTGGGACTACAGGCGTGTGCCACCACATCCGGCTAATTTTTGTATTTTAGAGACGGGATTTCACCATGTTGGCCAGACTGGTCTCGAATTTCTGACCTCAGGTGATCCACCTGCCTCGGCCTCCCAAAGTGCTGGGATTACAGGTGTGAGCCACCGCACCCGGCATTGTTGGGGTGTTTTTATCTTCTGCACTGAAAATTAGTAGATTGAGACACAAGGTGGGAGAAAGGCTTGGCCTGTGCAGCCAACAGCCTCATCCAAAACTCCTGATTCCTGGAGGACATCAGCCCCTCCCTTCTGCTGCAGTGTGGCCTGGGCTCCCTTCCTGCTCTCAAATCAGGGGATAGCTCCACTGGACAGCGAGTCTGGAATTTCCTGCACAGACTTGTGGGTCCCTGTCCAGGAGGAAAAAGGAGGAAGGTCAGGACATACTGCCTAAATGCAAACGTCCCCTGGGAGAGGGTCAGGTCACAGCGCAGAGAGGAAGCTAGTCCTCTCAAGGCCTGTCTGGAATCTGTTTATCAGGCTCCACTCCGCTGCCCGAGATCGCTTCTTCCGTTACTCAGTCCCCGGGGGAGGGACCTGGCGCACTATCCAATCAGGGCCGCGGGGCGGGGTCGTGAGAGCTGTCAATCAGGCGCGCTGACCGGAGGAGGGTGCAAGGTTCAAAGAGCCCGCCGAGTCTTCTCCACGCCCCTGCACTGGGCTCCGGGTTCTGTCACTGAGAGACGCCCTGGAACGTCTGTGACAGCTTGGTCTCGCTGGGACCCGCACTGACAGCGGGAGACAGAGGGAGGAACCTGGACACCGGAAGCCGGGAAATGGTGAGTGTGTGAGGTCTGGTGTCCCGACGCGTGAGAGGAGAGACTGGTTGGAACCGGCCGGAACCGGCTGTGGTGGCACCAGGGCTTCCCTGCCGGCGACACCCTGGCGCAGCTTGGCCCTCGGTCCCCTCGGCCGCAGGATGGGGCTGGGGCGGCAGCCGGGACCTCGGGCGTCCTGTCCCGTCCCTGCGCGGCCACTGCGGCCCTGGCCCTGGCGGCCTGTCTGGGCAGCTCCGCGCTCGCAGTCCCGCGTCTCCCCAGATTGTGCGGCTGTAACCGGCACAGGTTCGCGGCCCGAGTCAGTGCACCGAGACGCCGAGGGCTGCAGCAGAAACAGTTTAATACGGGGAGAGGGGAGGACACCCCAGATCCGCCTTCCTGAGAGGTTTGGGGATGGGGTGTTTAGGGGTGTGGACGGGGGCGGCTGGGGCGTGCGATCGCTGGATGGTGGGGAAGTGAGGGGTGACTCCTGGGACTGGAGGTGAAGAAACCGCATTCTTCTGCTGAGTGGGTTCCCTCGTGGGGTCTTCAGCCTGCTTGGCGCCAGCCTTTCCGCTGGAATTCAGGATCTGAGAAAGAACTCAGGCGACTCTTGAGCAACTCTCAGAGATCTCATCCCCAAGCACAATGGGGAAGCCGGCGGTCAGCGTCTGCTGTGGCCTGACTCTTGGGGAGGCGGCCCCGCGAGGCAGCGGGGCTGAGGGCACCTGGTTAATATCTAACTGCAATCTCGCCTCCAGAATGGCTCGCAGTTCCTGTGACCCCGGTGAGGAGGCTGCACGGTGACGACGGGTCACCAGGCAGACTCGTGTGTGGGGTTTGTGTGTGGGAAGAGCTGTGGTCTGTGTGGTCCCCTGTCCCTTCTTTCTTCCCAAGGGCGACCCGTTCCCCTTCGAGTCTTCCAAAGATGTGGGCAGCAGGGTCTCAAATCCACCACTGTTTTCTCTCATCCTAACTCCTCCTAGGGCCGACAGAAAATCCCTTGGCTTCCAGAGCCTTCCTCAGGCTTTCTCTCCTCAATTCACAGCAACTTTATGAACTCCTTGTCCCCCAGTTTATATTTCAAACAGAGGCTAGTATTTTAATTGTCATTTTGTTTATACATAGCAATATATGGCTGTTTGTAAAAGGTTTTGTGTTTGTGAACATTTCACATGTGAGGAAGCAGAGAAAAACCACCAGACATTTCGCTGTAAAAAAAATGAATATTAATAAATAAAATCTTTGTTACTGTCCTCCCTTCATCATCCCTAGACAGAGACACCTTTTGAGAATGTCTTTGGATTAAGGTTCCTCTTTGGAAACGTTACAGAGTGATGAGTCCCCAGCCCATCCTCTATGGTTTCCTGGTCCTGGGTTTCAGAGCTGCCTGGGGCTACCCCAAGATGCCCACAGCTGCCAAGTCTCTTGTATTGTCAAGTGAATATCAGTCCCTTTGTCACTCCTCCCAGAGGACACCCTGAGGTGGAGATGGTGGGACCTTGTAGGGAAGCAGTATGATGCCCTGTAGTGGGAGGAGTCTTCTGGTATACCCTTCCTCAAGAAGCTACTTCCTTAGAACACTCAGCTTTTCTTCCCCGATCCCTTCCTTGGGGATATATGGCTGGTCAGCCAATTGGATGGTGGTATTAAGGGGACAGGACTGAAATGATTCTTCCCTTCTGATGTTCTCAGACTAATGAAGGGAGAAAACTATCCCTAAGGACAGGAAAACCAACCCCACTGAGGTGGTGCAAGAACCTGAAAATCTAACAGTGTAGTGTTTCCTGGGATCGCGGTTACTGAGCACTTTGGTCAGCAGCGTGGGGATGGGGGATGTTCCAGGTGATAGGAGGACCTGACTTGACACACTCTGCACCCATAGGGAGGTGGTGAAAGGAGATGATGGTATAAGGAATGCATATGGATCAACCAAATTGAAGAACTGGGAGAAGATAGAGAACTAGAAACTGTGTCAAGGGCCATAAAACCCCTTTTTTGGTATGAAAAAACAAAACCACATTCAAAATGGAAGCTGAGGTAACAAACTGAGTAAAAATTAATGAAAACTGTAAAGTCTATAGTTAGTTGATCATTGTATATGGAGATGCTGGGCAGAAGATGGATTATTCTCCTGTAGGTAACCATTTGTCTCCATCATTTCTGTTGAAGTGTCCCTCATTTGTATCACTGCCTGGCAATACCTGCTGTGTCATAGGTTCTTGTACCTTAAGTAGATGCTCTTGTTCCAGAATTTGCTATTTTTCATTGGTTTATGTATCCATCAGTCTGCTAATATCATACTCTCCTGATTACTATAGTCTTCAAAGCCTTGATGTGTGGTAAAGACCCTTCCTAACTTAGTCCTTTGGGTTGCTATAACAAATTACCACAGACTGCATGCCTTAAACAACAGATATTCATTTCTCAAAACTGTAGAGGCTGAGAATTCAGTTTCAAGGAGCAGGTCAGTTGTCTAGTAAGGGCCTCTTTCTTTCTTTTTTTTTTTTTTTTTGAGATGGAGTCTTGTTCTGTTGCCCAGGCTGGAGTACAGTGGCATGATCTCAGCTCACTGCAACCTCCACCTCCTGGGTTCAAGTGATTCTCCTGCCTCAGCTTCCCAAGTAGCTGGGACTACAGGCACATGCCACCACACCCAGCTAATTTTTTATATTTTTAGTAGAGACGGTGTTTCACTGTGTTAGCCAGAATGGTCTCGATCTCCTGACCTCATGATCTGCCCACCTCGGCCTCCCAAAGTGCTGGGATTACAGGTGTGAGCCACTGTGCCCAGCCTGGGCCTCTTTCTTGATTTGCAGATGGCATTCTTCCTGTTATGCCCTCACATGGTGGAGATATGTCTGTAATGTCTGTCTAGTTTTGGTATTAAGGCAGTTGCATTAGTCCATTTTCACACTGCTATAAAGAACTACCAGAAAAGAGGTTTAATTGACTCACAGTTCCTCATGGCTGGGGAGGCCTCAGGAAACTTACAGTCATGGCGGAAGGGGAAGCAGGCACTTCTTATACGGTGACAGGCAAGACAGCATGTGAAGGAGGAACTGTCAAACACTTATAAAACCGTCAGATTTCATGAGAACCCATTATCACAAGAACAGCATGGGGGAAACTGCCCCCATGAACCAGTCACCTCCCACAGGTCCCTCCCTTGATACATGGGGATTATGGGGATTACAGTTCAAGATTAGATTTGGGTGGCAACAAAGAGCCAAACCATATTATCAGTGTTGGCCTTACAACATGAATTAGAAAGTGTTCCCTCTGCTTCTATTTTCTGAAAGAGATTATAGAGAATTGGTGTCATTTCTTCCATAAGTGTTTTCCGGAATTCAACAGTGAAACCATGCTGGCCTGTTCCTTTTTCTTGGGACTTTTTGTTTGTTTGCTTGAAATGGAGTTTTGCTTTGTTGTCCAGGCTGAAGTGCAGTGTCATGATCTCACTGCAACTTCTGCCTCCTGGGATCAAGTGATCCTCCCACCTCAGCCACCTGAGTGGCTGGAACTCCCACTACAGCCTCCTGAGTGGCTGGATGTGCCACCCCATCCTGCTAATTTTTTGTGTTTTCTGTAGAGATGGGGTTTCACCATGTTGCCCAGGCTGGTCTTGAACTCCTGGGCTCGAGCAGTCTGCCGATCTTGGCCTCCCATAGTTCTGGGATTACACGTGTGAGCCACCACGCCTAGCCTACCACTGCACTATAGCCTGGGCGACAGAGCAAGACTCCGTCTCAAAAAAAAAAAAAAAAAAAAAAAAAAAAAAGAATGCAATCTCTAGAAAGCAAAGATACAAAACCAATGCTTAAAAACCTTCCACTTTAGGAAACTGAAGAAAGAATAGCAGGATATATGTAAATTGAGCAGAGGAAAATAACAATGAGAGAAGGCATTAATGAAATAGTAAGCAAGAAATTGGTAGAAAACATCAACAAACCAAAAGCTGGTTCCTTCAAAAGATCAATAAAATGAATAAGCCCATAGGCAAGCTAACTCAGAAGAAAGGGGGGTTATGATTACTCATCTTGTGTACATTAAAGGGCCTCAAAGGAGTATTAGGAACAACTGCATGCCCACATAGTTGATAAATTACATGGAATGGACCAATTCCTTGAATGACACAAGCTACCAAAACTCACAAAAGGATAACTAATTAATATGAAAAGGCTTATAACTATTGAAGAAATTTAATCAATAAATAATAAAAGTCCCAGGCCAGGCTGGGTGCACTGGTAGGCTAGGTGTGGTGGCTCACACGTGTAATCCCAGCACTTTTAGCTGCTAGCATTCAGGAAATCTATCAGAATACTGGATGAACACAAGCTAAGGGAACAGAGACTTCAGTGACTACACTGGACAGAGAATACAGTCTCTGCAAACATACTCTGAAAATGTTACTAAACAAATGAATAATTAAAACCTTCCACAATCCCAGCACTTTGGGAGGCCAAGATCGGCAGACTGCTTGAACCCAGGAGTTCAAGACCAGCCTGGGCAACATGGTGAAACCCCATCTCTACAGAAAACACAAATAATTAGCAGGATGGGGTGGCACATCCAGCCACTCAGGAGGCTGTAGTGGGAGTTCCAGCCACTCAGGAGGCTGAGGTGGGAGGATCACTTGATCCCAGGAGGCAGAAGTTGCAGTGAGATCATGACACTGCACTTCAGCCTGGACAACAAAGCAAAACTCCTCCTGGATTCACACCATTCTCCTACCTCAGCTCCCGAGTAGCTGGGACTACAGGCGCCTGCCACCACGCCCGACTAATTTTTTGTATTTTTAGTAGAGACAGGGTTTCACCTTGTTAACCAGGATAGTCTCGATCTCTTGACCTTGTGATCCGCCCGTCTTGGCCTCCCAAAGTGCTGGGATTACAGGCATGAGCCACCATGCCCGGCCTGCATTCAATTCTTTACGTTTCCTCCTAAGCACATTCTAAAAATTTTGCTATGATATACTCTTTTTTATCAACATTGCAATATTTACATTTGCTTGAGAATTCTGTTTGACACTTTTATAGTTGAGAGGCTTGTGACTTAAATCTCCAGATTTTTTAGGCTTTTCAAGTATGTTTCTGTTATTTATTGCTACCTTAATTATAATACAGTTTGATTGCATATTTTATAGAATTTCTATTTTTAAAAATGTGTTCAAGTGTGTTTTATGATTCAGAATATGGTCTATCTTGGTGTGTACTTCATGTGGGCTTGAAAATAATGTGTAGCCTGCTGGTGTAAAATGAAAGAATCTGTAAATACACATCAATTAAATCTAGTTGATTAATAGTATTCTTGAGTTCACTTGTATCATTAGTAATTTTCTGCCAAACTGATCTGTCAATTATTGAAAGAGGTGAGTTGTTTTTCTCCAACTATAGTTGTAGATTTGTGTATTTTGTCTTGTGGTTTTATAAGTTTTTGCCTTATGTATTTTCATGATCTGTGTTTATGGGCATAAATGTTAAGGATTATTATGTCTTGTAGGATTGACCTCTTTATCATTATGAAATATCTCCATCGTGTGTAATTTTTTTGACCTAAAATCTTATTTGTCTGAATTTAGTATCGGTGTTCCATATTTCTTTTGATTAGGGCTAGAATTGCATATATTTATCCAAACCTTTCTGTTTAAAATGGTTTTCTTGTGCACATCAATGGGCCTTCTTTTTCATTATACTCTGCCAGTCCCTGCCTTTTTTACTGTTGAATATAGGTAATACACATTCTATGTCATAACTCATATAATTGGATTAATATCACATATATGTTATTGTTTTCTGTTTATTGTACATTATCTGTTTTTTTCAACTTTCTCCTTTCTGCCTTCTTTCATTTTGACTGAGCATGTATATGATTCCATTTGCTTGCTTCTATGAGTATAGTAAATCTATTTGTTTCTTAAATTTTATTAGTGAATTCACTAGAGTTTGTAGAATACCATTCACAACTAATGAGCCTACAGTTTCAAATAACACTATACCGGCTTCAGGGGTAGTGCTGGTATAACAAACTATTCTGAATTCCTCTATTGTATTGCCCAATACATTGCTGATATTATTATGTTGAACAAACCTGTATCTATTATATTAGATCAGATAGGTATAAGAAAACTAAAGAATTTCAAATGTCTTCATTTAATTCTAAGACTCTTCGTGTGTGTGTTGATCCAAATTTCTAATCTATATAATTTTTCTTCTCTCCGATGAACTTCTTTTAACATTACTGGCAAGGCAGTTGTATCAGTCATACATTCTATCAATTTCATTCCTTTTTCTTTTTTTCTCCTTAGTCTAAATAACTTCAATTGTTCTATCTTCATTTTAGCTGATTTTTTACTTTGATTGCTCACATCTGTTGAACATCTATAGAGAAATTTTCATTTTAGATGTTGTCCTTTGCAGTTGCATAAATTAAATATGGTCCAATTTCTAATTTTGTATTGATATGATTTTATCCATACATCCCTTTTCTGGTTTTCTTTTAGTTCTTTGTTCATAATTGCCTTTACCTCATTGAACATATTTAAGACAGTTGCTTTAAAGTTTTTATTCAATAAGTCTAATGTCTGAGGTTCTCAGAGATGGTTTATCTAAATTAAATTTTTTTCCATTGATGAGCTATATTTTTATTCTTCTTTATAGTCTCTGGATTTTTTGTGTTGTAAAGCAGACATTTGAATGTTATAATCTGGAAATCAGATTCCCCTTCACTGTTTGCCCTTCTGGTTTGTGGAAGGTTTTAATTATTCATTTGTTTAGTAACATTTTCAGAGCATGTCTGCAGAGACTGTATTCTGTATCCAGTGTAGTCACTGAAGTCTCTGTTCCCTTAGCTTGTGTTCATCCAGTATTCTGATAGATTTCCTGAATGCTAGCAGCTAAAAGTAAAAAAGACATGCCAAACAAAAAGCTGACCTCTTCCAGTCTTTGTGGATGGGTTTGTGATGTAGTATTTGGTGAACCCTTAGCCAGACTGCTTAAAACTCTGCTTTAGCCTTCCCTTTCTGTTTTACTAAACTGAGAGATGATGCAGAGCTGAAAATGAGGGCCTCCCCAGGTCTTTTGTGAAAATGTGTTTTTTCCGGTGCATGCATTTCCAGTGCATGCATTCTCAATTCCCCAAAACACTTGAGTGCTTTTGAATGCCCCCTTTTTTTTGAGATGGAGTCTCGTGCTGTCGCCCAGGCTGGGGTGTAGTGGCGCAATCTCGGCTCACTGCAAGCTCCGCCTCCCGGGTTAACGCCATTCTCCTGCCTCAGCCTCCTGAGTACCTGGGACTACAGGTGCCCACCACCACGCCTGGCTAATGTTAGCCAGGATGGTCTCGATCTCCTGACCTCGTGATCCGCCCACCTCAGCCTCCCAAAGTGCTGGGATTACAGGCATAAGCCACCGCACCCAGCCTTTTTTTTTTTTTTTTTTGGTGACGGAATCTCGCTTTATCGCCCAGGCTGGAGTGCAGTGGCTCCATCTTGGCTCACTGAAACCTCCGATTCCCAGGTTCAAGTGATTCTCGTCCCTAAGCCTCTCAAGTAGCTGGAACTACAGGTGCCCACCACCACACCTGACTAATTTTTGTATTCTTAGTAGAGACGGGGTTTCGACATGTTGGCCAGGCTGGTCTCGAACTCCTGACCTCAGGTGATCCACCTGCCTCGGCCTCCCAAAGTGCTGGGATTACAAACGTGAGCTACCGCACTCAGCCTGAATGCCCTAATTTCTGAGGGAAATTGTTCTCTCCTTTTTTATTCCCAGGACTTAGATGTTCTACCATATGTCTTAATCGTAATTTGTTGTCGCAGTTGTTTGAAGGTTTTTTATGTATTTTGCAACAATTTGAAGCAGTTCCTGCCAAGCTCGACCTAATTAGGCTCCATCATTGATTAAATAAAAAAGAGAGCTTTCTTTCAGACCTTTGGATAGTCCACAGATGGATTGAAAAATACGAAGGTGCAATAACTTACAAATAAGATCTGATCTGCTCTCTCTAGGGATCCACATTGGAAATTTGGTCTGCTGTCTTCAAGACTGGCTCTGATGTGAGGAGGGATTGGGACAAGGACGAATAAAAACTCCACAAAGCTTTCCTACTATTTGTCACCTTCCTTATTCTATTTGTTTATCTCTGTGTTAATAGTACAGGGTGCTGAATATAATATATTCACAACACTTTATCTGTTTTTGGAAAGCTGTTGCTTTCTTGGTTAGAAGGATTTTAGCATTTTTAGATGTTTGTGACTTCTATTAGATTTGGTCATGTAATTTTTAATGATGACAAAAAGGTCTGTTTAGGGATTTAGGGAAATATAGATATTCATGAGAGGTGACATTGAGTTTTTTTCTAAGAACATATGCAATCTTTGCCCTTCTTTTCTTCTTCTTTGACATTACTTAATAAAGTTTAATTTTTCCATTAGGATGGTAAAATATCCTTATTAGTCTTTTGTCATACTTAACTACATTTGTTCTACAGTAAACCAGTTGCTAGCTTCCAAATGTTCTCTCTTAGTATAGTCACATAGCACAGGCTAAATCCCCCAAGGCACAAGGGTCACTCATTACAGACACAGTGACCAGAGTGTTTTTTCCTTTTTTTTTTTTTTTTTTGAGACGGAGTTTCTCTCTTGTTGCCCAGGCTGGAGTGCAATGGCGCGATCTCGGCTCACCGCAACCTTCGCCTCCTGGGTTCAAGCAATTCTCCTGCCGCAGCCTCCCGAGTAGCTGGGATTACAAGCATGCGCCACCATGCCTGGCTAATTTTTTGTATTTTTAGTAGAGACAGGATTTCTCCATGTTGATCAGGCTGGTCTCGAACTCCTGACCTCAGGTGATCTGCCTGCCTCGGCCTCCCAAAGTGCTGGGATTACAGGTGTGCGCCACTGCGCCTGGCCTCAGAGTATTTTTTTCATGGCTGTCTTAGTCTGTTTTTTGTTGCTTATAACAGAATACTTTAACCTGAGTAATTTATAAGAAATGATATTTATTTTTTACACTTCTGGAGGGTGGGAAGCCCAGCATCAAGGTTGGGCATCTGGTGAGAGCCTTCTTGCTGGTAACTCTCTTTTGCACAATAGGTAGCAGGACTTTGTCATGACAAGAACTGCAGACCCACTGTAGAAATAGAAATGAGGAGTGATTCAGGCAATAAGACTCACTTTCTTAACTCACCAACAAGAGGTGTGTTCCTATTCAACTGTTACTTTACAAAACATGTTCAATTCTAGCATCAGAATTGTTGTGTAGGATAAAATGAATGTAAAGAGAGAATAAGAGTGGGTTTACCATGTTCTTGAATAAATGCTTGGAAACCACAGCATCATGTGAAGGTGATGAAGTGAATATACATTCCCAGTGCCTTCAGTTTTAATCTTCCTCCTCTGCACATGTGGAATGTTTCAGGACTCAGTGGCATTTGAGGATGTGGCTATAAACTTCACCTGTGAGGAGTGGGCTTTGCTGGGTCCATCACAGAAGAGTCTCTACAGAGATGTGATGCAGGAAACCATCAGAAACCTGGACTGTATAGGTAAGGATGTCATCGTGCCTTCACTTAGTCAAATAGAGACATTTGTTTCTTGGTCATCAATGCTGTTCAATTATTTGAAATATGGAAAGGGTATATAATTGGCGCTTGAACCAGCTACCCAAGCAGTCATACATCTTCTTCTCCTCCACAACTTAACCACTAGTAGCCTACCGTTTACTGGCAGCATTACTGGTAACATAAACAGTTGATTAATACATGTATTATATGTCATATTTATTACATGCTATATATTCTCACAGTAAAGTAAGCTAGAAAAAGAAAATATTCATTAGGAAACCATAGGGAAGTGGAACATTATTTAGTATTCATAGAAAGTGCATCATTACAAAGTTTTCATTCTGATTGTCTTTACATTGAGTAGACTGAATAAGAGGAGGGGTTGGTCTTGCTGTCTCAAGAGTAGCAGAGACTGAAGAAATTCATATGTAAGTAGACCTGTGCATTTCAAACCTGTGTTGAAGACTCAACTGTAGTTTGGTGTGTGAATCATGCATGATTGCAGTGTACATAAAATCTTACAGTCTTTCTATAATTTTATAATAATTTATAGTCATTTTTCTGGTTCTAACTTTTAGGAATGATATGGCAAAATCATGATATAGAAGAAGATCAGTACAAAGATCTCAGAAGAAATCTAAGGTAATTGGCACTCACAAGAGAAAGTTGTGTCCTTGGAGTGATTCATAGTATGCCAGAAATTTTATTTTATTTTGTTTGTTTTAGAGACAGTGTCTCACTTTGTTGCTCAGGCTGGAGTACAGTGGTATGATCATAGCTCACTGTAGCCTCAGACTCCTGTGCTCAATGGTCCTCCCATTTCAGCCTTCTGAGTAGCTAGGGTTACAGGCATGCACCACCACATGTGGCTACATATTTAGTTTTTGTAGAAATAGGGTCTTGCTATGTTTGACCAGACTCATCTCAAGCTCCTGTCCTTAAGCGTTCCTCCTGCCTTGGCCTCTCAAAAGGCAGGTATTGCAGCCATGAGCCACTGTGACCAGCCCAAAATTTTAAAAAGAAGCAAGGAAAATTAACAAGCCCATCTTAAATTTATTTATTCTTAGAAAATTTTCTTCAAAAATGTATACTTAAATGTGACATGGCTATTCAGTGCCTGCAAAATAGTTCCCTTGGTAGCAGTATTAAGAATTCCCATATAAATGTCACTATCTTCAAAACAGCTGGGGTCGAGTTATCTTGTACATCATTCTGTCCATTCATGCTCAAAGAGGGCATGAAACCTACACTTTGCATGATAATGTTAGAAATGTAAATCCAGGCCAGTTGCAATAGCTCACACCTGTAATCCCAACTATTTGGGAAGCTGAGGCAGGAAGACTGCTTGAGCCCAGGTGTTCAATCGGCCTGGGCAATGTGGCAAGACATCCTTTCTACAAAAAATACAAAAATTAGCTAGGCATGGTGGCCTGTGCTTGTGGTTTCAGTTACTTGGGAGGCTGAGACAGGAAGGTTGCTTGAGCCCAGGAGGTCAAGGCCACAGTAAGCCATGTTCACATCACTATACTCCAGCCTGGGCAACAGAGAAAAACCCAGTTTCAAAAAAAAAAAAAAAAAAAGAAAAAGAAAAAGAAAACCTGGGTATGGTGGCTCACCCTTGTAATCCCAGCACTACAAGAGGTCAAGGTGGGCAGATTGCTTGAGCTCAGGAGTTCAAGACTAGCCTGGGCAACATGGTGAAATCTTGTCTCTATAAAAAATACAAAAATCTAATCTCAGCACTTTGGGAGGCCGAGATGGGCAGATCACGAGGTCAGGAGATCGAGACCATCCTGGCTAACATGGTGAAACCCCGTCTCTACTAAAAATACAAAAAATTAGCCAGGCGTGGTGGTAGGCGCCTGTGGTCCCAGCTACTTGGGAAGCTGAGGCAGGAGAATGGTGTGAACCCAGGGGAGGTAGAGCTTGCAGTGAGCCGAGATTGCGCCACTGCACTCCAGCCTGGGCAACAGAGCGAGACTCCATCTCAAAAAAAAAAAAAAAAAAAAAAATCGGCCAGGCATGGTGGCATATGCCTGTAGTCCCAGCTATTTGAGAGGCTGAGGTGGGAGGATGGTTTGAGTCCAGGAGGTGGAGGTTGCAGTGAGCTGAGATCACACCACTGCACTCCAGCCTGGGCAACAGAGCAAGAAACTGTCTCAGAAAAAAAAGAAAAAAGAAAAGAAATGTAAATCCAATACTTATTAATACAAAATCATTTATAAACAAACCTTTACTAATGTACTTCTTATTTTTTACAGATGTCATATGGTAGAGAGATCTTGTGAAATTAAAGATAATAGTCAATGTGGAGGACCCTTTACCCGGATTCAAGACAGTATTGTGAACAAGAAAATACCTGGAGTAGATCCATGGGAAAGCAGTGAGTGTACAGACGTCCTCATGGATCGTTCATCTCTTAATTGCTACATTAGAGTTGACAGTGAACACAAACCATGTGAGTATCAAGAATATGGAGAGAAGCCGTATACACATACACAATGTGGGACAGCTTTCAGTTATCAGCCCTGCTTTCAAATACATGAAAGGCCTCAGCATGGAAAGAAACTCTATGATTGTAAGGAATGTGCAACCTTCAGTTCTCTTGAAAACCTTCAAAGACACATGGCAGCACACCATGGAGATGGACCTTGTATATGTAAGTTGTGTGGAAACGCCTTTATTTGGCCTAATTTATTTCATATGCTTAGAAGAACTCACACTGAAGAGAAACCATATGAATATGAGCAGTGTTCTACAGCGTTTCCTGCTTATAGTTCCACTCTAAGACATGAAAGAACACACAGTGGAGAGAAACCCTATCAGTGTAAACAATGTGGGAAAGCCTTCAGTTGTTCCTGTTACACTCAACTATATGAAAGGACTCACACTGGAGAACAATCCTATGAATGTAAGCAATGTGGGAAAGCATTTTATCATCTTGGAAGCTTTCAAAGACACATGATAGTGCACACTGGAGATGGACCTCATAAATGTAAGATATGTGGAAAAGGCTTTCTTTCTCCCAGTTCAGTTCGAAGACATAAAAGAACTCACACTGGAGAGAAACCATATGAATGTAAGTATTGTGGGAAAGCATTCTCTGATTGCACAGGTTTTCGAAGACACATGATAACACACACTGGAGATGGACCTCATAAATGCAAGGTATGTGGGAAAGCCTTTGATTCTCCCAGTTTATGTCGAAGGCATGAAACAACTCATACTGGGGAGAAACCCTATAAATGTGAATGTGGGAAAGCCTTTAGTGATTTCTATTACTTTCGAAATCATGAAACTACTCACACTGGAGAGAAGCCATATAAATGTAAACAATGTGGAAAAGCCTTCATTTGTTGTACTTACCTTCAAATACATGAAAGAATTCACACTGGTGAGAGGCCCTATAAATGTAAACAATGTGGAAAAGCCTTCAGGTCTTCCAATTACATTCGAGTACATGAAAAGACTCACACTGGAGAAAAGCCCTATGAATGTAAGCAGTGTGGAAAAGCACTTTCTCATCTGAAAAGCTTTCAGAGACACATGATAATGCACACTGGAGATGGACCTCATAAATGTAAGATATGTGGGAAAAGCTTTGATTCTCCCAGTTCATTTCGAAGACATGAAAGAATTCACACTGGGGAGAGACCCTATAAGTGTAAACTATGTGGGAAAGGCTTCAGGTCTTCCAGTTACATTCAACTACATGAAAGGACTCACACTGGAGAGAAACCCTATGGTTGTCAGCAATGTGGGAAAGCATTATCTGATCTCTCAAGCTTTCGAAGACACATGATAACACATACTGGAAATGGACCTCATAAATGTAAGATATGTGGGAAAGGCTTTGATTATCCCAGTTCAGTGCAAAGACATGAAAGAACTCACACTGGAGAGAAACCCTATGAATGCAAGGAATGTGGTAAAGCCTTCAGTCATTCAAGTTACTTACGAATACACGAAAGAGTTCATACTGGAGAGAAGCCGTATAAATGTAAGGAATGTGGGAAACCATTCCATTGTCCCAGTGCCTTTCATAAACATGAAAGGACCCACAGTATGGAGAAACCCTATAAGTGTAAAGAATGTGGGGAAGCATTTCATTGTATCAGTTCCTTTCATAAACATGAAATGACTCACTAGAGAAAACCCCTATGAGTGTTGAACATGTGGGAAAGCCTTAAGTACTTTCAGCTTCTTACAAATACATAAAAGAGACTCACACTGAAAAAAGTTGTATGAATATAAAAATGTACTAAAACCTTCCATTTTTTTCAGTACCTTTTGAAAACATGACCAAACTCATACTTCAAAAAATATATATAATGAATGTGAGGAATATGAAAAAGCTTGCTTTCTCTAGCAAACTTTCGAAGGTGGATATTATGACATACTAGCAATGGACCTTACTACTGTAAGGAATGTAGAAATGCATTTACTAGTCCTAATTCATTTCAGTTACATGAAAGATTTCAAACTGCAGAGAACCACTATGAATGTAAACAATGTGGTAAAGCATTTAGTAGCTTCAGTTTCTTTTGAATACAGTCCTCCCTAGTTTCTGAGGTGAATTGATTCCAGCACCCTCAGGAATACCTATATTCAGAGATATTTAAGTCCCTGATATTAAACAGCATATTTGCATATAACCTAGGCACATTTTTCTGTATATTTTAAATCATTTCTAGATTACTTATAATACACAATGCATTGTAAATTCTGTATAAGTTGCTTTTGTATTGTTTAGGGAATCATGACAAGAAAAAAGTCTACATATTCAGTACAAATACAACTGTCATTGTCCTAAGTACATGTACATGTCAGCAACAATGTCAGGATCTGTGGAGTTTGTGAGTATAAGATCTTTAAGTGTTGAAGGTTTCATCTCCATAATTGCAGCTGCTTTAGCTACAAATATTATAGGAAGCTGTTCCTTCTTTTTCTTTACATCACCAAACCTTCCAGTGGTTATAGGCATTTTGTTATCCTTCAAGTGACCTGGAGCCTTTGTTGCATGACAGGATTGTACCTGAAGATCACATTCTTTAACAATTGTACCTACTGAATCTGTAAAACTACTAGAAGAAAACATATTGAAAATACTTCAGGACATTGGTTTAGGCAAAGATTTTATGGCTAATACCTCAAAGCACAGGCAACAAAGACAAAAATAGACAAATGAGACTATATTACACTAAAAAGTAGCTGTGTAAAGTAAAGGGAACAACAAGAGTGCAGAGAAAACCTGTTGAATATGAGAAAATATTTGCAAACTATATGACAAGGGACTGATATCCAAATATACAAGGAACTCAAACATCTCAACAGCAAAAAATATACATAATCCCATTAAAGTGGGAAAAGGATGTGAACAGACAGTTCTCAAAAGAAGACATGCAAATGGCCAAAAAGTATATGGAAATATGTTCAACATCACTAATGATTAGGAAAATGCAAATTGAAACCACAATGAGATACTCAGAATTATTCTTACTAAAAAAGATAAGAAACAACAAATGCTGATGAGGATGTGGAGAAAAGAACTTTCACTGTTGGTGAAAGTATAAATTAGAACAACTACTATGGAAAACAGTATGTAGATTTCTCAAAAACCTAAAAATAGAACCACCATATGATCCAGCAAACCAAGTATATCCACAGGAAAAGAAATCAGTATATCAAAGAGATACTTGCACTTGCATATTTATCACAGCACTATTCATGATAACAAAGATATGGAATTAACCTAGGCATCCATCAGTGGACACATGGATAAAGAAAATGTTTATGTACACAGTGGAATACTATTTGGCCATAAAAAAAGAGTAAAATGTTATTGCTAACAACATGGATGGAACTTGAGGTCATTATGGTAAGTGAAATAAGCCAGGCACAGAAAGACAAATACCACATGTTCTCACTTACATGTGGGAGGTGAAAAACTTGATCTCATGGAGATAGGGAATAGAATAACAGTTATCAGAGGCTGAGAAGGGGAAATGAAGAGAAATTGGTGAATACGTACAAATTTCCATTTAGATCAAAGGAATAAGTTCTGATGTTAGAAAGCAGACTAGAGCGAACTATAGTTAGCAACAATATATTGCATATTTCAAAGTAGTTGGAAGAGAGGACTTGAAATGTTACCAACACATAGAAATGGTAAATACTCAAGATCATGGATACCCCAAATACACTGACTTGACCATTACACATTCTATGCATGCAACAAATACTCATGTGTACCTTATATATATGTAAAATATGTATCAATAAAAGAAAATATGTAACATAGTTTTAAAATAACACTATTGTCAGGTGTCTGTGGGCTGAGGAACAGCCTAAGGTGTAAACTTAAGTTCTTCTCAGGTCTTTTCTTAGTTGCACCTGTCCCTGGGCATGTGTGGTAACTGTCTAATTTTCTCTGTATGTATGGTTATTTTTGCACAACCTAATCTTCAGTGGCTCTCAAAAGGAGAGGAATAAAAACATTAAGGGAAAAATAAAAGGCACCAGCCTGGAAGTCACTTCAGATGGAGGGGAAAGGCCTTCGAAAAATGGAGAGAGATGCAGCAGCAACAGTCACCACCACTTCTTTGTAACTCTGTGATCAGAAGTAACAATTATCAAGCAGTGCGCAGATCCCCAATATTTGGAAGACAGGTCCTTTGTGTCCACCCTGGCCCCCCAAAACTGCATGCAAATTGCTGTTAGAACTTATGCATAGCTACCTGTCATGGAGCTGAGGAGGGGGAATGAGTCAGGGCTGCTGACTCAACTAAGAGTTGAAATTGACCGAAATTAACCAAATTTTATTAGCCAATTATTTCCCTGGAAGCTGCAAGCTTTTAATAGTATCCACAGTTTCAAAATAGCTACATCAGTTGGATTCTGCCAATGCAAATCCAGGTGGGGGATACAGATTCTTCATGCTTTTTATTCTGCCATCTTCCTTGAATCCTCTGACCTGACTTTTTATACTAATACATTACTTCAGGTCCCATCCCACATGTCACCTCCTCAGCAAGTCTTTCTGTCACCTCAGTTACTCCTTTCCATATATACATTTTTTTCTTCAATACACTTTTCAGAGTCAGGGAAATCCAATTAGGTTCACAGACTTTACTGCTTTCTTAACAACCTATGAAAAGTCAAATCATATAAATGAACCAAACTGAATAGTGTCACTGTTACTTTTATGAAGTGTTATCCCGTAGATTAAAAAAAAAAAAAGCCGGGCGCGGTGGCTCACGCCTGTAATCCCAGCACTTTGGGAGGACAAGGAGGGTGGATCACCTGAGGTCAGAAGTTCAAGACCAGCCTGGTCAACATGGTGAAATCCCATCTCTACTAAATATACAAAAATTAGCCGGGCGTGGTGGCGGGCGCCTGTAATCCCAGCTACTCGGGAGGCTGAGGCAGGAGAATTGCTTGAACCCGGGAGGCGGAGGTTGCAGTGAGCCGAGATCGCGCCATTGCGCTCCAGCCTGGGCAACAAGAGCGAAACTTCGTCTCAAAAGAAAAAAAAAGAAAAGAAAACTGTTTTGCACCGATTTGCAGAAAAAGAGACAATGAGCTCCCTCTTGTGGTGAGGATGGCATTAACATCCACACATAACTCCTTTAGGGTGTGGATTTCTGAATTGTGCTGAGATCTCCAGAATTTACAGCAAGTGATGGTCAGTTTAAAATATTCTGTGCCTTCAATGAACAGGTGGTGTAGCAGGTTAGGGAGAAGAGAAGCAAATAAAATGGATGAGGTCCTCATTTAGGATATCACAATCTCTCCTGGAAGACAATTTCAAATGAATAAATCAAGGAACATGAGAAAGCCACAAGGGAGTTCAACCTGAGTCCAGTTAGACTCCTTGAAAGGGAAAGCTGTTTACAGAACACTTCGGATTTAGCTGCGGAAATGATTTGATGGGTCAGTGGTGGTGGAGTGAGGTTGAGACCGTTTAAAATAGGTGATGTAAACATGTGAAACCTCAGACACAGAGCCCTTGGTGTTAACCATGATCTGTTGAGAGTCAGAAGAATGAAGCAGAGGGAATTGTTGGAAGCTCACATTTAATTAGCTTTTTTACATATAACAATGTGTTGACAAGGCTGGGAGCGGTGGCTCACGCCTGTAATCCCAGCACTTTGGGAAGTTTAGGCGGGTGGATCACGAGGTCAGGAGATCGAGACCATCCTGGCTAACACGGCGAGACCTTGTCTCTACTAAAAATACAAAAAATTAGCTGGGCGTGTTGGCACGCGCCTGTAGTCCCAGCTACTCGGGAGGCTGAGGCAGGAGAATGGCATGAACCCAGGAGGTGGAGCTTGCAGTGAGCCGAGATGGCACCACTGCACTCCAGCATGGGCAACAGTGCGAGACTCCGTCTCGACAACAACAACAACCAAAAACAATGTGTTGACGTAGAAATTATTTATTGACGTCTTTTTCTCAAACTAATAATTATTTCGAAGGGTTTTTTTTTCCACCACGTAAACATAACCAACTCCTAGGAGCTTCCATGTGTATATACTTAAATGTATAATATGTGTAAAAGTTCTATCAGACTTAAATCATCCATTTATCACACTTTAAACACCTGTGAATGACCAGCCTGAGCAACATACCAAGACCTAATTTCTACCAAAAAATTTTTCTTTCTAATGATCCAGGCATAGTGACATGTACCTGTAGTCCTAGCTACTCCAGAGAATGAGGTGGGAGGATTGCTTGAGCCTAGGAGGTTGAGGCTGCAATGATCCGTGATGGTGTCACTGCACTCCAGCCTGGGTGACACAGTGAGACCCTGTCTCAAATAGAAGAAAATGTCAAATAAGATGAATGTGATTGCTTAAACTCTTCCACACAGAAGAATTGATCAAGATGGTCTTCAGAGGTAATATCATGAGGAAGCAGTACAGTGCAATGAGGAAAAAACAACAAAAAACAAATGAAGGGGGCAGAAGACCTCAATTCTACTCTTTACTCTCCCTAGATGTGAAACAACCTTGGGCAAGTCACTGCACCTCTTTGAGCCTGTTATTTCATCTGTAAGAAGCTGAGATAATTAATATATCGTAGATAATGTAGTGTTCCCAGTAGAAACTGAAACAGCACTCTGAGATCAAACTCATTAATATTCCTATAACAAAGTGAGTAAATACTTGAAACAGAACAAAAAAGCCAATAAATAGCCTCTTATTTCTTGATGTCAGGTTCATCCCTACCTTACAAAAAAGAGTTTTCAGAGCTTTTTCGTTTGTAGAACTGAAGAAAAGGGACTGTAGACTCATGGAAGTGTCTGATGTCAGAAAGCCAGATTTGTCGAAGATGAATTTCTGAAATTAAAACATTTTATTTGGGAAGAAATACTTGTAATTCAGGGCATACACACAGACCACGTGGTCTTTGGTATGTCTGAAAAACAGAGAACATTGGAGGTTTCATGAAAAGGAGAAGTGTTACATATGGTTCTTCAAGAAAGTTCATTGGCACTAGTAAGGTTTTTGGGAGTTGGAAAGTTCTGATCGGGAAATGATGGCAATGAGTAAAACTATTCTTAGAGTCACAGCAAGTTGTTTCAGTAACTATTAGATAAAACCGGTTTCAGGATACAGCTGGCTGTTTCAGCAGCTTGGCAGAGAATGACATGCTTGGAGCATTGGTATGTGCCCTGAGTGCTTTTCCCCCTTGGCCTGTTGACTCTTATAGTTGAGTTTGGCAAGAATGACCCAGTTTATATGATCAACATTCAGTTTGCTAATTCACAACAAAACAATTTTCTGCCACTCCATGACTAATGTTTTTAAATAGCCCTCAGCCTTTGGCTTGAACTTACCAAAGGACTTTTCAAACTAAACCATGTCCACTCTTTTTTTTTTTTTTTTTTTTTTTGAGACGGTCTCGCTGTGTCGCCCAGGCTGGAGTGCAGTTGTGCAATCATGGTTCATTGAAGCCTTGACCTCCTAGGCTCAGGTGATCCTCCTGCCTCAGCCTCCTGAGTAGCTGAGACCACAGGTGCATGCCACCATGTCCAACTAATTTTTATAGAGACAAGGCTTTACAGTGTTGCCCAGGCTGGTCTCAGACTGCTGGGCTCAAGCAATCCACCTACCTCAGCCTCTGAAAGTGCTAGGATTACAGGCATGAGCCAAACATTTAAAGAACTAATACCAATCCTACTCAAATTATTCTGAAAAATAGAGGAGGAGGCCAGGTGCGCTGGCTCACGCCTGTAATCCCAGCACTTTGGGAGGCTGAGGCGGGCAGATCACGAGGACACGAGCTCGAGACCAGCCTGACCAACATGGTGAAACCCCATCTCTACTAAAAATACAAAAATTAGCCAGGCGTGGTGGCACGTGCCTGTAATCCCAGCTACCCATGAGGCTGAGTTAGGAGAATCGCTTGAACCTGAGACGCAGAGGTTGCAATGAGCTGAGATCGCACCACTGCACTCCAGCCTGGGAGAAAGAGCAAGACTCCGCCTCAAGAAAAAAAAAAAAATAGAGGAGGAAGGAATACTTTCAAACTCATTCTATGAGTCCAGTATTACCCAGATACCAAAACCAGGCAAAGACACTTTAAGAAAACTATAGGTCAGTATCCCTGATGAATATTCATGCAAACATCCTCAACAAAATACTAGCAACCGAATTCAACAACACATCAAACAGATAATTTATCATGACCAAGTGAGATTTATCCCAGGGATGCAAGGATAGTATGTGATACATCATATCAACAGAATGAAGGACAAAAACTATATGATCATTTTAATAATGCTGAAAATGCATTTGATAAAATTTGACATCCCTTTATGATAAAAAAAAACCTTCAAAACCAAGTATACAAAGAACATACCTCAACATAATAAAAAGTCATATGTGACAGACCCACAACTAGTATACTGAATGGAGAAAAACAGCCTTTCCTCTAAAATCTGGAACAGGACAAAGATGCCCACTGTCACCACTGTTATTCAACTTAGTATTTGAAGTCCTAGTTAGAACAATCAGTTAAGAGAAAGAAATAAAGGGCATCCAAACTGGAAAGGAAGAAGTCAAATTATCCTTCTTTGCAGATCACATGATCTTATATTTGGGAAAAACCTAAAGACTTCACAAAAAAACTACTAGAACCAATAAATTCAGTAAAGTTGCAGGATACAAAATCAACATATAAAAATCAGTAGCATTTCTTCAGAACAAGGATCACTGGGAGAAAAAAAAATAAAAATTGAAAAGCCAAAAATGAATAGCATTTCTATATGCTAACAGTAAACAATCTGAAAAAGAAATCAAGAAAGTCCTCTTTACAATAGCTACAAATAAAATAAAATGCCTAGGAATTAATTTAACCTAAGAAATAAGTGAAAGATCTCTACAATGAAAACCATAAACCATTGATGCAAGAAATTGAAAAGGACAAAAAATGGAAAGATATTCCATGTTCATGGATTGGAAGAATAAATATGTTAAAATGTGCTTACTGCCCAAAGCAACCTACAGATTAAATACAATTCCTATCAAAATACCAAGGACATTCTTCACAGAAATAGAAAAAATAATCCTGAAATTTATATGGAACCACAAAAGACCTGGAATAGCCAAAGCTATCCTGATCAAAAAGAACAAAACTGGGGGAATCACATTACTTGACCTCAGATTATACTACAGAGCTATAGTAACCAGAACAGCATGGTTCTGGCATAAAAACAGATACATAGACCACTGGAACAGAATAGAGAACCTAGAAATAAATCTATACATTTACAGTGAACCCATTTTTGACAAAAGTGCCAAGAATGTACATTGGGGAAAGGACAATCTCTTTAGTAAATGGTGCTGGGAAAACGGAATGTTCATATGCAGGAAAAAGAACCTAGACCCCTATCTCTTACCATATACAAAAATCAAATCAAAATGATTAAAGATTTAAACCCAAGACCTCAAGCTATGAAACTACTGAAATAAAACATTGAGGAACGTCTCCAGGACATTGGAGTAGGCAAAGATTTCTTAGGTAATACCCCACAAGCATAGGCAATGAAAGCAAAAATGGACAAATGGGATCACATCAAGTTAAAAAAGAAACAACACAGTAAAGGAAAGAGACAAACCATAGAATAGGAGAAAACATTTGCAAACTATCCATCTGACAATAGATTAATATCCAGGATATATAAGGAGTTCAAACAACTCTATAGAAAAAAATCTAATAATCTGATTTTAAAATGGGCAGAAGATCTGAATAGACATTTCTTAAAATAAGACATACAAATGGCAAACAGACATATAAAAAAGTGCTCAACATCACTGACCATCAGAGAAATGCAAATCAAAACTACAATGAGATATCACCTTACCTCAATTAAAATAGCTTTTACCCAAAAGACAGGCAAGAACAAATGCTGGTGAGGATGTAGAGAAAAAGGAACCCTTGTACACTGTTAGTGGGAGTGTAAATTAGTACAACCACTATGGACAACAGTTTGGAAGATTCTCATAAAACTGAAAATAGAGCTACCAAACAATCCAGCAATCCCACAGCTGGGTGGGATTGGAAATCAATATATCAAAGAGAAGGAAAGGAAATCAGTATATCAAAGAGATATCTGCACTCCCATATTTATTTATTACAATAGCAAACATATGAAATCAACTTAAGTGTCCATCAATGATGATTGGATAAAGAAAATGTGTTATATATACACAATAGAATACTATTCAGCCATAAAAATAATGAAATTATGTCATTTGCAAGAACATGGATGTAACTGAAGGTCATTATGTTAAGTGAAATAAGCCAAGTGCAGAAAGACAAACTTCACATGTTCTCACTTATTTGTGGGAGCTACAAATTGCAACAATTGAACTCATTGAGATAGAGAGTAGAAAGATGATTATCAAAGGCTGAGAAGGGTAGAGGGGGTGGGGAATGGGAATGGTTAATGGGTACAAAAAAAAAGAGAAAGAATGAATAAGACCTAGTGTTTGTTAGCACAACAGGGTGACTATAGTAAAAAATAATTTAGTTGTACATTTTTAAATAACTAAAAGAGTATAATTGGATTGTTTGTAACACAAAGGGTAAATACTTGAGGTGATGACCCCATTTACCCTGATGTGATTATTATGCACCGCATGCCTCTTTCAAAATATCTCATGTAACCCATAAATATATACACTTACTATGTACCCAGAAAATTAAAAATAAAAAAAGAAAGGAAAAGAAAACATTTTAAATTTTATTCATATAAATTTATGTAAGGCCAGGTGCGATGGCTCACCCCTGTAATCCTAGCAGTTGGGGAGGCCGAGGTGGGCGGATTGCCTGAGCTCAGGAGTTGGAGATCAGTCTGGGCAACATGGTGAAACCCCGTCTCTACTAAAATAAAAAAAATTAGCCAGTTGTGGTGCCTGTAGTCCCAGCTACTTGGGAGGCTGAGGCAGGAGAATCACTTGAACCCGGGCAGCAGAGGTTGCAGTGAGCCGAGATCCCACCACTGCACTCCAGCCTGGGTGACAGAGTGAGACTCCATCTCAAAAAAAAAAAAAAAAAAAAAAAAAATTTATGTAGTACTAGTGTAATTTTGTAACATGGATATAATTGCATAGTGGTGAAGACAGGGCTTTGAGTGTATCCATCACTGGAAAAAAGTACATTGTATTCATTAGGTAATTTCTCATTGTCCCCTCCCTTCCCATTCCCCACCCTTCTAAGTCTCCACTATCTATTATTTCACACTCTATGTTTATGTGTACACATTATTTAGCTCCCACTTATATGTGAGAACATGCGGTGTTTGTCTTTCTATGTCTGAGTTGTTTCACTTAAGATTGGGCCTCCACTTCTATTCATGTTGCTGCAAAAGATATAATTTTATTCTTTTTATGGCTGAATAGTATTCTATTGTGTATATATAACACATTTTCTTTATCCAGTCATCTACTGATGGACACTTAGGTTGATTCCACATGTTTGCTATTGTGAATACTGCTGTGATAAACATACAAGTATAGGTATCTTGATTTCTTGGTTTTTGGGTAGATACCCAATAGTGGGATTGCTGCATCAAAGGGTAGTTCTATTTTTAGTTCTTTGAGAAATCTCTGTACTGTTTTCCATAAAGATTGTACTAATTTACATCCCCATCAACAGCATGTAAACATTCCGTTTTCTCTGCATCCTCACCAACATCTGTTATTTTTTTCCCTCTTTTTAATAATAACCATTCTGACTGGTGTAAGATGATATCTCATTTTGGCTTTAATTTGCATTTCTCTGATGTTAGGGATGCTGAGCATTTTTTCATATGCTTGTTAACTATTTGTATGTCTTCTTTTGAAAAATGTCAGCTGGGCATGGTGGCTCACGCCTGTAATTCCCACACTTTGGGAGGCCAAGGCAGGAGAATTGCTTGAGGCCAGGAGTTTGAGACTAGCCTGGGCAACACAGTGAGACCTGTCTCTTCTTTTTTTTTTTTTTTTTTGAGACACAGTCTCACTCTGTTGCCCAGGCTGGAGTGCAGTGGCGCAATCCCAGCTCGCTGCAACCTCCGGCTCCTGGGTTCAAGCGATTCTCCTGCCTCAGCCTCCTGAGTAGCTGCGATTACAGGCACGTGCCACCATGCCTGGCTAATTTTTGTATTTTTAGTAGAGACAGGGTTTCACCATGTTGGTCAGGCTTTACTTGAACTCCTGACCTCATGATCTGCCCGCCTCAGCCTCCCAAAGTGCTGGGATTACAGGCGTGAGCCACCACACCTGGCCCAACCCTGTCTCTTAAAAAAAAAAAAATTAACTGGGTGTCATGGCATGTGCCTGTAATCCCAGCTACTCAGAAGACTGAGGCAGGTGGATCTCTTGAGCCCAGGAATTTGAGTGAGCTAATATTGTACCAGTGAATTCTAGCTTGGGCGACAGAGGGAGACACTGTCTCTGAAAAAAGAAAAGAAAGGAAAGAGAAAGAAGAAAGAAAGAGAGAAAGAAAGAAAGAAAGAAGAGAGAGAGAAAAAAAAGAAAGGAAGAAAGAGAGAAGAAGGAAGGAAGGAAAAGAGAAAGAGAGAGAGAAAGAAAGAAAGAAAAGAAAGGAAGGGAAAGGAAAAGAAAGGAAAGGAAGGAAGAAGGAAGGAAGAAAGGGGGAGGGAGGGAGAAAAGAAAGGAAGGAAGGAAGGAAAAATGTCTATTTATGTCCTTAGACCACTTTTTACTTTTTTTTTTTTTTTTTTTTGAGACAGAGTCTCTCACCCAGGCTGGAGTGCAGTGGCGTGATCTCAGCTCACTGCAACCTCTGCCTCCCAGGTTCAAGTGATTCTCCTGCCTCAGCCTCTTGAGTAGCTGGGATTACAGGCACCTGCCACCACACCCGGCTGATTTTTGTATTTTTAGTAGAGATAGGGTTTCACTATGTTGGCCAGACTGGTCCCGAACTCCTGACTTCGGGTGATCCGCCTACCTCGGCCTCTCGAAGTGCTGGGATTACAAATGTGAGCCACCACGCCCAGCCTTTACCACTTCTTAATGGGGTTGTTTTTGTTGTTGAGTTGTTTGAGTTCCTTGTATATTCTGGATATTAGTGTTTTGTTAATGTATAGTTTGCAATTAATTTCTCCCATTCTTCAGGTTGTTTGTTCACTTTATTGATTATTTATTTTGCTGTGCAGAAGCTTTTCCATTTACTTAAGTCAGATTTGTCTATTTTGTTATTGTTGCCTGTGCTTTTGAGGTCTTAATCAGGCATTTTTTGCCTAGACCAATGTCCAGAAGAGAATTCCTTAGATTTCCTTCTAGTATTTTTATAGTTTTGGGATTTACATTTAAGTACATTTTGAATTGATTTTTGTATATGGAGAGAGATCAGGGTCCAGCTTCAGTCTTCTCCGTATGGCAATCCAATGTTCCCAGCACCATTTATTGAAAAGGGTGTCCTTACCCCAATGTATGTTCTTGTTGACTTTGTAAAAAACCAGTTGGATGTAAATATGTGGATTTAGTTCTAGGTTCTCTATTCTGTTTCATTTATTTATGTGTATATTTTTATACCAGTAACATGCTGATTTGATTGCAATAGCCTTGTAGTATAACTTGAAGTTAGGTAATGTGTTGCTGTCAGAGGCATTCGAACCAGAGCGACTCCATTCTGAGGGCTAGGAAAGTGAGGCTGGGAATTGCTGGGCTTCATTCCTGGAAAGTTAGGCATAACTAGCCTCTAGATGTTTACAGTTAAAGGAACAAATTAATAATGTTTATTAAGCAGATCCGGACTTGGTAGTGTTCAGATATCCCAATATCTGGAGAACAAAGGCATTTCTAATTTTGCTTTAAAGATAATAATATCGATTTTTGCAAAATATAGTAATTAAGAAAATTAATCCTTTATCATGAACCCTTGTAGCAGAGCACATCTCCCCATATATACAAGCATTGTACCTAGGGTGGATGCGTTCCTCCTCTTACTTACAGAAACGTCCAACTCTTTCTATGGAGTAGCTGTTCTTTCACCACTTTACTTTCTTAATAAACTTGCTTTTACTTTGCACTGCAGACTCGCCTTGAACTCCTTCTTGCAGGAAATTCGAAAACCCTCTCTTGGGGTCTGGATTGGGACCCCTGTCCTGTAACATTGCCTCCAACTTTGTTCTTTTTGTTTAGGATTGCTTTGGTTATTCGGGCTCTTTTTTGGTTCTATATGAATTTTAGGATTGTTTTTCCTAATTGTGTGAAAACTAACATTGGTATTTTGACAAGGATTGCATTGACTCTGTAGATTGCTTTGGGAAGTATAGTCATTTTAATGATATTAATTCTTTCTGAATAATTAATGAAATTAATTCTTCTGATATTAGTTCTTTCCATAAGCATGAAATGTTTTTTCCATTTGTTTGTGTCATCTATAATTCTTTAATCAGTGTTTTATAGATTTTTTCTTTTTGTAGAGGCCTTTCACCTCCTTGGTGCAATATATTCCTATGTAGGGTGGGGTGTTATTTGGTAGCTCTCGTAAGTGGTATTGCTTTCTCTATTTGGTTCTCAGCTAGATTGTTATTGGTGTATAGAAATGCTGCTGACTTTTGTACATTGACTTTGTATCCTGAAACTCCTGAATTAATTTATCTAATCTAAGAGATTTTTGGTGGAGTCTTAAGGGTTTTCTAGATGTAAGATTATATATCACTGAACAGGAATAATTTGACCTCCTCTTTTCCAATTTGCATGTCTTTTATTTCTTTCTCTTGCCTGATTGCTCTGGCCAGGACTTCCTATACTAGGGTTGAATAAGAGTGGTGAAAGTAGGCATCCTTAATCTTGTTCTAGTTTTTATCATTCAACTGTTTACCCATTCAGTATGATGTTGGCTGTGTGTTTATCATGTGTGGCTTTTATTATTTTGAGATATGTTCATTCTATACCTAGTTTTTTGAGCTTTTATCATGAAGGATGCTGAATTTTATCAAGTGTGTTTTCTAAATCTATTGAGATGATCATATGGTTTTTATTCTTCATTCTGTTTTTGTGATGTGTTACATATATTAACTTGTGTATGTTGGATCATTTTTGCATTCCTGGTATAAAACCTACTTTATCATGCTGTATTATCTTTTTAATGTGCGGTTGGGTTCAGTTTGCTAGTGTTTTGTTGGGGATTTTCACATCTGTGTTCATTGGGGATATTGGTCTGTAGTTTTGTTGTTGTGTCCTTGTCTGTTTTTGGTATTAGGATGTTACTGGCCTCATAGAATGAGTTAGGGAGATTTCCCTCCTCTGTGATTTTTAGGAACAGTTTCAGGAGTATAAGTATAGTTCTTTTTGTATGTTTGGTATAATTTTTTTTAATGTTAATTTTTAAATTTTTATTTTTTTACTTAGAGATGGGGTCTTGTTATGTTGGCCAGGGTGGTCTCAAACTCCTGGCCTCAAGCAATCCTCCTGTCTCAGGCTCTACAGTGCTATGATTACAGGCATGAGCCACCACATCTGGCCTATTTGGTACAATTTAGGTATAAATCCATGTGGCCCAGAGCTTTCATTTTTGGGAAATTTTTTATTGCTGATTCAATGTTGCTACTTATTATTGGTCTATTCAGGATATCTGTTTCTTCTTGGTTCAATCTTGGGAGGTTATACGTTTCAAAAAAACCTATAGGTTTTCTAGGTTGTGAGCATATAGTTGTTCATAGTAGTCTCTGGTGGTATTTCTGTGGTATTGGTGCAATGTCTTCTTTTTCAATTCTGGTTTTGTTCATTTGAATCTTCTTTTTTTCTTGGTTTGTCTAGCCAGCAGTTTATTACTTTTGTTGATATTTTCAAAGAACCAACTTTTTGTTTCGTTCATCATTTGTGTTGTTTTTTAGTCTGATTTTGTTTAATTCTGCTCTGATCTTTGTTATTTCTTCTTTTCTGCTAACTTTGGATTTATTTTGTTTTTGTTTTCCTAGTTCCGTGGGGTAACATGTTAGGTTGTTAATTTTTTATCTTTCTACTTTTTTGACAGAGGCATATAATTCTATAAACTTCCCTCTTAGCATGACTTTTCCTATATCCCAGAGGTTTTGATATGTTGTGTGGCCATTTTTGTTCATTTCAAACAAAATTTTTATTTTCTGTTTTTATTTCTTCTTTGACTCAGAGATCATTCAGGAGCACATTGTTTAATTTCCATGTATTTATATCGTTTTCAAAGTTCCTCTTGGTATTGATTTTTAGTTTTATTCAGCGGTCTGAGAAGATGCTTGAAATGATTTTGACTTTAAAATTTGTCAAGACTAGTTTTGTGGCCTAACATGGTCTATCTTGGAGAATGTTTCACGTACTGATGAGAAGAATGTATATCCTGAAATTGTTGGTTCTGTAAATGTCTGTTAGCTTCATTTGGTCCAAAGTCCATCTTAAGTCCAATTGTTTTGATTGTCTGTCTTGATGATGTATCTACTACTGTGTGTGAGGTGCTGAAGTCCCCTACTATTATTGTATTGGTATCTGTATCTTTCTTTAGGTCTACGAATATTTGCTTTATTAACTGGGCCTCTCCAATGTTGGATGCATATATATTTAGTATTATATTATCTTGCTGAATTGATTCTGTTATCAGTATCTCATGATCTTCTTTGTCTTTTTGTACTGTTTTTTATTTAAAGTCTCTTTTATCTGATACAACTATCACAACTCTTGCTCACTTTTGGTTTCCCATTGCATGGAATATGTTTTTACACCTCTTTACTTTCAGTTTATATGTGTCTTTATAGGTAAGGTAAGTTTCTTGTAGGGAGCATATAGTTGGATCATATTTTAAAAATTCATTCCACCAGTCTATATCTTTTAATGGAACCATTTAATCCATTTACATTCAAGGTTAATATTGATATGTGAGGTTTTGTTCCTGTCATGTTGTTAATTGTTATCTAGTTGGGTTTTTGTTTGTTTGTTTGTTTTTAGATGGAGTCTCACTCTGTCACCAGGTTGGAGTGTAGTGGCGTGACGTCAGCTTACTGCAACCTCTGCCTCCCAGGTTCAAGTGATTATCCGGCCTCAGCCTCTCAAGTAGCTGGGACTACAGGCGCCCACCACCACACCCAGCTAATTTTTGTATTTTTAGTAGAGACGGGGTTTCACCATGTTGGCCAGGATGATCTCAATCTCTTGACCTCGTGATCCGCCCACCTTGGCCTCCCAAATTGCTAGGATTACAGGCGTGAGCCACTGCACCTGGCCATCTAGTTGTTTTTATAAATTCTGTGTTTGTTTCTTTTTCTCTGATGTTTGATTTTCTGGTTTGGTGGAATTCTTTTGTGCTCCCATTTGATTTTTTTCTTTTCCTCATCTATGTGATTGTCTAATAAGACCTGTGGGTTTTATTCTTTTGAGTGTTTCAATTTATGGTGAATATCAACCTTTTATTTACATGTTCAGGGCTCCTTTGAGCATTCATTGTAGGTTTTTTCTTTTTTTATTTTCTTTTTTTCTTTTTGAGACGGAGTTTTGCCATTGTTGCCCAGGCTGAAGTGCAATGGCACGATCTCAGCTCACCACAACCTCCACCTCCCAGGTTCAAG
This sequence comes from Pongo abelii, assembly GCF_028885655.2. Classification (NCBI taxonomy): domain Eukaryota; kingdom Metazoa; phylum Chordata; class Mammalia; order Primates; family Hominidae; genus Pongo; species Pongo abelii. The sequence goes on from NC_072005.2 coordinate 11,835,377, forward strand.
CAATTGTCCTGCCTCAGCCTCCCGAGTAGCTGGGATTACAGGCATGTGTCACCACGCCCAGCTAATTTTGTATTTTTAGTAGAGACAGGGTTTCTCCATGTTGGTCAGGCTGGTCTCGAACTCCTGACCTCAGGTGATCTGCCCGCCTCGGCCTCCCAAAGTGCTGGGATTACAGGCATGAGCCACCGCGCCCAGCATTGTTGGTTTTTTCTAGTGGTGATAAATTCTGTCAGCATTTGCTTGTCTCGGAGATACTTAATTTCTCCTTCATTTATGAAGCTTCATTAAGTTGGATATAAATTTTTTGGGTGGCAGTTTTTTTCTTTTACCACTTTGAAAATCCTGCTACATTCTCTTCTGGTTTGTAAGGTTTCTGCAAAGAAGTCCGCTGTTAGTTTGGTGAGGTTTCCTTTTGACTAGATGCGTTTCTCTTGCTGATTTTAAAAATTCTCTTTTTCACATTTACTTTAGACAGTCTGATGACAGTATGCCTTGGTGAAGTTGTTTCTGCAGTGTATCTTCCGAGGGATCATTGGTTCTCCCATATGTGGATGTCTAAATCTCTTGCTAAACTTGGATTTATTATTATTATTATTTCTGCCAGGCTTTCACAATCTGCCTTCTTCCTAGTTTATTCAGTTTGGGATAGAACATCTTGAATGGAAGTTATCTTATCGTAAAAGAAGGTCTTTTAAAAAATCACAAGGAGTTTCTTTTTTCAAGAATCAAGTTCTCAGCCTGGGCAACATAGCGATTCTACCAATAAATAAATAAATAAAATAAAAAAGATTATTTCTGCAAAAAAAAAAGCAAGCTAGGCATGGTGGTGTGCACCTGTAGTCCCAGCTACTTGGGAGGCTGAAATGGGAGGATCACTTGAGCCCAGGAGTTCCAGGCTACAGTGAGCTATGATCATACCACTGTATTGCAGACAAAGCGAGACCCTGTCTTTAAAAAAAAAAAAAAAAAAAAAAAAAAAAAAATATATATATATATATATATATATATATATACACCAGACTGAGCGTCGTGGCTCATGCCTGTAATCCCAACACTTTGGGAGGCCAAGATGGGTGGATCTCTTGAGGTCAGGAGTTTGAGAACAGCCTAGCCAACATGATGAAACCCCATCTCTACCAAAAATACAAAAATTAGCTGGGCATGGTGGTGGGCGCCTGTATTCCCAGCTACTTGGGAGGCTGAGGCACGAGAATCCCTTGAACCTGGGAGGCGGAGGTTGCAGTGCGCCGATATCTCGCCACTGCACCCTAGCCTGGGTGATAAGTGAGACTCGGCCTCAAAAAACAAAACAAAATAAAACAAACAAACAAAAAAAATCAAATTTTAATTCAATTTGGAAAGCATTAACTAAGCATAAAGTTACATTTAAAGCATTGGACTGGAATTTCAGGGGCATGGAGGAGATACAGGTCTCTTAGGGAGTTTAGAATGAGAGAGGAAGAATATACATTTACAAATAATTATAATTAAAGACAACATGCCACTGGCCATGGTGGCTCATGCCTGTAATCCCAGCACTTTGGGAGGCTGAGGCGGGCAGATCACTTGAGGTCAGAAGTTTGAGACCAGCTGGCCAACATGGTAAAACCCCTTTCTACTAAAATACAAAAATTAGCTGGGCATGGTGGCACGCACCATTAATCCCAGCTACTCTGGAGGCTGAGGCAGAAGAATCACTTGAGCCCGGGAGGCAGAGGTTGCAGTGAGCTGAGATTGCACCATTGCACTCCAGCCTGGGTGACAGAACGAGACTGTCTCAAAATAATAATAATAAAGACAATATGTGAGTAAAGGGCTATAACAGTGCCCCTAGCAAAAAGTCACAGAGATACAAAGATGAAATTAATTCTGGAGATAGTTGGTAGGAAAAAGTGAGGTAAGAAAGGCTTCAAGAAGGAGAAGAAATTTTTTATTAGATTGAAAGAAGGGGTAGAATTTGAGAGTTGAATGCTTGAGCAGCAAGGAAGGGCATTCCACTGAAGAGAATAGGAACAAAATGAAAATGTAGAGACTGAAAAATGCAGGGCTAAGTTGGCGGAAAGGCTGTAGGAGATATGAATAGAGTGAGAGGTAAGGAATAAGACTGAAGAAATGAAGAAACCCAGGTTTGGTCAAGTCATACAGGATCTTGGATGTTGGCCTATGTAGGTAATGAGAGCCATTAAACATTTTTCAGCGAGAAGTAAAATAATTAGAATTGTAACTTTAAAAGTTTCTGGGCCAGGCATAGCGCCTCACATCTGTAATCCCAGCCCTTTGAGGAGGCCAAGGTGGGAGGATTGCTTGAGTCTAGGAGTTTAAGACCAACCTGGGCAACATAGTGAGACCTGGCCTCTACAAAAAATCAATAATTAGCCAGTCATGGTGGCACGTGGCTGTAGTCCCAGCTACTCAGGAGGCTGAGGTGGGAGGATTACTTAAGGCCAGGAGGTCAAAACTGCAGTGAGCCATGATTATGCCAATGCACTCAGCCTGTCTTAAAAAAAAAAAGTATTCATTGGGTTTCTTTGTTACATCCTCTTACAGAACCAAATTCTTTTCTTTCAGAGCATTCAGTTTATAATCATACATTCATTGGTTGCCTTCCCCACTAGACTACAAATCCCAACAGAACAGCAACCATGACTGGCCTGATACGTAAGTGTTCAATAAATATTAGCTAAGAATAAATAAAAAGTATAATAATATAGCAGCAGTATATATTATAGTATAGAATATAGAAAGTGGCATTAACCATGAGGTTATTGCAGTATACGGAAGATGACGACCTGAACTACATCATAAAAAACGAGGCTTAGGCCAGGCGCGGTGGCTCACGCCTGTAATCCCAGCACTTTGAGAGGCCGAGGTAGGCAGACTGCCTGAGCTCAGGAGTTCGAGACCACTGTAGGCAACATGATGAAACCTGGTCTCTACTAAAATACAAAAAAATTAGCCAGGCACTGGCTAATTAGCCAGTCCCAGCTACTGGGAAGGCTGAGGCATGAGAATCGCTTGAGCCCTGGAGGTGGGCACTGAGCCAAGATTGTACCACTGCACTCCAGCTTGGGCTACAGAGTGAGACTCCTTCTCAAACAAACAAACAAACAAACAAACAAACAAATGAACGACAAAAAAAACGGTGCTTAAATGGCAGGATATACAATTTAGTGAACGATTACATGAGGTGGTGAGGAAGAAAGAAGAATAAAATATGAGTCCAGAGTTTTGAGCCCGCAGCAACTAAAGAACAGGCGTGAGGTGGCTCATGCCTGTAATCCCAGCACTTTGGGAGGCTAAGGCGGGTGGATCATGAAGTCAGGAGTTTGAGACCAGCCTGGCCAACATGGTGAAACCCCATCTCTACTAAAAATACAAAAAATTAGCTGGGTGTGGTGGCAGGCGCCTGTAATCCCAGCTACTCAGGAGGCTGAGGCAGGAGAATTGCTTGAATCAGGGAGGCAGAGGTTGCAGTGAGCCAAGATTACACCACTGCACTCCAGCCTGGCGACAGAGCAAGACTGTAAAAAAAAAAAAAAAAAAAAAAAAAGCAGATTTCAAATATAAAAAAATTCCCAGACCAGGCATAGTGGCTCATGCCTGTAATTCCAGCACTTTGGGAGGCTGAGATGGGAGGATCACTTGAGGCCAGGAGTTCAAGGTTACAGTGAGCTGTGATCATACCACCACACTCTAGCTTGGACAACAAAGTGAGACCCTATCTCTAAAAGAAAGAAGGAAAATAAAAAACTTCCCTTCCCTGTATACTTTTCAGGTTCATATACCCATAATCTTTACAATTCTATTGTTGTTCTTAAACTTCCATTTCTGATAGCCTTCTTTAGGATTTTGCTCTAGAAGTATCAGTTCCAGAAAAAAAAATCTAAATGCTGGGATTCACTGAAAATTTCAGCATCTGTAAGTGAAGTTTATAAGGTATATTCTTGAATATCCACTTGGGCTCACATGAATGAAAGTTCATCCCAACCAGACTCAAAGTGCCTAGGAATGTTGCTAGGACTATTGCTGGTAACATACCAGAAGCCCACTGGCTGTACTTTTTTGTAAGTAGTGTAAGATACAATAAATCTAAGTTTCTCTTCAAAGGGTTTAGCCTGTTAACTCCCTTATCCTTTGTTCTCAAACTCAACTTTCCTGTTCCTCCTTGCCCCTAGTTAACGTAAACAGCCTACCCCCTTCCCTTCAGCTCTAATCAATAACTCACATCTGTTCCCTTGGTTACCTGTACCCATTGTTCCCCTGAAACTGCACGTCTCATACACTCCACCTCTGTACCTCACATCCCTCTCCCCTTCTGTATTTAGGAAAATATGTACAAGTAGCCAATCGGGTCAGCTCAGATTGTGTAGTCTGACCCCAGCCCATGGGAGAGTAACACAGAGGCAGGGACTGTGTTAAGGATAAAAACCCCCTGGTCTCCTTTATTCTCTGTACACTTGCGATCTTAATTGACGCGAGTGACACCCTTCTGCAAAAAATAAATTGCCTTGCTGAGAGGATTAAACTTTTGCCTGAGTGTTGGTTTTACTTTCGGCACAGAGCATTTATTACTGGAGCATTTTATATCCAACAGTAGGATAGAAGAGACACTGCTGACTTCCTCTACAAATACTGAACTACAGTCTAAGAAACTATAGGCATCATAATGCAGTGCAGCACCAGCACGTATGTCTAACTGCAGGATCTGAATTTCATTCTGTGGTTTGGTTTCCAAAAATTTCACAATGCCTACTATGGCCAAGTTCCAATCCATTTCCCTATACTGCACTTGACACTGTCTCACTACTATCTCACTATCTGCAAAAACTACTGTTTTTAATAGAAGCCTTTCAAAAATCTGACATTCTGGTGGAGCACTTCCCAAAATAAACTTTAGATTACCTGAAAATTAGTAATGTGCTACAATTGGCTGGGAAGAAAAGAAAAGCACTCACAGGAATTTTGTATTTTTGTTTTCAGAAATGGGGTCTTGCTCTGTTGCCCAGGCTGAAGCACAGTGGCGAGATCATAGGTCATTGAAGCTTCGAACTCCCGGGCTCAACGTCTTCCCACCTCAGCCTCCTGAGTAGCTGGGACTGCAGGTTCAGGACGCCATGCACTGCCAATTTTTAAATTTTTAGTACAGACGCGGTGTGGCTACGTTTTCCAGGATGATGAACTCCTGGGTTCAAGCAGTCCTCCCGTTTCAGCCTCCAAAAGGGTTGGGATTATAGGCGTGAGCCCCCGCACCCTGCCTGGAAGTCTTTTAATTCACTTCAGTTATCTTAGAATTTTCCTTCCCCACTTTATACATACATACAGTGGAATTGAGGGTGTTTGTCTCAGGTAACCGATCAATGAGGTGAATAACCTGCAGGAGGCAGCAGAGCCTAAGGCCAGTGACTCCCCGCTGAGGGCCAGTCTGGAGCCTGCAAAGGGAGGGAAAGGGAGCTCCCCGGGGTGTTTCCTGGGCAGCCTGCTCTCTACTGCGGGTGGCATCCAGCTGCTCAGAACAGCTGCAGAAGGAATGTGGATCCTGAGAAGCTACAGAGCCCTGGAAATCAGGAGACTCACGTGCAGGTGCACTTTGTGTAGGGGGGTTGGGGGGAAGTTCTGTCCTTAACTGGGGTTGTACCTAGAGCCTAGGGACGTTTTGCAGGGGCAGTGTTTGGTTTTTACATGCAAAGGGTCCTGGCGACAGACTGTAATTTGTACATACAAAGACAATCTATGAAGGTCAGGCTCAGTAAGACTTGTCTGACATGTCACCTGGAGAAAGGGTTTATGAAGGTAATAGTTTACTTAGGTTAGAAGCTTAAACTGACCCCAGGTGAGAACTTCTGCTGGTGAAAATGAAGTCTAGGGGGAGGAAGCAGTTCCATATTCAGGGGTGGGACGGGGGGAGTGTGAGGAAGTCTTATCCCCATTCCCGCCCTGTAGAGGACACCTGCCTCTCCCTCCTGGTGCAGTCTTGCCTGGCTTGGCCTAGATTTCCTTCCTTCTATGAGGCAAAGGAATGACTCCATTGAACACCGAGTCTGGAATTCCCAGCACACATTTCTGAAAGATCGAGGAAGCTAACAGTGCCCCTTCTAACAATAAGTAGCAAGTTTGGCTGAAATGCAGATATCCAATGACCAGGGCTCAGGGAGTGAGCTTAGCCTTAGAAAGGCCGTAGCTAGGACTGATCAGCCGGGCTCTGCAGGGCTCCGTTACTCAGGGCTTCCCCTGTCACTCAGGGCTGAGGGGCGGAGCCTGGAACCCCATCCAATCAGGTTCCCTGGGTCGGGGCCCTGCCCAACTGTCAATCCGGGGAAGCAGAAGGCCGCACTCAGAGTCTCTGCACTCCTTTGTTGCTGGGGTCCGTTACGCTCCGCATCCAGTCCTTGCTGCTCCGAGAGGCCCCAGGTGCCTCCGTCACGGCTCCTGTGACGCTGTCACCTGCGCTGTGACCTGCTCCGGAGTCATAAAGAGGACGCCGGGACACCCAGAAGCAGGGAAATGGTAAAGTGCCCGGCCTAGCGTCCAGATACGTGGAAGAGGGGCTGGGTGGAACCAACAGGATCCTGCTGTGGCGGGACCCAGGCCTCCGCTCGGGCGACCCCGGAGATTGGGACCCGCGTACCCCATGGCGCGGCTTGGCCCTCGGTGCCCTCGGCCGCCAGGTGGGGCTGGCCCCGCAGCTGGGACCCCGGGCGTCCTGTCCCGTCCCTACGCGGCGACTGCGGCCCCGGCCCAGGAGCCCTCTCTGGGCAGCTCCGCGCTCGCAGCCCGGCGTCTTCCCAGATTGTGCGGGGGGCCACGGGAGAGTCATGGAGGGTCGGGTGTGTCCCACCTTTCTTCTGTTAAAAATTAAACTGAAGGTCTGTTAACAGTTAAAGAGTTTGTTGGAGCAAACAGCGATTCCTGAGTGAGAAACACCCGGTCATGGCTTGTGATTGAAGAAAAGGATTTTATAAGTTGCATGAGGAGGCAAACAGGATTAAATACTCGATTAGTTACAGTGATGCAGTCGCCGTATGTGGACTTGTCAACCTGAAATAAAAGAATCAGATTCCAGTTTTTAAAAGTTTACTCAAGCAAGAAGCTGGGAATGGCCCATTTGGGAAAACACAGGATCCACGGAAATGGGCTCAGTGCTTCAAATTTAAAAGTTTAAGTTCTTGCTTATATAGGCAAAAGGCCAAGAAATTTAATAGGATTACAACGTTTTTTATACAAGGCTAGTTTGTGAGGCACAATTTAATTAGTTAGAGTTTGGCCCGCCGCACCCCCCCCCGCCCCCCACCGCCCCCCCCCGCCCCCATAGAGCTTGTTTTTTTTTTTTTTTTTTTTTTTTTTTCTCTCTCTCTTTACAGTTGGGTTTCATTTCCTTTCCAATTTAAAAGAGTATATTTAACATTCCAGCGTAAGGCAAGGTGATGCCAGCTTGGACAACATGGCGAAACCCCGTCTGTACAAAATATTTAAAAAATTAGTCGGGTATAGCCGGGCGCAGTGGCTCACGTCTATAATCCCAGCACTTTGGGAGGCCGAGGCGGGCGGATGACGAGGTCAGGAATTTGAGACCATCCTGGCCAACATGGTGAAACCCCGACTCTACCAAAAATACAAAAATTAGCTGGGCGTGGTGGCACGTGCCTGTAATCCGGCTACTGGGGAGGCTGAAGCAAGACAATCGCTTGAACGCAGGAGGCGGAGGTTGCAGTGAGCCGAGATGGTGCCACTGCACTCCAGCCTGGCGACACAGCGAGACTCTGTTTAAAAAAAAAAAAAAAAAAAAAATTAGTCAGGTATGATGGCCTCTCCTGTATGTAGTCCCAGCTAGTCTGGAGGCTGAGGCAGGAGAATTGCTTGAGCCCAGGAGGTGAAGGCTGCATCAATGACAGTATTGAATTTACAGCTAATGGGCAAGGTGAGGGAGAGGATGGAAGTTGGTTTAGTGTCAATAATTAGGGAAGAGATTGTCAAACGTAGGGAAAAGGGACTCGATTGGATATCAGGTTTGGGGGAATTTTCTCTAAACTCCCTTAGAAGAGTTTTTGCTACCACAGGGCTCTGCAGGAAAAGGCCAAAGTCTAGTCAAGAAGAGGGGGGCTCTGAGGAGCCTGACTCTAGTTTGATCAAGGAGGGAGTTTTTGGGACCCCTTCCCCAGCCTAGTTTTTCCCAGTTATGACAGTAAATCCCTAAATTTCTGGTTTTCTCCTCACATTCAGAAACACCAACTTCCCCTTGCCAATTGACATCCTTATCAATTATGTTTCCCATGCTACATTTGAAACAGCTGCCATATTTTATTTTTCCACAGACAAATAAATGGCACTATTTAAAAATGTTACCAACACCTCTGAAAAGAAGGAAAACTTTTTTTTTTTTGGTTTTTGAGACAGTCTCACTCTGTCGTCGCCCAGGCTGGAGTGCAATGGTGCTATCTTGGCTCACTGCAACCTCCGCCTCCTGGGTTTAAGCGATTCCCCTGCCTCAGCCTCCCAAGTAGCTGGGATTACAGGCATATACCAACATGCCTGGCTGATTTTTGTATTTTTAGTAGAGACACAGGAAAGAAAACGTTTTTTAAAAATTTTAGTCCAGGCATAGTGACTCACTCCTGTAATCCCAGCACTTTCAGAGGCCCAGGTGGGAGGATTGCTTGAGCCTAGGAGTTCAAGAACAGAGTGGGCCAGGCAACATAGCAAGATCTCTACTGAAAACAAACAAACAAAATAGCTGGGCATGGTGGCATATTTCTGTAGTCTCAGCTACCATACTTGGGAGACTAAGGCGGGAGGATTGCTTGAGCCCTGAAGATCCAAGGCTGCAGTGAGCCTTGAGGGCACCACTGCACTCCAGCCTGGGAGACAGGGTGAAAATTTTCCTCAAAAAAACAAAAACTTTAGGGCTTGGCATGCTGGCTTACACCTGTAATCCCAGCACTTTGGCAGGCCGAGGTGGGAGGATCACTTGAGTCCAGAAGTTTAAGACCAGCTCAGCAACATAGAGAGACTCTGTCTCTATTAAATAAATAAATAAAATTTTAAAAAGAAAAAAATTATATTTTGTTTATGAATATTTTTTATGGGAGGAAACTATTCAGTAACTACCCAAAACAACATTGGGTAAAACTGCATGCCTGATTCTTGACATTGATCATCTTTTCATGTGCTTGTTGGCCATTTGTGTATGTCTGGGAGAAATGTCATTAAAATCCATTGCTTGGCTGGATGTGGTGGCTCACGCCTGTAATCTCAGCACTTTGGGAGGCCAAGGCGGGTGGATCACGAGGTCAGGAGTTCAAGACCAGCCTGGCCAACATAGTGAAACCCTGTCTTTACTAAAAATACAAAAATTAGCTGGGCATGGTGGTGCGTGCCTATAGTCCCAGCTACTCAGGAGGCTGAGGCAGGAGAATTGCTTGAACCTGGGAGGCAGAGGTTGCAGTGAGCCAAGATCGCGCCATTGCCCATATTTTAGTCAATTAGTTTTCTTATTTGGTACAATAATTTTTCTAGTTAATTACAATAAGAAAAACCTTAAAAATTTTACTAGCTCAAGCATTTTAAGTGTACCGTTGAGTTAGTTTGACAATTTTATATAACTTCTCTAAGATGAGTCATACCGCATTTTTCTTTTTCTGACTGGTCTTTTGCAGTTAGCATAGTATCATGAAGTTTCATGCCTCTTGTAGTATGGGACAGGATGTCATTTTATAAGAATAAATAATATCCTGTTGTGTATATATATACATTTTCATTATCCATTCATCCATTGATTGGCATTTAGGTTGATCTACCTGTTGGATGTTGTGAACAATGGATTTCAATTTATTTTATTTTATTTTTTATAGAGATTGGATCTCACTCTGTTGCCTAGGCTGGTCTCAAACTCCTGGGCTCAATTGATCTTCCTGCCTCAGCCTCCTAAAAGTGTTGGGGTTACAGGCATCAGCCACTGTACCCCAGCCATTGATGGTTTTCAAATATTTCTTTGAGATCCTCCTTTCAATTCTTTTGAATTGAATATAATTCAACCCAAAAGTGGGTTGCTGGAACATTTGGTAATTTTGTTTTTAATTTTTGAGGCACCGCCATACTGTTTTCCATAGCTAAGCCATTTTACAATCCCTTGGACAGTGTACATAGGTTCCAGTTTGTCAGCATGCTCATCAAAGCTTTCCATTTGGTGTGTTTGATGTGTTTTTTATAGTTGAATCATGGAAGTTCTTTATATTTGCTGAATATTAAGACCATACCAGATATATGATTTACCAACATTTTCTCCAAATTGATGAGTTTTCTTTTCCCTTGTTGATAGTGTGTTCCCCTGCACAAAAGTTCTTAATTTTCATAAATCACATTATCTTTTTGTTAAGACTGCCCCCCATGGAGTTTTTACCTCTAAACCTTGTCCCCATTCAGCCTTCAGCACTTCATCAATTACAACTTATGTTGTCTTACCCCAGTATTATTTCCCACAATGGTTTTGGTCATGGGTTTCTGTTTCAGTTAGTTATGACTCTCTTAATCAGTTGGGTTGGTGAGATCCCATGCAAAATTTGGTTTTTGTTTGTTTTTGGATTTGCCTGTGCTGTTTGAATCAGAATCAAATCCACTTTCCGGACACCATCAAAGGTTAAACTTTGTGAAAAAACATTTTCAAGTATATGTAGTCTCAGGACTGCTGTTGTGAGCTTTTTTTCTGCACATGAATTAGTAGGACTCTGTTATGAAAGATGCTACACACCCAATGTACAGAGAGACATTGGGGTACCCAGGAAACACATCTTTCTCTCTGGTTTCACCAAAAAGAGACATTTTCCTATTCTTTTTTTTTTTTTTCAAGATGGAGTCTCACTCTGTTGTCCAGGCTGGAGTGCAGTGGCTCTATCTTGGCTCACTGCAACCTCTGCCTCCTGGGTTCAAGCGATTCTCATGCCTCAGCCTCCCTGAGTAGCTGGGATTACAGGTGCCTGCCACCACACCCGGCTAATTTTTGTATTTTTAGTAGAGATGGGGTTTTGCCACATTGGCCAGCCTGGTTTTGAACTCCTAACCTCAGGTGATCTGCCCGCCTTGGCCTCCCAAAGTGCTAGGATTGCAGGCATGAGCCACCATGCCTGGCCATAAATTTGTTATTTTGGAATAATTTTAGATTTATAGAAAACTTGCAAAGATAATCTACAAAGTTCCCATATACCCGTCACCCATTTTCTTCTAATGTGAGCATCTTACATAACCATGGTCCATCAAAACTAAGAAGTTATCATTTGTATATTACTATTAATGAAATTCCAGATTTTCAACAGTTTTTCCACTAATATCCTTTTTCTATTCCAGTACCCAATCCGGTATACCCCACTGTATTTAGTTCTTATGTCTCCTTGATCTGCTTTGTGACAATTTCTCAGTCTTTCCTTTTTTTTTTTTAAATCACTTTGACAGTTTTAAGGGTGCTGGTCAGGTATTCCATAGAATGTTCCTCAATTTGGAATTTTTCTCGTGATTAGACTGGAGTTAGGTGTTTTGCGGGAGAATGCCACAAAGGTGAAGTGTCCAGGCTCATCACTTGATACACCTGGTGACAGTAACCTTGATCACTTGATTGAAGCAGTGTTTGTCAGGTTTCTCCACTTTAAAGTTACTATTTTTTCCCCTTTCCATACTCTGTTCTTTGGAAGTGAGTCACTAAGTCCAACACAGGTCCAAGGGAGGAGGGCCAATTCGGCTCCATAGTTCTGAAGGCTGGGAAGTCTAAGATCAAGGCACACCGGGTGTGGTGGCTCACGCCTATAATCCCAACACTTTGGGAGGCCAAGGCGGGCAGATCACGAGATCAGGAGTTTGAGACCAGCCTGACCAACATGGTGAAACCCCGTCTCTACTAAAAATCAAAAATTAGCTGGGCATGGTGGCATGTGCCTGTAATCCCAGCTACTCAGGAGGCTGAGGCAGGAGAACTGCTTGAACCCGGGAGGCAGAGGTTGCAGTGAGCCAAGATCGTGCCACTGCACTCCAGCCTGGGCGACAGGGTGAGACCCCATCTCAGAAAAAAAAAAAAAAGATCAAGGCACTGGCAGGTACCATGTCCAGAGGGTCCGTTGCCCGTGAACTCTATCCTCTTGCTGTGTCCTCATGTGCCAGAAGGCTACATTTTCCTATTCTGCTGTTGCTTTACCCATAGTTACACTCTGGCATCAAAATTGCTGTTTGAGAGGAAGTGAATGTAGACAGGGGAGTAAGAGGTCTGATGACAGAGGCAGGGAATAAATGTTTGGAGTCCACAGCATCATGAGAATTTCTTAGGAATAGAGTCTAGACCCCCAGTGCTGTCACTCTCACCCATCCTCCTCTACAATGTGAGATGTTTCAGGACCCAGTGGCCTTTGAGGATGTGGCTGTGAACTTCACCCAGGAGGAGTGGGCCTTGTTGAATCCTTTCCAGAAGAATCTCTACAGAGATGTGATGCAGGAAACCTTCAGGAACCTCATCTCTATAGGTAGGGGTGACAATATTACCTCCCTCAGTGAATTGAAGAACACGTGTTTCTAGCTCATCAGTGCTATTCAGGGATTCGGAATATGGATAGGCAATCCCTCGATGAACAAATCAGGCATGGCTGCAGTGTCCCATAAACATGGAATCTAATGATTTTTAAATAATCTTATACTAATTCAGGACTATTTTTCTGGGTCTGTATTTTAGGGAATAAATGGAAAGACCGGAACGTTGAAGATCAGTACAGACATCCCAGGAGAAATCTAAGGTAATTTACACTCACAAGACAAAGAAATGTCTCTGAAGAAAATCTCAGATTGTCAGAAATTGTTAAAAAGAAGCCAACGAATGAAATAAGCTCAGCATAAAATGTATTTATTCTTAGAAAGTTTTCTCGAAAAACATATATTTCAATGTGATATAGAGGTTTAATGTTCATAAAATAGTTTACTTGGAAATACTATTAAGAAACCTTGGCTGGCCATGGTGGCTCACGCCTGTAATCTCGGCACTTTGGGAGGCCAAGGTGAGTGGATCACCTGAGGTCGGGAGTTCAAGACCAGTCTGACCAACATGGACAAACCCTGTCACTAGTAAAAATACAAAATTAGCCAGGCGTGGTGGCATATGCCTGTAATCCCAGCTACTCGGGAGGTTGAGGCAGGAGAATCGCTTGAATCCAGAAGGCGGAGGTTGCAGTGAGCTGAGATCGCACCATGGCACTCTAGCCTGGGCAACAAGGGCAAAACTCTTATCTCAAAAAAAAAAAAGAAAAAGAAACCTCATGTAAGTATTCTTTTTTTGATGATAGATATAGACAGGCCATCTTGTAGAATGTGTGATCCATTCATGTTTAAACAATTCAGACAGGGCAGAAAGCCTACACTTCGTGGGATAATGTTAAAAATGCAGCTGGACATGTTGGCTCATGCCTGTAATCCCAGCACTTTGGGAGGCCAAGGTGAGTGGATCACCTGAGGTCGGGAGTTCAAGACCAGTCTGACCAACATGGACAAACCCTGTTGCTAGTAAAAATACAAAATTAGCCAGGCATGGTGGCACATGCCTGTAATCCCAGCTACTCGGGAGGTTGAGGCAGGAGAATCGCTTGAATCCGGAAGGCGGAGGTTGCAGTGAACGGAGATGGCACCATGGCACTCTAGCCTGGGCAACAAGAGCAAAACTCCATCTCAAAAAAAAAAAGAAACCTCAAGTAAATATTCTTTTTTTGATGATAGATATAGACAGGCCATCTTGTAGAATGTGTGATCCATTCATGTTTAAACAATTCAGACAGGGCAGAAATCCTACACTTTGTGGGATAATGTTAAAAATGCAGCTGGACATGGTGGCTCATGCCTGTAATCTCAGCACTTTGGGAGACCAAGACAAGAGGACCACTTAAGGTCAACAGCCCAAGATCAGCCTGGGAAACACAGCAAGACTCTTATCTCTACCAAAAATAAAAAATTAGCTGGGCATGGTGGCACACACCTGTAGTCCAACTTTCTGGGGAGCCTGAGGTGGGAGGATCACTTGAGCCCAGGAGGTGAAGGCTGCTGTGTTATGATCATGCCGCTGCACTCCAGCCTGGGTAACAGAGTTAGACTTCGTACCAAAGAAACAAAAACATTAAAAATGCAAGTGTAATACTTATTAATGAATATTAAATCACTTATAAACAGACCCTTAATTATGTGCTTGGCATTTTTCACAGAACTTTTATGGGAGAGAGACTCTTTGAGAGTACAGAATGTAGTCAGTGTGGAGAAACTTTCACCCAGGTTCCAGAAGACATGCTGAACAAGAAAACTCTTCCTGGAGTAAAATCGTGTGAAAGCGGTACATGTGGGGAAATCTTCATGGGACATTCATCCCTTAATAGGAACATCAGAACTGACGCTGGACACCAACCATATAAGTGTCAGAAATTTTTAGAGAAGCCATATAAACATAAACAACGTGGGAAAGCCTTGAGCCATAGCCACTGCTTTCGAACACATGAAAGGCCTCACACTAGAGAGAAACCTTTTGATTGTGAGGAATGTGGAAAATCTTTCATTTCTCCTGCAAGCATTGGAAGACATATGGTAATGCACAGTGGAGATGGACCTTATAAATGTAAATTTTGTGGGAAAGCCTTGATGTTTCTCAGTTTGTATCTTACCCACAAACGAACTCACACTGGAGAGAAACCATATGAATGTAAACAATGTGGTAAAGCCTTCAGTTGGCACAGTTCTGTTCGAATCCATGAAAGAACTCACAATGGGGAGAAGCCATATGAATGTAAGGAGTGTGGGAAATCATTCAATTTTTCCAGTTCCTTTCGCAGACATGAAAGGACACACACAGGAGAGAAGCCGTATAAATGTAAGGAATGTGGGAAAGCCTTCAATTGTCCCAGTTCTTTTCACAGGCATGAAAGGACTCACACAGGAGAAAAACCCTATGAATGTAAACTATGTGGGAAAGCATTATCTCGCCTTATAAGCTTTCGAAGACACATGAGAATGCACACTGGAGTGAGGCCTCATAAATGTAAGATATGTGGGAAAGCCTTTTACTCTCCCAGTTCATTTCAAAGACATGAAAGAAGTCACACTGGAGAGAAACCCTACAAATGCAAGTAATGTGAGAAAGCCTTCACTTGTTCCACTTCGTTTCAATATCATGAAAGGACTCACACTGGAGAGAAACCCTATGGGTGTAAGCAATGTGGGAAAGCCTTCAGATCTGCCAAGTACATTCAGATACATGGAAGGACTCACACTGGTTAGAAACCCTATGAATGTAAGCAATGTGGGAAAGCATTTCATTGTGTCAGCTCCTTCCGTAGACATGAAAGGACTCACACTGGAGAAAAACCTTATGAATGTAAGCATTGTGGGAAAGCCTTCACTTGTTCCATGTATATTAGAATACATGAAAGAATTCACACTGGAGAGAAACCTTACCAATGTAAGGAATGTGGGAAAGCCTTCATTCGTTCCAGTTACTGTCGAAAACATGAAAGAACGCACACTATTAATATATGAGAGAAATGCTATTTTTTAATTTTTATTTTTGTAGAGACAGGGTCTCACTATCTTGTCCAGGTTGGTCTTGAACTCCTGGCCTCAAGCATCCCTCCCAGCTTGAGGTCTCAATAAAGGAAAGCAATAAATGTAGAGATGGAGTTAGGTGATGCCACGCTGGGATTCCCAGTGGCCTATCTTACATATGATTTCGAAGGCAGACATGAGGAAGGCCTTAGTCACATTTTAGAGCCAGCCAAATTCACATGGGCTGTGTGGCCCCCTGATTCTAGCCCATTTTCCTGATTCTCTGGCTTGTCAATCAAGAGTATCCTCCAAATCTCTTGACTTTCCTTTTCTCAGAGGTGTAGGTTTCCAAAGATGTCCCCAGAAGCTCCACATTCAAGTTCTATCTACAGTTTGGTTTTTCTTTAAGTATTGTAATGTCCCTACCAGAGAGATAATGCAGACTGTCATGGGTGGGGAATGTTCTCTGATGCTCAACTCCCCCAGTCTGCAGATTAAGTTGGTAGGAGGTGTGATTTGTTTACATGCACCTTTGTTCCTGCTGGTAGTGACCTTGTTCTTGATTCAGCCTGACAGCTACTATGCTGCCATCAGAACCAACTTGATGAGAGCTCTGCTGCCATGTGCAGTGACTGGTCTCATCCAGGACACTCATGTGAGGAGGAACACCTTGCTCTGGTCAGGAAATGTCCAGTGTTCCCTGTTATCCACAGGAGAATGTAATGCCTCAGTTCGTTTTCAATTATCTTTGTTTATATGTGATTGACAACTTGTATTTTTGAGGGAGCAAAGATTTCCGTACATATTTCTTAAAAATAGTTTATTCAGCCGGGCGCAGTGGCTCACGCCTGTAACCCCAGCACTTTGGGAGGCTGAGGCGGGCAGATCATGAGGTCAGGAGTTTGAGGCCAGCCTGGCCAACATGGTGAAACCTCATCTCTACTAAAAGTACCAAAATTAGCCGGGTGTGGTAGTGGGTGCCTGTAATCCCAGCTACTCGGGAGGCAGGAGAATCTCCTGAACCTGGGAGGCGGAGGTTGCAGTGAGCCAAGATCATGCCACTGTACTCCAGCCTGGGCGACAGAGAAAGACTCTGTCTCAGAAAAAAAAAAAAAAAAAAGTTTACTCACTGTTTTTCAGTTGTATACTTACAAATGTTGTTCTCTTTTTTTTGTATACTGAGAAGCTCTATTAAAATATCCCTTGTCAACATGGATCAGATCAAATGTATACTGTTACCAAATTATTTGTTTGGTATTGTGAGTCAATATCACCATGTGTATAAACCTCATTTATTTCCTGATGTAAATTGTACATTTCATGCATATCTACTTATAATTTTTACCTTTTTTTCTTTTGAGACAGGGTCTTGCTCTATAACCCAGGCTGGAGTGCAGTGGTGCAATCATAGCTCATTGCAGCTCTGAGCTCCTGGGCTTAAGCAATCCTCCTGCCTCAGCCTTCTGAGTCGCTGGGACTACAGGTGTGCACCATCATGCCTGGCTAATTTTTTTTTTAATTTTTAGTGCAGAGGAGGTCTTGTTATGCTCCCCAGGCTAGTCTCCAACTCCTGGGCCAAAGCAATCCTTCTGTCTCGGTCTTCCAAAGTGCTGAGATTATAGGTGTGAGCCACTGTTCCCAGCCACAATTTTTATCTTGACCATAATCTGTCGTTCTTTTATAATCCCTGAAGTTAAATCTTGCTGTTATGAGTGCTCTCTTGCCCAAAACCACCAGTACTGAAAAAACTGTTGTCAAAGAGGATGTAATAAATTGTAGTAATAAGTATGACCACAAGCCATAAATGACTGCAGGACATATCAATAAGAGGGTTCTCCGTAGAATTTCTTACAGGATTTCTGTTTTAGGTGCATTGTTCTCTATTCAAGGAGGTGAGTCATTTTTGTATATTGGATGCTGTCAGGATGTGAACTTAATTGTACCACTGCTAATCATAGTAGTTCTCACCTAGAAGGAGAAAGAATGGATTGGAGGTAAACCTAATTGAAGACAATTGCTGGTCAGTCACATTATGAGAAGAGGGGAATTGGAATTTTTGGTTATTTTTATGATTTGAAATGTTTTCTTCTATCCCATCTAGGGACGTGGTTACAGAATGCCCTCGTTTTTGTCCTGCTTCATCATGGTCACTGAGGAGCACTGTTTCACATTGCAGGTGTCTGACATGGCTTAAGATTTGGACTTGTGGTGAGGGGAGGCAGCTCCCAGACTTGTGGACCTGTTTTTGTTTTACTTATTCTCCAAAACCTAAGATATTTCTTACAGTGTATGAACACTGTTCCACAAAATGCTCCAGTTAAAAATGTATAAAGTCACTTACTCCTTAGGAAGCTATATAATACTTTTAAAGAAATGTCCTTACTGAGTCAAATGCGGTCAATATATTTATGTAACTGTCTGAATGCACGCCTAGGAAAGATGAAAGTCAGCATCACTATTCCAGCCAAGCCTTTCTTGCTCAGATAATATGCTCTTGATGCAACCCTCTTTTTCTTTTTGACACAGGGTCTCATTCTATCACCCAGGCTATGTGGAGTGCAGTGGCGTGATCTCGGCTCACTGCAATCTCCACCTCCTGGGCTCAAGTGATCCTCCCACCTTAGCCTCCCAAGTAGCTGGGACCAGCTAATTTTTGTATTTTTTTTTTAGAGACAAGGTTTCACCATGTTGCCCAGGCTGATCTCGAACAGGATTTCAGCAACCCTTTTATGCCACCACTGTAAATTAATAGGCAACATGGAAAAGTTAGTTTTATATATTATACAGTGGCATGGACCAATCCAATCACTTTTTTGAAGTGCCAGCCAAACTGTTCTTCAGAGAAGCCTGTCTGAAACTCCCTAGAGTCAAAACCTGGTACCACAGGACAGAGCAGCAATGAGTGACCAACCCCTGACTCTATGTGCAGATGACACATCCATCCCCAGATTATGTATCAACATAAGTGAAAGGTACTGTCATTGCCTGTCACTTTTTTTTTTTTTTGAGACTGAGTCTCACTTTGTCACCCAGGCTGGAGTGCAGTGGCACGATCTTGGCTCACTGCAACCTCTACCTCCTGGGTTCAAACTATTGTCCTGCCTCAGCCTCCCAAGTAGCTGGGATTACAGGTGCCTGCCACCACACCCGGCTAATTTTTGTATTTTTAGTAGAGACGGAGTTTCACCATGTTGGCCAGGCTAGTCTTGAACTCCTGATCTTGTGATCTGCCTGCCTCGGCCTCCCAAAGTGCTGGGATTACAGGCATGAGCTACTGCACCCAGCCCATTGCCTGTCAGTTTTTATAGAGTGTCGCTTAGATCAAGAAAGAGATGGTGATACAGAGTTAGGTGTATCTGAAACCAAACACGGCCTCATCCTTCTGCCTCGAAGGCCAAGTGCACTCTGAGAGTTTGGTTAGAGCACAAACAACGCCACCCACTTCACTCCAGATGTTATTTTCTACAGGAGGCAGGCACTGTGTTGGGATGGCCAGTGAAGGTAAGGGAACACTAGAGGTGCAGGTTTAGGTGATGAACAGGACACAGCCTGGACATTATTAGCCTTGACTATGGAGGTGTCTTGATGTTTCTCAAATTGAGACCAGTCTGGCCAACAGGAAATTGAACTGGTTTTCAATGGAAAAACTCATCTGTATAGGGATCTATTCGCTTCCTTTAAGTTTCAGTTTCATTATGTGGCATTTAGCATGAGTGACTCCATTTTGGTCTGGTCTGGTTTCTAAGTGCCTAGTGCAGAAGCTCAGTCCAAAACAATGGCCTCCCATAATTTTCATTTTAACATTTCCTTTTTACTAATACATTATATCAGGTCACCTCAAATGTCACCTCCACAGAGGGTTCTTCCTCTCACCTCAGTTAGTCCTACTTCTTTCCATTCAGTTTTTTGTTACACTGCACTTTTTAGGATCTGGGAAATCCAATCAAAGTTCACAGGGTTTATTGCTTTTTCTTTTTTTGAGACAGAGTCTCGCTTTGTCGCTGCCCAGGCTGGAGTGCAATGGTGCAATCTTGGCTCACTGCAACCTCCACCTTCTGGGTTCAAGCAATTCTCCTGCTTCAGACCCCTGAGTAGCTGGGATTACAGGCATGCACCACCACACTCAGCTAATTTTTGTATTTTTAGTAGAGATGGGGTTTCACCATGTTGGCTAGGCTGGTCTCGAACTCCCAACCTCAGGTGATCCACCCACCTCAGCCTCCCAAAGTGCTGGGATTACAGGCATGACCACTATGCCCAGCCAGGTTCATTACTTTTTAAAAATCAATCTATGAAAAGTTAAATTGGCCAGGCATGGTGCCTCAGAACCTATAATCCCAGCACTTTAGGAAGCTAAGGTGGGAGGATCACTTGAGGCCAGGAGTTGGAGAGCAGTCTGGGCAACACAGTGAAATCCCATCTGTACAAAAAATACAAAAATTCCCTGGGCGTGGTGGCACACACCTGTGGTCCCAGCTACTTGGGAGGCTGAGGTGGGAGAATTGCTTGAGTCCAGAAGATCAAGGCTGCAGTGAGCTCTGTTTGCGCCACTGTACTCCAGCCTGGGTGACAGAGCGAGACCTTGTCAAAAAAAAAAAAAAAGAAAAAAGAAAAGAAAAATCATGTAAATGAAACCAAATTCAGTGATGTTACGTTAACTTTTTTTCTTTTTTTGGTAGAGACAGGGTCACACTATGTTGCCCAGGCTGGTCTCAAATTCCTGGCCTCAAGTAATCCTCCTACCTTGGCCTTCCAAAGTGCTGGGATTACTGGCGTGAGCCACCACACCTGTCCTGCCTTTATTTCTAACTGATATGCCTTATATTAAAAAGTCCTTTAGAAAACAGCTTTGAGCCATTTTCCAGATAGGGGAAGTCAATGAAGCTCCCTCTTGTGGTGAGGGTGACTTTAACATCCACACATCCTGTCTGGGGCACTGGATTTCTTCTGAGTTGTGCTGAGACTTAAGAGTGGAAAAAAAGTTACTCTTTTTCCTCTGCTCTCACACAACATGGAATACTTCTGTGACCAAATGCAAATATTTGAGAAGTGTCCCCCACATACCAAGCAAAGCATTAATTCTGCAACTGACTCCAGCTCGATGTCTTCTAGTTCCAACACTTTCTACCTTTATATAAGGTACAAAACTGCCTCAGAAATCATCTGACCATGTGTCCTGGTTTGCCAACGATAATCCTTGATAGTACCTGTTGTCCCAACATAGTTTTTCATAGCCCCTCATCTTCTTGCCATGGTTATCTGTGTCTGAACAATGAATATGTATGAGTACTTTCACACATAAGCAAAATTAAGTTTATTAAATGAAGTTTCCAGGAATGTTCAAATTTCAACACCTGATTTGCCTTATCACAAGTTATAGCTGTGCTAATTCCTCCAGGCAATGTTCACGGAATATTGAATTTATCATTGTAAGGTGTGGAGCAATGAAGATGCCCAAGAGGCCAGGCTCACACCTGTAATCCCAACACTTTTGGAGGCTGAGGCTGGAGGATCACTTAAGCTCAGGAGTTTGAGATCAACCTGAACAACCGAATGAGACCCCATCTCTACCAAAAATAAAAAACTAGCCAGGCATGGTGGCATGCACTTGCAGTCCCACCTACTTAGGAGGCTGAGGTGGGAGGATTGCTTGATCCTGGGAGGTTGAGGCTGCAGTGAGCAGTGATCGCACCACTGCACTCCAGCTTGGGCGACAGAGTGAGACCCCGTCTCAAAAAAAGATGGCTAAAACATATATATATATATTTTTGAGACGGAGTCTCACTCTGTCTCAGGCTGGAATGCAGTGGCACGATCTTGGCTTACTGCAACCTCTGCCTCCCAGTTCAAGCAATTCTCTTACCTCAGCCTTTCAAGTAGCTGGGATTACAGGCATGCGCCACCATTCCTGGCTAATTTTTGTATTTTTAGTAGAGACAGCGTTTCACCATGTTGGCCAGGCTGGTCTTGAACTCCTGATCTCGTGATCTGCCTGCCTCAGCCTCTCAAAGTGCTGGGATTACAGGCATGAGCCACCGCGCCCGGCCTGCCTAAGTCATAATTTCTATGACAGAATTTCTCATTTACAGCTTCCCCTGAGACCATCTTTCATTTCAGTTAACCCTGCTCCTTGGGGGTTATATGTGAGATAAAAGTGCCATGCTATATATCATGTTCCCTGACTCAGTCCTGCACAGCATGTCCTGAAAAATGGGTCTTCAGTCACTGTCAATGCACCAGGGATAGATATACATAGTAGTGAGAGCCTCTAAATCTTTAATAAGTTCTGGCTTGGTTAGCTCCCTTACAAGGAAAACCTTTCTGCAGTCCATAGCAGTGTGAGGAAGCCTTGGCCATGTCTCATCCCATTTCCCGCACCCTGGAAGACATCTGCCTCTCTCTCCTGGTGCAGTCGTGCCTTGCCTGGTCTGGGCTCCTCTCCTGCTCTGAGGCAAGCATATCTCTCCATTGAACACTGAGTCTGAAATGCCCTGCACACACTTGTGATCCCGTGCAGAAGGAAGGAGCAGGGACAGCCCCTTGAATGAGGAAGCTAACAGTGCCTCTTCTAACAGTAAGGAGCAAGTCGCCTTGAAATGCAAATATCTGATGAGCAGGGCGCAAGGAAGGCGCTCGCTTAGAGAGGCTGCTCGCTTAGAGAGGCTGTGGCCAGAACAAGTCACACATGATCTGCAGGACCCGGTTACCTAGGGCTTCTGCGGTCACTCAGGACGGAGGAGGCGGGGCCTGGCTCCCCATCCAATCAGGGGTGCTGGGGCGGGGCCCTGTCAACTGCATCCGGGGAAGGGGGAAGGGACAGTCGCCCTCCGTCCATTCCTTTAGTGCTGCGCCGACTGCGGTCAGGGTCTCGGCTTTCTTGCTCCGAGAGGGACTAGGTGCCTCCACCAGAGCTTCTGTCGCTCTGTAACCTGCACTGTGGCCTACACCAGTCGCGGGAGCCACGCAGAGGACGCCGGAACACCCTGGAAGCGGAGAAATGGTGTGTGTGAGGGGGCTGGCGTCCAGGCGACTGGGAGAGGGGCTGGAATCGGCCGGAACCGGCTGAGGCGGGACCTGGGCCTCCACGCGGCGACTCCGAGGTCTGGGACGCGAGTCCCCTCGGTAGCAGGGTGGGGCTGGGCCGGCAGCCGGGACCCCGGGCCTCCTGTCCCGTCCCGTCCCTTCACGGCGACAGCGGCCCCGGCCCCGGAGCCCAACCTGGGCAGCTCCGCGTCTCCCCACATTATGCGGGGGCCACGGGAGGGATATGGGGGGATCCCGCCTTGGGTGTGGGGTTTGTTAGAAACAAGTGCCCGGTGCCGCAAAGAAAACCAGCATCTAGGCAGAAAATTCCTCAGCAAGGCAAATTTATTTCTACACAAGGGTGCAGCTTGCGCCAGTCACAAGAGCACACCGAGCGGGGTAGGGCAGGGGTTTTTCTCCTTAACGCAGTTCCTAGCACTTCTGTGTCCTTTCCTCATTGGCTAGGGTTGGACCTCACAATCTAAGCTAACTCGATTGGCTAAGGTTTAAAATTAAATAGGGTCTGGCCGGTGCGGGGGGTCACGCCTGTAACCCCAGCACTTTGGGAGGCCGAGGCAGGCGGATCACGAGGTCAGGAGATCGAGACCATCCCTGGCTAACACGGTGAAACCCCGTCTCTACTAAAAATACAAAAAAATTAGCTGGGTGTGGTGGCGGGCGCCTGTAGTCCCAGCTACTCGGGAGGCTGAGGCAGGAGAATGGCGGAGGCTCCTGGAGGCGGAGCTTGCAGTGAGCCGAGATCGCGCCACTGCACTCCAGCCTGGGCGACACAGCGAGACAACTGGGCAACTCCGTCACACATACACACACACAAATTAAATAGGGTCTATGAGACGGGAAGGAACAGGGACCGTCCGTTACTAGCCGGGAAGGCGTATCTGGACTTGTCTGGGCGCGGCAAAAACGGGAAGGTTGTTACAGAACAGGTAGCTAGGAGACAAGGAAGTCGGTCTCAAGAAACAAAGAACAGCGAACTAAAGCTTTTAGAGAAGGAATTTATCATCTCTGACAGGTTCGTGTGGGAGGAGCAGCGGTCTTTGGGGTCCCCAGTGCCCACTTTTTTCTGTTAAAAATTAAACTGAGGTACGTTAACAAAGAGTTTAGGGCCGGGCGCGGTGACTCACGCCTGTAATCCCAGCACTTTGGGAGGCCGAGGCGGGCGGATCAGGAGGTCAGGAGTTCAAGAGCAGCCTGGCCAACATGGTGAAACCCCATCTCTACTAAAAATACAAAAATTAGCTGGGCATGGTGGCACGTGCCTGTAATCCCAGCTACTTGGGAGGCTGAGGCAGGAGAATCGCTTGAACCCAGGAGGCGGCGGTTGCAGTGAGCCAAGACCGCGTCACTCCAGCCTGGCAACAGAGCGAGACTCCTTCTCAAAACAACAACAACGATTCACGAATGAGAAACACCCAGTGTGGTTTGTCAACGGAAAAAGCCAAGCTATGTAAAATAAAGAAGTTTATTAGGAGCCGAATGGGAGAGCCGTTGGCCGAGGGAAACACAACCCCAAGCAGCCTGGAGTAAGTGGTCCCGAGGCGGCTCAAGACAGTTTGGTTTTATTCATTTCAGAGAGACAGGAATTGCAGAGAAAATCATGAATCAGTGCCTGAAAGGTGTAAGTTCCATTGGCAGAAAGGGCGGGACCTGTGGAAGGTGCGTTAGAAGGCACAGGTGGTTGAGGGATTCTGTAGGTGGCAGTTGGTTGAGAGTGTTGAATCTTTGTCTAAAGTTTGGAGGAGGTAAGAAGGAATGCTGAAGGAAGGGGGTCTGTTATCTGCCACTTGATTCCATCCCAGCCAAAAAACAGACCTGTTTCTCGAGATTTTATGAATTCTAAGGCGTAACTTTACCTTTGCTTTGCGTGGCCTTAGGTCTTGTTTGTAAGTTAGTATCTTCTTGCCACAAGGAGTCTGTTTTTCCATTCTGATGATATCTATTTTTACATGAATGTGTGGGAGAGGGTATAAGGAGACCTGTCTCACCTCCCATCCTGTCATAGAGAGGCACTCAATTTTCAGTGTTTTTTGGGGGTCCCCTTGGCCAAGAGCCAGTCACTTCACTTAGCTGGGAAGGTACTTTGTTTTTGTTTTTGTTTGAGACAGAGTCTCCTTCTGTCACCCAGGCTGGTGTGCAGTGGCTCTATCTTGGCTCACTGCAACCTCCACTTTACGGGTTCAAGCGATTCTCCTGCCTCAACTTCCCGAGTAGCTGGCATTACAGGCATGTGCCACCACACCCGCCTAATTTTTGTATTTTTAGTAGAGATGGGGTTTCACCATGTTGGCCAGGCTGTTCTTGAACTCCTGACCTCAAGTGATCCACCGGCCTCGGCCTCTCAAAATGCTGGGATTACATGTGTGAGCCACCTCACCAGGCCAGAAGGTATGTTTTTATTTTTAGTTTACAGGTTGAAGGCTAGGCTTTTATAAGGTACATGAGGAGACAAACCAGATAAATGCTTGATTGGTTGCAGAGATGCAGTCACCTTATTTGGACTTGTCAACCCGAAATAATCAAAAGTTTCAGATTTCAACTGGAAGAGTTTATTCAAGCAAAAAGATAGCAATGGCCCATTTGGGAATAACACAGACTCCAGAGAAATGGACTCAGTACTCCAAAATTGGAAGTAAAGTTCTTGCTTATATTACCGGGAAAAGAGGTCCTGATCAGATCCCAAGAGAGTTCTTGGATCTCATACAGGAAGGAATTCAAGATGAGTCGCAAAGTGCAGTGCGAAGAGAGTTTATTGAAAGCTACTGTGGGCCAGCATGATGGCTTAGGCCTGTAATCCAAGCACTTTGGGAGGCCGAGGTGGGAGGATCACTTGAGGTCAGGAGTTTGAGACCAGCCTGGGCAATATAGTAAAACCCCATCTCTTCCAAAAATAACAAAAATTAGCCGGGTGTGGTGGCCTGCACCTGTAGTCCCAGGTACTCAGGAGGCTGAGGTGGGACAATCACTTGAACCCGGGAGGCAGAGGTTGCAGCCCAGCCGAGGACACGCCACTGCACTCCAGCCTGGGTAACAGAGTGAGACCCCATCTCAAAAACCAAAAGCAAAACAGACAAACAAGAAAGAGTTCAAGACCAACCTGGCCAACACAGAGAGACCCTGTCTCTATTTAAAAAAAAAAAAAAAAAAGGAAAGAAAGAAAGCCTCTCTGTTACAGAGTAGGGCGTCCTCATAAAGCAAGTGGAGGAATGTACTGTCTAAGTTGTTCTTATGTAGGGATCTTGTCTATGTAAAGACTAAACTGAGCTGTGCCTACGTTCATGTGGGCTGACAGAGTCACAAAATTTATTACTCTGTTGATTTAAAGAAAACAATCCTTTACCTTTTAGCACACAAGTGCATTAAAACATAACTATAATTATCAGGCCAGGTGTGGTGGCTCACGCCTGTAATCCCAGCACTTTGGGAGACCGAGGTGGGCGGATCACCTGAGGTCAAGGGTTCGATACCAGCCTGATGAAACCCTGGCTCTACTAAAAATACAAAAAAAATTAACTGGGCATGGTGGCATGTGCCTGTAATCCCAGCTACTTGGGAGGCTGAGACAAGAGAATCGCTTGAACTCGGGAGGCGGAGGTTGCAGTGAGCCGCGATTGCGCCATTGCACTCCAGCCTGGGCAACAAGAGTGAAACTCCGTCTCAAAAAAGAACAAAATGAAACAAACAAAAAACTATAATTATCTCGAAAGTGCATATTATTATGGGTATTGGAACATTGGGACATTCTGTCGTTGTGGGAGTGTAAGGATACTTGCAGGCATCTTCAGGCTGTCTCCTTCATGGGAAACATTTTATGATCATGGGTTGTGACTGGCAAGGAGTGTTTCTTGTTAGTCTCAAGATGGAGCTGAAATTAAATTGGTGTTACTCTGGTTCCCCTAGGCACCTGCTTCCCTAACACTTATATAGGCAAAAGGCAAATAAATATAACAGGATTACATTTTCCATAGAAGGCTGATGTATGAGGTACAACAATTTTATTATTATTATTATTATTATTATTATTATTATTATTGAGACAATGTCTTGCTCTGTGGCCCAGGCTGGAGCAGTGGTGCGATCATGGCTTACTGCAGCCTTGACCTCCCCGGCTCAAGCACCTCCGCCTCCCAAGTAGCTGAGACTATAGTCGCCCACCAGCACACCTGGCTAATTTTTTATTTTTTACAGAGGTGGGGTCCCAATATGGTGCTCAGGCTGGTCTCTAGCTCCCGGCCTCAAACAGTCTTCCTTCTTTGGCTTCCAAAATAGTTGGGATTACAGGCGTGAGCCACTGCACCTGGCTAACAACCTAATTCATTATGGTTTTTTTCCCCCAGAGGTTGTTTTCTTTCTAGCTGGTTTTTATTTCCTTTTCAATTTAAGAGTGAATTTAACATTCCAGCTGAAGACAGTGTGATAGCCGTGAAGTCTTTGTGTGAGAAGGTTAAGAGGGAAGTTAGTCTACTACAGAGATCAGTAGTGAAGAGGGGCGCAGTGGGATGGCTCACACCTGTAACCCCAGCACTTTGGGAGGCCAAGGCAGGTGGATGGCTTGATCTCAGGAGTTCAAGACCAGCCTGGGCAACATAGTGAGAGCGCCCCCCCTGCCCATCTCAATTATGAAAAATCATATTAAATTTTAAAAACATAGTGACGAGGGAAAGGGTCTTTCCTGTTTTCCTTCAGTCATTTACAACATTTTACAAAACAGTATAGGTAAGAAAGAAGGTGAGTCTGTAATCAGGGAAAGGAGGGTTCCAGCTGGCTGTGTAAAAGCTGTGTGTCAGGTGACTCAACTCCATTATCACATTGCTTGAAGATAATTTAGAGATCCACCAGATTAAATTTTTTAATTACTTGTGTTTTTTTTGTTTGTTTGTTTTTTTATTTTTTTTGAGACAGGATCTCACTCTGTCACCCAGGCTGGAGTGCGGTGGCACCATCTCGGCCCACTGCAGCCTCCGCCTCCTGGGTTAAAGTAATTCTCCTGCCTCAGCCTCCCAAGTATCTGGGATTACAGGTGTGTACCACCACACCTGGCTAATTTTTATATTATTAGTAAAGGTGGGGGTTTCACCATGTTGGCCAGGCTGGCCTCAAACTCCTGGCCTCAAGTGATCCATCCGCCTTGGCCTTCCAAAGTGTTGGGATTATGGGAGTGAGCCACCACGCCTGGCCTGACTTACTTGTTCACACAGCCTATATAGGTAGAAGATTTCTAGTCATGTAATCACAGGTTAATTGGTGCATTGTGCCTAATTAAGCATAAATTTCATTTCCCTATAAATTAGTAATTTTCAAGAGTTTTATTTAAATTTGATTTTTAGTATCCTTAGGTAGGACCTTAGGATACTACACACGGTTTGATCTCATTGCTTCTTATTTAAATTTTTTCACACTTTCCAGGGTGAGTGGTTTCCCACTACAATTTCCAAATATATGGGATGCAGGGCCTCAAATCCATCACCCTCATAGATGCAGGGCCTCAAATCCATCACCCTCATACCACAGCCTAACTCTTCAAGGGCTTGTAGTAAAATCTGTGTCTGAACATTTCACATGAGAGGAAAGCAGAGAATAACCACCAGACATTTTCCCGAAAAAACCTTTCTGCCTCTCCTCCTTTTATCTTTCCTAGACACAGACACCTTATCAGGATGTCTTTGGGATGAGGTTCCTTTGTGGAAACTTTACAGGGTGTTGTGTCTTCAGTACACAGTATCCTTTTTGTTTGTTTGTTTGTTTGTTTGTTTTTGAGACGGAGTCTCACTCTGTCACCCAGGCTGGAGTGCAGTGGCGTGATCTCAGCTCACTGCAAACTCCGCTTCCCGGGTTCGTACCATTCTCCTGCCTCAGCCTCCCGAGTAGCTGGGACTACAGGTGCCCACCACCATGCCCGGCTAATTTTTTTTGTATTTTTTGTAGAGACGGGGTTTTACTGTGTTAGCCAGGATGTTCTCGATCTCATGACCTTGTGATCCACCCACCTCGGCCTCCCAAAGTGCTGGGATTACAGACGTAATCCAGCCACCGTGCCCGGCCCTACACCCTCCTGTCTTTTCCAGGTTTTGGGTTTTAGAACTGCCTGGGGATGACTCAAAATACCCACGACTGCCCTGTGTCCTGGAGGGTCTAGTGGCTATCAGCGCCTAGGGGAGTGGGGCCTCCTGAGGGAGCAGCTGAATGACTAATGGTAGAGGAGATGCCTGGTATACTCTTCATCTAAATAACCAATTCTTGGGGTGCTCAGCTTCTTTCTCCCAACTCCAGTTTCCATTCATTGGAGACACTTGGCCGTCAGCCAATTGGATGTTGCTATTGAGGAAAAGGAGAAATGATTCCTATCTTCTGGACTGTCTCATCTGTGAAGAGAGAACTATCCCAAAAGACAAGGAAAGGCCACTTCAATGGGGTGGAGCAATAGCCTGCAAAGCAAAATATACATGGGGGTACACAGGGGACACAATGCAGTGTTGGTGGGAAATAGTCATTGAGCACTTCTCCTTTCCTCTTATGTGAAATGTTCAGGGAATCACCACCAGACACTCTCCTGTCAAAATATGCATGCTTCTCCTCCTTTTATCTGTTCTGGAAACAGATTTTATCAGATTGTCTTTTGGTTGAGGCTCCCCTTTGGAAACTTCAAAGGGTATTGTGTCTTCAGCACACTCTCCTATGTTTTCTTGGTCCTGGGTGGCAGAATTGGGGTGACCTAATATGCCCACAGCTGCCATGTCTCTTGGAGGGTCTAGTGAGTATTAGCCCCTGAGTCACTCCTCCCAGGGGACAGACTGAGGTAGGAGAATGGGGACCCCCAAGAGAGCAGCTGAATGCCTTATGATGGAAGAAGACTCTAGTATACTCTGCATCTAGATAGCCAACCCCTCGAGATGCTCAGCTTTTTCCAAACCCCAGTTTCCTGAACTTGGAGACACATAGCTGGTCAGCCAGTTGGATGGTGCTATTGAGAGAAAAGAGAAATGATTCCTGTCCTCTGGATTGTGTCAACTGTGAAGGGAGACAAAACCCCAAAAAACAAAGCCCGCCCCAGCAGGGTGGACCAGTAGCCTGCAAATCAGAATATGAAAGGGGGTACACAGGGGGGTATAGTGCGGTGTTGGTGGAAAGTAGTCATTGAGCACTTCGGTGAGCAGGATGGGGGTGGTCACCTATCATGTGATAGGGTGACCTGTGCTGACACGTAAGTCAGACATCACTGTGTTCCAGCCAGCACTGCCCTTCTGTGGGCTTGTCCCTTGTAAAGAATTGTTCATAGATTGCAGCTTGAGTGTTTCAAATTAACTTTACATTGCATTTGTCACTAGAGCCAAATCCAAGAATGATTGGGTAGGTCAGTGAGACACAGAAGAGGCAACTCAACAAAGCCCATGACATACAGTGCATGGCTCACAATCCCAGGAGATGAGGGCAGCACAGCTGCAGAGCAACACAGAGTGGGGGGAACATCCAGGATGCACATTCAACCAGCAGGTGGGGAGCAAGACAGACAGGGACCTGTGGGCCAAAGCTTTTCTGAGGGTCCAGGGAATTGAACAAGGAGGTGTCTCTTGGGGAGTTGTTTCTGGTGGATTTAGAGCAAGCAGGCACTAGTTCTGTGAAGTCGCACTGTGATTAAGAGGTGGTCTGTGCCATCCATGTGGGGTGTAAGGGTCAGTGGGACAAGTCAAATTGGTTATATCTAGCTGTCCCACAGGGAGGTGGTCACCAGAATGCAGTCATGTAAGAAATATATGTGAGTTGACTACATGGAGGAACTGGGAGAAAGTGGAGAACTAGAAACTCTGTTGAGTTTGAATAAAGTTTTCTTCCGTTATGAGAAAGTTAAATCCATAAAGAAAATGCATGCTAAGGTAACATATAAGAACTCAGTATAACAGGCAACTCCAGAATTAATTAAATTATTGTATATGGAGATGATAGGTAGTAGATTGATTATTCTCCTGTAGATAACCATTTGTCCCTGCTTTTTCTGTTAAGTGTTCACCACTTGTATCATTGGCTGGCAATACCTGGTTTGTCATAGTTTCACATTACCTTAAACAGATGCCCAGACTGGGCACGGTGGCTCACGCCTTTAATCCCAGCGCTTTGGGAGGCAGAAGCGGGCGGAACACCCGAGGTCAGGAGTTCAAGATCAGCCTGACCAATATGGTGAAACCCTGTCTCTACTGAAAGTACAAAATTAGCCAAGCATGGTGGTACATGGCTGTAATCCCAGCTACTTGGGAGGCTGAAACAGGAGAATCATGAGAACCTGGGAGGTGGAGGTTCAGTGAGCCGAGATCACACCATTGCTCTCCAGCCTGGGCAACAAGTGAAACTCCGTTTAAAAAAAAAAAAAAAAAAAAAAAAGATGCCCTGGTTTCACAATTTGCCGTTTTCCATTGGTCTATCTTTCCATCTCTCTGATAATACCATTTTCTCTTAATTAGTATAGAGTTCAAAGCTGCAGTGTTTAGTGGGTATATTGCCTGTCTATCTTAGTCATCTTGGGCTGCTATATCAAATTACCATAGACTGGATGACTTAAAGAATAAACATTTCTTTCTGGCAGTTCTTGAGGTTGTGAAGTCCATGTTCAGGGAGCTGGCAGATCTAGTGTCCAGCAAGGGCCCACTTCCTGGTTTGCAGATGATCGTCTTCTTGTGGTTTCTTCACATGACAGAAGAGAGGAAGCTGGCTCTCCTGTGTCTTCTTATAAGAGCACCAATCTCATTCAGAAAGGATCGACTCTTATGCTGTCATCTAATCCTAGTTACTTTTCAGAGATGTCAACTTCTGATACTATATTGGGGGGTAGGTTATTAATGTGTGATTTTTTTGGAGTGATGCAAATATTCATACCATAATACCCCCCAACCATATTCTATAGAGCATCTTGGCTATTCTTAGTCATTGTGTTGTATTTCAGTTTTTAGAAGTAGTTTTTTCTTAATATTAGTGAAAAAAACAAACTGCCTTGTAAATTTCACGGACTAAAATATAACTGTAGTCATATTTCAGAGAGGTTACATCATAGTGCTATTTAATCTCCTTTTAAGGACACATGACATTTTTCCATTTATTTCATTTTATATTGATATTTTTCAGTGTAGACTTTTTGCATAATAATCATTTTATATCCTTCCTGAGACTTTTTTGGACTTCAAGAAAATTAGTTTTAATAGAAATTAGTGGCTGGGCATGGTGGCTCATGCCTGTAATCCCAATATTTGGGAGGCCAAGGTGGGTGGATTACCTGAGGTCAGGAGTTCGAGACCAGCCTGATGAACATGGAGAAACCCTGTCTCTACTAAAAATACAAAATTAGCCAGGCCTGGTGGCACATGCCTGTAATCCCAGCTATTTGGGAGGCTGAGGCAGGAGAATCACTTGAACCCGGGAGGCCAAGGTTGCGGTGAGCCAAGATCGCACCATTGCACTCCAGCCTGGGCAACAAGAGTGAAACTCCATCTCAAAAAAATAAAAATAAAAATAAAGAGATTATTCCAGCATCGGCAACATGGCAAACTTTGCCTATACAAAAAATTACCTAGTCACTGTGATGTGTGCCTGTAGTCCCAGCTACTCAGGAGGCTGAGGTAGAAGGATCTGTTGAACCTAAGAGTTCGAGGCTGCAGTGAGCTATGATTGCACCACTACACTACAGCCTGGGCAACAGAATGAGACCCTGTTTCAAAAAAAAAAAAAAAAGGAAAGGAAAAAAGAAAAAAATTAG
Source organism: Pongo abelii (assembly GCF_028885655.2). Lineage (NCBI taxonomy): Eukaryota > Metazoa > Chordata > Mammalia > Primates > Hominidae > Pongo > Pongo abelii. Next base: position 11,867,694 of record NC_072005.2, read on the forward strand.
TTTCAATAGGGTATGCTGTCTTTTAAAAATTACATTCAGCAGATTGTTGCTGATAATTAAAATTCGCTGAGATTTATTTCTGTATAGAGTGTGCATTCTAGAAACTTACTAAAAATATTACATATGCACAAAATACAGAAAAGAATTGCACAATTAATCCAAATAATGATGGAGCCAGTATTGGGAATAAGATAACTGCCTTACTTTTCCTTATACTTTCTCAACCTGGGTGTGCATCCTCATCGATATGTTTTATTTTTGCATGTTTTTTATGCAAATGATAACCGATATGTGATATTTTATATCGGATTTTATTTTAACTCAGTTATGAACCTTATATGGAATGATAGTTAATTCACTTTCTTATTTAATGGATTTTATTATTTAGAACAGTGGTTGTTTCCCCAAAACATTGAGCAGATAATCCACAGAGTTCCAGCGTTTTTCTTCCAGGCTCATAGTTCCCCCCACCACCTTTTTTTTTTTTTTTTGAGACAGAATCTCGCTCTGTTGCCCAGGCTGGAGTGCAGTGGCACAATCTCGGCTCACTGCAACCTCCGCCTCCTAGGTTCTAGCAATTCTTCTGCCTCAGCCTCCCGAGTAGCTGGGAATATAGGTGCACACCACCACACCCGACTAATTTCTGTATTTTTTAGTAGAGAGAGGGTTTCATCATATTGACCAGGCTGGTCTCGAACTCCTGACCTTGTGATTCGCCCACCTCAGCCTCCCAAAGTGCTGGGATTACAGGCATGAGCCACTGTACCCAGCATAGTTCCCCCTATTTTAAACATCTTGACTGGCCAGGTGCTGAGCCTCATACCTGTAATCTTACCACTTAGGTAGGCCAAAGCAGGAGGATAGCTTGGACTCGGGAGTTGGAGGCCAGTCTAGGCAACATAGCAAGACCCTGTTTCCAAAAATAAAAAAAATAAAAAAAAATAAAAAATAAAAACTGTTTGAAACCAAAGAAACCATATTGACTTTGTGTAGTGTATCCTGCAACTGATGCAAGAATATATTACATGTGAACATGATGGAAATTGAAGAAGCCAATGTTTACCTAAAGTCCGTCTTTTACATTAGGCTTCACTCTTTGTGTTCTGTGGTTTAAGACAACTACATGTGTCATGTGTCCACCATCACAGTCTTATACAGAAGTGTTTTACTGCCCTCAAAATCCCCTGTGCTCCTTCTCATCATACCTCTCCCCTCCCTCTTTTGCCACCCCTGTTTATCCCTGGCAACAAATGATGATGTTCCTGCCTCTAGAGTTTTGCATTTTCCAGACTATCACATATTTGGAATGATACTGTAAGTGGCCATTTCAGACTTGCTTCTTTCATATAAAAATATGCTTTGAAGGTCTCTAAATACCTTTGTTGCTTGACAGCTCATTTATTTTTTATTTTTCTTTCTTTATCTAAAGATTTTTGTTTTGTGAGAGACAGGGTCTCAAACTCCCCAGCTCAGGTGATCCTCCCGCCTCAGCTTCCCAAAGTGCCTGAATTCCACTTGTGAGCCACCATGTCCGGCCATTCATTCATTTTCTTTTTTTTTCTTTTCTTTTCTTTTCTTTTTTTTTTTTTTTTTTTTTTGAGACGGAGTTTCACTCTTGTTGCCCAGGCTGGAGTTCACTAGTGCGATCTCGGCTCACCGCAACCTCCACCTCCCAGGTTCAAGCAGTTCTCCTGCCTCAGCCTCCCGAGTAGCTGGGATTACAGGCATGCACCACCACGCCCAGCTAATTTTGGATTTTTAGTAGAGACGGGGTTTCTCCATGTTGAGGCTGGTCTCGAACTCCTGACCTCAGGTGATCCACCTGCCTCGGCCTCCCAAAGTGCTGGGATTACAGGTGTGAGCCACCGCGCCTGGCCAGGGCCACTCATTTTCTTTCATCACTGAGTAACATTCTATTGTACGGATGTTACCATAGTTTGTTTCTTTATTCACCTATTGAAAGGCTCATCTTGAGCCTGGTGTCACGCCTCATCCCTGAGTTCCCAGCACATGGGAGACTGATATGAGATTGCTTAAGGCCAGAAGTTAGAGAACAGCCTGGTAGATACAGTGTGAGATCTTGTCTATTTTTTTTTTTTTTAAAGACTCACCTTGTTTGATTCTAGTTTTTGGCAGTTATGAGTAAGGCTGCTAAAAACGTTTGTGGGAGGACTTTTCTGTGGACATCAGTTTTCGGTTCATTTGAGGCAGTATGTAGGAATGAGACTACTGAATCAGTAAGACCATGCTTATTTTCTTCAGAGCTCCTCAGACTGTCTTCCAAATTGGCTGTAGAATTTTCCATTCACATCCCTAGTGAAGGAGAGTTCACTGTCTCCAGCATTTGGAAGTGTCAGTGTTTTGGATTTTAGCTACTCCACCAGGTGTTTGCTGGTGCTTCATTGTTGTTTTCCTTTTTTAATTTTTTTTCCTTTTTTTTTTTTTTTTTTTGGAGACAGAGTTTCATATTCTTGTTGCCCAGACTGGAGTACAATGGCGCGATCTCAGCTCACCGAAGCCTCTGCCTCCCGGGTTTAAGCGATTCTCCTGACTCAGACTCCCGAGTAGCTGGGATTACAGGTGTACGCTACCACACATGGCCACTGTTTGTATCATTAGTAGAGACAGAGTTTCATCATGTTGGCCAGGCTGGTCTCAAACTTTTGACCTCAGGTGATCAACCTGCCTCAGCTTCCCAAAGGGCTGGATTACAGGCGTGAGCCACTGCGCCCAGGCTGTTTTCATTTGGTCTTTCATAACATGTAATGTAGAGCATCCTGTCATATGTTTGTTTGCCATAATTACATTCTTTAGGGGGAGGTATACTTGGAAAGATTGGGCTTTTTTTTTTTGAGACTGAATCTGGCTCTGTCACTGAGGCTGGAGGGCAGTGGCGTGATCTTGGCTCACTGCAACCTCTGTCTCCCGGGTTCCAGCGATTCTCCTGCCTCAGCCTCCTGAGTAACTGGGATTACAGGCTCACGCCACCAGGCCCAGCTAATTTTTGTATTTTTACTAGAGACGGGGTTTCACCATGTTAGTCAGGCTGGTCTTAAACTCCTGACCTCAGTGATCCACCCGTCTCTGCCTCCCAAAGTGCTGGGATTAAGGCATGAGCCACCGCACCCGGCCTTTTGCTTATTTTTTGATTGGTTGGTGGTTTTTTTCTTATAGAATTTTAGGAGTTCTTCATACCTTTTGGGTACCAGTTCTTGATCAGATAGGTGTTCTGCAAATATTTTGTCCCAGTCTGCCACCTGTCTTTTTATTCTGTTAACAGTCTTTTCCAAAACATTTTTGTTTTGAATGAAGTCCAATTTATCGATTTTCTCATTCACAGATCATGCTTTTTGTGTTGTGTGTGAAATCTTATTGCCAAATCCAAGGTCGTCTTGGTTTTGACAAGTGTGAAATTGTGAGTTTTGCATTTTCCATTTAAGTAAATGATTCATTAGGAAGCGGTTTTGTAAAAGGTGCAGTTCTGTGTCTAATTCATTTCTTTGCATTTGCTAATTCAGTTGTTTCAATACCATTTGTTTTGTGCTACCATGCCTAATTTTTTATTTTATTATGGAGACGGGGTCTCCTTATGTTGCCCAGGCTGGTCTCGAACTGCGGGGCTCAAATGATCTGTCTGCCTTGGCCGCCGGCTTCCATTTTTAATACATGTCTTTATAGTAGATTTTTCTATGTTCCTAGTGCCTCTCTTGTCATCTTATGGAATCTTCTCTTGTATATTTAGTTTATTGAGTGTTTCTAATCATCAGGAGATGTTAACTTATTTATGCTGGAGGTTGCACTTTTTTGAATTGCCGACGTGTGAAAAATCAGACTTTGGCCATGACCTTGAGCAGTAGGATATAAATAACTCACACATGCTTAGCGTTCCAAAAATGGAACACTAGGCATAAATTGGTTAAGGCTTGTCAGATGCCTTTTCTGCCTCTATTAAGGACATTCTTGTGGTGTTTTGTTTGTTTGTTTAAAGATAGAGTCTCACTCTGTCGCCCCGGCTGGAGTGCAGTAGCGCAATCTCGGTTCACTGTAACCTCCGCCTCCCAGATTCAAATGATTCTCCCGCGTCAGCCTCTCAAGTAACTGGGACTACACATGCCACCACGCCTGGCTAATTTTTGTATTTTTTAGAGATGGAGTTCCACCACGTTGGCCAGGCCGGTCTCAAACTGCTGGCCTCAAGTGATCCGCCTGCCTCAACCTCCCAAAGTGCTGGGATTACAGGCGTGAGCCACCATGCCTGGCTGCTACCATGATTTATTATCATTACTTATCTTAAAACAAAATGTAAAACTTATCAGCTTAAGAAAAATTTTACAGGTACAGTTGAGATAGTTTGACAAATCTACATAAGTTCTCTAAGATGAATTCTATTGTGTTTTGCTTTTTTCAATTATCCTGAGGTTTCATGCATGTTGTAGTTTAGGCCAAGATGTTATTTTTTCTTTTTCTTTTTCTTTTTTTTTTTTTTTTTTTTTTCGAATAGGAGTTTCACTCCTGTTGCCCAGGCTGGAGTGCAATAGTGCAATCTTGACTCACCACAACCTCCACCTCCCAGGTTCAAGCAATTCTCCTGCCTCAGCCTCCTGAGTAGCTGGGTTTACAGGAAAGCGCCACTACACCCGGATAATTTTGTATTTTTAGTAGAAACCTAGGTGATTCCCCTCCTCTCTGCTTATATCTAGCATGCCTGATTTGGGTGGTCCCTGGGGGTGTGGGATTTCCCAGGTGCTCCCCCTCCTGCTCTTAGCTACCTATGTGCTTCCTCTGACAATATCATCAAAGATTACACTTTGGGAACAGGCATTTTCAAGGATACACAGCCTCAGGACTGCTAATGTTAACTTTGTTCTGCATATGAATTCATAGGACTCTATCGTGACAGGTGCTACAGACCCACAGTCCAAAGAGACATTAGGGACAGCCCAGGCAACTCACTTTTCTCCCTGGGATGAGTAAATACATTTCCTATCCTGCTGTGGCTTTACCCCTTGTTCAGTTCTAGCATCACAATTGCTTTATGAACTAGCCAGGTGTGGTGGCACATGCCTGTGGTCTCAACTACTCAGGAGGCTGAGGCATGAGAATTGCATGAACCCAGGAGTAAGAGGTTGTAGTGAGCCAAGATGGTGCCACTACACTCCAGCCTGGGTAACAGAAGGAGACGCTGTCTTGAAAAAAAAACAACTGCTAGCCGGGCATGGTGGCTCATGCCTGTAATTCCAGAACTTTGGGAGGCTGAGGCAGGTGGATCACCTGAGGTCGGCAGCCTGACCAACATGGAGAAACTCTGTCTCTACTAAAAATACAACATTAGCCAAGTATGGTGGCACATGCCTGTAATCTTAGCTACTCAGGAGGCTGAGGAAGAAGAAGTGCTAGAACCCCGGCAGTGAGGCGAGATCACGCCATTGCACTGCAGCCTGGGCAACAAGAGTGAAAAAAAAAAGAGTTGCTTTATGGAAGAAAGTAAGTATACACAGGGAGAAAGGGATCTGATAACCAAAGCAGGGAATAAATGTTTGGAGTCCACGGCATCCTGAGAACTTCCTGGGAATAGAGTCTAGGCCCCCAGTGCTGTCACTCTCACCTATCCTCCTCTACACGTGTGAGATGTTTCAGGACCCAGTGGCCTTTGATGATGTTGCTGTGAACTTCACCCAGGAGGAGTGGGCTTTGCTGGATATTTCCCAGAGGAAGCTCTACAGGGAAGTGATGCTGGAAACTTTCAGGAACCTGACCTCTATAGGTAAGGATGACAATATTCCTTCCTTCAGTCCATTAGTGAGCCAGTGTTTCTGGCTCATTAATGCTGTTGAGTGATTTAGAACATAGACAGGAAATATTTTGATGAATAAATGAGGTATGGCTGCAGTAAATCATGGGCATAGAATCTAATAATATTTTCACAATTTTATACTGCCTCAGGACTATTTTTTCTGTGTCTATATTTTAGGAAAAAGGTGGAAAGACCAGAACATTGAATATGAGTACCAAAACCCCAGGAGAAACTTCAGGTAATTTGTACTTACAAGACAAAGCAGTGTCTCTCTAGACAATCTTAGAATATGACAATATATTAAAAATAAGTAAAACAAAGGACTAAGTCCAGGATCAAATTCATTTATTTTTAGAATATTTGATCAAAAAACATATATGTAAATGTGACCTAGGCTGTGGGCTCACTCCTGTAATCCCAATCCTTTGAGAAGTGGAGATAGGAGGATAGCTTGAGGCCAGCAGTTCAAGAACAGCCTGGGCAACATAACGAGACCACATATCAACAACAGCAAAAAATTAGCTGGGCATTGTGGTCTGTAGTCCCAGCTACTCAGGAGGCTGAGTGAGGCAGGAGGATCACTTGAGCCAGTAAAGGCTGCAGTAAGCTATTATGATATCACCGCACTCCAGTGTGGGCAACAGGACAAGACCCTGAAATAAAAGAAAAATGACACAGAGTATTTAGTATTTGTAAAATAGTTTACATGGGAAGAGTATTAAGAAGCCCCATATAAACATTTTTTTAAATAATAGTTATGGCTGGGTCACCTTGTAGAATATGTTGTCCAGTTACCTTCAAACAATGCAGACAGGGCAGAAAGCCTACACTTTGATGGACAGTGTTAAAAATGCAAGTGCAATACTTGTTGATGAATATAAAATTACTTATAAACAAACCCTTCGTAATGTGCTTCTCATTTTTGACAGGAGTGTCATAGAAAAGAAAGTCAATGAAATTAAAGAAGACAGTCATTGTGGAGAAACTTTTACCCCGGTTCCAGATGACAGGCTGAACTTCCAGGAGAAGAAAGCTTCTCCTGAAGTAAAATCATGTGAAAGCTTTGTGTGTGGAGAAGTTGGCCTAGGTAACTCATCTTTTAATATGAACATCAGAGGTGTCACTGGACACAAGGCATATGAGTATCAGGAATATGGACCAAAGCCATGTAAGTGTCAACAACCTAAAAAAGCCTTCAGATACCGCCCCTCCTTTAGAACACAAGAAAGGGATCACACTGGAGAGAAACCCAATGCTTGTAAAGAATTTGGAAAAACCTTTATTTCCCATTCAAGCGTTCGAAGACACATGGTAATGCACAGTGGGGATGGACCTTATAAATGTAAATTTTGTGGGAAAGCCTTCCATTGTCTCAGTTTATATCTTATCCATGAAAGAATTCACACTGGAGAGAAACCATGTGAATGTAAACAATGTGGTAAATCCTTTAGTTATTCTGCTACCCTTCGAATACATAAAAGAACTCACACTGGAGAAAAGCCTCATGAACATCAGGAATGTGAGAAAGCATTTCATAGTCCCAGATCCTATCGTAGACATGAAAGGAGTCACACGGGAGAGAAGGCTTATCAGTGTAAGGAATGTGGAAAAGCATTCACGTGTCCCCGTTATGTTCATATACATGAAAGGACCCACTCTAGGAGAAAACTTTATGAATGTAAGCAGTGTGGGAAAGCATTATCCTCTCTTACAAGTTTTCAAACACACATAAGATTGCACTCTGGAGAAAGACCTTATGAATGTAAGATATGTGGAAAAGACTTTTGTTCTATGAATTCATTTCAAAGACATGAAAAAATTCACAGTGGAGAGAAACCCTATAAATGTAAGCAGTGTGGTAAAGCTTTCCCTCATTCCAGTTCCCTTCGGTATCATGAAAGGACTCACACTGGAGAGAAACCCTATGAGTGTAAGCAATGTGGGAAAGCCTTCAGATCTGCCTCACACCTTCGAGTGCATGGTAGGACTCACACTGGAGAGAAACCGTATGAATGTAAGGAATGTGGGAAAGCCTTCAGATATGTGAATAACCTTCAAAGTCATGAAAGGACACAAACACACATAAGAATACACTCTGGAGAAAGACGTTATAAATGTAAGCTATGTGGAAAAGGCTTTTATTGTCCCAAATCATTTCAAAGACATGAAAAAACTCACACTGGAGAGAAACCCTATGAATGCAAGCAACATTCAGTAGTTCCAGTTCCTTTTGATGTCATGAAAGGACTCACACTGGAGAGAAACTGTATAAATGTGAGCAATGTGGGAAAGCCTTCAGAGCTGCCTCAAAACTTCAAATGCATGGCAGGACCTACCCTGAAGAGAAACCCTATGAATGTAAGCAATGTGGGAAACAGATCTGCCCCACACCTTTGAATGCATGGTAGGACACACAGTGGAGAGAAACCCTATGAATGTAAGGAATGTGGGAAACCCTTCGGATCTGCCCAGAACCTTCGAATTCATGAAAGGACACAAACACACATAAGAATGCACTCTGTAGAAAGACCTTATAAATGTAAGATATGTGGGAGAGGCTTTTATTCTGCCAAGTCATTTCAAATACATGAAAAATCTTACACTGGAGAGAAACCCTATGAGTATAAGCAGTGTGGTAAAGCCTTTGTTTCTTTCACTTCCTTTCGATATCATGAAAGGACTCACACTGGAGAGAACCCCTATGAGTGTAAGCAATGTGGGAAAGCCTTCAGATCTGTCAAAAATCTTCGAATTCATAAAAGGACACACACTGGAGAGAAACCCTATGAATGTAAGAAATGTGGAAAAGCGTTCCATAATTTCTCTTTGCAAATACGTGAAAGGATGCACAGAGGAGAGAAGCCCTGTGAATGTAAGCATTGTGGGAAAGCATTCATATCTGCCAAGGTCCTTTGAATACATGCAAGAACACACAATGGAGAGAAACCCTATGAATGTAAAGAATGCAGAAAAGCATTCAGCCTGCCTACTTCCTTTCATAGACATGAAAAGACTCACACTGGAAGGAAACACTATGAATGCAAGCAATGTAGCAAAGCTTTCACTTCTTCCAGTTCTTTTCAATATCATGAAACAACTCACACTAGGGAGAAACCCTATCAATGTAAGCAGTGTGCAAAAGCCTTTATTTCTTCCACTTCTTTTCAATATCATGAAAGGACTCACATGGGAGAGAAACCCTATGAGTGTATGCCATGTGGGAAAACCTTCATTTCTTCTAGTTCCCTTCGATATCATGAAAGGACTCACACTGGAGAGAAGCCCTAAGAGTATAAGCAATGTGGGAAAGCCTTCAGATCAGCCTCGCACCTTCAAATGCATGGAAGGACTCACACTGGAGAGAAACCATATGAATGTAAGCAGTATGAGAAAGCATTCAGACCTGACAAGATTCTTTGAATACAGATAATGAATGTAAACAATTAACTGTTTATAATAACTGTATACTAATAAATCTTATTTTTAAATAATGAAGAAGGTATAATAGTAAGGCCAGGTGCCGTGGCTCATGCTTGTAATCCCACCACTTTGGGAGGCCAAGGTGGGCAGATCACGAGGTCAGGAGATCGAGACCATCCTGGCTAACATGGTGAAACCCCGTCTCTACTAAAAATACAAAAAATTAGCCAGGCATGGTGGTGGGCGCCTGTAGTCCCAGCTACTCGGGAGGCTGAGGCAGGAGAATGGTGTGAACCCAGGAGGTGGAGCTTGCAGTGAGCCAAGATTGTGCCACTGCACTCCAGTCTAGGCGACAGAGCGAGACTCCATTTAAAAAGAAAAGCTATAATAAAATATCCCATTGGTGTCATGTATTAGATCAACCTTATACTGTTAAATTGTTATTATTTGGACATTGTAAGTCAGTATAACCATGTGGATAAAATGCCAGGCATCTTTTTTTTTGGAAATTTTACTTTTCATGCTTATGTACTTAAAATTTTATTTCAACCCTAATTTTCTTATCTTTTTTTTTTTTTTTTCCAGAAAAAAATCTCACTCTGTCACCCAGGCTGGAGTGCAGTGGCATGATCTCAGGTCGCTGCAACCTCTGCCTCCAGGGTTCAAGCAATTCCCCTGCTTCAGCCTCCTGAGTAGCTGGGACTACAGGCATGCACCACCATGCCAGGCTAATTTTTTGTATTTTTTAGTAGAGACAGGGTTTCACCATATTGGCCAGGCTGGTCTTGAACTCTGGACGTCTGCCTTGGCCTCCCAAAATGCTGGGATTACAGACATGAGCCATCATGCCCAGCCGCAACCCTAATTTTTCATTCAGTCATAATACCAATAGTTATCTCATGTACCTCTGAGTGCCTTCTTCCCCAAAACCAGCAGTGCCATACCTGCTGTCAGCAAGGGTGTAATATACCATAGTGATAAATATGACCAAAAGCCACAAATGACTGTGAGATGTATGAGAATTACAAGTCACATTAGTAAGAAGAGAAAAATTTTGGCCATGTTTATGATTTGAAATATGTTTTCCTCTATCACATTTAGAAATATAGTTACAAAATGCCCTTGGTTTTGTCCTGATTCATCATGGTCACTGAGGAGCGTCTCATATGCCTGATATGTGACACGTGTCTCTCCAGCAGTAAAAGACTTGGCCTTGGCTGGGCATGGTGGCTCACGCCTGTAATCCCAGCACTTTGGGAGGCCGAGGTCAGGAGTTAGAGACCATTCTGAGCAATATGATCAAACCCCGTCCCTACTAAAAATACAAAAATTAGCAGGGTGTGGTGGCATGCTCCTGTAATCGTAGCTATTCAGGAGGCTAACACAGGAGAATCACGTGAATATGGGAGGCAGAGGTTGCAGTGAGCCGAGGTCACACCATTCACTCCAGCCTGGGCAACAAGAGCGAAACTCCATCTCAAAAAAACAAAAAAGGCTTGGCCTTGTGGTGAGGGGAGGTCATCTGTAGACTCCTGGACCTGTTTTTGCCTTACTTATTCTCTAAAGACTGAAATATTTCCTAAAATGTATGGGCACCGTTTACCAGAAAGTACCTTAGTTAAAACATACAAATTCATTTATGCCTTATAAAGCTATATTTTTTCAAATTGCTTTACTGAGTCATAAGAGGCTAATAAATTTGTGTAAATTGTCTAAATACAAGCCTGTCTTTCTCTGATAACGTGCTGTTGATGCTAACTTGTCAACAGCCTGCTTATCTCAGCAGTGCAAAGTTAACAGCAACATGGAAAAGTTTCTTTTATATATTATGCAACGGCATAGAACAATTCAGTCATTTCCTTTAAGGTACCAATGAAGCTGCTCTTCAGAAACGCTTATTTAAAACTCCCTAAGGTCAAAATCCAGACACCACAAGATGCAGCATCAGCCACTGACCAAACCTTGTCTGTGTGTGGAGGTGACATACCCAGTTCCAGATAATGTATCCACATCAGTGAAGGGTGGAGTCATCAATTGTCAGATCACACAAAGTGACTCAGAGCAGGGAAGACAGGGCAGTGAAACCTGGCCAGGCACGGTGGCTCACACCTGTAATCCCACCACTTTGCTAGTCCAAAGTGGGTGGATCACTTGAGGTCAGGAGTTCAAGACAAGCCTGGCCAACATGGTGAAACCCTGTCTCTACTAAAAATAGAAAAATTAGCTGGGCATCGTGGTGTGTGCCTGTAATCCCAGCTAATCAGGATGCTGAGGCAGGAGAATGGCTTGAGCCTGGAGACAGAGGTTACAGTGAACTGAGATCACATCATTGCACTCTCCAGCCTAGTCGACACAGCGAGACTCTGTCTCAAGAAAAAAAAAAAAAAAGAGTTGAGTGCACCTGAATCCAACCCCTGCCTCATCCCTCTCCCTTGAAGGCCAAATACACCCTTATACTTTTCACCAAAGAGTAGAAACAACACCATCCACTTGACCCCAAATGTGACTTTCCACAGGATGCAAGCACAGTGTTGGAATGGCCAATGACAGTGACAATGAAAGTGCAGGCTGAGGGTGATGAACAGGACACACTGGAGAGCCTGACATTGGCCTAGACTATGGGGGTGTCTTGATGCTTCACAAAGAGCCCAAGGAGCACCCCAAAGAGGACACTGGAGCACAGGCCCAAAGGGTGTTCATATGCCAGGAAGGCCACTAATTTTGGAAGTCAGGGACATTGGTGCCTGTTTGAGTTCTGATGCTTTATCTATAACATATGCTTTTCTGCATCTGGTTAGACAAGGAAATCTGAAATTTTTGTTACAGCATTTAGAAATAAGTTATTTAAGCAATCCTCACACTTATGTTTTATTCTGGAACTACCTTCAGACACACAGCTACAGATAGGGAATATAATGAGTATTTCCAAGGCTACACTCTGTAGGAAAAAACTTCATGAAGTCAGTGGGACCCTCTCATGGGAGGGTTTTAAGACCCAAAATCAAAATGTGGGGAAACTAAATTAGAGTGGAAGAAGGGCAGGAGAAGGTCAAGGACTTTCCCGGAGGCCTAACGTACCCAACATTATTACCCTAGATGAAAACCAAATACATATCCTAACACCACATATTCTCTTCAATGTTTAACAGACAAAATGAAATGTATTCAAAGCTAAGCTTCCAGAATTCCACTTTACACTATTAATGATGTTTTAATATCCCTCATTTTTAAATATGAATGCTATTTTCTGGTTACAGATGGAAAATATCTTGATTTCTGAGATATGAAAATGCTCATTTTTAGATATACAGGGTCTTGCACTTTTTTAATAAAATAAGGTGAAAAGACAGGAAAAATTTTTTCAGATCATGGAACTTGGATTAATAGGAGAAAAGTCATACAAATTTATCTAACGTTTATATATGGGAGCCTTCAGAATGAAGACCCAACCAACAATAAGACAAAAAAGCTTATATACAATTCTGAGGCCAGGAAGGAATGCAGACTTGGCTGGCCAAAAAATCCCAGGTTTGGTGGGTAAGTCAGGTTTAATGGCAAGACAGATTAGGGAAGAGGAAAGGAAGAAGCTTGGCCTCATGTGTAGCTAAGGAGACCTTGTTATGTAGATGAAGGCTCCCTCATAGAGAATAGGTGGGAAATGCTGCTTTTCAGACTTTTATTTAGAATTTTAAGTAATAGGGACAGGATTATGCTATGTTGCCCAGGCTGTTCTCTAATTCTTTTTCTCAAGCAATCCTCCCAGCTCAGTCTCCAAAAGTGCTAGGATTACAAGCATGAGCCACCATGCCCAGACAGAGTTTGTTCCCTTGTAAAGAATTATTCATTGCTGGACACAATGGCTCATGACTATAATCCCAGCACTTTGGGGGGCCAAGGAAGGAAGACCACTTGAGGCCAGGAGCTCAAGACCTGCCATGGCAACATGACGAAACCCCCTCTCTACAAAAAATACAAAAAATTAGCTGGAGATGGTGGCATGTACCTGTAATCCCAGCTATCCGAGAGGCTGAGGCAGAAGGATAACCTGAGCCTGGGAGATTGATGCTGCGGTGAACTGTGATTGTACCACTGCACTCCAGCCTGGGTCACAGAGTGAGAGCCCTTCTAAAAAATATATACATATATATATATATATTTGTTCACTTATTGCAGCTTCAGATTTTTAAAATTAATTGTAAATTGCATTTTCACTACAGCTGGAAAAATAAGAAAATTTTGCACAGAGCCAAGATAAAAATAGATGTCAGAAATAAATCATTAGTCTTATATAGCATTCGTTTCCAAAAAAAAAATTTCTTTTTTTTTTTTTGAGACAAAATCTTGCTCTCTCACCCAGGCTGGAATGCAGTGGTGTGATCTCGGGGCATTGCAACCTCTGCCTCCTGGGTTCAAGTGATTCTCCTGCCTCAGCCTCCTGAGTAGCTGGGATCACAGGCACGTGCCACCACACCTGGCTAATTTTTATATTTTTAGTAGAGATGGGGTTTCACGATATTGGCCAAGCTGGTCTCGAACTCCTGGCCTTGTTATCCACAAGCCTTGGCCTCCCAAAGTGCTGGGATTACAGGTGTGAGCCACCGCACCTCACTCAAAATTCTTAATTATTTTCTTCTTCAGATGTGGTGTAGTACATTTCTTAAGTCTGTCCTTTTTTGTGGATGATTATTTCTTTTTCTTTCTTTCTTTCCTTTTTTTTTTTTTTAAGATAGGGTCTGGCTTTGTTGCCCAGGCTGGGATGCAGTAGCACAATCTCAGCTCACTGCAATCTCCATCTTCCAGGCACAAGCTATCCTCCCACCTCAGCCTCTGTAGTAGCTGAGACCACAGGTGCATGCCACCACACCCAAAGTGCTGGTATTACAAGTTTGAGCCACAGTGCATGGCCATTTGTGGATGACTTGTAACAGAGTTTCAGGGCATAGCGTTGAGAATGCTGATTGGGAAAAGAAATAGGGAAAATCTTTTATTACAGCTTGAGAAAATGAATAATCTTCCACAACAAAGTATAGTAGATAAATTGGTGAATTACAAAGATTCAGCAAAATACCAGTCCTCCTTTGCAGGCTGGAGAACTTGTAATGGTGGATAACTCTTCTTCTTCCTGTTACCTGTGGGGTAAGACCTGGTTGGCAACTGTTTTGTTTGTGTTCACATATGATTAATGTGTAGTATGTGCTTTGTTATCATGGAAATAATAATGAAATAATATTGTGCACCTTAATAAGATAATAAGATTCAGAGAATATGAGGAAATGCTGAGTTTATCTGAGCACATAGTTTGAGGATAGCCACTGGGGAAACAGATATCCTGAAGAGTGGGGGCAGTGCTCCAACACGGGGAATTTGAGTCTTCTCTTCTATAGGGCAAAATGAAGAAGCTTAACAGGGTGACATTTTCCATACAAGGCCAGTGCACACATTTCAGTGATTTGATAGGTTGCAGCTACCAAATTTCAAGGATGATTGCTTTAACTTTTTTTTTGGACGGAGTCTTGTTTGGTCCACCCAGGCTGTAGTGCAATAGCGCAATCTCAGCTCACTGCAACCTCCACCTCCCGAGTTCAAGCAATTCTCCTGCCTCAGACTCCTGAGTAGCTGGGATTACAGGCACGTGCCACCACACCCGGCTAATTTTAGTATTTTTAGTAGAGACGGAGTTCACCATGTTGGTCAGGCTGGTCTCAAACTCCTGACCTCATGATCCGCCTGCCTCAGCCTCCCAAAGTGCTGGGATTACAGGCGTGAGCCACTGCAGCCGGCCTGCTTTAACTTTTTGTAAGGAGGGGTAGTGGTCTCAAAAGGATCCTACCTCTGGCACTTCTCTGTCTTTTCTAATCATTTACAGCCTAAGAACAAGGAAGAGAATCTTTTTGACATGCACAGGGAAGGAGCAATTACATAGTAGTGTAAATACATTTCTCAATATGTTTATTGACTGGAAGGGTTAGATACTTTTACTTTCCCTGATGAGGATGAAAGGTAAGTGCCTTATAAATTCCTGCCTGCCTGTAAACATAAACTGAGTTTGAGAGATTTTGCTGGATTCTTCAAACAGTGGGTATTTTCTCATTGAAACAGAGGCCTGAGTCCAGGGACTAAAATATTAAGTATGTTAGGTGATGGATATGTTAATTAGCTAAATTGTGGTGATCATTTCATAACGTATATGTATATCAAGATGTGAAGTTTTACACCTTAAATATATGCAGTTTTTATTTGACAATTATACTTCGACAAGCTGTTTTTAAAAAGCAGATTAAAAGTCCCCAAAATCACACTATATCTTTTGTGTTTACAAAGTTAATAAGATCTGTATCTACATAAATATCTCATTCAAATTAAACCTCTAAATCACACCCGAGACCCCAAAATCACACTATATCTTTCATGTTTATAAAGTTAGTGAGATCCATTTCTACATCAATATCTCATTCAAATGTACACAGCGACTGCAAGCTAAGGCCAATGACAAGCCTACAAAGAGAGGTCATTGAACGCCCACACCAGGCGCATTGGCTCACACTTATAATCCCAGCACTTTGGGAGGCCAAGGTGGGCAAATCATCTGAGGTCAGGAGTTCGAGACCAATCTGGTCAACATGACGAAACCCCATCTCTACTAAAAATACAAAAATTAGCCAGGTGTATTGGCTCACGCCTGTAATCCCATCCCTTAGGAGGCTGCGGCATGAGAATGGCTTGAACTCGGGAGGCGGAGGTTACAGTGAGCTGAGATCACGTCTTTGCATTCTAGCCTGGGCGACAGAGCTAGACTCAGTCTCAAAGGAAAAAAAGAAAAAGAAAGCTCACTTGATTCTTACCATGGTTCTTCCCCTGTAGGTGCCCCAGCTACTCACATTGACCATGGGAGGAGCCCTTTATACTGAGAGAATCTGAGATCCCTGGAAAGCTAGGGATCCACAGGCAGATACAGTAGTCAGTGATGCCCTCCGCAAGTGATAATTTTTGTCATGGGGCTTTTCCTAGACATTTGTAGTGAAACAAATGTGAGTTTAGGTAAGAAATAACTTTTAATTCTAGACCTTGAAGCCAGCTTGTCCTGGGGGCTGAGCACGGTGGCTCATGCCTGTAATCCCAGCACTTTGGGAGGCCCAGGCAGGTTGATGACGAGGTCAAGAGATTGAAACCATCCCGGCCAACATGGTGAAACCCTGTCTCTACTAAAAATACAAAATTTAGCTGGGTGTAGTTGCACATGCATGTAGTCCCAGCTACTCGGGAGGCTAAGGCAGGAGAATCGCTTGACCATGGGAGGCAGAGGTTGCAGTCAGCCGAGATCATGCCACTGCACTTCAGCCTGGCGACAGAGCGAGACTCTGTATCAAAGAAAAGACAAAAAAACGTCAGCTTGCCATTAGGAGAGGTCATAAAAGGAGTCTAGGTACTGAACTTGTAACTAAAAATAAAAATATTAAATAAGGCCAGGCCCAGTGGCTCACACCTGTAATCCCAGCACTTCAGGAGGCTGAGGCGGGCAGATCACCCCAAGTCAGGAGTTCAAGACCATCCTGGCCAACATGGAGAAACCCTGTCTCTACTAAAAATACAAAAATTCGCTGGGTGTGGTGGCGGGCACCTGTAGTCCCAGCTACTCGGAAGGCTGAGGCAGAAGAATCGCTTGAACCCGAGAGGTGGAGGTTGCAGTGAGCCAAGATCACGCCATTGTAATCCAGCCTGGGGAGAAGAGCTAGACTTCGTACCCCCGAAAAAAAAAATAATAAAATCAATAAATAAATGGGATTGTATATAAGCTTAGAATGGGTCAGTCAAAAATTCAGGGGCCACTGGTCGTGGTGGCTCATGCCCTTAATCTCAGCACTTGGGGAGGCTGAGGTGGGCAGATCACTTGAGGTCAGAAGACAAGCATGGCCAGCATGATGAAACCCCATCTCTATGAAAAATATAAAAATTAACTGGGCATGATGGCACACACCTGTAAACCCAGCTACTCTGGCGACTGAGGCATGAGAATCACTTGAACCAGGGAGGCGGAGGTTGCAGTGAGCCAAGATCATGCTACTGCACTCCAGCCTGGGCTACAGAACAAGACTGTCTCAAAAAAAGAAAAAAGTTCAGGGACCTGGAGGAAGGAGAGAAACTGAAGCATGCTTTGGTTAATAGATATTTCATTTTGACTGATCACTAAAGACAAAGCTATTCACCTAATGGTTTGTGAGGTAAATACTGGAATGTCTAGTCTGTATCTGGTTTGTCATAGGTAACAAACGTGGCACCATCTAAGTCATAATGCGAAGGGTGTTTCATTGCAGTAAGGTGCTCTTGCACAACACAAAGGATGGGGGATTTCTTTTTTTTTTTTTTCTTTTTTCTTTTTTTTGAGACAGAGTCTCGCTCTGTTGCCCAGGGTGGAGTAGAGTGGCACAATCTCGGCTCACTGCAACCTCTGCCTCCCAGGTTCAAGCGATTCTCCTTGCTCAGCCTCCTGAGTAGCTGGGACTACAGGCACATGCCACCTCACCCTGCTCATTTTTGTGTGTGTTTTTAGTAGTGACGGAGTTTCACCGTGTTGATAAGGCTGGTCTCAAAGTCCTGACCTCAAGTGATCCACCTGCCTCGGCCTCCCAAAGTTCTGGGATTACAGGAATTAGCCATTGCATCTGGCCACATTTAAGAATTTTATTTTATGATTTGGGTGTTAGGATTTTAATTAGCTGGTTGGAACCTTAGTGAATAGTTTGATAATGTTTGAAGAAGGAAATTGAGTTCTTGAAATAAGCTGTTTTATGCCAAGTCAAAATAATAAAAATATGAATACTCAGACACATACCACCCCAAAAAATAAACAGGCCTTGGGCATTTCTGGTGTGTCTCACTTATTTTTGATACACAAAGGTGATCAAAGTTTTGATTCTTTTTGTTATTCTTTGTAGCTTTGTCATCTCTTTGTCACAAAGCAGAATTTTGCCACTTTTGAATTTTTAGTAACAGAATATTACCATGAATACACCATTAGTATTATGCTGAGAGGGTGTCTTTCTGGTTTTCTTGCCTGAGCCTGTTGCAAACATGCTGCTCTGTGAAGCTGTGGGTCACGTAAGCGACTTGCCCATTCCACTGCTTAATGGGACTTGAGTTGGTTCAAGTTTATCTTTTGATCTTATTGACAATGCTCTTCTTGTTTTTATTCCTAATTGGAAATACAACACAAATTTTTACACATTGGGAAACAATTGCTGGGTTGTAGATTATGGATAAATTCAAATTTACTAGGAAATGCGGATAGAGTATGAATGTAACTTATGAGTTAACCATCTCACCTTTCATGCATGTGTCTTTATTCTTGTGATTTGCCAACACTTTGAATTATCTAACTCACTTTTTGTTGCCTGTCTACTCTTAGACAGAATCTCTGTTTCTTTTTGCTTTTTACTGGTTGCCGTTGGTTGAGCATTTTTCTTATATGATCTTTCATCTTCTGTGTAGCAGATTCCAGTCATCCTCTTACATTTGACTAATTTGTAGGGTTTTTTTTTCCTTTTTTCTTTTTTTTTTTATTTGAGACAGTCTTGCTCTGTAGCCCAGAAGAAGTGCAGTGGTCACTCACTGCTCACTGCAGCATCAGGCTCGTGAGCTTGAGCAATCCTCCCACCTCAGCTTTCTGCCCAGTTAATTTTTAAAAATTTTTTTGTGGTGACAGGGATCTCACTGTTTTGCCCAGGCTGCTCTTGAACTCCTGGGCTCAATCAATTCTCCTGCCTCGGCCTCCCAAAGTGCTGGGATTGCAAACAGGAGCCACTATACTCAGCAATGAGGGTTTTTTTTTTTTTTTTTTTAAAACGAGATATCTGTACATGTTTCTGACCAATATTTTATTTAAAATCTTTAAGAACTGCATATTAACAAAGGTTATTCTGTTCTTCATTTTCTGTTTTCCATTTTCATTATGACTACTTGTTTTTCCTTCTTATTCTCATTTTTTTCCTAGATCATTACAATAATTTTCCATGTAGTGGCCCTGGCATGCATTTTGATCCTTCATGCAATCATATAGCTACCTCGATGTCCGTTCTCTCTGCCATTCTGAAATTGGACCTCACTCCTTTTTGACTCTAGCTCCACATCTGCTATTGATAAAGTCCTGTCTTGTGATGGTTACTATGGGACTGAACGAAGAAGGACAGATGCAGAAATAAAGACAAAAGATCTATGTTAAAGAAGGGATCAGGGGGCTCCTTGCTTCTAGTGAGCAAGAGCCCTGAGCTTCTATAGCCCTTTGTTTTTATTGGGTAGAAAGAGCAGGGAGGAGGAGGTAACAGTTGGTCAGCCGCTTCATTTATCACAGGTTCACATGATTACTTTCTTTGTACAACAGGCTTCAGATGTGCCTGTAGATAATCACAAGAAACACTGCGCTTGGGGCGTGGCAGACGTAGTCTGTCAGTTTGCCAACAACCTGCATTCATGAGAAGAGTTTGCTGTTTGCTCATATAGCCTCCAGTGGTACACTGAGTTGATCAGGACCCCCATCCTTTCAGCCTCCAACACTCTCTGATTACATTGATTCCAAAGCCTCTTTTATGGACTTCTATTTACCCCTTGGCGTGTCCTGCATTTATTCTCCTCAAAATGTATACTTACAGGCTGGGTGCGGTGGTTCATGCCTGTAATCCCAGTACTTCGGGAGGCCAAGGCAGGAGGATCCCTTGAGCCTAGGAGTTTAAAACCAGCCTGGGCCACATTGGGAGACCCTGTCTCTAAAACAAAATGTATACTTACAAGCCCTAAACCCCAACAGGGTCATATTTGGACATGGACCTTTTAGGAGATCACATACATTTATAGAGGAGGGCCCTCATAATGGGATTAGTAAGAGAGAGAGAACTCTGTCTGTCCAGCATGTGAGGACAAAGCAAGAAGGCATCTAGCTGCAAGCCAGGAAGATAGCCTTCACTGGGAACAAAATTGCTGGCAGCAAGATTTTGGATTCCCACACTCCAGAACTGTGAGAAACAAATGTTTGCCGTTTAAGAAACTGAGTCCATGGTATTTTGTTATACCAGCCTGAGCTAAGTCACCCCAAGAGTCCTCACATTAACCATATACTGTTGTACAAGTGCTGCGTTTGGATCTACCTGGAATGTCTCCAAGTCTTCTACTTTTCCTCTTGGACCCATTGTGAGAATAGGTTTTGCTTCATGGGAAACTACTGGTGATAGTAGTGATAGCCCATAACAACTAGGGAGTTAAAGAAACTTCCTTTCTCTCTCTCTGTCTCTGTTTTTGAAATGGAGTTTTTGCTCTGTGGCCCAGGCTGGAGTGCAATGGTGCGATATCGGGTCACTGCAACTTCTGCCTCCTGGGTTCAAGCGATTCTCCTGCGTCAGCCTCCCGAGTAGCTTGGATTACAAGTGCGCACCACCACGCCTGGATAATTTTCATTTTGTTAGTTACAGACGAGGTTTCCCCATGTTGGCCAGCCTGGTCTCAAACTCTTGACCTCAGGTGATCCACCTACCTTGGCCTCCCAAAGCTCTAGGATTATAGGTCCTATAAAGGATTATAGGTGAACCACTGCGCTTGACCTCTTTGTATGTGTGTGTATATATATTTTTTCTTTATAATAAAAATAAATAGAAACTAGGTCTTACTATGTTGCCCAGGGTGGTCATGCCCAAGATTTTGGGCTCAAGCGATCTACCCGCCTTGCTCACCCAAAGTGCTGGGATTAAGGCGTGAGAAACTGTGCCAGGCCAAATGAAAGAAACTTAGTGGGAGGCCTGGCACAGTGGCTCACACCTGTAATCCCAGCACTTTGGGAGGCTGAGGTGGGTGGATCACTTGAGCTCAGGAATTCAAGACCAGTCTGGACAGCATGTTGAAACCCTGTCTTTACTAAAAATACAAAAAATTAGCTGGGCATGGTAGTCCCATTCTCACAGTCATAGAAAGGTTCTTTTTTAAGGATTCTACCTACTTGAGAGCATTATATACTGCCAGCACTTGTTCAATTCAAGAGTGTCTGGTTTCATCTCTATGTCATAATTACAACCAAAATCCTAAAGGAACTGGTTTACCACACTGTGTTTGCCATAAGGCCCAATTTGTACCTGCAGCAGCAGCTGTATCATCCATCCCAAGTCACAGCTCTACCCTCTGAAGGTGTGCCTGAGGCTTGTGATCCAGTCCATAGGGAAATATCACCACCTGCTGTGTTTTATAATTGGACCATCCAAGGGTGTCAGGGTTTCCCCAGAGAGTTTTGTGGGATTTTTTTTTTTTGAGACCAGGTCTTGCTGAAGTTAGTATGGCAGCATACTAACACATTAACCTGTCGAAAGCTTCCTGCAGAGCTGTGTCCCAGTCCCAAAGTGCCCCTTTCTAATAATTCTTTATACTGGTGTCAAACTTTGGGCTAAGTGTCAGATAAATGCTCTCCAATAATCCAAAGACCAACAAATGTCTGGATTTCTTTTTTCTTTTTTGTTTTTTAAGAGACATAGTATGGTTCTGTTTCCTAGGCTGGAGTACAGTGGTGGGATCATAGCTGGCTGCAGAAACTCCTGGGCTCAAGGGATCCTCCTGCCTCAGCCTCCCAAGTAGCAGGGAATAAAGGCACATGCCACCATGCCCGATTGTTTATAAATTTTTTTGTACAGATGGAGTCTCACTGTATTTTCCAGGCTGTTCTTGAATGCCCAGACTCAAGTGATCCCCCAACCTCAGCCTCCCAAAGTGCTGAGATTACAGTCATGAACCAATGCACCCAGCCCTGAAAAGGAAATATTTCAAATGGAAATTCAAAGGGAGAACATCTAATGTTCAAATTGATGTCTACAGAGCAGTTAACGGAAACTATCATTTAGGGTCTGTGGGATTCTAGGACACTAGGTATGAAGCAAATATGAGGAAGGTCAGGGAACAAGCTGACTTAATGATTAATGCTGAAGGTGCTGCCAGCTTGGTTTAAATTTTCCTCCTCCCTTCCTCCCTGATGAATTTGATAAAGTTTAAAGGGATGGTTTCACCAGGGGCCTTTTCCATTGACTTCAAGGAGGTCATCCCTCCTGGTAAATCCTCAGTAGTCCAAGCCTCTTACATGGCTAGAATGATCCAGTCCATAAGGAAATGTCACCACCCTCTGTGTTTTACAATTAGACCATCCAAGAGGGTCAGGGTTTCCCCAGGAAGTTTGGTGGGATTTTTTTATTTTATTTTTTTTGAGACCGTGTCTTGCTGAAGTGCAGTAGCCTGATCAAAGCTCACAGCAGCCTCAAACTTTGGGGCTTGAGTAATCCTCCTGCCTCAGGCTCCTGAGTAGCTGAGACTATAGGTACACACCATATCTCCAGGCTAAGAAAAAAAAAAATTATGGCGATGGGAGTGTCTCACTTCACTGCTCAGGGTGGTCTTCAACTTCGGGCTTCAAGTGATCCTGCCACTTTGGCCTTCTAAAATGTTGGGATTAGAGGTGTGAGGCATGGCCTCACTTTCCCAGGCTGTTGTTGAAAGGTTTTTGCAATCTCTAAGAGTTCTGCAGCAGTTTATTCCCTGACAGCGAGAGTCTCATCCTTTGACCCCATTTTGCAGCAGTAGTTGAGTGTTCACTTTTCTTTCCATAAGGGGGCGAGCTTGCCAGTGACCCTCATCCCCCTCCTCATCGATGACTTCTTTGTCATCAGAGCCTTCCTCTTCATAAATTCCCATGAAATCCAAGTTTTCACGTCCCAAATTATGATAGCCACAGGCCCTCACCAGCTGCCTAGCACCCCATTTCATGGAAGCCACCTGACTCTTCTTTGAGCGTCCTGTCCCAGGAGCCCCAATCTGTGCTCTCCTGGGCTCCAGGCCCTAGAGCCGCGCTGCTGCAGAGCCCAGTTCCCAGGGCTGCTCCCTCCATGTATCCACATCCATCTCCAGTTTTCCACCCTCTCTCCGACCAGCCAGGCCTGGAGGTGCTGCAGTGTCATTGACCGTGGGTACCTCTGCTGCCACCTCCACCGCGATCTGGAAGTCTTTTAAATGTACTTATCTTACTTTTTCCTTCCCCACTTTATACATAAACATAGGAGGAGAGCAGGGACTCTGCTGGTGTCTTATTCACACAATGGGATTGAGGGTGTTTGTGTCATGGAACTGATCGATGGGGTGAGAAGTAGCTAAATAACCTGCAGGGGCAGCAGAGCCCGAGGCCAGTGACTCCACGCTGAGGCCAGTCTGGAGCCTGCAAAGGAAGGGAAAGGGAGCCTTTCCTGGGGGCTTCCTGGCAGCCCGCCCTCCCCTACAGGTGGCCTCCAGCTGCTCAGAGCAGCTCCAGAAGGAGTGTGGATTCCGAGAAGCTGTAGAGCCCTGGAAAGCAGAAGACCTACGTGCAGACGCATTTGTGGGGTTCTGTCCTTTCTGGTATTGTACCTCTGGAGCCTGGGGCTGTCTTCTGGGCAGGGTTTGGGGTTTGACATACATGGGGTCGCTGGGGTCAGAGTTATTTGTATATATAAAGAAAATGTGTGAAAATCAGGCTAGAGATACAATGGTTTGGTGGCGTCACCTGGATAAAGGGTTTATGAAGTTGACAGTTTATTTAGGTCAGAAGCTTAACCCCAGGTGAGAGTTTCCTGCTGGTGAAAATGAAGCTCTGCAAGGACGGAGCATTTTCACGCTGTGAGGAGGGGATGGGGGTGTGTGAACAAGGCTTGGCCATGCCTCATCCCCAATTCCGGCCCGCTCAAGGACATGTGCCTCTCCTGGTGCAGTCGTGCCCGGCCTGGTCTCGGTTCCCCGGCTGCTCTGAGGCAGGAGATGGCTCCTGTGGACACTGAGTCTGAAATTCCCGGCACACTACTGTGACCCCGTGCAGAACGAAGGAGCAGAGACAGTCCCTTGAGTAAGGAAGACCCTAGTGTTCTCTTCTAACAATAGCAAGTTTGGCTGAAATGCAACTATCGAATAACCCGAGTGCAGGAAGCAGCTCGTGTAAGCTTAGAGAAGCTGTTGCTAGAATCTGTCAGTCTGGCTCCGCAGGGCCTGATACCCAGGGCTTCGGCTGTCACTCAGACGTGGGGGGGGGGCGGGGCCGAACATTCCATCCAATCAGAGGCGCTGCGGCGGGGCCCTGCCCACTGTGCATCCAGGCACAGAGGATGTCGCATTCCTGCCCTCACCTTTGTCGCTGCGCGGGTGGCGAGTGGGATCTGGCCTTTCCAGCCCCGAGAGGGACCTAGTGCCTCTACCCAGGTTTCTGTCGCTCTGTCACCTGCGCTATGCCCTGCTGTACTCACAGGAGCTGTAGAGAGGACCCCGGGACAACTGAAAGCCGGGAAATGGTGCGTGTGCGGGCCGGGAGTGGTGAGATGGGGGAGGGGCTGCCTGGAACTGGCGGGACCCGGGCCTCCCTGTGGGCGACTCTGGTGTCTGGGACCGACTCCTCCTGGAGCTGCTCGGCCCTCGGTCCCCGCGGCCGCTGGATGTGGGTGGGCCGGCAGCCGGGACTCCGGGAGTCCTGTCCCGTCCCTGCCCGTCGACTGCGGCCTTGGCCCCGAAGCCCTTTTGTGCAGCTCCGCGCCCGCAGCCCAACGTCTCCCCAGATTGTGCGGGGGCCACGGGAGGGTCATGGGCGGATTTCGAATCGGGTGTGGATTTCGTCCGTGGGAGGAACAGCGGTCTGTGGGGCCCACAGCCTCCAATTTCTCCTGTTAAAAATTATACTGAGGTACAAAGAGTTCATTTGAGGAAACAGCCATTCACGAATGAGAAACACCCAGTCCTGGCTTGTGGTTTGTCAACGGAAAAAAACCAAACTATGTAAAATACAGAAGTGTATTCAGAGCCGAGTAGGAGAGACCTTGGCCGAGGGAAACACAATCCCAAGCAACCTGGAGTAAGTGGTCCCGAGGCGGCTCAAGACAGTTTGGTTTTATTAATTTTAGAGAGACAGGAATTGCAGGGAAAATGATAGATCAAGGCTGGAAGGTGTAAGTTCCATTGGCAGAAAGGGCGGGACCTGTGGAAGGGGGGTTAGAAGGCACAGGTGGTTGAGGGATTCTGTAGGTGGCAGCTGGTTGAGAGTGTGAAGCTTTGGCTAAAGTTTGGAGGAGGTAGGAAGGAATGCTGAAGGAAGGGGGTCTGTTATCTGCCACTTGATTCTATCCCAGCCAAAAAACAGTCCTGTTTCTCTAGATTTTATGAATTCCAAGGCGTGACTTACCCTTGCCTTGCGTGGCCTTAGGTCTTGTTTGTAATTTGGTATCTTCTTGCCACAAGGAGTCTGTTTTTCCAGTCTGATGATATCTATTTTTACATGAATGTGCGTCAGTTGCTGCATCTAAACTCCTAAAGGGAGAGGGTATAAGGAGACCTGTCTCACCTCCCATCCTGTCATACAGAGGCACTCAATTTTCAGGGTTTTTTGGGGGTTCCCTTGGCCAAGTGCCAGTCACTTCACTTAACTGGGAAGGTACTTTATTTGTTTTTGTTTTTGTTTGAGACGGAGTCTTCTTATGTTGCCCAGGCTGGAGTGCAATGGCTCGATCTCCGCTCACTGCAACCTCCGCCTTCTGGGTTCAAGCGATTCTCCTGCCTCAGCCTCCTGAGTAGCTGAGATTACAGGCACACACCACCACCCCCAGCTAATTTTTGTAATTTTAGTAGAGATGGGGTTTCACCAAGTTGGCCAGGCTGTTCTCAAACTCCTGACCTCAATTGATCCACCCCTCTTGGCCTCCCAAAGTGCTGGGATTACAGATGTGAGCCACCTCGCCATGCCAGAAGGTATGTTTTTATTTTTGGTTTACATGTTTAAGGCTAGGCTTTTATAAGGCACATGAGGGAGAAACCAGATAAATGCTTGATTGGTTGCAGAGATGCAGTCGCCTTATTTGGACTTGCCAACCTGAAATAATCGAAATCTTTAGATTTCAGTTGGAAGAGTTTATTCAAGCAAAAAGATAGCAATGACCAAAATACAGACTCCAGAAAAGTGGACTCAGTACTCCAAAATTGGAAGTTATGTTCTTGCTTATATTACTGAAAAAAGAGGTCCTGATTAGATCCCAAGAGAGTTCTTGGATCTCACACAGGAAGGAATTCAAGACGAGTCACAAAGTACAGTGCGAAGAGAGTTTATTGAAAGCTACTCTGGGCCAGCATGATGGCTTAGGCCTGTAATCCAAGCACTTTGCAAGGCCCAGGTGGAAGGATCACTTGAGGTCAGGAGTTCGAGACCAGCCTGGGCAACTTAGCGAAACCCCGTCTCTTCCAAAAATAACAAAAATTAGCCAAGTGTGGTGGCCTGCGCCTATAGTCTCAGTTACTCAGGAGGCTGAGATGGGAGAATCATCTGAACCTGGGAGGCAGAGGTTGCAGCCCAGCTGAGGATGCGCCACTGCACTCCAACCTGGGTAACAGAGTGAGACCCCATCTCAAAAACCAAAAATCAAACAAACAAGCACATATTGTCATGGGTACTGGGAAATCTGGATGTTCTGTTGTTGTGGGAGTGTAAGGATGCTTGCAGGCATCTTCAGGCTGTTTTCTTCATGGGAAACATTTTATGGTCATGGGTTGTGACTGGCAAGGAGTGTTTCTTGTTAGTCTCAAGATGGAGCTGAACTGAAATTGGTGTTATTCTGGCTCCCCTAGGCACCTGCTTCCCTAACACTTATATAGGCAAAAGGCAAATAAATGTAACAGGATTACGTTTTCCATAGAAGGCTGATGTATGAAGCACAACAATTTAATTTTTTTTTTTTTTTTTTTTTGAGACAATGTCTTGCTTTGTGGCCCAGGCTGGAGCAGTGGTGCCATCACGGCTTACTGCAGCCTTTACTTCCCTGTCTCGAGCACCTCCGCCTCCCAAGTAGCTGAGACTATAGTCGCCCACTACCACACCTGGCTAATTTTTTATTTTTTATGGAGGTGGGGTCTGGATATGTTGCCCAGGCTTGTCTCTAGCTCTTGGCCTCAAACAGTCCTCCTTCTTTGGCCTCCACAAGTCTTGGGATTACAGGCGTTAGCCAGTGCACCCGGCTAACAATTCGTTATGGTTTGTTTTTTTTCCCCCAGAGCTTGTTTTCTTTTCTTTCTAGCTGGTTTTTATTTCCTTTTCAACATAAAAGAGTGAATTTAACATTCCAGCTGAAGACAACGTGATAGCCATGAAGTCTTTGTGTGAGAAAGTTAAGAGGGAAGTTAGTCTACTACAGAGATCAGTAGTGAAGAGGGGCCTGACAGGATGGCTCACACCTGTAACCCCAGCACTTTGGGAGGCTGAGGCAGGTGGATGGCTTGATCTCAGGAGTTCAAGACCAGCCTGGGCAACATAGTGAGACCCCATCTCAATTGTGAAAAATCATATTAAATAAATAAAAAATAGCGAATAGGGAAAGGGTCTTTCCTGTTTTCCTTCAGTCATTTACAACATTTTACAACACACTATAGGTGGCTGGGCATGGTGGCTCACGCCTATAATCCCAGCACTTTGGGAGGCCGAGGCGGGCAGATCACAAGGTCAGGAGATCAAGACCATCCTGGCTAACACGGTGAAACTTTGTCTCTACTAAAAATACAAACAAACAAACAAACAAAAAACAAAAAAAACACTATAGGTAAGAAAGAAGGTGAATCTATAGTCAGGGAAAGATGTGTTCCAGCTGGCTGTTTGAAAGCTGTGTGTCAGATGACTCAACCCCATGATCACATTGCTTCAAGATAGTTTAGAGATCTACCAGCTTAAATATTTGAATTACTTGGTTGTTTTTGTTTGTTTTGAGACAGGGTCTCACTCTGTCACCCAGGCTGGAGTGCAGCGGCGTGATCTCAGCTCACTGCAGCCTCCACCTCCTGGGTTCAAGTAATTCTCCTGCCTCAGCCTCCCAAGTAGCTGGGATTATAGGTGCATGCCACCACACTCGGCTAATTTTTGTATTTTTAGTAAAGACGGGGTTTTACCACGTTGGCCAGGCTGGTCTCGAACTCCTGTCCTCGAGTGGTCCACCCACCTTGGCCTCCCAAAGTGGTGGGATTACAGGTGTGAGCCACCATGCCTGGCCTGACTTACTTCTTCCCACAGCCTATATAGGTAGAAAATTTCTAATTATGTAATCAGTGGTTAATTGGTGGGTTGTGCCTGATTAAGCATAAATTTCATTTTCCTATAAATTAGTAATTTTATTTATTTATTTATTTTGAGGTGAAGTTTCACTCTTGTTGCCTAGGCTGGTGTGCAGTGGTGCAATCTCAGCTCACTGCAACCTCTGCTTTCTTGTTTCAAGCGATTCTTCTGCCTCAGCCTCCTGAGAAGCTGGGATTGCAGGTGCCTGCCACCACGCCTGGCTAATTTTTGTATTTTTAGTAGAGACTTGGTTTCACCATGTTGGCCAGGCTAGTCTTGAACTCTTGACCTTGTGATCCACCCGCCTTGGCCTCTCAAAGTGCTGGGATTACAGGTGTGAGCCACCCCCGGCCTAAAT
This sequence comes from Pongo abelii, assembly GCF_028885655.2. Lineage (NCBI taxonomy): Eukaryota > Metazoa > Chordata > Mammalia > Primates > Hominidae > Pongo > Pongo abelii. The sequence goes on from NC_072005.2 coordinate 11,896,374, forward strand.
TAGTAATTTTCAAGAGTTGTATTTCAATTTGATTTCATGGTCTTTAGGTACCACAGACCCTACTGGACTGAACAAAGGAGGATGAATGCGGGAATAAAGACAAAGACAAAATAATATGTTTGGAACAAGGGGTCAGGGGGCTCCTTGCTTGTAGTGAACATGGGCCCCGAGCTTCTAGCGCCCTTCATATTTATTGAGTAAAGGGGATAGAGAGAAGCAGGTGGTTGTAGGTCAGCTGCTTGATTTAGAGCAGGCCTGCATGACTGCATTTTTCAAACAATAGGCTCCAGATGTCCCAGTAGATAACCTCAAGCAGCACAGCACCAGGGAGTGATTGTCCTCAGTATACCTTCTGGCAGCAGGCGCAGATGTGAGTTTGCCCACATTCTGCATTCATGATAAACAGTTCACTGTTTATCATATAGCCTCCAGTGGAATGCTGAGTTGGTCACGACCTTCAGGCCTTGGGCTCCCAACATCTCTCCCTTTCTGTTTATGCATTAATTGAATGAACGTAAAGCCAGGTTGGGCGGCTTTCATTCTCTGATTGGCAGTCCATCTGATTTTACAGACTATGAACAAAAAACAGTCTAAACATCATTCCAATAACTACATATGAGATGTTAATGTAGTGTTTTAGATAGGTCCAACTATTGAGGCTCTCTAGGCCTTGCAGGAATTCAGTCCAGACTTCTAAGGAAGGCTGAAACTCTTGAGTTTGCTTATTTAAGTCAAGAATTTTGTTTTGCAGTTCACCAATGTCAAAGATCCTGTGGATGCTCACTTTGGTTATATTCTAAGTTGGTTACACAAATATGAGTGGGATTAAGATGACAGTACAATTGCTGTTGCAATTGTAAGCTTTGTAGTTGCTCCCCTGACCATAGAACTATGGATTTCAACATTGCCACTTCAGTTTGTAACTCAGTGTTAATTCTATTCTGAAGTAGCCACACTTGGCTGTACGCATCCAGTTCTGCACGTACTGAGCTGTTTGAATAGAACTATGCAAAGTGAGGGAGGACATCACAACAGAAGTTATTAGTGTGACCAAGGAAACAATAGCCAAAATTATCGTGCCTAAGGCTGTATGGGCACGATGAGTAAGCTGAGTTAGAAGAAGTTTCACTAAGTGCAAAGCAGGGGTGGCAGCCCAAGCCTCGGACAGATTAACGGGAATCCATAGCCCAGGGATGCAACCCAAAATCATCAAAGTAGAGATATTATGTGTTCGTGGCCGGGCACGGTGGCTCACACCTCTAATCTCAGCACTTTGGGAGGCCGAGGCGGGCGGATTATGAGGTCAGGAGTTTGAGACCAGTCTGGCCAACATGGTGAAACCCCGTCTCTACTAAGAATACAAAAATTAGCTGGGTGTGGTGGCGGGTGCCTGTAATTCCGGCTACTCAGGAGGCTGAGGCAGGAGAATTGCTTGAACCTGGAGGCGAGGTTGCAGTGAGCCGGGATTGCGCCACTGAACTCAAACCTGGCAACAGAGCAAGGCTCTGTCTCAAAAAAAAAAAAAAAAAAAAAAAAGAGAGATATTATGTGTCTGCAATGTGCTATGATTAATGTAGTGATATAACTGACAAGATTTACAGGTCAACTGGGTATTGTTTACCAGGAGCTAGTCCTTCTTAGCTGCCAAAAAGACATAAGGATTAAAAACACAAACCGTAAATTGAGTGGTGATATTCTTTACAAGTGTAGCATTAAAACTGTGTTGCTTACTATTGCTATTATTGGATAGTATCCCAACCCCAATGCTGCCATTCATAAATGAAGGTGCTGCCTTCCATAACGTCTTTTGGATTGGTCCTTGCCTCCCTAGATAATGCCACTGAGGAAGAGGCGAGCTAAAGCCTGCTTCATGCCAAGCAATCTGGGCAGCAGACTGGGATTGGATCCCGGTGTGGTATAAAGAAGAAGCATTAAAAGCTTACCACCAATGCCAGCCAAGTTTGTGCCATGATTTCTGATTTTCATCTTTTCCATCTAGTTGACCTTTAGGTCCTCAATCCACAGTGTCTGCAGTTAACATAGATTGTTTTCTATGGGCCAAGACACTGGGTCCATGGAGGTGGGTAGGAACTATGGAAGGGAATCCATTCCATATAGTCAGCACAGTTGGGGCGATTGGGCTGGGAATGGTTGGTTAGCACACCAGTTACACGATGGAACCAAGACATAATAAGTACATAACTTTTCCATAGTGATTCCACCATGCTTGAGCTTGAATTATAAGACAGCTACTGTTGAGTGACATCTCTGTGGTGGTACACAAAGGGAGTCCTTCTAGTGGGGTGGTATAACTGATGACATTGTTCTAAGAGTCTAACTGTTCTATGTCATGGGGAGTTAGGGGTCCTGGAGCCCACGCTCCCTGATCACGATAGATTTCAGAAAGAGTGTCACTCTGAAGTATAGGCTGTACTGCTGGGGGATTGGGAACATATGCCCAATATGTTTTTACCTCTGTACCGGGAAAACATACCGCACAGGACATTATGGCTGACAGGCCAAGAACATGGAATCAGGGGTTTTTGCCTGTCCTTGACGCTCCAGTAGTTTCTCAGCGTCCTGCATGGTTTTCTTGAGTTGTCCCCAGGTTATGGGGGTTGATGTTGTTGTGACTCTGGTCAGCCTTCTCTCACACTCAGGCTCAGCTGGCTCATGGGTTGTACCGGAGGGACCAAGCCCATTGTTGGCCACCATGGGTCCCTCCAGTCTCCCGTTCCATGGTCGCATGCACCTTGAGGGCACCCACATGGTGTGCCCATCTCCTGTAGAAACACAAGCATAACTTCATCCCCATGTCAGTAAATTCACCGGACCCTTCCACTGTCCTTCTTCTGGGGATTTCCTTAACACTTTCAGATAAACTTTCCTCTTTTCCTCTAACACTTGCCAATGTCTTTCTGCTGGAGTCTTACCATCTGGACCAGGAGTCAAAAAATTTAAAGTAAATAAGGGTAAATGTAATTTTGTTTGAGGTGGTAGCTGGTCTCCTATACCCCCTTTCTGTTTTTTCAACATGCATTGTAATGTTTAATGTGCCCGCTCTATAATGCCTTGTCCTCGGGGATTGTAAGGTATTCCTGTTTTGTGGGTGATTGCCCATAACTGTAAAATTTTTGAAAAACATGACTAAGTATAAGCAGGTCCATTGTCAGTTTTTAATTATTTAGGGATCCCCATATGAGCAAATGACGACAGACAATGTCACCGCACATGACCAGCTGTCTCACCTGTTTGGTGTGTAGAATGCAGCATATGAGATTAAGTGTCTATAGTTACATGAACATAGCTAAGCTTGCCAAAGGCTGCTATATGTGTAACATCCATCTGCCAAATTTCATTTGGAGCCAAGCCTTGTGGATTGCATCGTTCCACAGGTATAACACCAGGGACTTGCTGACAAGTGGGACAGGCTTGCGCTATAGTTCGAGCCTGGCTGTGAGGTAGGTGAAACATACGAGTAAGGGCCGAGGTGTTTTGATGCAGTATTGCATGAGAAGTTTGAGCTTGTTGAAATACAGAACCAATCAGTTTATCTGCTCTATCATTACCTAGAGATAGTGGTCCAGGGAATTGTGTGTGAGAGCGAATATGAGAAATATGTAAAGGAGCAGCATGAGAGCGAACAGCTTGTTGAAATCTTAGGAATAAGGTAAGCAGTTCTGGCTCTAGTGTGCTTTTAATTGTAGCAGTTTCTATGCTACTGGCTACATTTACAACATAGGCTGAATCACAGACAATGTTAATAGGAGTTGAAGCTGTGAGCTCTAAAACTAGAATGACTGTAATTAACTCTGAGCGTTGAGCTGAAAGTCCAGGGATCCTTATTGTTTGAGTATGTTTAGGTCCCAACATAGCTGCACGCCCTTTGGAAGAGCCATCGGTAAAATAGGTCTGACCACCTGGAATAGGCTCGTGATGAGTAATCACAGGGAAGACAAAAGAATGGACATTATAAAATTGTAAAACTTTGTCTGATGGAGAGTAGTTGTCTATTATTTCCACAATATCTGCAAGAGCAATTTGCCACACAGTGGATATTTCCCACGCTGTGGCCTGTTGTTGGGAATCCAAGGGAACAATAATTGTGTCTGGATCATATCCCATAAGCACTTTTAATTTATGCCTACCTATAGGCACAAGTTGTGTAATTAAAGGAAGATAGACTTGCAAGGTTTTTACTGTTTGATTAGGTAGAAAGAGCCATTCTATTACTGATACAGACGTGTCTAAGCACTGGCCCAGGAGTCCTGCTGGAGAATGAGGGATACGAAGAATAAGCAAAGGCTTTTGCGGCTACAGCCACGAGGCGTGTCTCTGCTGAAGCATCTGTTCTACAAGTTGCAACTCAGCTTCTGCCTCTTTGGTCAATTGCTGCGGGGAAATCTAATGAAGAATCTCCTTGCAGGGTTTGATAAAGATGTTTGAGTCGATAATTTGCAATACCTAGCATTGGGTGCAGCCAATTAATATCCCCTAACAACTGTTGAAAATCATTTAAAGTCTGTAACCTGTCTTTAGGGAGAACTACTTTCTGAGGCCGTACACTTCTTTCAGTAACAATAGTGCCTAAGTAATGGTATGGGGAAGTTGTTTGTACTTTCTCTGGACCAATTTTGAGATTCCATTTAGTCAAAGCCTGCTTTCTTTCTCTGAATAACTGATGTAAGATTTGATCTGTAGGAGTGGCCAAAAGAATGTCATCCATGAAATGAATGATGTGAGCCGTAGGAAACATATTCAGAGGCTCCTTCAATGTTTGTCCTACAAAATGCTGACATAGCGTAGGACTGTTAAGCATGTCTTGGGGTAAAACTTTCCATTGATAACGAGAAACAGGTTCTCTTGGATGAATAGAAGGCGCAGAGAAGGCAGATCCAGGCTTATCCTTCTCGTGTAAGGGTATAGTAAAGAAAGGTCTATGCCGGGCATGACGGCTCATGCCTGTAATCCCACCACTTTGGGAGGCCGAGGCGGGCGGATCATGAGGTCAGGAGATCAAGACCATCCTGCCTAACATGGTGAAACCCCGTCTTTACCTAAAATACCAAAAAAAAAAAAAAATTAGCCGGGCGTGGTGGCAGCCACCTGTAGTCCCAGCTACTTGGGAGGCTGACGCAGGAGAATGGCATGAACCCGGGAGGCGGAGCTTGCAGTGAGCCGAGATCGCACCACTGCACTCCAGCCTGGGTGACAGAGCGAGACTCCGTCTTGAAAAAAAAAAAAAAAAAAAAAGAAAGGTCTATTACTACAAGAGGCCAGTCTTAGGAATGACTGCTGCAGATGGCAAGCCTTGTTGTAATGCACCCATCAGTTTAATTTGTGCATTAATACCTCTCAAATCATGCAGCAGTCGCCATCTTCCTGACTTCTTTGGAATTACAAACACTGGTGAATTCTGGTAGCTCACTGACTCCTCTTTATGTCCTGCATCCAATTGCTCTTTTTCTAGTGCTGAAGTTGAGTTAGTTTCTCCTGTGATAGGGGCCATTGATCCACCCACACAGGTTTGTCACTGAGCCATTCTAACGGTAAGGCCATAGGTGAAGGAGAAGTATCAATGACCCCCATCAGAAATCCTGACTCCTAGCTCTTTTCTATCTGTTTGCCCACTTATTGATATAGGATCAGGGTTTCCCTGTAGGGACATTCCTAAGCCTTTCCTGCTCTGATATCCCATTTTAGGGTTTGACCCTTGGCTCTTTTTAGATTTGTCAACTACTAAATTAGCCATTGCTTGACCTAACATTGTAGAACGATAAAGCTCAGTTCCTATATCCTGAGAAGCTCTGAGAAAATTTCCCAACTCTTTTGTGTACTTCACAGATGCTAATGCACATTTACAATCCACATTTGCATTCTCAAAAGCTAAAGTTAAGGTTTGCATCTCTGCAGCCAGGGTTTGAGGAATCTGTTGCTTCACTGCCTCTTGTAATCTTCCAAGAAAATGTGCACAGGACTCCTGCAACCCTTGCGTGATATGTAAAAAGGATTGTACTGGAACCCCTTCTCTGGAATTGTGGCCCAGGCGCGTTTAGCGGCCAGTGCACACTGCTTATAAGCAGCGTCTGGGAGTGCCATTTGATGTTCCAGGTCTGAATAAGGGCCATTACCCAACAGCATATCCTTTGTAATGTCTCCATGTCAAGTAGCACGATTCTGTCTAGCCTGGTCTGCACACATTTCTTGCCAATTTAAATTCCATGTTAGGTTTGCACTAGCAGACAAACAAGTCCGAGCCAAATGCTTTACATCAAAGGGTATAAGGCACATAGCACCAAATACAGATTCTGGTAATCCTAAAGTAAGTGGGCTCTGTACTCCATTATTAACTACACTAGCTTTTAATTCCTCCAACAACTTAAACTCTAGTGGGGGTGTGTTCATGAATAAACTGTTGTGGATTATTTGAATCAGGCCTTATGGAAATAGGAAAAACGCAAGGTCCTAAGGGCTCTCCAGCTATGGCAGCAGAGTGTAAAATTGTTTGTTTTGGGGTCTCTATTTCTGCTACCGAAGGAGGCGGTACAGATCTTTCTCCTATTGGAGGGGGCAGTATAGGCCAATTTTTATCCGCCTTCTCCTGTTTATTATTTTCAGTTGGTACCATGGGTGGGACAAAAGATTCTTTCAGATTTTTAGACTCAGAGCATGATTCCAGCTGTCCAGCAGAATAAGAAGGAGATAATGGCAGAAGGACAGTATGGACTAAACTCCAAGTGGAGAAAACAGAAGGATCAACTTTAAAATTAAAATGATGAGCCCATTTTAATCCTTCACCTTCTGTGTCCCAGTTTTCCACATCAAAAGTGCCTGTCTGTGGAAACCATGGGTTATGCATAATAACCTCCTGCAGCATCTTAGTTAGTGTCTGAGAACTAACCTGAGCACCAGATTGTTTAAGTAAAACTTTAAACAACTGCACATAATGTTGCTCCTCAATCCCAGCACTTTGGGAGGCCAAGGCGGGTGGATCATGAGGTCAGGAGATCAAGACTATCCTGCCTAACATGGTGAAACCCCGTCTTTACTAAAAATATAAAAAAAAACAAAAAAAATTGTCTATTGCTCCTCAATAGACAAATACTGCCCCATGTTACCCTGATTCAGAAACTTCCTGTTCCCAGTACTTTTTTAGAACACCTACCTTATAATTGCTCCCAGTACCTCTTTAGGGCACTGATCAGTATCTCTTTAGAGCACAGACCTTATATCGGCTGCCGGCAGACTCATCCCAGGGTCCCCATTCGTCTGGTGAATTTCACTTCCTCTGCTCCAGCAGGCTTTCTTTGTTCACGTCCTCAAGTCCCTGTTCACGGGCACCACTTTGCCATGGACCCTACTGTACTGAACAAAGGAGGACGAATGCGGGAATAAAGACAAAGACAAAATAATATGTTTGGAACAAGGGGTCAGGAGCACCTTGCTTCTAGTGAACAAGGGCCCTGAGCTTCTAATGCCCTTCGTATTTACTGATTAAAGGAGTTAGAAGGGGATAGTTGTAGGTCAGCTGCTTGATTTAGAGCAGGCCTGCATGACTGCATTCTTTGAACAATAGGCTCCAGATGTCCCAGTAGATAACCTCAAGCAGCACGGCACCAGGGAGTGATTGTCCTCAGTGTACCTTCTGGCGGCAGGTGCAGATGCGAGTTTGCCCACATTCTGCACTGATGATAAACAGTTTACTGTATGATCATATAACCTCCAGTGGAATGCTGAGTTGGTCACGACCCTCAGGCCTTCGACTCCCAACCCTTAGGTAGGACCTTAGAACACTACACACAGTTGGGTCTCCTTGCTTCTTATTTAAATTTGTTCATACTCTCCAGGGCGACTGGTTTGCCCCTGCATTCTCCAAATATATGAGATGCAGGGCCGCAAATCCTCCAACCTCATACCACAGCCTAACTCTTCAAGGGCTTGCAGTAAAATCTGTTTCTGAACATTTCACATGACAGGAAAGCAGAGAATAACCACTAGACATTTTCCTGAAAAAACCTTTCTGCCTCTCCTCCGCTTATCTTTCCGAGACACAGAGGCCTTATCAGGATATCTCTGGGATGAGGTTCCTTTCTGGAAACTGCACAGGGTGATGTGTCTTCAGTACACCCTCCTATCTTTTCCTGGTTTTGGGTTTTAGAACTGCCTGGGACTGACTCAAGATCCCCACAACTGCCATGTCTCCTGGAGGATCTCCTGACCTCGTGATCCGCCCGCCTCGGCCTCCCAAAGTGCTGGGATTACAGGTGTAATCTGGCCACTGTGCCCGGCCCTACACCCTCCTATCTTTTCCTGGTTTTGGGTTTTAGAACTGCCTTGGGCTGACGCAAGATCGCCACAACTGCCATGTCTCCTGGAGGGTCTAGTGGGTATCAGTGCCTTAGGGGAGTGGGGCCTCCCAAGGGAGCAGCTGAATGCCTTATGGTGGCAGAGATGCCTGGTATACTCTTCATCTAGATAACCAGTTCTTGGAGTGCTCAGCTTCTCCCTCCCAACTCCAGTTTCCATTAATTGGAGACACATGGCCAGTCAGCCAATCCCATGTTGCTATTGAGGGAAAACAGAAATGATTCCTGTCTTCTGGATTGTCTCAACTGTGAAGAGAGAAATATCCCAAAAGAAAAGGAAAGGCCACCTCAACAGGGTGGAGCAATAGCCTGCAAAAGCAAAATATACATGGGGGTACACAGGGGACACAATGCAGTGTTGGTGGGAAATCGTCATTGAGTGCTTCTCCTTTTCTCTCATGTGGAATGTTCAGGGAATCACCACCAGACACTCTCCTGTAAAAGTATGTGTGCTGCTCCTCCTTTCACCTATCCTGGAAACAGAGATCAGATTGTCTTTTGGTTGAGGCTCCCCTTTGGAAACATAAAGGAGTATTGTGTCTTTAGTGCACAGAATCGGGGTGACTTGCTTCTTTCATGTAAAAATATGCATTGAAGGTCTCTTGATACCTTTGCTGCTTGACAACTTATTTAGTTTTTATTTTTATTTATTTATCTAAAAAAAAATTTTGTTTTGTGAGAGACAGGGTCTCAAACTCCCCAGCTCAGGTGATCCTCCCGCCTCAGCTTCCCAAAGTGCCTGGATTCCACTTGTGAGCCACCATGTCCGGCCACTCATTTTTTTGCATCACTGAGTAACATTCCATTGTACGGATGTTACCATAGTTTGTTTCTTTATTCACCTATTGAAAGGCTCACCTTGAGCCTGGTGTGATGCCTCATCCCTGAGTTCCCAGCACATGGGAGACTGAGGTGAGAAGATTGCTTGAGGCCAGCAGTTAGAGACCAGCCTGGTAGATACAGTGTGAGAACTCCTCTATTTTTTTTTTTTTAAGACTCACCTTGTTTGATTCTAATTTTGGTAGTTATGAGTAAGGCCGTTAAAAATGTTTGTGGGAGGATTTTTATGTGGACATCAGTTTTCAGTTCACTTGGGTCAATATGTAGGAATGAAACTACTGAATCCGTAAGACCACGCTTATTTTCTTCGGAACTCCACAGACTGTCTTTCAAATTGGCTGTAGAATTTTCCATTCATATCCATAGTGAATGAGAGTTCACTGTCTCCAGCATTTGGAAGTATTAGTGTTTTGGATTTCATCTACTGCAACATTGCCTCATTGTTATTTTCTTTTCTTTTTTTTTTTTTTTCTTTTTTCGGAGACGGAGTTTCGCTCTTGTTGCCCAGGCTGGAGTGCAATGGCGTGATCTCGGCTCACTGCAGCCTCTGCCTCCCGGTTCAAGTGATTCTTCTGCCTCAGCCTCCTAAGTAGCTGGGATCACAGGCATGTACTGCCATGCCCAGCCAATTTTTGTATTATTAGTAGGGACGAGGTTTTACCTTGTTGGTCATGCTAGTCTCAAACTCCTGACCTCAGGTGATCCACCCGCCTCGGCCTCCCAAAGTGTTGGATTATAGGCATGAGCCACTGTGCCCGGCCTGTTTTCATTTGCTCTTTAATAACATGTAATGTAGAGCATTCTGTCATATGTTTGTTTGCCATAATTATGTTCTTTAGAGAGAGGTATACTTGGAAAGATTTTGCTTTTTTTTTTTTTTTTTTTTTTGAGATGTAGTCTGGCTCTCTGGCCCAGGCTGGAGTGCCGTGGCACAGTCTTGGCTCAGCTCACTGCAACCTCTGCCTCCCGGGATCAAGCGATTTTCCTGCCTCAGCCTCCCGAGTAGCTGGGATTACAGGCTCATGCCACCACGCCCAGCTAATTTTTGTATTTTTAGTAGAGGTGGGGTTTCACCATGTTAGCCAGGCTGGTCTCAACCTCCTGACCCCGGTGATCTACCCTCCTCAGCCTCCCAAAGTACTGGGATTACAAACATGAGCCACCATGCCCAGCCTTTTTATTTTTTGATTAGTTGGTTTTTTTCTTATAGAATTCTAGGAGTTCTTCATACCTTTTGGGTACCAGTCCTTGATCAGATAGGTGTCCTGCAAATATTTTGTCCCTGTCTGCCACCTGTCTTTTTATTCTCTTAAGAGACTCTTTTCCCAGAGTTTTATTTTGAATGAAATCCAATTTATCGATTTTCTCATTCACAGATCATGTTTTTTGTGTTGTGTGTGAAACCTTATCGCCAAATCCAAGGTTGTCTTTGTTTTCACAAGTGTTAAGTTCTAGAAGTTGTGAGATTTGCATTTTCTATTTAAGTAAATGATTCATCAGGAGGTAGTTTTGTAAAAGGTGAAGTTCTGTGTCTAATTCATTTCTTTGCATTTGCTAATCCAGGTGTTTCAGTACCATTTGTTTTGTGCCACCATGTCTAATTATTTATTTTATTATGGAGACGGGGTCTCCCTATGTTGCCCAGGCTGGTCTCGAACTGCTGGGCTAAATGATCTGTCCACCTTGGCCTCTGGTTTTGCATGTTTAATACATGTCTTTATAGTAGATTTTTCTATGTTCCTAGTGCCCCTCTTGTGATCATATGGAATCTTCTCTTGTATATTTAGTTTATTAAGTGTTTTTAATCATGAGGAGATATCAACCCATTTATGCTGGAGGATGCAATTTTTTGAATTGCAGACGTGTGAAAAATCAGACTTTGGTAATGACCTTGAACAGTAGGATACAAATAACTCCCACATGCTTAGCGTTCCAGAAATGGAACACTGGGCTCAAATGGGTTAAGGCTTGTCACTTGCCTTTTCTGCCTCTATTAGGACATTCTTTTCATTTTTTGTTTGATTTGAGACAGAGTCTCACTCTGTCACCCAATCTGGAGTGCAATGGTGGGATTTTGGCTCACTGCAACCTCTGCCTCCTGGGTTCAAAGGATTCTCCCACCTCAGCCTTCCAAATAACGGAGAATACAGGCACGCGCTGCATGCCTGGCTAGTTTTTGTGTTTTTAGTAGAGATGGAGTTCCACCATGTTAGCTAGGCTGGTCTCACACTGCTGACCTCAAGTGAACCGCCTGCCTTGGCCTCCTAAAGTGCTGGGATTACAGGCATGAGCCACCATGCCCAGCTAATTTTGTATTTTTAGTAGAGACGAGGTTTCTCTATGTTGATCACACTGGTCTTGAACTCCCAGCCTCAGGTGATCTGCCTGCCTCCACCTCCCAAAGTGCTGGGATTACAGGCATGAGCCACCGCGCCAGGCCAAGATGCTATTTTCTAAGACTAAATAATATTCCATTGTATGTATATGCTTACCACTTTTTGTTTATCCATTCAGCCATCAATGGATAAGTGGGTGGCTGCATTGCTCATTACTGCCACCCCAGGGAGGTCGTATAGTGGTTAAATCTGTGCTCATTACACTGGGTATCTCTTAGTAGTTTCTTGTTTGCCCTCTTGTGTAATTACGGTCTCGTTTTTTTTTAGTAATGTCCTGTTTGCCCTTCTTGTCAGCATCTATCTAGCTACATTCTGACAGGATAACTGCAAACTGAATGATTCCTGGGCATCATAATGGATGTTTCTTTCTACTTAGGTGTCTCCTCTCCTCTCTGCTTATATCTAGCATGCCTGTTTTGGGTGGTCTCTGGGGGTGTGGGATTTCCCAGGGGCTCCCCTTCCTGCTCTTGGCTAGCTATCTGCCTTCTCTAACAATGTCATCAAAGATTACACTTTGGGAACAGGCGTTTTCAAGGATACACAGCCCCAGGACTGCTAATGTTAACTTTTTTCTGCATATGAATTCATAGGATCCTATTATGACAGGTGCTACAGACCCACAGTCCAAAGAGACATTAGGGACAGCCCAGGCAGCTGACAGAGCGATACACTATCTCAAAAACAAAACAAAACAAAACAAAACAATTGCTATCTGGGTATGGTGGCTCATGCCTGTAATCCCAGCACTTTGGGAGTCTGAGGCAGGTGGATCACCTGAGGTTGGGAGTTTGAGACCAGCCTGACCAACATGGAGAAACCCTGTCTCTACTAAAAATACAAAATTAGCCGGGTATGCTGGCGCATGCCTATAATCCCAGCTACTTGGGAGGCTGAGGCAGAAGAAGCACTTGAACCCCGGTGGTGAGCCGAGATTGCACCATTGTACTCCAGCCTGGGCAACAAGAGTGAAATTCTGTCTCAAAAAAATAAAAAAAAATGCATTATGGAAGAAAGTAAGTATAGACAGAGAGAAAGGGATCTGATGACCAAAGCAGGGAATAAATGTTTGGAGTCCACGGCATCCTGAGAACATCTTGGGAATAGAGTCTAGGCACCCAGTGCTGTCACTCTCACCCATCCTTCTTTACACATGCGGGATGTTTCAGGACCCAGTGGCCTTTAAGGATGTAGCTGTGAACTTCACCCAGGAGGAGTGGGCTTTGCTGGATATTTCCCAGAAGAATCTCTACAGGGAAGTGATGCTGGAAACTTTCAGGAACCTGACCTCTACAGGTAAGGATGACAATATTCCTTCCCTCAGTCCATTAGTTTACCAATGTTTCTAGCTCACCAATGCTGTTGAGTGATTTGGAACACAGACAGGAAATACTTTGATGAATAAATGAGGCATGGCTGCTGTAAATCATGGGCATAGGTCTAATAATTTTTTCACAATTTTATACTGCCTCAGGATTATTTTTCTGTGTTTGTATTTTAGGAAAAAAGTGGAAAGACCAGAACATTGAATATGAATACCAAAACCCCAGGAGAAACTTCAGGTAATTTGCACTTATAAGAGAAAGCAGTGTCTCTCTACATGATCTTAGAATATGAGACTATGTTAAAAATAAGTAAAACAAAGAACTAAGTCCAGGACCAAATTCATTTATTCATACAATATTTTATCAAAAATATATATTTAAATGTGATCAAGGCTGAGAGCTCAGTCCTGTAATCCCAGTCCTTTGAGACATGGAGATAGGAGGATAGCTTGAGGCCAGCAGTTCAACAACAGCGTGCGCAACATAACGAGACCACACATCAACAACAGCAAAAAATTAGCTGGGCATTGTGGTATGCATCCGTAGTCCCAGCTACTCAGGAGACTGAGACACGAGGATCACTTGAGCCCCCAGGAGTTAAAGGCTGCAGTAAGCTATGATGATATCACTGCACTCCAGCGTGGGCAACAGGACAAGACCCTGAAAGAAAAGAAAAATGACACAGAGTATTTAGTATTTGTAAAATAGTTTACATGGGAAGAGTATTAAGCTCCATATAAACATTTTTTTAAATAATAGGTATGGCTGGGTCACCTTGTAGAATATGTTGTCCAGTCACCTTCAAACAATTCAGACAGGGCAGAAAACCTACACTTTGATGGACAGTGTTAAAAATGCAAGTACAATACTTGTTGATTAATATAAAATTACTTATAAACAAACCCTTCATAATTTGTTTCTCATTTTTGACAGGAGTGTCATAGAAGAAAGAGTCAATGAAATTAAAGAAGACAGTCATTGTGGAGAAACTTTTACCATGGTTCCAGATGACAGGCTGAACTTCCAGGAGAAGAAAGCTTCTCCTGAAGTAAAATCATGTGAAAGCTTGTGTGTGAAGTTGGCCTAGGTAACTCATCTTTTAATATGAACATCAGAGGTGACACTGGACACAAGGCATATGAATATCAGGAATATGGACTGAAGCCATGTAAGAGTCAACAACCTAAAAAAACCTTCAGATATAACCCCTCCTTGAGAACACAAGAAAGGGATCACACTGGAAAGAAACCCTATGCTTGTAAGGAATGTGGAAAAAACGTTATTTACCATTCAAGCACTCAAAGACACATGGTAATGCACAGTGGGGATGGACCTTATAAATGTAAGTTTTGTGGGAAAGTGTTCCATTGTCTCAGTTTATATCTTATCCATGAAAGAACTCACACTGGAGAGAAACCATATGAATGTAAACAATGTGGTAAATCTTTTAGTTATTCTGCTACCCATCGAATACATGAAAGAACTCACATTGGAGAAAAGCCTTATGAATGTCAGGAGTGTGGGAAAGCATTCCATAGTCCCAGATCCTGTCACAGACATGAAAGGAGTCACACGACAGAGAAGGCTTATCAATGTAAGGAATGTGGAAAAGCATCCATGTGTCCCCGTTATGTTCGTAGACATGAAAGGACCCACTCTAGGAAAAAACTTTATGAATGTAAGCAGTGTGGGAAAGCATTATCCTCTCTTACAAGTTTTCAAACACACATAAGAATGCACTCTGGAGAAAGACTTTATGAATGTAAGACATGCGGGAAAGGCTTTTATTCTGCCAAGTCATTTCAAAGAGATGAAAAAACTCACAGTGGAGAGAAACCCTATAAATGCAAGCAATGTGGTAAAGCTTTCACTCGTTCCAGTTCCTTTTGATATCATGAAAGGACTCACACTGGAGAGAAACCCTATGAGTGTAAGCAATGTGGGAAAGCCTTCAGATCTGCCCCAAACCTTCAATTGCATGGTAGGACTCACACTGGAGAGAAACCGTATCAATGTAAGGAATGTGGGAAAGCCTTCAGATCTGCCTCACAACTTCGAATGCATTGTAGAATTCACACTGGAGAGAAACCGTATGAATGTAAGGAATGTGGGAAAGCCTTCAGATATGTCCAGAACTTTCAATTTCATGAAAGGACACAAACACATAAGAATGCACTCTGGAGAAAGACCTTATAAATACAAGATATATGGGAAACACTTTTATTCTGCCAAGTTATTTCAAACACATGAAAAATTCACACTGGAGAGAAACCCTATAAATGCAAGCAATGTGGTAAAGCCTTAATTGTTCCAGTTCCTTTCGATATCTAAAAGGACTCACAGTGGAGAAAAACTCTATGAGTGTAAGCAATGTGGGAAAGCCTTCAGATCTGTCAAGAACCTTTCAATTCATGAAAGGACACACACTGGAGAGAAACCCTATGAATGTAAGAAACGTGGAAAAGCATTCTGTAATTTCTCTTCTTTTCAAATACATGAAAGGTGCACAGAGGAGAGATGCCCTAAGAATGTAAGCATTGTAGGAAAGCATTCATATCTGCCAAGATCCTTTGAATACATGCAAAACACACACTGGAGAGAAACCCTATGAATGTAAGGAATGTGGACAAGCATTCAATTATTTTTCTTCCTTGCATATACATGAAAGGACTCATATGAGAGAGAATCCGTATGAATGTAAGGATTGTGGGAAAGCATTCAGCTTGCTTAGTTGCTTTCATAGACATGTAAAAACACACTGGAAGGAAACCCTATGAATGCAAGCAATGTGGCAAAACCTTTCACTTCTTCCAGTTCTTTTCAATATCATGAAAGGGCTCACACTGGGGAGAAACCGTATCGATGTAAGCAATGTGGGAAAGCCTTCAGATCAGCCTCATGACTTCAAATGCATGGAAGCACTCATACTTGGCAGAAACTCTATGAATGTAAGCAGTATGGGAAAGCCTTCAGATTGGCCAGGATTCTTTGAATACAAATAATGAATGTAAACAATTAACTGTTTATAATAACTGTATACTAACAAATGTTATTCTTTTTAAATAATTAAGAAGCTATAGTAAAATATCCCATTGGTGTCATGTATTAAATCAAGCTTATAATGTTACATGATTATTATTTGGACATTGTGAATCAGCATTACCATGTGGATAAAATGCCAGGCATATTTTTCCTTATGTAAATTTTACTTTTCATGCTTAAGTACTTAAATTTTTATTTCAACCCTAATTTTTCTTTTTTTTTCCTTTTTCTTTTTTCTTTTTTTTTTTTTTAGAAAGAGGCTCACTCTGTTGTCCAGGCTGGAGTGCAGTGGTGTGATCTTGACTTGCTGCAACCTCTGCCTCCCAGGTTCAAACAATTCTCCTGCTTCAGCCTTTTGAGTAGCTGGGACTACAGGCATGCACCACCTCACCCGGCTAATTTTGTGTATTATTTAGTAGAGACGGGATTTCACCCTATTGGCTAGGCTGGTCTCGAACTCTGGACCTTGTGATCCTCCTGCCTCGGCCTCTCAAAGTGCTGGATTTACAGACATGAGCCACTGTGCCCAGCCGCAACCCTAATTTTTCTTTCACTCATAATACCAAAAGTTATCTCATGTACCTCTGAGTACCTTCTTCCCCAAAACCAGCAGTGCCATACCTGCTGTCAGCAAGGATGTAATATACCATAGTGATAAATATGACCCAAAGACATAAATGACTGTGGGATGTATGAGAATTACAAGTCACATTGGTAAGAAGATAAAAATTTTGGTCATGTTCATGATTTGAAATATATTTTCTTCTATCAGTTTTAGAAGTACAGTTACAAAATGCCCTTGTTTTTGTCCTGGTCCGTTGTGATCACTGAGGAGCACCATCTCATGTGCTTGTATGTAACATGTGTCTCTCCAACAGTAAAAGACTTGGCCTTGGCTGGGTGCAGTGGCTCATGCCTGTAATCCCAGCACATTGGGAGGCTGAGGCAGGCAGATCACCTGAGGTCAGGAGTTCAAGAACACCCTGACCAATATGATGAAACCCTGTCTCAACTAAAAATACAAAACTTAGTCAGGCATGGTGGCATGCTCCTGTAATCCTAGCTAGTCAGGAGGCTGAGAAAGGGGAATCACTTGAATCTGGGAAGCAGAGGTTGCAGTGAGCTGAGATCCCACCATTGCACTCTAGCTTAGTCAACAAGAGCGAAACTTTTTCTGAAAAAAGCAAAAACAAAAACAACTTGGCCTGGTGGTGAGGGGAGGTCAGCTCTAGACTCTTGGACCTGTTTTTGCCTTACTTATTCTCTAAAGGCTAAAATATTTTCTAAAATGTATGGGCACTGTTTACTAGAAGGTACCTTGGTTAAAATATATAAATTCATGTACGCTTTATAAAGCTATATTTTTTTCAAATTGCTTTACTGAGTCATAGGAGGCTAATAAATTTGTGTAAATTGTCTAAATAAAAGCCTTTCTTTCTCTGGTAATGTGCTGGTAAAGTTGATGCTAACTTGTCAACAGCCTGCTTATCTCAGCAGTGTAAAGTTAACGGTAACATGGAAAAGTCACTTTTATATATAATGCAATGGCTAGAACAATTCAGTCACTTCCTGTAAGGTACCAGTGAAGCTGCTCTTCAGAAAGTTATTTAAAATCCTTATAGTCAAAATCCAGGCACCACAGGATGCAGAATCAATCACTGACCAAGCCCTGTCTGTGTGTGGAGATGACATACCCAGTCCCAGATAATGTATCCACATCAGTGAAGGGTGGAGTCATTGATTGTCAGATCACACAAAGTGACTCAGAGCAGGGAAGACAGGGTAGTGAAACCTGGCCAGGCATGGTGGCTCACACCTGTAATCCCAGCACTTTGGGAGGCTGAGGCAGGTGGATCACTTGAGGTCAGCAGTTCAAGACCAGCCTGGCCAACATGGTGAAACCCTGTCTCTTCTAAAAATACAAAAAATAGCTGGGCATCATGGTGTGTGCCTGTAATCCCAGCTACTCAGGAGGCTGAGGCAGGAGAATCGCTTGAGCTTGGGAGGTGGAGGTTACAGTAAACTGAGATCACACCATTGCACTCTCCAGGCTAGTCAACAGAGTGAGACTCTAACACACACACAAAAAAAAAAAAAAAAAAAAAAAAAAAAAAAGTTGGGTGCACCTGAATCCAACCCCTGCCTCATCCTTCTGAATTGAAGGCCAAATGCACCCTGATACTTTTCACCAAAGAGTTGAAATAACACCATCCACTTGACCCCAAATGGGACTTTCCACAGGATGCAAGCACAGTGTTGGAATGGCCAATGACAGTGACAATGAAAGTGCAGGGTGAGGGTGATGAACAGGACACACTGGAGAGCCTGACAGGCTAGATACTGGGGTGTCTTGATCCCTCACAAAGAGCCCAAGGAGCGCCCCAAAGAGGACACTGGAGCACAGGCCCAAAGGATCTTCGTATACCAGGAAGGCCACTAATTTTGGAAGTCAGTGATGTTGGTGGGTTTAGCTTTGGGAGAAGAAATAGGGAAAATCTTTTCTTACAGCTTGAGAAAAATGAATAAACTTCCACAACAAAGTATAGTAGATGAATCGGTAAATTACAAAGATTTAGCAAAATATCAGTCCTCCTTTGCAGGTTGGAGAACTTGTAACAGTGGATAACTCTTCTCTTCCTCTTATCTGTGGAGTAAGACCTGGCTGGCAACTGTTGTCATATGTTTGTGTTCACATATGATTAATGTGTAGTTTGTGCTTTGTTATCATGGAAATCATAATGAAATAATATTGTCCACCTTAATAAGATAAGATTCAGAGAAGATGATTAAATATTGAGTATATCTGAGCACAAAGTTTGAGGATAGCCACTGGGGAAACAGATATCCTGAAGAGGGGGGTCAGTGCTCTAACACAGGGAAGTTGAGTCTTCACTTCTATAAGGCAAAATGAAGATGCTTAACAGGGTGACATTTTCCATACAAGGCCAGTGCACACATTTCAGTGATTTGGTTGGTTGAAGCTACCAAATTTCAATGATGATTGCCTTAACTTTTTGTAAGGAGGGGTAGTGGTCTCAAAAGGATCCTACCTCTGTCACTTCTCAGTCTTTTCTAATCATTTACAGCCCAAGAACAACAAAAAGAATTAATCTTTTTGATATTCGCAGGAAAGGAGCAATTACATGGTAGTGTAAACAGTTCTCAATATGTTTATTGGCTGAAAGGGTTAGATACTTCTACTTTCCCTCATTAGGGATGAAAGGTAAGTACCTTATAATTTCCTTCTAGCCTATAAACATAAACCGAGTTTGAGAGATTTTGCTGGATTCTTCAAATGCTGGGTATTTTCTCGTTGAAACAGAGTCCAGAGTCCAGTGACTGCAAGCTAAGGACAATGAGAAGCCTACAAAGAGAGGTAATTGAAAGCTCACGTCAGGCAGTGACTCACACCTGTAATCCCAGCACTTTGGGAGGCTGAGACAGGCAGATCATCTGAGGTCGGGAGTTCGAGACCAACCTGGCCAACACGGCAAAACCCATCTCTACTAAAAACACCAAAATTAGCCAGGTGTAGTGGCTCATGCCTGCAGTCCCCAGCCATTCAGGAGGCAGAGGTTACAGTGCGCCGAGATCGCGCCATTGCACTTCAGCCTGGGTGACAGAGCAAGACTCTGTCTCCAAAAAAAAGAAGAAAAAAAAAGCTCACTTCGTTCTTCCCATGGTGCCCCCACTGCAGGTGTACCAGCTACTCACGTTGACCATGGGAGGAGCCCTTTATAATACAAGAATCTCAGAATCCTGGAAAGCTAGGGATCCACAGGCAGATGCAGTAGTCAGTGATGCTGTCCGCAAGTGATAATTTTTGTCATGGGGCTTTTTCTAGACACTTCTAGTGAAACAAATGTGGGTTTAGGTAAGAAATAACTTTCAATTCTAGACCTTGAAGTCAGCTTGTCATTAAAAGAGGTCATTAAAAAAAAAGTCTAGGTACTGGACTTGTAAGTAAAAATAAAAAGATTAAATACCTAAAATGGGGTTGTATATAGGCTTAGAAGGAGTCAGTCAAAAATTCAGGGGCCGCTGGGTGTGGTGGCTCATACCTGTAATTCCAGCACTTTGGGCAGATCACTTGAGGTCAGGAGTTCAAGACCACCCTTGAAACATGGGTGAAACACCCAGCATAGTGAAACACCATCTCTATAAAAAAAAATACAAAAATTAGCTGGGCGTGATGGCACACACCTGTAACCCCAGCTACTCCAGAGAATGAGGCATGAGAATCACTTGAACCAGGGAGGCAGAGGTTGCAGTGAGCCAAGATCATGCTACTGCACTCCAGCCTGGGCTACAGAACAAGACTCTGTCTCAAAAATAAAAAAATAAAAAAATTTTAAAAAAGTTCAGGGACCTGGAGGAAGGAGAGAAACTGAAGCATGCTTTGATTAATAGATCTTTGATTTTGACTGATCACTAAAGACAAAGCTATTCACCTAATGGTTTGTGAGGTGAATATTGGAATTTCTAGTCTGTGTCTGGTTTGTCATAGGTAACAAACATGGCATCATCGAAGTCATAAGGGGAAGGGTGTTTTGTTGTAGTAAGGTGCTCTTGCACAACACAAAGGATGGGGGATTTCTTGAATCGCAGCTATTTTCAGGATGACCCACCCCCCCACCCCCATCTCCTTTCCACACCCTTACTCTCTCTTTATCCATGTCTTTGATTTGGCTGCTCCTGAGTTGTATCCTTCATAATAAGTCGGTAAATGTAAGTGAACTGTGGGTAGTTCTATCAAATTATGGAACTTGAGGAGGGTGTTGTACAGGACCCAGGTCTAGATGGAGTTGCTGAGAAGTACAGGTGTCCCCTAGGGCTTTGAGTGGCATCTGCCGAGTGGGGCTGTGTTGGATGAGCCAGGAACTCATGGAGTCTCTGCTAACTCTGGGTGGCTTCTGAATTGAATGGCTGCATAATTGCTTAGTGCTGGAGAATTGGTTGGTGTTCAGCAAGCACCACACATTTGATGTCAGAAAAAAAGACAGCCTAGGTCAGAACCTTCCACTGACTCACAGTGAGCGAGTGGTCTTTGCTGGGCATTGAGACCCTGGTGGAAGGACTGTGTCCACACTGTGGGGATGGGCCAGCAGGGTGTGTGTGGAAGTCCCAGAAGTAATTTTCTGGCTGCTCACGTTTCCCTCACACACTACCTAGGAGTGGGCCAGCCTGGCCTGTGTCTGCACAGTCCCAGTGGTTCCTAAGCTTGGGAATGTATAACGATTGGGGTGTGGGTTTCCTTGCGAGCTGTGGGTGAGGCAGGCTGCCTACCTGAGCTGCCTCCCTTTTGTTTCTTTTACAGAATCTTGCTGCCATGGAATTGCTCTTTCCCCACGCATCTGAGAATTTATTTTATTTTATTTACTTATTTACTTACTTTATTTATTTATTTATTTTTCAGACAAAATCTCACTCTGTCGCTAAAGCTGGAGTGCAGTGGCGCAATCTCGGCTCACTGCAACCTTTGCCCTCCAGGTTCAAGCAATTCTCCTGGCTCAGCTTCCCAAATAGTTGGACTACAGGCACATGCCACCACACACTGCTCTTTTTTTTTTTTTTCTTTTCTTTCTTTCTTTTTTTTTTTTTTTTTTGTATTTTTAGTTATGGCAATTTTCACCAAGTTGACCAGGCTAGTCTCAAAGTACTGACCTCAAGTTATCCACCCACCTCAACCTTCCAAAGTTCTGGGAATAAAGGCATGAGCCACTGCACCTGGCCACATCTAAGAATTTTATTCTATGATTTGCGTGTTATAATTTTAACTAGCTGGTTGGAAACTTAGTGAATAGTTTGATAATCTTTGAAGAAGGAAATCGAGTTCTTGAAATAAGCTGTTTTGTGCCAAGTCAAAATATTAACAATATGAATACTCAGAGACACATCACCCCAAAATGGATAGGCCTTGGGCAGTTCTGGTGTGTCTCCTTGGTCTCGCTTATTTTTGATACACAAAGGTGATCAAAGTTTTGATTCTTTTTGTTATTTTTTGTAACTTTGTCATCTCTGTGTCACAAAGCAGAATTTTGCCACTTTTGAATTTTTAGTAACAGAATATTACCATTAGTACACCATTAGTATTATGCTGAGAGGGTGTATTTCTGGGTTTTTCCCTGAGCCTGTTGCAAACATGCTGCTCTGTGAAGTTGTGGGTCATGTAATTGACTTGCCTATTTCCCTGCTTAATGGGACTTGAGTTGGTTCAAGTCTATCTTTGATCTTATTGACAATGCTCTTCTTGTTTTTGGTCCAAATTGGAAATACAACACAAATTCTTACACGTTGGGAAAAAATTCCTGGGTTGTAGATTATGAGTAAATTCAAAATTACTAGGAAATGTCGACAGAGTATGAATGTAACTTATGGATTAACCATCTCACCTTTCATGGATGTGTCTTTATTCTTGTGATTTTCCAACACTTTGAATTATCTAACGTACTTTTTGTTGCCCATTTACTCTGAAACACAATCTCTGTGTGATTATGTATTGCTTTTTACTGGTTGCCATTGGTTGAGCATTTTTCCTATATGACCTTTCATCTCCTGTGTAGCTGTTTCCGGTCATCCTCTTACATTTGACTAATTGGTAGTTATTTTTCTTTCTTTCTTTCTTTTTTGTTAATTTGACACAGCCTTGCTCTGTAGCCCAGCTGGAGTGCAGTGGTCACTCACTGCTCCCTGCAGCATCAAGCTCCTGGGCTTGAGCAATCCTCCCACCTCAGCTTTCTGCCCAGCTAATTAAAAAATTGTTTTTGTAGAGACAGAGGTCTCACTGTTTTGCCCAGGCTGCTCTTGAACTCCTGGGCTCAATCAGCCCTCTGCCTTGGCCTCACAAAGTGCTGGGATTGCAGACATGAGCCACCATTCTCAGCAATAGGGTTTTTTCTTTTTTTTAAACCACGTTTCTGACCAATATTTTATTAAAATCTTTAAGAACTGCATACTAACAAAGGTTATTCTGTTCTGTTTTTCATTTTCTGTTTTACATTTTCATTATGATTACTTGTTTTTCTTTTTTATTCTCATTTTTTCCTAGATAATTACAATACTTTTCCATGTAGGGGCCCTGGCATGCATTTTCATCCTTCATGCAATTATACAGCTACCTCGATGTCCCTTCTCTCTGCTATTCTGAAATTGGACCTCACTCCTTTGTGACTCTTGCTCCCCATCTGCTATTGTGATAAAGTCCTGTCTGATTACATCATCTCCAAAGCCTCTTTTATGGACTTCTATTTACCCCTTGGCGTGCCCTGCATTTACTCTCCTCAAAATATATACTTAGAGGCCAGGTGCGGTGGCTCACGCCTGTAATCTCAGTACTTTTGGATGCCGAGGCAGGAGGATCCTTGAGCCCAGGAGTTTAAAACCAGCCTGGGTCACATAGGGAGACCCTGTCTCAAAAACATTTATACTTACAAGTCCTAAACCCCAACAGGGTCATATCTGGACACGAACCTTTTAGGAGATCACACACATTTATAGAGGAGGGCCCTCATAATGGGATTAGTGAGAGAGAGAGAACTCTGTCTGTCCAGCATGTGAGGACAAAGCAAGAAGGCATCTAGCTGCAAGCCAGGAAGATAGCCTTCACTAGGAACAAAATTGCTGGCAGCAAGATTTCGGACTTCCCAAGCTTCAGAACTGTGAGAAACAAATTTCTGCTGTTTAAGAAACTGAGTCCACGGTATTTCGTTATATCAGCCTGAGCTAAGTCACCCCGAGTCCTCACATTAACCATATACTGTCGTACAAGTGCTGCATTTGGATCTACCTGGAATGTCTCCAGATCTACTTTTCCTCTTGGACCCATTGTGAGAATAGGTTTGCCTCATAGACAACTGCTGGTGATATTAGTGATAGCCTACCAACTAGGGACTAAAAAGAAAGTTTTTCTTTTTTTTTTTTTTCTTGCTTTTTTTTTTGAGATGGAGTTTTTGCTCTGTTACCCAGGCTGGAGTGCAATGATGCAATCTCGGCTCACTGCCAGTTCTGACTCCCAGGTTCAAATGATTCTCCTGCCTCAGCCTCCCAAGTAGCTGGGTTTACAGGTGCGTGCCACCACATCCGGATAATTTTTGAACTGTTAGTTAGAGATGGAGTTTCAACATGTTGGCCAGGTGGCTCTCGAACTCTTGATCTCAGGTGATCCACCTGCCTTGGCCTCCCAAAGCACTAGGATTACATGCGTAAACCACCACACTTGGCCTCTCATTCATACAGATATATATATATTTTCTGTTTTTTAAAAAAATAGAGACTAGGTCTATGTTGCCCCGTGTGGTCATAGCCCAAACTTTTGGGCTCAAGTGATTTACTCGCCTCAGCCACCCAAAATGCTGGGATTAAGGCATGAGAAACTGTGCCAGGGCAAATGAAAGAAATTTAGTGGGAGGCCAGGCATGGTGGCTCACACCTGTAATCCTAGCACTTTGTGGGGCTGAGGCGGGTGGATCACCTCAGCTCAGGAGTTCAAGACCAGCCTGGACAACATGGTGAAACCACATCTCTACTAAAAATACAAAAAAATTAGCTGGGCATGGTACTCCCACTCTCACAGTCATGCAAAAGCTCTTTCTTAAGGATTCCACCTGCTAGAAAGCATTATATACTGCCTGCACTGATTCAAGAGTGTCTGGTTTCACGTCCATGTCATAATTACAACTACAATCCTAAAGGGACTGATTTACCACACTGTGGTTGCCATAAGGCCCAAATTGTGCCCTCAGCAGCAACTGTATCATCCCAAGTCACAGCTCTACCCTCTAAAGGTGTGCCTGAGGCTTGTGCCTGCCATACTAACACATTAACCTGTCCAAAGCTTCCTTCAGAGCTGTGTCCCAGTCCCAAAGTGCCCCTTTCTAAAACATTGGGCTAAGTGTCAGGTAAATACTGTCCAATAATCCAAAGACCAAAAAATGTCTGAATTTCTTTTTTTTTTTCTTAAGGGAAATAGTATGGCTCTGTTTCCCAGGCTGGAGTGCAGTGGTGGGATCATAGCTCACTGTAGAAACTCCTGGGCTCAAGGGATCCTCCTGCCTCAGCCTCACAAGTAGCGTGGAATAAAGGCACATGCCACCATGCGAGGCCGTTTTTAAATTTTTTTGCAGATGGAGTCTCACTCCATTGCCCAGGCTGTTCTTGAACTCCAAGGCTCAAGTGATCCTCCCACCTCAGCCTCCCAAACTGCTGAGATTACAGTTATGAACCAATGCACCCAGACCTCAAAAAGGAATATTTCTAAGGGAAAACATCTAATGTTCAAATTGTTGTGTATAGAGCAGTTAACGGGAACTATCATATAGGGTCTATGGGATTCTAGGTCATTAGGTATGAAACAAATATGAGGAAGTTCAGAGAACAAGCTGACTTGATGATTAATGCTGAAGGTGCTGCCAGCTTGGTTTAAGTTTTCCTCCTCCCTTCCTCCCTGATGAATTTGATAAAGTTTAAAGGGATGGTTTCACCAGGGGCCTTTTCCATTGACGGCAAGGAGGTCATCCCTCCTGGTAAATCCTCAGTAGTCCAAGCCTTTTACGTGGCTAGAATGATCCGGTCCATAAGGAAATGTCACCACCTGGTGTATTTTACACTTTGACCATTAAAGGGGTACAGGGTTTCCCCAGGGAGTTTGGTGGGATTTTAATTTTTTTTGTTTGTTTTGAGACAGTGTCTTGCTGAAGCGCAGTACCCAATTATAGCTCACAGCAGCCTCAAACTTTGAGGTTCAAGTGACTCTCCTGTCTCAGCCTCCTGAGTAGCTGAGACTGGAGGTACACACACTTCTCCTTGGTAATTAAAATTTTTTTATGGAGATGGGAGGGTCTCACTTCACGGCTCAGGGTGGTCTCCAACCTTGGGCTTCAAGTGATCCTCCCACTTTGGCCTCCCAAAATGTTGGGATTACAGGCATGAGTCATGGCACCCGGCCTCCCCGGCTGTTGTTTGAAGGTCTTTGCAATCTCTAAGAGTTCTGCAGCAGTTTATTCCGTGACAGTGAGAGTCTCATCCTTTGATCCCATTTTGCAGCAGTAGTTGAGTGTTCACTTTTCTTTCCATAAGGGGGTGAGCTTGCCAGTGACCCTCATCCCCCCTTCATTGATGACTACGTCATCAGAGCCTTCCTCTTCATAAATTCCCATGAAATCCAAGTTTTCACATTCCAATCGGGCTTAGTTATGATAGCTACTGGCCCACACCAGTTTCCACAGCACCCCCGTCCCATGGAAGCCATCCGACTCTCTCCTCCCCAAGTGTCCTGTCCCGGGAGTCCCCATCATCTCTGCTCCCCCGGGTTCCAGGCCCTAGAGCCACGCTGCTGCAGAGCCCGGTTCCCAGGGCTGCTCCTCCACGTATCCACATCCATCTTCAGCTCTCCACCCTCTCTCCCACCAGCCAGGCCTGGAGATGCTGCAGTGTCACTGAACGTGGGTCCCTCAGCTGCCACCTCCACCACGATCTGGAAATCTTTTGAATGCACTTAAGTTATCTTAGAATTTTCCTTCCCCACTTTATACGTAAACATAGGAGGACAGCAGGGACGCTACTGGTGTCTTATTCACACAGTGGGATTGAGGGTGTTTGTGTAACTGATCAATGGGTGAGAAGTAGCTGAATAACCTGCAGGGGGCAGCAGAGCCCGAGGCCAGTGACTCCACGCTGAGGCCAGTCTGGAGCCTGCAAAGGAAGGGAAAGGGAACCTTTCCTGGGGGCTTCCTGGCAGCCCGCCCTCCCCTACAGGTGGCCTCCAGCTGCTCAGAGCAGCTCCAGAAGGAGTGTGGATTCCGAGAAGCTGAAGAGCCCCGGAAAGCAGAAGACCCACATGCACACGTACGTGTGGGGGTTCTGTCCTTTCTAGTGTTGTACCCCTGGAGCCTGGGGCTGTCTTCTGGGCAGGGTTTGGAGTTTGACATGC
The DNA here is from genome assembly GCF_028885655.2 of Pongo abelii. Classification (NCBI taxonomy): domain Eukaryota; kingdom Metazoa; phylum Chordata; class Mammalia; order Primates; family Hominidae; genus Pongo; species Pongo abelii. The sequence continues at coordinate 11,923,267 of NC_072005.2, forward strand.
ATGGGGCCACTGGGATCAGATTTGTAAGATACAGTGAATTTCTTTCAGTTTTTCTTTAAAGATTTAGCCTGCTAACTTCCTTGTCTTTTGTTCTCAAACTCAACTTTCCTGTTCCTCCTTGCCCCTAGTTACTGTAAAACAGCCTACCCCCTTCCCGTCAGCTCTAATCAATAACTCACATCTGTTCCCTTGGTTACCTGTACCCATTGTTCCCCTGAAACTGCGCGTCTCACGCTCCACCTCTGTACCTCAGCTATTTAGAAAAATATGTACAAGCAGCCAATCGGGTCAGCTCAGATTGTGTGGTCCGACCCCAGCCCATGAAGGAGTGACACAGAGATAGGGACTGCGTTAAGGATAAAAACCTCCTGGTCTCCTTTGTTCTCTGTGCTCTTGTGATCTTGATTGACGCCAAGTGGCACCCTTCTGCAGTAGTAAATTGCCTTGCTGAGAGGATTAAACTTTTACCTGAGTGCTGGTTTTACTTCACGGCACCGAGCTTTTATTCCGGGAGCATTTTATATCCAACAATTCTGGGGGATCGTCCGAGATCCCCATGCTCCTTTTGGAAGGGTTCTTCAGTCACCCTACCCTGGGGAGATGCGTCCCACTGCCCCATTGCTGTGGCCTCAGGGACAGGATATCGAGACCCACCCATTTTGACGAATAAACTCGGACTCTCAGCAACGCGGGGAAGACAGGCTTGCAATACCGTGGCCAACAGGTAAACTCTGTACACAGACCAAGGTGGGAAACGTCGCAGGGGCAACTAAGTAATTCTTTGGTAGTCGGAGGGGTGTGTCAGGGCATTCTGGGGGTTGAAAGCTCATGAATGGTAACAAGCACTACTGCTGTGCGGAGCGAGTGAGTCCAATCTGCGGTTCTGTGGTCACCTCACACGGCTTAGGGCAGCCCTTCGGGGGTCCTGTCACAGGTTTATACTGACCTGCCATAAATGCTAAGAGGAACCTGAAACAAACCTGCGAGGGAAGCGGCCAGAGTGGATGAAGCGAAAGAAGGGTTCAAGGAACCTCCAGCAGGTGGAGCTAAAGGATAGTCGAATGGAACCTTAGCAACGCTTCCAGTGAGGGATAGGCAAAAGACCCCGTAATATGAGGGGTTGAGCCACAAGGAACCCCCCAAATAGGCAAGAGATCCTTAATATGAGGGGTTGAGCCACAAGGAACCCCCCAAATAGGCAAGAGATCCTTAATATGAGGGGTTGAGCCACAGCAAGCCCCCCTAGGCAAGAAATTCCTATTACGAGGGATTGAGCCTAGCCAGGACCCAGAATAGGAAATATTACAAGCAAAAAAGACAAAGTTAGCAACAAAGATATCCCCCCTAATAGTCCCCTAGGTCTCATGTGAAAACATTAGAAAGATAATGAAAAGACTAAACATAAGAAAAAGCAATTAGTGATAAAATATTGCTGCTCCATTTAGACTCAAGAACCAATCCTTGAACCCTTAGTTTTCTGGCCAGAATTTAAGTCGAATGAGGGACGGATTTGTGAACTTCTAATAGAAAATGTTGCTAGTAGAAGATCTGCCTCCCAAGAAGAAATAAATTATGCTCTATGTTAGTGGCAAGGAGTTGTCCTTTCCCCTCCTCCAAGGATTGAAAGGAGCAAGTCAAAAACTAATCTTTGGAGGAAAATGAGTTGCACACGTGCCTTATTAAGATAGAACCATCTTGAATGAAAAAGACAGTGAAGGAAGGGGCTCGGGGGATCCTAGCAAAAAGAACAGCATGCAAGATCCCCTAGACCATTCCCCACCTAATATACCCAACCCTTCCCCTCAGGCATCGCTCAGTAAGTCTGTTCTTCCCCAGCCTAAGTCCCCCTCCCCTAAAGAACTTCAAGCTCCTAATTCACCAGATGGCTTTTGCCAGGCTAGCAACATGAAGGATCCACCGCAACATGTTGTCAGCATTGTCTGGCCCATAGTGCACCCCCGCAGCAGGCAAAGCCCATGCTCCTGCCCACTGGCTGGTCCAAGGTCCTGGCACTGTATTGACGGCGGCTCTGCATGACATGCAAGCCAGGCCCCAGCCTATGCCCCGTGCAAACTACATTATAGGATATCTGCCTTACTTTGCCGAGGCCAAGTAATACGGGGCTTCAGCGATGGCTCCAAGCAGCCTGGCATCCCCGCAGCTAAGTTTTCTGAGCAAGAAGTAGATAATCTTTCAGCGGATATATCCATTAGCATTTATTATAGTCAGGCCAGTGTTAAAAGTGAAAATATCCACCAGAAAAGAACTCTGATTCTTTAAAGTCACCTATATTAAAATGTGCCACCAAAAAAGAATTACATGTATATAAATATGAGGCTATTCTGTTAAAAATGATAGTTTAGGCCGGGCGCAGTGGCTCACGCCTGTAATCCCAGCACTTTGGGAGGCTAAGGCGGATGGATCACGAGGTCAGGAGATCGAGACCATCCTGGCTAACATGGTGAAATCCCATCTCTACTAAAAATACAAAAAATTAGCCGGGCGTGGTGGCGGGCGCCTGTTAGTCCCAGCTACTTGGGAGGCTGAGGCAGGAGACTGGCGTAAACCCCGGAGGCGGAGCTTGCAGTGAGCCGAGATGGCGCCACTGCACTCCAGCCTGGGCAATAGAGCCAGACTCCGTCTCAAAAAAAAAAAAAAAAAAAAAAAGATAGTTTAACATTACTAGTAATTTGCTTAACCTAACAAGTTTCTTAACGAAAGATCCAAATCTAAAAAGGAAGCACACATGTTTAGATTTAACTGATTACCATACAAATGTCCGGCCAAACTTAAGAGAAACCCCCTTCAAAAACGATTAAAGGAAAAAGGATTCAACAGATGTTCAATAATAGAGAAGTTCCTAGAGAAATAAAATTTAAAAAATTGTATAATAATTAGTTTACCCAAATTTGTAAGCTGTTTGCACTTAGTCAAGCTTTAAAGTAACTGCAAAGGAACCATCTATACTAATCTATATTGTTCTAAATACACCTTTATAGTGGCTCATACATTTAGAAAATTTCAGACAATAATAAAGGTCAAACCCTTGTTCATGAAGAGTTAATAACCCAAGTGTTAAATAATCTTCAGTTACCAGAAAAAAAAAGCTATTTTCCATGTCCCCAGGCACCAAAAAAGCCTGTCTTTCAAGAGTGAAGAAAATAACCTAGCAAATCAGATAATCCGAACCAGCTGCCGTTTCTCCTGTAGGGGCTGAAGGGAACTCAAATGTTATTTAAACCTCTTATGAAAGAAGTCCTATCCCACCTACATTAGAGGACCCATTAAAGACCTCAAGCTATGTATAGCACAGTTAAAGTTTATACGTGTATAAAAATGTATACCCTTAGCCAAACAAGTCTAGAAACTTAGTTGCCATAACTCAAATGTCTTCTGTCTTCCTATTAATCCAAACTACCTCTCAAAACAATCCACTGCCAATATTCCTACGTACTTGGTTTATCTTCCACTTTCTCTTCCCTCAAAACTCATAATTTTCCAGTACAGGTGCCACCCCTAGAGTTCCCAGTACATCAACACCGGCCTGAGGAGCTGGCCTAGTACTTCCCACCATTGAAACTGCAGTCCAGACAGCAGAGAAAGGATAGACCCATCACACCCAAGTCAAGAAAACACCGCCACCCCCAAAGTCATAGACCATTATTCCAGGGGAAAACCCCCTCAAACTAAAGCTAAGAAAAATTTAACTCTCTTCCATCTATTCTATTACTCTCTTCTTTTCCCCTTGCAATGCTGACCACCTTGTCATTAATGTAACTCAATCAAACTCACCCCAAGTTATCACATTTAATGCTATGTCTAGTCATACCCTGTAAAGATCTCCAAAGTCAAAGACAAGTCTCAGCCTCAGAAAAGTATCTCTGCCCCTTTAAGGTGAAAGGCTCCCCCTACCAAGACTCTTGTTCCTTAACAAATATAAGAAAACAAGTCTGTCATAGCTAGAATGATGTCCTATGGACAACCAAATATCAAGGCTAGACCTCATCAGCAGGTGGCTGTATATCCTTAAAACCATACATTCGTTTCACTAAAAAAAGCACCTCCCCCAATTGCCAGTATAATCAATGTAATCTCATACAAATTTCCACCTCTACTGACCCTAAACCTACTTTAAGTCACTTCTATGGCACAGGAGCCAACTTGGCCAGCACAGACCTCATAAGATCTTTTGAAATGCGTTTTATTAATCCTTCATTCTCTTCACTCCCTTCCTTCTCTTCACCTTCTAAGCTTTCTTCTAATCAGACTGCCACCTCTTTTCTACCTAATGATAATACTAAAGTAAATATTGTAAAAGTAAAAGATTTAAGACAAACCCTAGCAATTAAAACAGGATATCAAGATATAAATGCCTGGTTGGAATGGATTCAATATTCCGCCTGCGCATTGAACAAAAGCAATTGTTACGCTTGTATGCATGGCAGACCAGAGACCCAGACTGTTTCCTTTCCACTAGGATAGCCCTTCAGTCGACCAGGCATAGGCTGTATGGTAGCTCTTTTCCAAAATTCCACAGCCTGGGGCAGCAAATCATGCCAAGCTCTCTCTCTGCTATATCCCGAAGTCCAACAACTGCAGGCCAGCCCCCAAATGCCATTCAGCTTCCTTCTCCTGAGGTCAATTTCACCTCATGTCTCTCACGACAAGAGGAGAATCTAGTGTTCCTAAGAAGCTTAACAAGATGGAATAAGCTTAAGCCCTTCCAAAAACGTACCCATCAGTCTGCCCTTAGTCATCCTCAAGCAGATGTATGGTGGTATTATAGTGGACCTTTACTGGATACTCTGCCAAGTAACTGGAGCGGCACTTGCACTCTTGTCCAATTGGCGATCTCTTTCACACTGGCATTTCGTCAACCAAAAAAAAAGAAAAGCCACAACACCAAAAAATAAGAGAAGCCCCTTATAAGTCTTTTGACTCTCAAGTTTACATAAAGGCCATTAGAGTCCCATGGGGAGTGCCTAACAAGTTCAAAACCTGAGACCAAATAACTGCAAGATTTAAATCCATATTTCCCTGAATAACTATTAATAAAAATGTAGCTTAGATAAATTACATCTATTATAATTAGCAGCAGTTTATGAATTACACCAAGGATCTTATCAAAAAATAGCTGACCAATTAAGGCCTACTAGCTAAATGGCTTAAGAAAACAGAATCGCTTGACTGGGCGTGGTGGCTCACACCTGTAATCCCAGCACTTTGGGAGGCCGAGGTGGGCGGATCACGAGGTCAGGAGATCGAGACCATCCTGGCTAACACAGTGAAACCCCGTCTCTACTAAAAAATACAAAAAAATTATCCGGACGTGGTGGCGGGCGCCTGTAGTCCCAGCTACTGGGGAGGCTGAGGCAGGAGAATGGCGTGAACCCGGGACGCGGAGCTTGCAGTGAGCCGAGATTGCGCCACTGCACTCCAGGCTGGGCGACAGAGCGAGACTCCATCTCAAAAAATGAAAAAAAAGAACCAGTATGGCTCTAGACATATTATTAGCCGAAAAAGGTGGAGTTTGTGTTATGATTAAAACCCAATGTTGTACCTTCATCCCAAACAACAGTGCCCCCAGTGAGAGCATAACAAAGGACTTCTGCTTTATCCAATGAATTAGCTAAAAATTCTGGAGTCAATGACCCTATTTCAAGATGGCTAGGAAAGGAGTTCAGTCAGTAAAGAATCATAGCCTCAATACTTCTTTCTTTTACAGGCGTAACAGGTGTACTTATTCCTGTTAGGCATTGTGTCATACCATGCATCCATAGGCTAATACAAAGGACTGTACAAACAGCACTTACTGAAACCTCCCTTAGTTCTCCTCCACCTTGTTCAAGTAAGCTTTTCCTTTTAAAAGATCAAATCAAACAGCAAAGCCAAAACATGTTAAAAAAGTTTAAAGAGAAAAAATCGTAAGAAAATTAAAAGGGAGGAATTGTAACATACAGTAAATTTCTCCGAGTTTCTTTTTGTTTGTTTGTTTTTGAGACGGAGTCTCGCTCTGTCACCCAGGCTGGAGTGCAGTGGCGCGATCTCGGCTCACTGCAAGCTCCACCTCCCGGATTCATGCCATTCTCCTGCCTCAGCCTCCCCAAGTAGCTGGGAGTACAGACACCGGCCACTACGCCCGGATAATTTTTTGTATTTTTTAGTAGAGACGGGGTTTCACCGTGTTAGCCAGGATGGTCTCGATCTCCTGACCTCATGATCCACCTGCCTCGGCCTTCCAAAGTGCTGGGATTACAGGCGTGAGCCACCGTGCCTGGCCTCTCTGAGTTTCTCTTCAAAGACTTAGCCTGCTAACTTCCTTGTCTTTTGTTCTCAAGCTCAACTTTCCTGTTCCTCCTTGCCCCTAGTTACTGTAAAACAGCCTACCCCCTTCCCGTCAGCTCTAATCAATAACTCACATCTGTTCCCTTGGTTAGCTGTACCCATTGTTCCCCCGAAACTGCACGTCTCACACTCTCCATCTCTGTACCTCACGTTCCCCTCTCCTTCTATATTTAGAAAAATATGTACAAGCAGCCAATCGGGTCAGCTCAGACTGTGTGGTCGAACCCCAGCCCATGAAGGAGTGACACGGAGATAGGGACTGCGTTAAGGATAAAAACCCCCTGGTGACCTTTGTTCTCTGTGCTCTTGTAATCTTGATTGACACAAGTGGCACCCTTCTGCAGAAGTAAATTGCCTTGCTAAACAAATTAAACTTTTCCCTAAGTGCTAGTTTTACTTCGTGGGACCAAGAATTTATTCCTAAAGCATTTTATATCCAACAGAGATATTCATATATATAAAGAAATTGTGGGCCGGGCGCGGTGGCTCACGCCTGTAATCCCAGAACTTTGGGTGGCCCAGGCTGGTGGATCACTTGAGGTCAGGAGTTCGAGACCAGTCTGGTCAACATGGTGAAACCTTGTCTCTACTAAAAATACAAAAAATTAGCCGGGCGCGGTGGCATGTGCCTGTAATCCTAGCTGCTGGGGAGGCTGAGGCAGGAGAATCACTTGAACCCAGGAGGCGGAGGTTGCAGCGAGCAGAGATCGTGCCACTGCGTTCCAGCCTGGGGGGACAGAGCGAGACTCTGTCTCAAAAAAAAAAAAAAAAGAAAAGAAAATGTGTGAATATCAGGCTAGAGCCAGAATTGTTTGGGAGCGTCACCTGGATAAAGGGTTCATGAAGTTGACAGTTTATTTAGGTCAAAAGCTTAAATTAACCCCTGGAGAGAGTTTCCTGCTGGTGAAAATGAAGATCTGGAAGGAGGGAGCATTTTCACACTGTTAGGAGGGGATGGGGGTGTGAGAGCAAGTCTTAGCCATGCCTCATCCCCAGTTGCGGCCCGCTCCAGGACATATGCTTCTCCTCCTGGTACAGTCGTGCTTGGCCTGGTCTCCGTTCCACTGCTGCTGTGAGGCAGGAGATGGCTCCTGTGGACACTGAGTCTGAAATTTCCTACACACTCCTGTGACCCCGTGCAGAACGAAGGAGCAGGGACAGTCCCTTGAGTGAGGAAGACGCTAGTGTTCTCCTCTATCAATAGCAAGTTTGGCTGAAATGCAAATATCCAATAACCAGAGTGCAGGAAGGAGCTCGCCCTTAGAGAAGCTGTGGTTAGAATCCGTCAGTCTGGCTCTGCAGGGCCTGATACCCAGGGCTTCCGCTGTCACTCAGACATAGGGGGCGGGGCCTAGCATTCCATCCAATCAGAGGCACTGGGGCGGTTCCGTGCCCACTGTTCATCCAGACACGGAGCGGGTCGCATTCCTTCCCGCACCTTTGTCCCTGCGCGGGCCGCGGTCTTTCCAGCCCTGAGAGGGACGTGGTTCCTTTACCCAGGCTTCTGTCGCTCTGTCACCTACGCTATGCCCTGCTGTAGTCACAGGAGTTGTAGAGAGGACCCCGGGACATCTGAAAGCCAGGAAATGGTGCGTGTCTGGGGCCGGGTGTCGTGAGACGGGGGAGGGGCTGCCTGGACCGACCGGAACCGACTGTGGCGAGACCCGGGCCTTCCTGCGGGCGACTTTGGGATCTGGGACCGAGTCCTCCTGGAGTCGCTCGGCCCTCGGTCCCCTCGGCTGCTCGGTATGGCTGGGCCGGCAGCCGGGACACCAGGCGTCCTGTTCCGTCCCTGCGCGGCGCCTGCGGTTCCCGAGCCCTCTCTGGGCAGCTCCGCGCCCGCAGCCACGCGTCTACCCAGATTGTGCGGGGGCCACGAGAGGGTCATATGGGTGATCCCGACTCGGGTGTGGGGTTCGTGCGTGGGAGGAGCAGCGGTCTGTGAGGCCCCCAGTGTCCACTTTTTCTCCTGTTAAAAATTAAACTGAGGAACGTTAACAAAGAGTTCATTTGAGCAAACAGCGATTCACGAATGAGACACACCCAGTCCTGGCTTGTGGTTTGTCAAAGGAAAAAGCCAAACTATGTAAAATAAAGAAATTTATTCGGAGTCGAACAGGAGAGACCTTGGCCGAGGGAAAAACAACCCCAAGCAGCCTGGAGTAAGTGGTCCCGAGGCGGCTCAAGACAGTTTGGTTTTATTCATTTTAGAGAGACAGGAATTGCAGGGAAAATCATGAATTAGTGCCTGGAAGGTGTAAGTTCCTTTGGCAGAAAGGGCGGGACCTGGCCGGGCACGGTGGCTCACGCCTGTAATCCCAGCACTTTGGGAGGCCAAGGCAGGCGGATCACCTGAGGTCAGGAGTTCAAGACCAGCCTGGCCAACGTGGTGAAACCCCGTCTCTACTAAAAATATAAAAAAGAAACTAGCCGGGCCTGATGGTGGACGCCTGTAATCCCAGCTACTCGGGAGGCTGAGACAAGAGAATTACTTGAACCCAGGAGACGGAGGTTGCAGTGAGCCCACACAGTGCCACTGCACTCCAGCCTCGGCGACAGAGTGAGACTCTGTCTCAAAAAAAAACAAAACAAAAACGAAAAACAGAAAGGGCGGGACCTGTGGAAGGGGGGTTAGAAGGCACAGGTGGTTGAGGGATTCTGTAGGTGGCAGCTGGTTGAGAGTGTGAATCTTTGTCTAAAGTTTGGAGGAGGTAGGAAGGAATGCTGAAGGAAGGGGGTCTGTTATCTGCCGCTTGATTCCATCCCAGCCAAAAAACAGACGTGTTTCTCTAGATTTTATGAATTCTAAGGTGTGACTTACCCTTGCCTTGCGTGGCCTTAGGTCTTGTTTGTAATTTGGTATCTTCTTGCCACAAGGAGTCTGTTTTTCCAGTCTGATAATGTCTGTTTTTACATGAATGTGCGTCAGTTGCTGCATCTAAACTCCTAAAGGGAGAGGGTATAAGGAGGCCTGTCTCACCTCCCATCCTGTCATACAGAGGCACTCAATTTTCAGGGTTTTTTGGGGGTTCCCTTGGCCAAGAGCCAGTCACTTCACTTACCTGGGAAGGTACTTGGTTTTTGTTTTTATTTGAAGCGGAGTCTCCTTCTGTCACTCAGGCTGGAGTGCAGTGGCTCAATCTCGGCTCATTGCAAACTCCACCTTCCAGATTCAAGCGATTCTCTAGCCTCAGCCTCCCGAGTAGCTGGGATTACAGGCACGCACCTGAAGGGGGCCTGCCCCTCCACCCCGTGGGTATTTCTTGTCAGGTAGAGACAAGAGACTGAGAAAAGAAATAAGACACAGAGACAAGGTATAGGGAAAGAACAGTGGGCCCAGGGGACCGGCACTCAACATGCGAGGGCCTGCACCGGCGCTGGTCTCTGAGTTCCCTCAGTATTTATTGATCACTATTTTTACTCTCTTGGCGAGGGGAGTGTGGCAGAGCAACAGGGTGATGGGGAGAAGGTCAGCAGGGAATCATGTGAGCAAAGGAACCTGTATCATGAATAAATTCAAGGAAAGTTACTGTGTCTGGATGTGCACGTAGGCCAGATTTATGTTTCACTTTACACAAATATCTCAGCGTAGCAAAGAATAACAGAGCAGTATTGCTGCCAGCATATCTCGCCTCCCACAGGGCGGTTTTCTCCTATTTCAGAATAGAATGAATGGTCGGCTTTACACCGAGACATTCCATTCCCCCGGAGCGAGCAGGAGACAGACGCTTTCCTCTTATCTCAACTGCAAAGAGGCCTCCCTCTTTCACTACTCCTCCTCAGCACAGACCCTTTAGAGGTGTCAGGCTGGGGGATGGTAAGGACTTTCCTTTCCCACGAGGCCAGATCTCAGGCTGTCTCAGTGGGGGGAAAACCTTGGACAATACCCAGGCTTTGTTGGGCAGAGGTGCCTGCAGCTTTCCGCGGTGCATTGTGCCCCTGGTTAACAGAGAGTGGAGAATGGCGATGACTTTTACCAGGCATACTGCCTGCAAACATATTGTTAACAAGGCACATCCTGCACAGCCCTAAATCCATTAAACCTTGATTCAATACAGCACAGGTCTCTGTGAGCACAGGGTTGGAGCTAAAATTACAGATTAACAGCATCTCAAAGAAGAACAATTTTTCTTAGTACATACCAAAACGGAGTTTCTTATGTCTTCCTTTTCTACATAGACACAGTAACAATCTGATCTCTCTTTCTTTTCCCCACATGCACCACCACGCCCGCCTAATTTTTGTGTTTTTAGTAGAGATGGGGTTTCACCATGTTGGCCAGGCTGTTCTCGAACTCCTGACCTCAAGTGACCCACCCGCCTTGGCCTCCCAAAGTGCTGAGATTACAGATGTGAGCCACCTCGCCAGGCCAGAAGGTATATTTTTATTTTTAGTTGATAGGTTGAAGGCTCGGCTTTTATAAGGTACATGAGGAGACAAACCAGATAAATGCTTGATTGGTTGCAGAGATGCAGTTGCCTTATTTGGACTTGCCAACCCGAAGTAATTCAAAGGTTCAGATTTCAGTTTGAAGAGTTTATTCAAGCAGAAAGATAGCAATGGCCCATTCAGGAAAAAAAAACAGACTCCAGAGAAATGGACTCAGTACTGTACAATTAGAAGTTGAGTTCTTGCTTATATTACCAGGAAAAGAGGTCCTGATCAGACCCCAAGAGAGTTCTTGGATCTCACACAGGAAGGAATTCAAGACGAGTCACAAAGTGCAGTGTGAAGGGAGTTTGTTGAAAGCTACTCTGGGCCCGCATGGTGGCTTAGATCTGTTTTCCGAGCACATTGGGAGGCCAAGGCAGGAGGATCACTTCTAGTCAGCAGTTCGAGACCAGCCTGGGCAACATAGGGAAACCCCATCTTTTCCAAAAATAACAAAAATTAGCCGGTTGTGGTGGCCTGCACCTGTAGTCCCATGTACTCGGGAGGCAAGAGTTCAAGACCCAGCTGGCCAATGCAGTGAGACCCTGTCTCTATTTTAAAAAAAAAGAAAAGAAAAGAAAGAACGGAAGGGAGGGAGAGAAGGAAGGAGGGAGGGAAGGAAGGAGGAAGGAAGGAAGAAAGAAAAAGAAAAGGAAGGAAGGAAAGAAGAAAGGAAGGAAGGAAGAGAGTGATTCTCTGTTACAGAGTACAGCATCCTCATAAAGCAAGTGGAGGAACGCACTAAGTTTTTCTTATGTAGGAGTCTTCTCTATGTAAAGACTAAACTAAGCTGTGCCTACCTGCATGTGGGCTAACAGCATCACAAAATTTATTACTCTGTTGATTTAAAGAAAACTACCCTTTACATGTTAGCACCCAAGTGCATTAAAACAACTGTAATTATCTTGAAAGCACATATTGTTATGGGTATTGGGACATCGGGACATTCTGTCGTTGTGGGAGTGTAAGGATACTTGCAGGCATCTTCAGGCTGTTTTCTTCATGGGAAACATTTTATGATCACGGGTTGTGACTGGCAAGGAGTGTTTCTTGTTAGTTTCAAGATGGAGCTGAACTTAAATTGGTGTTACTCTGGCTCCCCTAGGCACCTGCTTCCCTAACACTTGTATAGGGAAATGGCAAATAAATATAATAGGATTGCATTTTCCGTAGAAGGCTGATGTATGAGGTACAATAATTTAATTTTATTTTTTTCTTTGAGCTAATGTCTTGTTCTGTGGCCCAGGCTGGAGCAGTGGTGCGATCATGGCTTGCTGCAGCCTTGACCTCCCTGGCTCAAGCACCTCCGCCTCCCAAGTAGCTGAGACTACAGTCGCACACCAGCACGCCTGGCTGATTTTTTTTTTTTTTTACGGAGGTGGCATCTTGATATGTTGCCTAGGCTGGTCTCTAGCTCCTGGCCTCAAACAGTCCTGCTTCCTTGACCTCCAAAAGTGCTGCGATCACAGACGTTAGCCAGTGCACCTGGCTAACAACTTAATTCGTTAGGGTTTGCTTTTTTCCCCCAGCGCTTGTTTTCTTTTCTTTCTAGCTGGTTTTTATTTCCTTTTCAATGTAAAAGAGTGAATTTAACATTCCAGCTGAAGACAATGTGATAACCATGAAGTCTTTGTGTGAGAAAGTTAAGAGGGAAGTTAGTCTACTATAGAGATCAGTAGTGAAGAGGGGCCTAGTGGGATGGCTCACACCTGTAACCCCAGCACTTTGGGAGGCTGAGGCAGGTGGATGGCTTGATCTCAGGAGTTCAAGACCAGCCAGGGCAACATAGTGAGACACCATCTCAATTGTGAAAAATCATATTAAATAAATTTTTAAAAAGTGAAGAGGGAAAGGGTCTTTCCCGTTTCCCTCAGTCATTTACAACATTTTACAAAACAGTATAGGTAAGAAAGAAGGCGAATCTGTAATCAGGGAAAGGAGAGTTCCAGCTGGCTATGTAAAAGCTGTGTGTTATGTGACTCAATCCCATGATCGCATTGCTTCAAGATAGAGATCCACCAGCTTAAATATTTGAATTACTTTGTTTTTGTTTGTTTGTTTGTTTTGAGACAGGGTCTCACTCTGTAGCCCAGGTTGGAGTGCAGTGGCACCATCTCAGTTGACTGCAGCCTTTGCCTCCTGGGTTCAACTAATTCTCCTGCTTCAGCCTCCCAAGTAGCTGGGATTACATGCATGTGCCACTACACTCGGCTAATTTTTGTATTTTTAGTAAACATGGGGTTTTACCACGTTGGCCAGGCTGGTCTCGAACTCCTGTCCTCAAGTGGTCCACCCACCTTGGCCTCCCAAAGTGGTGGGATTACAGGTATAAGCCAGCTTGCCTGGCCTGACTTTGGTAGAAATTTTCTAGTTATGTAATCAGAGGTTAATTGGTGGATTCTGCCTGATTAAGCATAAATTTTGTTTCCCTATAAATTAGTAATTTTGAAGAGTTGTATTTAAATTTTATTTCAGGGTCTTTAAGTAGGACCTTCGGACACTGCATACAGTTCAGTCTCATTGTTTTCTATTTAAATTTTTCCACAATCTCCAGGGAGACTGTTTTACCCTGGCATTTTCCAAATATATGGGATGCAGGGCCTCAAATCTTCCACCCTCATACCATGCCTAACTCTTCAAGGGCTTGCAGTGAAATCTGTTTCTGAACATTTCACATGAGAGGAAAGCAGAGAATAACCACTAGACATTTTCCCGAAAAAATCCTTTCTGCCTCTCCTCCTTTTCTTTCCTAGACACAGACACCTTATCAGGATGTCTTTGGGATGAGGTTCCTTTCTAGAAACTGTACAGGGTGATGTGTCTTCAGTACACCCTCCTATCTTTTCCTGGTTTGGGGTTTTAGAACTGCCTGGGGCTGACGCAAGATCCCCACAACTGCCATGTCTCCTGGAGGGTCTAGTGGGTATCAGTGCCTTAGGGGAGTGGGGCCTCCCGAGGCAGCAGCTGAATGCCTTATGGTGGAGGAGATGCCTGGTATACTCTTCATCTAGATAACCAATTCTTGGGATGCTGAACTTCTCTCTCCCAACTCCAGTTTCCATTAATTGGAGACACATAGACAGTCAGCCAATCGGATGTTGCTATTGAGGAAAAAGAGAAATGATTCCTGTCCTCTGGATTGTCTCAACTGTGAAGGGAGAAATATCCCAAAAGACAAGGAAAAGCCACTCCAACATAGTGGAGCAATAGCCTGCAAAGCAAGATATACATGGGGGTACACAGGGGACACAATGCCGTATTGGTGGGAAATAGTCATTGAGCACTTCTCCTTTCCTCTCATGTGAAATGTTCAGAGAATCACCACCAGACACTCCCGTGTGAAAATTTGTATGCGTCTCCTCCTTTCATCTATCCTAAAAACAGAGATCTCTTTTTTTGAGACAGTCTTGCTCAGTCGCCCAGGCTGGAGTGCAGTGGCGCGACCTCGGCTCACTGCAAGCTCCGCCTCCCTGGTTCACGCCATTCTCCTTCCTCAGCCTCTGGAGTAGCTGTGACTACAGGCGCCTTTTAGTAGAGACAGGGTTTCACCATGTTAGCCAGGATGGTCTCCATCTCCTGACCTCGTGATCCACCCGCCTTGGCCTCCCAAAGTGCTGGGATTACAGGCGTGAGATACCGCACCTGGCCTAAAAACAGAGATCTTATCAGATTGTCTTTTGGTTGAGGCTCCCCTTTGGAAACTTCGAAGAGTATTGTGTCTTCAGCACACTCTCCTATGTTTTCTTGGTCCTGGGTGGCAGAATTGGGGTGACCTTATATGCCCACAGCTGCCATGTCTCTTGGAGGGTCTAGTATCAGCCCCTGAGTCACTCTTCCCAGGGGACAGACTGAGGTAGGAGAATGGGGACTCCCAAGAAAGCAGCTGAATGCCTTATGATGGAAGGAGACTCCTAGTATACTCTGCATCTAGATAGCCAACCCCTTGAGATGCTCAGCTTTTCTTTCCCAGTCCCAGTTTTCATAAGTTGGAGACACATGGCTGGTCAGCCAGTTGGATGGTGCTGTTGAGGGAAAGGAGAAATGATTCCTGTCCTCTGGATTGTGTCAACTGTGAAGGAAGACAAAACCCCAAAAGACAAGGAAAGCCCACCCCAATGGGGTGGACCAGTAGCCTGCAAATCAGAAATATGAAATTGAGGTTCACAGGGGGGCATAGTGTGGTGTTGGTGGAAAGTAGTCATGAGCGCTTTGGTGAGCAGGATGGGGGTAGAGAGATGTCTCATGTGATAGGGTGACCTGTGCTGACACACGAGTCAGACATCACTGTGTTCCAGCCAGTATTGCCCCTCTGTGGGCTTGTCCCTTGTAAAAAATTGTTCATAGATTGCCGCTTGAGTGTTTCAAGTTAACTTTACATTGCATTTGTCACTAGAGCCAAATCCAAGAATGATTGCATAGATCAGGTAAGACACGGAAGAGGCAACTCAACAAAGCCCATGACATACAGTGCATGGCTCACAATCCTAGGAGATGAGGGCAGCACTGCTGAGCTGTGCTGAGATGAGAGCAACACAGAGTGGGGGGGAACATCCAGGATGCACATTCAACCAGCAGGTGGGGAGCAAGACAGATAGGGACCTGTGGGCCAAAGCTTTTCTCAGGGTCCAGGGAATGGAACAAGGAGATGTCGCTCAGGGAGTTGTTTCTGGTGGATTTAGAGCAAGCAGGCACTAGTTCTGTGAAGTCGTACTGTGATTAAGAGGTGGTTTGTGCCATCCGTATGGGGTGTAAGGGTTAGTGGAACAAGTCAAATTGGTTATATCTAGCTGTCCCACAGGGAGATGGTCACCAGAATACAGTCGTGTAAGAAAGATATGTGAGTTGACCACATGGAGGAACTGGGAGAAAGTGGAAAACTAGAAACTCTGTTGAGTTTGAATAAAGTCTTCTTGTTATGAGAAAGTTAAATCCATAAAGAAAATGCATGCTAAGGTAGCATATGATTATAAGAACTCAGTATAACAGGCAACTCCAGAATTAATTAAATTATTGTATATGGAGATGATGGGTAGTAAACTGATTATTCTCCTGTAGATAACCATTTGTCCTTGCTTTTTCTGTTAAGTGTTCACCACTTGTATCATTGGCTGGCAATACCTGGTTTGTCATAGTTTCACATTACCTTAAACAGATGCCCAGACTGGGCACGGTGGCTCATGCCTTTAATCCCAGCACTTTGGGAGGCAGAAGCGGGCGGAACACCCGAGGTCAGGAGTTCAAGATCAGCCTGACCAATATGGTGAAACCCCGTCGCTACTAAAAGTACAAAATTAGCCAAGCATGGTGGCGCATGGCTGTAATCCCAGCTACTCGGGAGGCTGAAACAGGTTCTCTGAATCACGAGAACCTGGGAGGTGGAGGTTGCAGTGAGCCGAGATCACACCATTGCTCTCCAGCCTGGGCAACAAGAGCGAAACTCCATTAAAAAAAAAAAAAAAAAAAAAAAAAAAAGATGCCCTGGTTTCACAATTTGCTGTTTTCCATTGGTCTATCTTTCCATCTCTCTAATAATACCATTTTCTCTTAATTAGTATAGCGTTCAAAGCTGCAGTGTTTAGTGGGTATATTGCCTGTCTATCTTAGTCATCTTGGGCTGCTATATCAAATTGCCATAGACTGGATGACTTAAGGAATAAACATTTATTTCTGGCAGTTCTTGAGGTTGTGAAATCCATGTTCAGGGAGCTGGCAGATCTAGTGTATGGTAAGGTCCCGCTTCCTGGTTTGCAGATGGTCATCTTCTTGTGTTTCTTCACGTGACAGAAAAGAGAGGAAGCCAGCTCTCCTGTGTCTTCTCATCTAGAAAGACTAATCTCATCTAGAAAGGATCGACTCTTATG
Source organism: Pongo abelii (assembly GCF_028885655.2). NCBI lineage: Eukaryota > Metazoa > Chordata > Mammalia > Primates > Hominidae > Pongo > Pongo abelii. The sequence goes on from NC_072005.2 coordinate 11,939,904, forward strand.
CTGTCATCTAATCCTAATTACTTTTCAGAGATGTCAACTTTTAATACTATATTGGGGGGTAGGTTATTAACGTGTGTTTTTTTGGAGTGATGCAAATATTCATGCCATAACCTCCCCCAACCGTATTCTATAGAGCATCTTGGCTATTCTTAGTCATTGTGTTGTATTTCAGTTTTTAGAAGTAGTTTTTTCTTAATATTAGTGAATAAAACAAACTGCCTTGTAAATTTCATGGACTAAAATATAACTGTAGTCATATTTCAGAAAGGCTACATCATAGTGCTATTTAATCTCCTTTTAAGGACACATGACATTTTTCCATTTATTTCATTTTATATTGATGTTTTTCTTTGTAGACTTTTTGCATAATAATCATTTTATATCCTTCCTGAGACTTTTTTGGACTTCAAGAAAATTAGTTTTAATAGAAATTAGTGGCTGGGCATGGTGGCTCATGCCTGTAATCCCAATATTTGGGAGGCCAAGGTAGGTGGATCACCTGAGGTCAGGAGTTCAAGACCAGCCTGATGAACATGGAAAAACCCTGTCTCTACTAAAAATACAAAATTAGCCAGGCCTGGTGGCACATACCTATAATCCCAGCTATTTGGGAGGCTGAGGCAGGAGAATCACTTGAACCCGGGAGGCCAAGGTTGCGGTGAGCCAAGATCGCACCATTGCACACCAGCCTGGGCAACAAGAGTGAAACTCCATCTCAAAAAAATAAAAATAAAAATAAAGAGATTATTCCAGCATCAGCAACATGGCAAACTTTGCCTATACAAAAAATTACCTAGTCACTGTGATGTGTGCCTGTAGTCCCAGCTACTCAGGAGGCTGAGGTAGAAGGATCTGTTGAGCCTAAGAGTTCGAGGCTGCAGTGAGCTATGATTGCACCACTACACTCCAGCCTGGGCAACAGAATGAGACCCTGTTTGAAAAAAAAAAAGAAAAGGGTCAGGTGTGGTGGCTCACGTCTCTAATGCCAGCACTCTGGGAGGCCGAGGTGGGGGGATCACAAGGTCAGCAGATCGAGACCATCCTGGCTAACATGGTGAATCCCCGCCTCTACTAAAAATATAAAAAATTAGCCGGGCGTGGTGGCGGATGCCTGTAGTCCCAGCTACTCGGGAGGCTGAGGCAGGAGAATGGCGTGCACCCGGGAGGCGGAGGTTGCAGTGAGCCGAGATGGCGCCACTGCACTCCAGCCTGGGTGACAGAGCGAGACTCCATCTCAAAAAAAAAAAAAAAGAAAAGAAAAAAGAAAAAAATTAGTTTCAATTAAGTATGCTGTCTTTTAAAAATTATATTCAGCAGATTGTTGCTGATAATTAAAATTCACTGATAGTTATTTCTGTATAAAGTGTGCATTCTAGAATCTTACTAAAAATATTACATATGCACAAAATACATAAAAGAATTGCACAATTAATCCAAATAATGATGGAGACAGTATTGGGAATAAGATAACTGCCTTACTTTTCCTTATACTTTCACAACCTGGGTACGCATCCTCATCAGTATGTTTTATTTTTGCATGTTTTTTATGCAAATGATAACCAATATGTGATATTTCATATCGGATTTTATTTTTACTCAGTTATGAACCTTATATGGAATGATAGTTAATTCACTTTCTTATTTAATGGATTTTATTATTTAGAACAGTGGTTGTTTCCCCAAAACATTGAGCAGATAATCCACAGAGTTCCCTCATTTTTCTTCCAGGCTCATAGTTCCCCCCAGCTTTTTTTTTTTTTTCTTTTTTTTGAGACAGAATCTCGCTCTGTTGCCCAGGCTGGAGGGCAGTGGCATGATCTCGGCTCACTGCAACCTCCGCCTCCTGGGTTCTAGCAATTCTTCTGCCTCAGCCTCCCGATTAGCTGGGAATACAGGCGTACACCAACAAACCCAACTAATTTTTGTATTTTTAGTAGAGAGAGGGTTTCACCGTATTGACCAGGCTGGTCTTGAACTCCCAACCTCGTAATTCGCCCACCTCAGCCTTCCAAAGTGCTGGGATTACGGGCGTGAGCCACCGCGCCCAGCATAGTTCCCACTATTTTAAACATCTTGACTGGCCAGGTGCTGAGCCTCATACCTGTAATCCTACCACTTAGGTAGGCCAAAGCAGGAGGATAGCTTGGACTCGGGAGTTGGAGGCCAGCCTAGGCAACATAGCAAGACCCTGTTTCAAAAAAAAAAATTGTTTTAAACCAAAATAACCATATTGAATTTGTGTAGTGTATCCTACAACTTATGCAAGAACATATTACATGTGAACATGATGAAAATTGAAGAAGCCAATGTTATTATTACCTGAAGTCCATCTTTTACATTAGGCTTCACTCTTTGTGTTCTGTGGTTTAAGACAACTACGTGTGTCATGTATCCACCATCACAGTCTTACACAGAAGCGTTTCACTGCCCTCAAAATCCCCTGTGCTCCTCCTAATCATAGCTCTCCCCTCCCTCTTTTGCCACCCCTGTTTATCCCTGGCAACAAATGATGATGTTCCTGCCTCTAGAGTTTGCATTTTCCAGAATATCACATATTTGGAATGATGCTGTAAGTGGCCATTTCAGACTTGCCTCTTTCATGTAAATATATGCATTGAAGGTCTCTTGATACCTTTGTTGCTTGACAACTCATTTATTTTTAATTTTTCTTTCTTTATCTAAAGATTTTTGTTTTGTGAGAGATGGGGTCTCAAACTCCCCAGCTCAGGTGATCCTCCCGCCTCAGCTTCCCAAAGTGCCTGGATTCCACTTGTGAGCCACCATGTCCGGCCATTCATTTTCTTTCATTACTGAGTAACATTCCATTGTACGGATGTTACCATAGTTTGTTTCTTTATTCATCTATTGAAAGACTCATCTTGAGCCTGGTGTGATGCCTCATCCCTGAGTTCCCAGCACATGGGAGACTGAGGTGAGAAGATTGCTTAAGGCCAGAAGTTAGAGAACAGCCTGGTAGATACAGTGTGAGATCTTGTCTATTTTTTTTTTTTAAGACTCACCTTGTTTGATTCTAGTTTTTGGCAGTTATGAGTAAGGCCGCTAAAAACATTTGTGGGAGGACTTTTGTGTGGACATCAGTTTTCAGTGCATTTGGGTCAATATGTAGGAATGAGACTACTGAATCAGTAAGACCATGCTTATTTTCTTCAGAGCTCCTCAGACTGTCTTCCAAATTGGCTGTAGAATTTTCCATTCACATCCCTAGTGAAGGAGAGTTCACTGTCTCCAGCATTTGGAAGTGTCAGTGTTTTGGATTTTAACTACTCTACCAGATACTTACTAGTGCTTTTTTTTTTTTTTCCTTTTTTTTTTCTTTGGAGACAGAGTTTCATATTCTTTTTGCCCAGACTGGAGTACAGTGGCGCAATCTCAGCTCACTGCAGCCTCTGCCTCCTGGGTTCAAGTGTTCTCCTGACTCAGACTCCCGAGTAACTGGGATTACAGGTGTACGCTGCCACGCATGGCCGCTGTTCATATTATTAATAGAGACAGGGTTTCACCATGTTGGCAAGGCTGGTCTCAAACTTTTGACCGTAGGTGATCCACCTGACTCAGCTTCCCAAAGGGCTGGATTACAGGCGTGAGCCACTGCGCCCGGCCTGTTTTCATTTGGTCTTTAATAACATGTAATATAGAGCATCCTGTCATATGTTTGTTTGCCATAATTACATTCTTTAGAGGTAGGTATACTTGGAAAGATTGGGCTTTTTTTTTTTTTTTTTTTGAGACTGAGTCTGACTATGTCACCCAGGCTGGAGGGCAGTGGCGCGATCTCGGCTCACTGCAACCTCTGTCTCCTGGTTTCCAGCGATTCTCCTGCCTCAGCCTCCTGAGTAGCTGGGATTACAGGCTCACGCCACCAGGCCCAGCTAATTTTTGTATTTTTACTAGAGAAGGGATTTCACCTTGTTAGTCAGGCTGGTCTCAAACTCCTGACGTCGGTGATCCACCCGTCTTTGCTTCCCAAAGTGCTGGGATTAAGGCATGAGCCACCGCACCCGGCCTTTTGCTTATTTTTTGATCGGTTGGTTTTTTTAATAGAATTTTAGGAGTTCTTCATACCTCTTGGGTACCAGTCCTTGATCAGATAGGTGTTCTGCAAATATTTTGTCCCAGTCTGCTGCCTGTCTTTTTATTCTTTTAACAGAGTCTTTTCCAAAACATTTTTGTTTTGAATGAAGTCCAATTTATCGATTTTCTCATTCACAGATCATGCTTTTTGTGTTGTGTGTGAAATCTTATTGCCAAATCCAAGGTTGTCTTGGTTTTGACAAGTGTGAAATTGTGAGTTTTGCATTTTCCATATAAGTAAATGATTCATTAGGAAGTAGTTTTGTAAAAGGTACAGTTCTGTGTCTAATTCATTTCTTTGCATTTGCTAATTCAGTTGTTTCAATACCATTTGTTTTGTGCTACCATGCCTAATTTTTTATTTTATTATGGAGACGGGGTCTCCTTATGTTGCCCAGGCTGGTCTCGAACTGTGGGGCTCAAATGATCTGTCCACCTTGGCCTCCGGCTTTGCATTTTTAATACATGTCTTTATAGTAGATTTTTCTATGTTCCTAGTGCCTCTCTTGTCATCTTATGGAATCTTCTCTTGTATATTTAGTTTATTGAGCATTTTTAATCATGAGGAGATATTAACTTATTTATGCCGGAGGTTGCACTTTTTTGAATTGCCGACGTGTGAAAAATCAGACTTTGGCCATGACCTTAAGCAGTAGGATATAAACAACTCCCACATTCTTAGCGTTCCAAAAATGGAACACTAGGCATAAATTGGTTAAGGCTTGCCAGATGCCTTTTCTGCCTCTATTAGGACATTCTTATGGTGTTTTGTTTGTTTGTTTTAAGAGTCTCACTCTGTTGCCCTGGCTGGAGTGCAGTGGCATGATCTCGGCTCACTGCAACCTCTGCCTCCCAGGTTCAAATGATTCTCCCGCGTCAGCCTCTCAAGTAACTGGGACTACACATGCCACCATGCCTGGCTAATTTTTGTATTTTTTAGAGATGGAGTTCCACCATGTTGACCAGAGTGGTCTCAAACTGCCGACCCCAAGTGATCTGCCCGCCTCAACCTCCCAAAGTGCTGGGATTACAGGCGTGAGCCACCATGCCTGGCTGCTACCATGATTTATTATCATTACTTATCTTAAAACAAAATGTAAAACTTATCAGCTTAAGAAATTTTACAGGTACAGTTGAGATAGTTTGACAAATCTACATAAGTTCTCTAAGATGAATTCTATTGTATTTTGCTTTTTTCAATTATCCTGAGGTTTCATGCATGTTGTAGTTTAGGCCAAGATGTTATTTTTTCTTTTTCTTTTTCTTTTTCTTTTTTTTTGTTTTGTTTTGTTTTTGAATAGGAGTTTCACTCTTGTTGCCCAGGCTGGAGTGCAATGGTGCAATCTTGGCTCACCACAACCTCCACCTCCCAGATTCAAGCAATTCTCCTGCCTCAGCCTCCCGAGTAGCTGGGTTTACAAGCACGCGCCACCATGCCCGGGTAATTTTGTATTTTTAATAGAAATGGAGTTTCTCCATGCTGGTCAGGCTGATCTTGAACTCCAACCCTCAGGTGATCCGCCCACCTCGGCCTTCCAAAGTGCTGGGATTACAGGCGTGAACCACCATGCCTGGCTAAGATGTCATTTTCTAAGAGCAAATAGTATCCCATTTTATGTATATGCTTACCACATTTTGTTTATCCATTCAGCCATCAATGGATATGTGGGTGGCTGCATTGCTCATTACTGCCACCTCAGGAAGTTCGTATAGTGGTTAAATCTGTGCTTATGACACCTGGGTATCTCTTAGGAGTTTCTTGTTTGCCCTCTTGTGTACATACGGTGCCAGGTTTTGCTTAGGAATGTCCCCTTTGCCCTATCAGCATCTATCTAGCTACATTCTGACAGGATAACTGCAAAGTGAATGATTCCTGGGCATCATAATGGAAGTTTCTTTCTACCTAGGTGATTCCCCTCCTCTCTGCTTATATCTAGCATGCCTGATTTGGGTGGTCCCTGGGGGTGTGGGATTTCCCAGGTGCTCCCCCTCCTGCTCTTAGCTACCTATGTGCTTCCTCTGACAATATCATCAAAGATTACACTTTGGGAACAGGCATTTTCAAGGATACACAGCCTCAGGACTGCTAATGTTAACTTTGTTAACAAAAGTGAGCCCAGGCAACTCACTTTTCTCCCTGGGATGAGTAATACATTTCCTATCCTGCTGTGGCTTTACCCCTTGTTCAGTTCTAGCATCACAATTGCTTTATGAACTAGCCAGGTGTGGTGGCACATGCCTGTGGTCTCAACTACTCAGGAGGCTGAGGCATGAGAATTGCATGAACCCAGGAGTAAGAGGTTGTAGTGAGCCAAGATGGTGCCACTACACTCCAGCCTGGGTAACAGAAGGAGACGCTGTCTTGAAAAAAAAACAACTGCTAGCCGGGCATGGTGGCTCATGCCTGTAATCCCAGAACTTTGGGAGGCTGAGGCAGGCAGATCACCTGAGGTCGGCAGCCTGACCAACATGGAGAAACTCTGTCTCTACTAAAAATATAACATTAGCCAGGTATGGTGGCACATGCCTGTAATCTTAGCTACTCAGGAGGCTGAGGAAGAAGAAGTGCTAGAACCCCAGCAGTGAGGCGAGATTACGCCATTGCACTGCAGCCTGGGCAACAAGCGTGAAAAAAATGTTGCTTTATGGAAGAAAGTAAGTATACACAGGGAGAAAGGGATCTGATGACACTTGGAGTCCACAGCATCCTGAGAACTTCTTGAGAATAGAGTCTAGGCCCCCAGTGCTGTCACTCTCACCTATCCTCCTCTACACATGTGAGATGTTTCAGGACCCAGTGGCCTTTGATGATGTTGCTGTGAACTTCACCCAGGAGGAGTGGGCTTTGCTGGATATTTCCCAGAGGAAACTCTACAGGGAAGTGATGCTGGAAACTTTCAGGAACCTGACCTCTATAGGTAAGGATGACAGTATTCCTCCCCTCAGTCCATTAGTGAACCAGTGTTTCTAGCTCATGAATGCTATTGAGTGATTTAGAACATAGACAGGAAATACTTTGATGAATAAATGAGGTATGGCTGCAATAAATCATGGGCATAGAATCTAATAATTTTTTCACAATTTTATAATGCCTCAGGACTATTTTTCTGTGTCTATATTTTAGGAAAAAGTTGGAAAGACCAGAACATTGAATATGAGTACCAAAACCCCAGGAGAAAATTCAGGTAATTTGTACTTACAAGACAAAACAGTGTCTCTCTAGACAATCTTAGAATATGACAATATATTAAAAATAAGTAAAACAAAGAACTAAGTCCAGGACCAAATTCATTTATTTTTAGAATATTTGATCAAAAAACATATATGTAAATGTGACCTAGGCTGTGGGCTCACTCCTGTAATCCCAATCCTTTGAGAAGTGGAGATAGGAGGATAGCTTGAGGTCAGCAGTTCAAGAACAGCCTGGGCAACATAACGAGACCACATATCAACAACAGCAAAAAATTAGCTGGGCATTGTGGTCTATAGTCCCAGATACTCAGGAGGCTGAGGCAGGAGGATCACTTGAACCAGTAAAGGCTATAGTAAGCTATTATGATATCACTGCACTCCAGTGTGGGCAACAGGACAAGACCCTGAAATAAAAGAAAAATGACACAGAGTATTTAGTATTTGTAAAATAGTTTACATGGGAAGAGTATTAAGAAACCCCATATAAACATTTTTTTAAATAATAGTTATGGCTGGGTCACCTTGTAGAATATGTTGTCCAGTCACCTTCAAACGATTCAGACAGGGCAGAAAGCCTACACTTTGATGGAGAGTGTTAAAAATGCAAGTGCAATACTTGTTGATGAATATAAAATTACTTATAAACCCTTCGTAATGTGCTTCTCATTTTTGACAGGAGTGTCATAGAAAAGAAAGTCAATGAAATTAAAGAAGACAGTCATTGTGGAGAAACTTTTACCCAGGTTCCAGATGACAGGCTGAACTTCCAGGAGAAGAAAGCTTCTCCTGAAGTAAAATCATGTGAAAGCTTTGTGTGTGGAGAAGTTGGCCTAGGTAACTCATCTTTTAATATGAACATCAGAGGTGACACTGGACACAAGGCCTATGAGTATCAGGAATATGGACCGAAGCCATGTAAGTGTCAACAACCTAAAAAAGCCTTCAGATACCACCCCTCCTTTAGAACACAACAAAGGGATCACACTGGAGAGAAACCCAATGCTTGTAAAGAATTTGGAAAAACCTTTATTTCCCATTCAAGCATTCAAAGACACATGGTAATGCACAGTGGGGATGGACCTTATAAATGTAAATTTTGTGGGAAAGCCTTCCATTGTCTCAGTTTATATCTTATCCATGAAAGAACTCACACTGGAGAGAAACCATATGAATGTAAACAATGTGGTAAATCCTTTAGTTATTCTGCTACCCTTCGAATACACGAAAGAACTCACACTGGAGAAAAGCCTTATGAGTGTCAGGAATGTGGGAAAGCATTTCATAGTCCCAGATGCTATCGTAGACATGAAAGGATTCACACGGGAGAGAAGGCTTATCAATGTAAGGAATGTGGAAAAGCATTCACGTGTCCCCAATATGTTCGTATACATGAAAAGACCCACTCTGGGAAAAAACCCTATGAATGTACGCAATGTGGGAAAGCATTATCCTCTCTTACAAGTTTTCAAACACACATAAGATTGCACTCTGGAGAAAGACCTTATGAATGTAAGATATGTGCGAAAGGCTTTTGTTCTGCCAATTCATTTCAAAGACATGAAAAAACTCACAGTGGAGAGAAACCCTATAAATGCAAGCAATGTGGTAAAGCCTTCATTCATTCCAGTTCCCTTCGATATCATGAAAGGATTCACACTGGAGAGAAACCCTACGAGTGTAAGCAATGTGGGAAAGCCTTCAGGTCTTCCTCACACCTTCAATTGCATGGTAGGACTCACACTGGAGAGAAACCGTATGAATGTCAGGAATGTGGGAAAGCCTTCAGATCTATGAAGAACCTTCAAAGTCATGAAAGGACACAAACACACGTAAGAATACACTCTGGAGAAAGACCGTATAAATGTAAGCTATGTGGGAAAGGCTTTTATTGTCCCAAATCATTGCAAAGACATGAAAAAACTCACACTGGAGATAAACTCTATGAATGCAAGCAATGTGGTGAAGCCTTCAGTAGTTCCAGTTCCTTTCGATATCATGAAAGGACTCACACTGGAGAGAAACCGTATAAATGCAAGCAATGTGGGAAAGCCTTCAGAGCTGCCTCAATCCTTCGAATGCATGGTAGGACTCACCCTGAAGATAAACCCTATGAGTGTAAGCAATGAGGGAAAGTCTTCAGATCTGCCTCACACCTTTGAATGCATGGTAGGACACACAGTGGAGAGAAACCCTATGAATGTAAAGAATGTGGGAAACCCTTTGGATCTGCCCAGAACCTTCGAATTCAGTAAAGGACCCAAGCACACAAAAGAATGCACTCCAGATAGCTGAACAAAAGGCAGCAGAAACTTCTGCAGACTTAAATGTCCCAGTCTGCCAGCTTTGAAGAGAGTAGCAGTCCTCCCAGCATGGAGTTTGAGATCTGAGAACGGACAGTCTGCCTCCTCAAGTGGGTCCCTGACCTCCAAGTAGCCTAACTGGGAGGCACTTCCCAGTAGGGGCCAACTACCTCATACGGCCGTGTGCCCCTCTGTGATGAAGCTTCCAGAGGAAGGATCAGGCAGCAACATTTGCCATTCTGCAATATTTGCTGTTCTGCAGCCTCCGCTGGTGATACCCAGGCAAACAGGGTCTGGAGTGGACCTCAAGCAAAATCCAACAGACCTCAGCTGAGGGTCCTGACTGTTAGAAGGAAAACTAACAAACAGAAAGGACAACCACACCAAAACCCATCTGTACGTCACCATCATCAAAGACCAAAAGTAGATAAAACCACAAAGATGGGGAGAAACCAGAGCAGAAAAGCTGAAAATTCTAAACATCAGAGCGCCTCTTCTCCTCCAAAGGAACGCAGCTCCTCGCCAGCAATGGAACAAAGCTGGATGGAGAATGACTTTGAGGAGTTGAGAGAAGGCTTCAGATGATCGGTAATAACAAACTTCTCCAAGCTAAAGGAGGATGTTCGAACCCATCACAAAGAAGCTAAAAACCTTGAAAAAAGATTAGACAAAATGGCTAACTAGAATAAACAGTGTAGAGAAGACCTTAAATGACCCGATGGAGCTGAAAACCATGGCACGAGAACTGCGTGACGCATGCACAAGCTTCAGTAGCCAATTCGATCAAGTGGAAGAAAGGGTATCGGTAATTGAAGGTCAAATGAATGAAATGAAGTGAGAAGAGAAGTTTAGAGAAAAAATAGTAAAAAGAAATGAAAAAGCCTCCAAGAAATATGGGACTATGTGAAAAGACCAAATCTATGTCTGATTGGTGTACCTGAAAGTGACAGGGATGGAACCAAGTTGGGAAACACTCTTCGGGATATTATCCAGGAGAACTTTCCCAACCTAGCAAGGCAGACCAACATTCAAATTCAGGAAATACAGAGAACGCCACAAAGATACTCCTCAAGAAGAGCAACTGCAAGACATATAATTGTCAGATTCACCAAAGTTGAAATGAAGGAAAAAATGTTAAGGGCAGCCAGAGAGAAAGGTCGGATTACCCACAAAGGGAAGCCCATCACACTAACAGCGGATCTCTCGGCAGAAACTCTACAAGGCAGAAGAGAGCGGGGTCCAATATTCAACATTCTTAAAGAAAAGAATTTTCAACCTAGAATTTCAAATCCAGCCATACTAAGCTTCATAAGTGAAGGAGAAATAAAATCCTTTACAGATACAAATGCTGAGAGATTTTGTCACCACCAGGCCTGCCTTACAAGAGCTCCTGAAGGAAGCACTAAACATGGAAAGGAACAACTGGTACCAGCCACTGCAAAAACATGCCAAATTGTAAAGACCATCAAGGGTAGGAAGAAACTGCATCAACTAACGAGCAAAATAACCAGTTAACATCATAATGACATGATCAAATTCACACATAACAGTATTAGCCTTCAATGTAAATGGGCTAAATGCTCCAATTAAAAGACACAGACTGGCAAATTGGATAAAGAATCAAGACCCATCAGTGTGCTGTATTCAGGAGACCCATCTCACGTGCAGAGACATACATAGGCTCAAAATAAAGGGATGGAGGAAGATCTACCAAGCAAATGGAAACCAAAAAAAAAAAAAAAAAAAAAAAAAGCAGGGGTTGCAATCCTAGTCTCTGATAAAATAGACTTTAAACCAGCAAAGATCAAAAGAGACAAGGCCATTACATAATGGTAAAGGGATCAATTCAACAAGAAGAGCTAACTATCCTAAATATTTATGCACCCAATACGGGAGCACCCAGATTCATAAAGCAAGTCCTTAGAGACCTACAAAGAGACTTAGACTGACACACGATAATAATGGGAGACTTTAATATCCCACTGTCAACATTAGACAGATCAATGAGACAGAAAGTTAACAAGGATATCCAGGAATTGAACTCATCTCTTCGCCAAGAGGACCTAATAGACATCTACAGAACTCTCCACCCCAAGTCAACAGAATATACATTCTTCTCAGCACCACATCACACTTATTCCAAAATTGACCACATAGTTGGAAGTAAAGCACTCCTCAGCAAATGTAAAAGAACAGAAATTATAACAAACTGTCTCTTAGACCACAGAGCAATCAAACTAGAACTCAGGTGAAGAAACTCACTCTAAACCACTCAACTACATGGAAACTGAACAACCTGCTCCTGAATGACTCCTGGGTACATAACAAAATGAAGGCAGAAATAAAGATGTTCTTTGAAACCGACAAGAACAAAGACACAACATACCAGAATCTCTGGGACACATTTAAAGCAGTTTGTAGAGGGAAATTTATAGCACTAAATGCCCACAAGAGAAAGCAGGAAATATCTGAAATTGACACCCTAACATCACAATTAAAAGAACTAGAGAAGCAAGAGCAAACACATTCAAAAGCTAGCAGAAGGCAAGAAATAACTAAGATCAGAGCAGAACTGAAGGAGATAGAGACACAAAAAAAACCCTTCAAAAAATCAATGAATCCAGGAGCTGTTTTTTTGAAAAGATCAACAAAATTGATAGACCACTAGCAAGACTAATAAAGAAGAAAAGAGAGAAGAATCAAATAGATGCAATAAAAAATGATAAGGGGGATATGACCACCGGTCCCACAGAAATACAAACTACCATCAGAGAATACTAGAAACACCTCTATGGAAATAAACTAGAAAATCTAGCTAAAATGGATAAATCCCTTGACACATACACCCTCCCAAGACTAAACCAGGAAGAAGTTGAATCCCTGAATAGACCAATAACAGGCTCTGAAATTGAGGCAATAATTAATAGCCTACCAACCAAAAAAAGTCAAGGACCAGATGGATTCACAGCTGTATTCTACCAGAGGTACAAAGAGGAGCTGGTACCATTACTTCTGAAACTATTCCAATCAATAGAAAAAAAGGGAATCCTCCCTAACTCATTTTATGAGGCCAGCATCATCCTGATACCAAAGTCTGGCAGAGACACAACAAAAAGAATTTTAGACCAATATACCTGATGAACATCGATGCAAAAATCCTCAATAAAATACTGGCAAACCAAATCCAGCAGCACATCAAAAAGCTTATCCACCATGATCAAGTTGGCTTCATCCCTGGGATGCAAGGCTGGTTCAACATACGCAAATCAATAAACGTAATCCATCATATAAACAGAACCAAAGACAAAAACCACAGGATTATCTGAATAGATGCAGAAAAGCTTTGACAAAATTCAACAGCCCTTTATGCTAAAAACTCTCAAAAAACTAGGTATTGATGGGATGTATCTCAGAATAATAAGAGCTATTTATGACAAACCTACAGCCAATATCATACTGAATGGGCAAAAACTGGAAGCATTCCCTTTGAAAACTGGCACAAGACAGGAATGCCCTCTCTCACCACTCCTATTCAACGTAGTGTTGGAAGTTCTGGCCAGGGCAATCAGGCAGGACAAAGAAATAAAGGGTATTCAAGTAGGAAAAGAGGAAGTCAAATTGTCCCTGTTTGCAGATGACATGATTGTATATTTAGAAAACCCCATCATCTGAGCCCAAAATCTCCTTAAGCTGATAAGCAACTTCAGCAAAGTCTCAGGATACAAAATCAATGTGCAAAAATCACAAGCATTCCTATACACCAATAACAGACAAACAGCCAAATCATGAGTGAACTCCCATTCACAATTGCTTCAAAGAATAAAATACCTAAGAATCCAACTTAGAAGGGATGTGAAGGACCTCTTCAAAGAGAACTACAAACCACTGCTCAATGAAATCAAAGAGGACATAAACAAATGGAAGAAAGTTCCATGCTCATGGATAGGAAGAATCAATTCATGAAAATGGCCTTACTGCCCAAGGTAATTTGTAGATTCAATGCCACCCCCATCAAGCTACTGATGACTTTCTTCACAGAATTGGAAAAAACTACTTTAAAGTTCATATGGAACCAAAAGAGAGCCCGCATTGCCAAGACAATCCTAAGCTAAAAGAACAAAGCTGAAGGCATCAGGCTACCTGACTTCAAACTATACTACAAGGCTACAGTAACCAAAACAGCATGGTACCAGTACCAAAACAGAGATATAGACCAATGGAACAGAACAGAGCCCTCAGAAATAATACCACACATCTACAACCATCTGATCTTTGACAAACCTGACAAAAACAAGAAATGGGGAAAGGATTCCCTATTTAATAAATGGTGCTGGGAAAACCGGCTAGCCATGTGTAGAAAGCTGAAACTGGATCCCTTCCTTACACCTTATATAAAAATTAAATTCCAGATGGATTAAAGACTTAAATGTTAGACCTAAAACCATAAAAACCCTAGAAGAAAACCTAGGCAGTAACATTCAGGACATAGGTATGGGCAACAACTTCATGACTAAAACACCAAAAGCAATGGCAACAAAAGCCAAAATTGACAAATGGGATCTAATTAAACTAAAGAGCTTCTGCACAGCAAAAGAAACTACCATCAGAGTGAACAGGCAACCTACAGAATGGGAGAAAATTTTTACAATCTACCCATCTGACAAAGGGCTAATATCCAGAATCTACGAAGAACTTAAACAAATTTACAAGAAAAAATCAAACAACCCCATCAAAAAATGGGCAAAGTATATGAACAGACACTTCTCAAAAGAAGACATTTATGCGGTGAACAGACACATGAAAAAATGCTTATCATCACTGGCCATCAGAGAAATGCAAATCAAAACCACAACGAGATACCATCTCACACCAGTTAGAATGGCAATCATTAAAAAGTCAGGAAAAAACAGGTGCTGGAGAGCATGTGGAGAAATAGGAACACTTTTACACTGTTGGTGGGACTGTAAACTAGTTCAGCCATTGTGGAAGACAGTGTGGTGATTCCTCAAGAATCTAGAACTAGAAATACCATTTGACCCAGCGATCCCATTACTCGGTATATAACCAAAGGATTATAAATCATGCTGCTATAAAGACACATGCACACGTATGTTTATTGCAGCACTATTCACAATAGCAAAGACTTGGAACCAACCCAAACGTCCATCAGTGATAGACTGGATTAAGAAAATGTGGCACATGTACACCATGGAATGCTATGCAGCCTTAAAAAAGGATGAGTTCATTTCCTTTGTAGGGACATGGATGAAGCTGGAAACCATCATTCTGAGCAAACTATCACAAGGACAGAAAACCAAACACTGCATGTTCTCACTCATAGGAGAGAACTGAACAATGAGAACACTTGGACACAGAAAGGGGAACATCACACACTGGGGCCTGTCGTGGGATAGGGGGAGGGGAGAGGGATAGCATTAGGAGATACACCTAATATAAATGACGAGTTAATGGGTGCAGCACACCAACATGGCGCATGTATACATATGTAACAAACCTGCATGTTGTGCACATGTACCCTAGAACTTAAAGTATAAAAAAAAAAAAAAGAATGCACTCTGTAGAAAGACCTTATAAATGTAAGATATGTGGGAAAGGCTTTTATTCTGCCAAGTCATTTCAAATATATGAAAAATCTTTCACTGGAGAAAAACCCTATGAGTGTAAGCAATGTGGTAAAGCCTTTGTTTCTTTCACTTCCTTTTGATATCATGAAAGGACTCACACTGGAGAGAAACCCTATGAGTGTAAGCAATGTGGGAAAGCCTTCAGATCTGTCAAAAATCTTTGAATTCATAAAAGGACACACACTGGAGAGAAACCCTATGAAGGTAAGAAATATGGAAAAGCGTTCCACAATTTCTCTTCTTTGCAAATACATGAAAGGATGCACAGAGGAGAGAAGCCCTGTGAATGTAAGCATTGTGGGAAAGCATTCATATCTGCCAAGGTCCTTTGAATACATGCAAGAACACACACTGGAGAGAAACCCTATGAATGTAAAGAATGCAGAAAAGCATTCAGCTTGCCTACTTCCTTTCATAGACATGAAAAGACTCACACTGCAAGGAAACCCTATGAAGGCAAGCAATGTAGCAAAGCTTTCACTTCTTCCGGTTCTTTTCAATATCATGAAAGAACTCACACTAGGGAGAAACCCTATCAATGTAAGCAATGTGCGAAAGCCTTTATTTCTTCCACTTCTTTTCAATATCATGAAAGGACTCACATGGGAGAGAAACCCTATGAGTGTATGCCATGTGGGAAAGCCTTCATTTCTTCTAGTTCCCTTCGATATCATGAAAGGACTCACACTGGAGAGAAGCCCTATGAATATAAGCAATGTGGGAACGCCTTCAGATCAGCCTCACACCTTCAAATGCATGGAAGGACTCACACTGGAGAGAAACCCTATGAATGTAAGCAGTATGAGAAAGCATTCAGATCTGACAAGATTCTTTGAATACAGATAATGAATGTAAACAATTAACTGTTTATAATAACTGTATACTAACAAATGTTATTTTTAAATAATGAAGAAGCTATAATAGTAAGGCTGGGTGCCGTGGCTCACGCTTGTAATCCCACCACTTTGGGAGGCCAAGGTGGGCAGATCACGAGGTCAGGAGATCGAGACCATCCTGGCTAACATGGTGAAACCCCGTCTCTACTAAAAATACAAAAAATTAGCCAGGCATGGTGGTGGGCGCCTGTAGTCCCAGCTACTCGGGAGGCTGAGGCAGGAGAATGGCGTGAACCCAGGAGGTGGAGCTTGCAGTGAGCCAAGATTGTGCCACTGCACTCCAGTCTAGGCGACAGAGTGAGACTCCATTTCAAAAAAAAAGCTATAATAAAATATCCCACTGGTGTCATGTATTAGATCAACCTTATACTGTTAAATTGTTATTATTTGGACATTGTAAGTCAGTATAACCATGTGGATAAAATGCCAGGCATCTTTTTTTTCAGAAATTTTACTTTTCATGCTTATGTACTTAAAATTTTATTTCAACCCTAATTTTTCTTATCTTTTTTTTTTTTTTTCCAGAAAAAAATCTCACTCTGTCACCCAGGCTGGAGTGCGGTGGCATGATCTCGGGTCGCTGCAACCTCCGCCTCCAGGGTTCAAGCAGTTCCCCTGCTTTAGCCTCCTGAGTAGCTGGAACTACAGGCATGCACCACCATGCCAGGCTAATTTTTTGTATTTTTTAGTAGAGACAGGGTTTCACCATATTGGCCAGGCTGGTCTTGAACTCCGGACGTCATGATTCCCCTGCCTTGGCCTCCCAAAATGCTGGGATTACAGACATGAGCCATCATGCCCAGCCGCAACCCTAATTTTTTATTCAGTCATAATACCAATAGTTATCTCATGTACCTCTGAGTGCCTTCTTCCCCAAAACCAGCAGTGCCATACCTGCTGTCAGCAAGGGTGTAATATACCATAGTGATAAATATGACCAAAAGCCACAAATGACTGTGAGATGTATGAGAATTACAAGTCACATTAGTAAGAAGAGAAAAATTTTGGCCATGTTTATGATTTGAAATATGTTTTCCTCTATCACATTTAGAAATATAGTTACAAAATGCCCTTGGTTTTGTCCTGATTCATCATGGTCACTGAGGAGCGTCTCATATGCCTGATATGTGACACGTGTCTCTCCAGCAGTAAAAGACTTGGCCTTGGCTGGGCATGGTGGCTCACGCCTGTAATCCCAGCACTTTGGGAGGCCGAGGTCAGGAGTTAGAGACCATTCTGAGCAATATGATCAAACCCCGTCCCTACTAAAATTACAAAAATTAGCAGGGTGTGGTGGCATGCTCCTGTAATCCTAGCTATTCAGGAGGCTAACACAGGAGAATCGCATGAATATGGGAGGCAGAGGTTGCAGTGAGCCGAGGTCACACCATTCACTCCAGCCTGGGCAACAAGAGCGAAACTCCATCTCAAAAAAACAAAAAAGGCTTGGCCTTGTGGTGAGGGGAGGTCATCTGTAGACTCCTGGACCTGTTTTTGCCTTACTTATTGTCTAAAGACTGAAATATTTCCTAAAATGTATGGGCACCGTTTACCAGAAAGTACCTTAGTTAAAACATACAAATTCATTTATGCCTTATAAAGCTATATTTTTTCAAATTGCTTTACTGAGTCATAAGAGGCTAATAAATTTGTGTAAATTGTCTAAATACAAGCCTGTCTTTCTCTGATAACGTGCTGTTGATGCTAACTTGTCAACAGCCTGCTTATCTCAGCAGTGCAAAGTTAACAGCAACACGGAAAAGTTTCTTTTATATATTATGCAACGGCATAGAACAATTCAGTCATTTCTTTTAAGGTACCAATGAAGCTGCTCTTCAGAAACGCTTATTTAAAACTCCCTAAGGTCAAAATCCAGGCACCACAAGATGCAGCATCAGCCACTGACCAAACCCTGTCTGTGTGTGGAGGTGACATACCCAGTTCCAGATAATGTATCCACATCAGTGAAGAGTGGAGTCATCGATTGTCAGATCACACAAAGTGACTCAGAGCAGGGAAGACAGGGCAGTGAAACCTGGCCAGGCATGGTGGCTCACACCTGTAATCCCACCACTTTGCTAGTCCAAAGTGGGTGGATCACTTGAGGTCAGGAGTTCAAGACAAGCCTGGCCAACATGGTGAAACCCTGTCTCTACTAAAAATAGAAAAATTAGCTGGGCATCGTGGTGTGTGCCTGTAATCCCAGCTAATCAGGAGGCTGAGGCAGGAGAATGGCTTGAGCCTGGAGACAGAGGTTACAGTGAACTGAGATCACATCATTACACTCTCCAGCCTAGTCGACACAGCGAGACTCTGTCTCAAGAAAAAAAAAAAAAAAGTTGGGTGCACCTGAATCCAACCCCTGTCTCATCCCTTTCCCTTGAAGGCCAAATACACCCTGATACTTTTCACCAAAGAGTAGAAACAACACCATCCACTTGACCCCAAATGTGACTTTCCACAGGATGCAAGCACAGTGTTGGAATGGCCAATGACAGTGACAATGAAAGTGCAGGCTGAGGGTGATGAACAGGACACACTGGAGAGCCTGACATCGGCCTAGACTATGGGGGTGTCTTGATCCTTCACAAAGAGCCCAAGGAGCACCCCCAAAGAGGACACTGGAGCACAGGCCCAAAGGGTGTTCATATGCCAGGAAGGCCACTAATTTTGGAAGTCAGGGACATTGGTGCCTGTTTGAGTCCTGATCCTACAAAGAGTGATCATTGAAAGCTCACACCAGGCGGGGTGGCTCACGCCTATAATCCCAGCACTTTGGGAGGCTGAGGTGGGTGGATCATCTGAGGTTGGGAGTTTGAGACCAACCAGGCCAGCATGGCAAAACTCCATCTCTACTACAAATACAAAAAGTAGCTGGGTGTAGTGGCTCATGCCTGTAATCCCAGCCAGTCGGGAGGCTGACGCACGAGAATAGCTTAAACTCACAAGGCGGAGGTTGCAGTGTGCTGAGATTGCGCCATTGCACTTCAGCCTGGGTGACAGAGCGAGACTGTCTCCAAAAAAGAAAAAAAATGCTCACTTGGTTCTTCCCCTGGTGCCCCCACTGCAGGTGTACCAGCTACTCACATTGACCATGGGAGGAGCCCTTTATGCTGAGAGAACCTCAGAGCCTTGGAAAGCTAGGGATCCACAGGCAGATGCAGTAGTCAGTGATGCCGTCCACAAGTGATAGTTTTTGTCATGGGGCTTTTTCCAGACGTTCTAGTAAAACAAATGTGGGTTTAGGTAAGAAATTAATTCTAGACCTTGAAGTCAGCTTGTCATTAAAACAGTTCATAGCAAAAAAGTCTAGGTACTGAACTTGCAAGTAAAAATAAAAATATTAAATAAATATTTAATAAGATATTAAATAAACACATAAAATGTGCTTGTATATAGGCTTAGAAGGGGTCAGTCAAAAATTCGGGGGCCGCTGGGCAGATTGGCTCATGCCTGTAATCCCAGCACTTTGGGAGGCTGAGGCAGGTAGATCACTTGAGGTCAGGAGTTAAAGACCACCCTGGCCAGCATGGTGAAACACTATCTCTATGAAAAATATAAAAATTAGCTGGGCGTGGTGGCACACACCTGTAACACCAGCTACTCCAGAGACTGAGGCATGAGAATCACTTGAACCAGGGAGGCGGAGGTTGCAGTGAGCCAAGATCGTGCTACTGCACTCCAGCCTGGGCTACAGAACAAGACTCTGTCTCAAAAAAACAAAAAAGTTCAGGAACCTGGAGGAAGGAGAGAAACTGAAGCATGCTTTGGTTAATAGATATTTCATTTTGACTGATCACTAAAGAGAAAACTATTCACCTAATGGTTTGTGAGGTAAATACTGCGATTTCTAGTCTGTGTCTGGTTTGTCATAGGTAACAAACGTGGCACCATCTAAGTCATCATGGGAAGCTTGTTTCATTGTAGTAAGGTGCTCTTGCACAACACAAAGGATTGGGGAGTTCATGAATCACAGCCATTTTCAGGATTGCCCACCCACCCCCATCTCCTTTCCACACCCCTTACTCTTTTTCTATCCATGTCTTTGATTTGACTGGTCCTGAGTTGTATCCTTCATAGTAAGTGGGTAAATGTAAGTGAACTGTGGGTAGTTCTATCAAATTATGGAACTTGAGGAGGCTGTTGTACAGGACCCAGATCTAGATGCGGTTGCTGAGAAGTACACGTGGCCCCTGGGGCTTTGACTTGCATCTGCCGAGTGGGGCTGTGTTGGGTGAACCAGGAACTTGTGGAGTCTCTGCTAACTCTGGGTGGCTTCTGAATTGAGTGGTCGCATAACTGCTTAGTGCTGGAGAATTGGTTGGTGTTCAGCAAGCACCACACATTTGATGTCAGAAAAAAAGACAGCCTAGGTCAGAACCTTCCACGGACTCACAGTGAGCGAGTGGTCTTTGCTGGGCATTGAGACCCAGGTAGAAGGACTGTGTCCACACTGTGGGGATGGGCCAGCAGGGTGTGTGTGGAAGTCCCAGAAGTAATTTTCTGGCTGCTCACATTTCCTTCACATACTGCCTAGGAGTGGGCCAGCCTGGCCTGTGTCTCCACGGTCCAAGTGGTTCCTAAGCTTGGGAATGTGTAACTATTGGAGTGTGAGTTTCCTTGTGAGCTGTGGGTGAGGCAGGCTGCCTACCTGAGCTGCCTCCCTTTTGTTTTTTTACAGAATCTTGCTGCCATGGAATTGCTCTTTCCCCATGCATCTGAGAATTTATTTATTTGTTTGTTTGTATATTTTTCAGATAGAATCTCACTCTGTGGCCAAGGCTGGATCAGTGGCGCGATCTCAGCTCACTGCAACTTGCCTCCCAGATTCTCCTGGCTCAGCTTCCTGGGTAGCCGGGACTATTGGCACATGCCACCACGCCCTGTTTTTTCGTTTTTTTTTTGTTGTTTTTTTTTTTGTATTTTTAGTTATGACAAGTTTTCACCATGTTGACCAGGGTGGTCTCAAAGTACTGACTTCAAGTGATCCACCTGTCTCAGCCTCCCCAAAGTTCTGGGATTACAGGCATGAACCGCTGCACTGACCGCATCTAAGAATTTTATTCTGTGATTTGGGTGTTAGGATTTTAATTAGCTGATTGGAACCTTAGTCAACAGTTTGATAATGTTTGAAGAAGGAAATCGAGTTCTTGAAATAAGCTGTTTTATGCCAAGTCAAAATAATAGAAATATGAATACTCAGAGACATACCATCCCAAAAAATAAATAGGCCTTGGGCATTTCTGGTGTGTCTCCTTGGTCTCACTTATTTCTGCTATGCAAAGGTGATCAAAGTTTTGATTCTTTTTATTGTTCTTTGTAACTTTGTCATCTCTGTCACAAAGCAGAATTTTGCCGCTTTTGAATTTTTTGGTAACAGAATATTACCATGATACACCATTAGTATTATGCTGAGAGGGTGTCTTTCTGGTTTTCTTGCCTGAGCCTGTTGCAAACATGCTGCTCTGTGAAGTTATGGGTCATGTAATTGACTCGCCCATTCCACTACTTAATGGCACTTGAGTTGGTTCAACTCTGTCTTTTGATTTTTTTTTTTTTTTTTTTTTTTTGAGACAGAGTCTTGCTCTGTCGCCCAAGCTGGAGTGCAGTGGCGGGATCTCGGCTCACTGCAACATTTGTCTCCTGGGCTCAAGCAACTCTCCTACCTCAGCCTCCTGAGTAGCTGGGATTATAGGCACCTGCAACCACACCCAGCTAATTTTTGCATTTTTAGTAGAGACGGTTTCACCATGTTGTCCAGGCTGGTCTCGAACTCCTGACCTCAGGTGATCCACCCGCCTCGGCCTCCCAAAGTGCTGAGATTACAGGCATGAGCCACCATGCCCAGCCTATCTCTTGATCTTATTGACAATGTTTTTCTTGTTTTTATTCCTAATTGGAAATACAACACAAAGTTTTACACATTGGGAAATAATTGCTGGGTTGTAGATTATGGATAAATTCAAATTTACTAGGAAATGTCAATAGAGTATGAATGTAACTTATGAATTAACCATCTCACCTTTCATGCATGTGTCTTTATTCTTGTGACCCAACACTTTGAATTATCTAACTCACTTTTCGTCGCCCATTTACTCTTAAACAGAATCTGTGTGTGATTATGTATTGCTTTTTATTTGTTGCCATTGGTTGAGCATTTTTCTTATATAATCTTTCATCTTCTGTGTAGCAGTATCCAGTCATCCTCTTACATTTGACTAATTTGTAGTTATTTCTCTTTTTTTTTCCTCGTTTTCTTTTATTTTAATTTGAGACAGCCTTGCTCTGTAGCCCAGCTGGAGTGCAGTGGTCTGGTCACTCACTGCAGCATCAAGCTCCTGGGCTTGAGCAATCCTCCCACCTCAGCTTTCTGCCCAGCTAATTTTTAAAAATTTTTTGTAGAGACAAGGGTGTCACGGTTTTGCCCAGGCTGGTCTCGAACTCCTGGGTTCAATCAATCCTCTTGCCTTGGGCTCCCAAAGTGCTGGGATTGCAAACATGATCCACCATGCTCAGCAATTAGGGTTTTTTTTTTTTTTAAACCAAGATATCTGTACATGTTTCTGACAAATATTTTATTTAAAATCTTTAACAACTGTATACTAACCAAGGTTATTCTGTTTTTCATTTTCATTATGATTACTTGTTTTTCTTTTCTTTTTTTTTTTTTTTGAGACAGAGTCTCGCTCTGTCGCCCAGGCCGGAGTGCAGTGGTGCGATCTCCACTCACTGCAAGCTCCGCCTCCTGGGTTCACACCATTCTCCTGCCTCAGCCTCCTGAGTAGCTGGGACTACAGGCATCTGCTACCACGCCCGGCTAATTTTTTGTATTTTTAGTAGAGATGGGGTTTCACCATGTTAGCCAGGATGGTCTCGATCTCCTGACCTCGTGATCCACCTGCCTCGGCCTCCCAAAGTGCTGGGATTACAGGCGTGAGCCACCGCACCCGGCTCCTTGTTTTTCTTTTTTATTCTCATTTTTTCCTAGATAATTACAATAATTTTCCATGTAGTGGCCCTGGCATGCATTTTCATCCTTCATGCAGTCATACAGCTACCTCGATGTCCCTTCTCTCTGCCATTCTGAAATTGGACTTCACTCCTTTGTGACTCTTGCTCCCTATCTGCTATGTGATAAAGTCCTGTCTGATTACATTGTCTCCAAAGCCTCTTTGTTTACCCCTTGGCGTGTCCTGTATTTACTCTCCTCGGAATATATACTTGGAGGCCAGGTGTGGTGGCTCACGCCTGTAATCCCAGTGTTTGGGAGGCTGAGGTATGAGGATCCTTGAGCCCAGGAGTTTAAAACCAGCCTGCGCCACAGAGGGAGACCCTGTCTCAAAAACAAAATTTATACTTGTAAGCCCTAAACCCCAACACAGTCATATTTGGACACGAACCCATTAGGAGATCACATACATTTATAGAGGAGGGCCCTCATAATGGGATTAGTGAGAGAGAGAGAGAACTCTGTCTGTCCAGCATGTGAGGACAAAGCAAGAAGGCATCTAGCTGCAAACCAGGAAGATAGCCTTCACTAGGAACAAAATTGCTGGCAGCAAGATGTTGGACTCCCGAAGCTCCAGAACTGTGAGAAACAAATTCTGCTGTTTAAGAAACTGTGTCCATGGTATTTTATTATACTAGCCTCAGCTAAGTCACCCCAAGAGTCCTCACATTAACCATATACTATCGTATAAGTGCTGCATTTGGATCTACCTGGAATGTCTCCAAATCTTCTACTTTTCCTCTTGGACCCACTGTGAGAATAGGTTTTGCTTCATAGGCAACTACTGGTGATAGTAGTGATAGCCCATAACAACCTGGGACAAAAAAGGAACTTTTACTTTTTGTTTTTTTTTTCTTCCTGAGATGGAGTTTGTGCTCTTTTGCCCAGGCTGGAGTGCAATGGCGTGATCTCAGCTCACTGCAACTTCTGCCTCCTGGGTTCAAGCGATTCTACTGCCTCTGCCTCCCGAATAGCCAGGATTACAGGTGTGCATTACCACGTCCCGATAATTTTTGTATTGGTAGTTAGAGACAAGGTTTCACCATGTTGGCCAGGCTGGTCTTGAACTCTTGATATCAGGTGATCCACTCACTTTGGCCTCCCAAAGTTCTTGGATTACAGGCATGAGCCACCATGCTCACCCTGTTTTATGTATATAAATGTGTGTGTGTGTGTGTCTGTGTGCGTGTGTGTGTGTCTGTGTGCGTGTGTGTGTGTGTGTGTGTGTGTGTATTTCTCTTTTTAATAAAATAGAGACTGGGTCTCACTATGTTGCCCAAGGTGGTCATAGGCCAAACTTTTGGGCTCAAGCAATCTACCTGCCTCGACCACTCAACGTGCTGGGATTAAGGCATGGGAAACTGTGCCAGGCCAAATGAAAGAGACTTAGTGGGAGGCCGGGCGTGGTGGTTCACACCTGTAACCCCAGCACTTTGGGAGGCTGAGGGGGTGGATCACCTGAGCTCAGGAGTTCAAGACCAGCCTGGACAACATGGTGAAACCGCGTCTCTACCAAAAATACAAAAAATTAGCCAGGCATGGTAGTCCCATTCTCACAGTCACAGAAAGGTTCTTTCTTAAGGATTCCACCTGCTGGAAAGCATTATATACTACCAGAACTTGTTCAATTCAAGAGTGTCTGGTTTCATCTCCATGTCATAATTACAACCAAAATCCTAAAGGGACTGATTTACCACATTGTGGTTGCCATAAGGCCCAATTTTTACCCTCAGCAGCAGCTGTAACATCCCAAGTTACAGCTCTACCCTCTAAAGATGTGCCTGAGGCTTGTGCCTGCCATACTAACATGTTAATATGTCCAAAGCTTCCTGCAGAGCTGTGTCCCAGTCCCAAAGTGCCCCTTTCTAATAAGTCTATATATTGGTCTCAAACATTGGACTAAGTGTCAGATAAATGCTCTCCAATAATCCAAAGACTAACAAATGTCTGGATTTCTTTTTTCCTTTAAGAAACAGAGTATGGTTCTGTTTCCCAGGCTGGAGTGCAGTGGTGGGATCATAGCTCACTGCAGAAACTCCTAGGCCCAAGGGATTCTCCTGCCTCAGCCTCCCAAGTAGCTGGGAATAAAGGCACATGCCACCATGCCTGGCTGTTTTTAAATTTTTTTGTACAGATGGAGTCTCACTATATTGCCCAGGCTGTTCTTGAACTCCCAGGCTCAAGTGATCCCCCTACCTCAGCCTCTCAAAGTGCTGAGATTACAGTCATGAACCAATGCTCCCAGCCCTGAAATGGAAATATTTATTTTGTTTGTTCGTTTGTTTTTTGAGACAGAGTCTCACTCTGTCATCCAGGCTGGAGTGCAGTGGCATGATCTCGGCTCACTGCAACCTTCCAACTCCCGGGTTCAAGCGATTCTCTGCCTCAGCCTCCTGAGTAGCTGGGATTACAGGCACCCGCCACTATGCCTGGCTAATTTTTGTATTTTTAGTAGAGACAGGGTTTCACCATCTTGGCCATGCTAGTCTTGAACTCCTGACCTCAGGTGATCCACCCACCTCGGGCTCCCAAAGTGCTGGGATTACAGGCGTGAGCCACTGCGCTCGGCCCTGAAATGGAAATATTTCAAAGGGAAAACCTCTAACGTTCAAGTTGTTATCTACAGAGCAGTTAACAGGAACTATCATTTAGGGTCCATCGTGAGGCAGAAATTTAAAAATAATAAGTACTGAATTTATTTACTCCAAGAAAAGTAAAAGCTAAGGCCCAGAGTGTGGCAAGGCAAGGGTTAAAAAGAAAAGAAAAGCACAAGTTTTCCTCTGCCTAGCAGCTCACTTCCAGGACCTTATCAAGAAGATAACGATGTCCAAATAGCCAAGGCCAAAGGAATAAGCTCCAGGCACCCCTCCCTTCCAGAGCAAGGTTGAAGGAAAAAAAAAAAAAAGAGACTCTTTTACTGTTACTCTTTTCCAAGTCTTCTTAAGCATTATTATGTTTTACAAATGTCTGTATTTAGCCAATTCTTGTTTTTCTTTCAATGCAGCTACAAGGACACTGGCTATGCAAGGTCATAAATTATGTTATGCTATAGATTACATGACCTGTTACTCTATGATTAACTGCTTTTGTTTTGCATCTGTAAGGCAGCTTATAAAAACCCTGCTTTGTCTTTGTTCAATGCTCAGCTTTTTGGATATAAATCGTCTGAGCCGGTGCGTACCTAAAATATAAGCAAATCCTCCTGTACTCCATATTGGTCTCTCCTTCCTCAGTTTACCGCAACAATGGGATTCTAGGACACTAGGTATGAAGCAAATATGAGGAAGGTCAGGGAACAAGCTGACTTAATGATTAATGCTGAAGGTGCTGCCAGCTTGGTTTAAGTTTTCCTCCTCCCTTCCTCCCTGATGAATTTGATAAAGTTTAAAGGGATGGTTTCACCAGGGGCCTTTTCCATTGACTGCAAGGAGGTCATCCCGCCTGGTAAATCCTCAGTAGGCCAAGCCTCTTAACGTGGCTAGAATGCTCCAGTCCATGAGGAAATATCACCACCTGTTGTGTTTTACAATTAGACCATCCAAGGGGGTCAGGGTTTCCCCAGGGAGTTTGGTGGGCTTTTTATGGGTTTTTTTGTTTTTGATTTTTTTTTTTTTTTTTGAGACAGTGTCTTGCTGAAGTTCAGTAACCTGATCACAGCTCACAGCAGCCTCAAACTTTGGGGCTCAAGTGATCCTCCTGCCTCAGCCTCCTGAGTAGCTGTGACTATAGGTACACACCACCTCTCCTGGCTAATTAAAAAATAAATTTATGGAGATGGGAGTGTCTCAATTCACTGCTCAGGGTGGTCTTCAACTTCGGGCTTCAAGTGATCCTGCCACTTTGGCCTCCCAAAATGTTGGGATTGCAGGCATGAGCCATGGCACCCGGCCTCCCAGGCTGTTATTGAAAGATCTTTGCAGTCTCTAAGAGTTCTGCAGCAGTTTATTCCGTAACAGCGAGAGTCTCATCCTTTGACCCCATTTTGCAGCAGTAGTTGAGCGTTCACTTTTCTTTCCATAAGGAAGCGAGCTTGCCAGTGACCCTCATCCCCCTCCTCATCGATGACTTCTTTGTCATCAGAGCCTTCCTCTTCATAAATTCCCACGGAATCCAAGTTTTCACGTCCCGATTGGGCTTAGTTATGATAGCTACTGACTCACAAAAGCTGCAACAGCACCCCGTCCCATGGAAGCCACCAGACTCTCTCCTCCCTGAGTTTCCTGTTCTGGGAGCCCCCATCTCTGTTCTCCCGGGCTCCGGGCCCTAGAGCCGCGCTGCTGCAGAGCCCAGTTCCCAGGGCAGCTCCCTCCACCTATCCACATCCATCTCCAGCTCTCCACCCTCTCCCACCAGCCTGGCCTGGAGGTGCTGCAGTGGTCATTGACTGCGAGTCCCTCAGCTGCCACCTCCACTGCGATCTGGAAGTCTTTCAAATGCACTTAAGTTACCTTAGATTTTTCCTCCCCCACTTTATACATAAGCATAGGAGGAGAGCAGGGACTCTGCTGGTGTCTTATTTATACAATGGGATTGAAGGTGTTTGTCTCGCGAAACTAATCGATGGGGTGAGAAGTAGCGGAATAACCTGCAGGGGGCAGCAGAGCCCAAGGCCAGTGATTCCACGTTGAGGACAGTCTCTGGAGCCTGCAAAGGGAGGGAAAGAGAGTTTCCCTGGGGGCTTCGCGGGCAGCCCACCCCCTTCTACAAGTGGCCTCCAGCTGCTCAGAGCAGCTCCAGAAAGGGTGTGGATTCCGAGAAGCTGCAGAGCCCTGGAAAGCGGAAGACCCACGTGCAGATGCATTTGTGGCGTCTCTGTCCTTTCTGGTGTTGTACCTCTGGAGCTGTCTTCTGGGCAGGGTTTGGGGTTTGACATGCATGGGGTCGTTGGGGTCAGAGTTATTTGTATAGATAAAGAAAATGTGTGGCCGGGCGCGGTGGCTCACGCCTGTAATCCCAGCACTTTGGGGGGCCGAGGCGGGCGGATCAAGAGGTCAGGAGATCGACACCATCCTGGCTAACACGGTGAAACTCCGTCTCCACTGAAAATACAAAATATTAGCCGGGCGTGTTGGCGGGCGCCTTTAATCTCAGCTACTCCTGAGGCTGAGGTAACAGAATGGCGTGAACTCGGGAGGCGGAGCTTGCAGTGAGTCGAGATCGCACCACTGCACTCCAGCCTGGGCTACAGAGCAAGACTCCGTCTCAAAAAAAAAAAAAAAAAAAAGAAAGAAAATGTGTGAAGATCAGGCTAGAGCTAGAGAAAGAATTGTTTGGTGGCGTCACCTGGATAAAGGATTCATGAAGTTGACAGTTTACTTAGGTCAGAAACAAAACCTGGTGAGAGTTTCCTGCTGGTGAAAATGAAGATCTGAAAGGAGGAAGCATTTTCACAAGGGAATGGGGGTGTGTGAGCAAGGCTTGGCCACGCCTCATCCCCAATTCCGGCTCGCTCGAGGACACATGCCTCTCCTCCTGGTGCAGTCGTGCCTGGCCTGGTCTCGGTTCCCCTGCTGCTCTGAGGCCAGCAGATGGCTCCTATGGACACTGAGTCTGAAATTCCCTGCACACTCCTGTGACCCCGTGCAGAACGAAGGAGCGGGGACAGTCCCTTGAGTGAGGATGACGCTAGTGTTCTCTTATATCAATAGCAAGTTTGGCTGAAATGCAAATATCCAATAACCAGAGTGCAGAAAGCAGCTCGCCCTTAGAGAAGCTGTGGCTAGAATCCATCAGTCTGGCTCTACGGGGCCTGATACCCAGGGCTTCATCTGTCACTCAGATGTGGGGGGCGGGACCTAGCATTTCATCCAATCAGAGGTGCTGGGGCGTGGCCCTGCCCACAGTTCATCCGGAAATGAAGGGGGTCGCTTTCCTCACCTTCCTAGCTGCGCGGGCGGCGGTTGGGAACCGGTCTGTCCAGCCCAAGAGGGACCTGGTTCCTGTACCCAGGCTTCTGTCGCTCTGTCGCCTGCGCTATGCCCTGCTGTAGTCACAGGAGCTGTAGAGAGGACCCCGGGACATCTGAAAGCCGGGAAATGGTGCGTGTGCGGGACCAGGTGTCGTGAGACGGGGGAGGGGCTGCCTGGAACAGGCGGGAACCGGCTGTGGCGGGACCCGGGCCTCCCTGTGGGCGACTCCGGGGTCTGGGACCGAGTCCTCCTTGAGCAGCTCGGCCCTTGGTCCCCTTGGCCGCTGGATGGGGCTGGGCCGGCAGCCAGGACCCGGGCGTCCTGTCCCGTCCCTGCCCGGCGACTGCGGCCCCGGCCCCGGCCCCGGAGCCCTCTCTGGGCAGTTCCGCTCCCGCAGCCCCGCGTCTCCCCAGATTGTGCGGAAGCAACGGGAGGGTCATGGGGGCATCCTGACTCGGGTGTGGGGTGCGTGCGTGGGAGGAGCAGTGGTCTGTGAGGCCCCCAGTCCCCACTTTCTCCTGTTAAAAATTAAACTGAGGTACGTTAACAATTAAAGAGTTCATTTGAGCAAACAGCGATTCACGAATGAGAAACACCCCGTCCTGGCTTGTGGTTTGTCAACGGAAAAAGCCAAACTATGTAAAATAAAGTTTATTCAGAGCCGAATAGGAGAGACCTTGGCCGACGGAAACACAACCCCAAGCAGCCTGGAGTAAGTGGTCCCGAGGCGGCTCAAGACAGTTTGGTTTTATTCATTTCAGAGAGACAGGAATTGCAGAGAAAATCATGAATCAGTGCCTGAAAGGTGTTAAGTTCCATTGGCAGAAAGGGCGGGACCTGTGGAAGGTGCGTTAGAGGCACAGGTGGTTGAGGGATTCTGTAGGTGGCAGTTGGTTGAGAGTGTTGAATCTTTGTCTAAAGTTTGGAGGAGGTAGGAAGGAATGCTGAAGGAAGGGGGTCTGTTATCTGCCACTTGATTCCATCCCAGCCAAAAAACAGACCTGTTTCTCGAGATTTTATGAATTCTGAGGCGTGACTTTACTTTTGCCTTGCGTGGCCTTAGGTCTTGTTTGTAAGTTAGTATCTTCTTGCCACAAGGAGTCTGTTTTTCCATTCTGATGATATCTATTTTTACATGAATGTGTGGGAGAGGGTATAAGGAGACCTGTCTCACCTCCCATCCTGTCATACAGAGGCACTCAATTTTCAGGGTTTTTTGGGGGTCTCCTTGGCCAAGAGCCGGTCACTTCACTTAGCTGGGAAGGTACTTTGTTTTTGTTTTTGTTTTTGTTTGAGACGGAGTGCAATGGCCTGATCTCGGCTCACTGCAACCTCCGCCTTCTGGGTTCAAGTGATTCTCCTGCCTCAGCCTCCTGAGTAGCTGGGATTACAGGCATGCACCACTATGCCCTCCTAATTTTTGTATTTTTAGTAGAGATGAGGTTTCACCATGTTGGCCGGGCTGGTCTCGAACTCCTGACCTCAAGTGATCCACCCACCTCAGCCTCCCAAAGTGCTGGGATTACAGATGTGAGCCATCTCGCCAGGCCAGAGGTATGTTTTTATTTTTAGTCTACCAGTTTAGGGGTAGGCTTTTATAAGTTACGTGAGGAGACAAACCAGATAAATGCTTGATTGGTTGCAGAGATGCAGTTGCCTTATTTGGACTTGTCACTCCAAAATAATCGAAAGGTCAAGATTTCAGTTTGAAGAGTTTATTCAAGTGGAAAGATAGCAATCGCCCGTTTGGGAAAAACACAGACTCTGGGGAAATGGACTCAGTACTCCAAAATTGGAAGTTAAGTTCTTGCTTGTATTACTGGGAAATGAGGTCCTGATTAGACCCCAGGAGAGTTCTTGAATCTCACACAGGAACGAATTCAAGACGAGTCACAAAGTGCAGTGAGAAGAGAGTTTATTGAAAGCTACTGTGGGCCAGCATGATGGCTTAGGCCTGTAATCCAAGCACTTTGGGAGGCCAAGGTGGGAGGATCACTTGAGGTCCGGAGTTCGAGACCAGCCTGGGCAACATAGTGAAACCCCATCTCTTCCAAAACTAGCAAAAATTAGCCGGGTGTGGTGGCCTGCACCTGTAGTCCCAGGTACTCAGGAGGCTGAGGTGAGAGAATCACTTGAACCCCGGAGGCAGAGTTTGCAGCCCAGCCGAGAATGCACCACTGCACTCCAGTGTGAGTAACAGAGTGAGACCCCATCTCAAAAAACAAAACAAGAAAGAGTTCAAGACCAACCTGACCAACACAGCGAGACTCTTTCTCTATTTAGAGAAAAGGAAAAAGAAAGAAAAAGCTTCTCTGTTTCAGAGTAGGGCATCCTCATACAGCAAGTGGAGGAACGCACTAAGTTTTTCTTACGTAGGGATCTTGTCTATGTAAAGACTAAACTAAGCTGTGCCTACCTGCATGTGGGCTGACAGCATCACAAAATTTATTACTCTGTTGATTTAAAGAAAACTATCCTTTACATTTTAGCACCCAAGTGCATTAAAACAACTGTAATTATCTTGAAAGCACATATTGTTATGGGTATTGGGACATCGGGACATTCTGTCGTTGTGGGAGTGTAAGGATACTTGCAGGCATCTTCAGGCTGTTTTCTTCATGGGAAACTTTATGATCATGGGTTGTGACTGGCAAGGAATGTTTCTTGTTAGTCTCAAGATGGAGCTAAACTTAAATTGGTGTTACTCTGGCTCCCTTAGGCACCTGCTTCCCTAACACTTATATAGGCAAAAGGCAAATAAATGTAACAGGATTACATTTTCCATAGAAGGCTGATGTATGAGATACAACAATTTAATTTTTTTTTTTTTTTGAGACAATGTCTTGCTCTGTGACCCAGCGATGATGGCTTACTGCAGCCTTGACCTCCCCTGCTCAAGCACCTCAGCCTCCCAAGTAGCTGAGACTACAGTTGCCCACCAGCACACCTGGGTAATTTTTTATTTTTTACAGAGGTTAGGTCTCGTTATGTTGCCCAGGCTGGTCTCTGGCTCCTGGCCTCAAACAGTCCTGCTTCCTTGGCCTCCAAACGTGCTGGGATTACAGATCCAGATAATCAGCCACTGCACCTGGCTAACAACTTAATTCGTAATGGTTTACTTTTTTCTCCCAGAGCTTGTTTTCTTTCTAGCTGGTTTTTGTTTCCTTTTCAATTTAAAAGAGTGAATTTAACATTCTAGCTGAAGACAATCTGATAGCCATGAAATCTTTGTGTGAGAAAGTGGTCTCTGTAGTCTACTACAGAGATCAGTAGTGAAGAGGGGTCTGGCAGGATGGCTCACACCTGTAACCCCAGCACTTTGGGAGGCCAAGGCAGGTGGATGGCTTGATCTCACGAGTTCAGGACCAGCCTGGGCAACATATTGAGACCCCATCTCATTTGTGAAAAATCATATTAATATAAGTTAAAAAAAATAGTGAAGAGGGAAAAGGTCTTTCCTGTTTCCCTTCAGTCATTTACAACATTTTACAAAACACTACAGGTAAGAAAGAAGGTGAATCTGTAATCAGGGAATGGAGGATTCCAGCTAGCTATGTGAAAGCTGTGTGTCAGGTGACTCAACTCCATGATCACATTGCTTCAAGATAATTTAGAGATCTACCAGCTTAAATTTTTGAATTACTTTGTTGTTTTTGTTGTTTGTTTTGAGATAGGGTCTTACTCTGTCACCCAGGCTGGAGTGCAGGCGCGATCTCAGCTCACTGCAGCCTCCGCCTCCTGAGTTCAAGTAATTCTCCTGCCTCAGCCTCCCAGGTAGCTGGGATTACAGGCATGTGCTGCCACACTCAGCTGATTTTTGTATTTTTAGTAAAGACAGGGTTTTACCACGCTGGCCAGGCTAGTCTCAAACTCCTGTCCTCAAGTGATCCACCCACCTTGGCCTCGCAAAGTGGTGGGATTACGGGTGTGAACCACTGCGCCCAGCCTGACTTACTTGTTCAAACAGCCTATGTAGGTAGAAAATTTCTAGGTATGTAATTACAAGGTAGGTAAATTGTGCCTGGTTAAGCATGAATTTTATTTCCCTACAAATTAGTAATTTCCAAGAGTTGTATTTAAATTTGATTTCAGGGTCCTTAGGTAGGACCTTAGGACACTACACACAGTTCGGTCTCATTGCTTCTTATTTAAATTTTTCCACGCTTTTCCAGGGCAACTGGTTTCCCCTTACATTTTTCAAATATATGGGATGCCGGATCTCAAATCCTCCACCCTCATACCACAGCCTAACTCTTCAAGGGCTTGCAGTAAAATCTGTTTCTGAACATTTAACATGACAAGAAAGCAGAGAATAACCACTAGACATTTTCCTGAAAAATCCTTTCTGCTTCTCCTCCTTTTATCTTTTCTAGACACAGACACCTTATCAGGACGTCTTTGGGATGAGGTTCCTTTCTGGAAACTTTGCAGGGTGATATGTCTTCAGTACACACTCCTATCTTTTCCAGATTTTGAGTTTTAGAACTGCCTGTAGCTGACCCAAGACCCCCACAATTGCCATGTCTCTTGGAGGGTCTAGTGGGTATCTGTGCCTAGGGGAGTGGGGCCTCCCAAGGGAGCAGCTGAATGACTAGTGGTGGAGGAGATGCCTGGTATACTTTTCATCTAGATACCCAGTTCGTGGGTGCTCAGCTTCTCTCTCCCAACTTCAGTCTCCATTAATTGGAGACACATGGCTGATCAGCTAATCGGATGTTGCTACTGAGGAAAAACAGAAATGGTTATTGTCCTTTGGATTGTCTCAACTGTGAAGAGAGAAATATCCCAAAAGACGAGGAAAGACCACCCCAACAGGGTTGTATTTAGCTGTCCTACAGGGAGGTGGTCACCAAAATGCAGTTGTGTAACAAATATATGTGAGTTGACCACATGGAGGAACTGGGAGGAGGTGGAGAACTGGCAACTCTGCTGAGTTTGAGTAAAGTTTTCTTCTGTTATGAGAATGTTAAATCCATAATCAAAATGCATGCTAAGGTAACATATCAATATAAGAACTCACTATAACCGGCAACTCTAGAATTAATTAAATTATTGTATATGGAGATGATGGGTAGTAGATTATTCTCCTGTAGATAACCATTTGTCCCTGCTTTTTCTGTTAAGTGTTCACCACTTGTATCATTGGCTGAAATACCTGGTTTGTCATAGTTTCACATTACCTTAAATAGATGCCCAGACTGGGTGCAGTGGCTCACACCTGTAATACCAGCACTTTGGGAGGCTGAGACTGGCATATCACCTGAGGTCAGGAGTTTGAGACCAGCCTGACCAATATGGTGAAACTCCATGTCTATTAAAATTCAAAATTAGCCAAGCATAGTGGTGCATGGCTGTAATCCTAGCTACTGGGGAGGCTGAGGCAGGAGAATCACTTGAACCTGGGAGGTGGAGTTTGCGGTGAGCCGAGATTGTGCCATTGCTCTCTAGCCAGGGCAACAAGAGCAAAATTCCGTCTAAAAAAAAAAAACAACAACAACATAGATGCCCTCGTTTCACAGTTTGCTGTTTTCCATTGGTCTGTCTTTCCATCTCTCTGTTAATACCATTTTCTCTTAATTAGTATAGAGTACAAAGCTGCAGTGTGTAGTAGGGATAGTGCCTCTCTATCTTAGTCATCTTGGGCTGCTATATCAAATTACCATAGACTGGGTGACTTAAAGAATAAACATTTATTTCTGGCAGTTCTTGAGGTCATGAAGTCCATCTTCAGAGAGCTGGCAGATCTAGTGTCCAGCAGGGGCCCACTTCCTGGTTTGCAGATGATCGTCTTCTTGTGGTTTCTTCACATGACAGAAGAGAGGAAGCCGGCTCTCCTGTGTTTTCTTATAAGAGCACCAATCTCATTCAGAAAGGATTTACTCCTATGCTCTCATCTAATCCTAATTACTTCCTAGAGATGTCAACTTCTAATACTATATTGGGGGTAGGTTATTAGTGTATGATTTTTTTGGATTGATGCAAATATTCATGCCATAACACCTCCCAACAATATTCTATAGAGGATCTTGTCTATTTTTAGTCATTGTCTTCTATTTCAGTTTTTAGAAGTACCTTTTTCTTAATTTTAGTGAGGGAAACAAACTTCCTTGTAAATTTCATAAAATATAACTGTAGGCATATTTCAGAGAGGTTACATCATAGTGATACTTAATCTCCTTTTAAGGACACATGGCATTTTTCCATTTATTGCATTTTATATTGATGTTTTTCAGTATAAACTTTTTGCATAATAATCATTTTTTATCCTTCTTGAGACTTTTTTGGACTTGAAGAACATTAGTTTTAAAATTAGTGGCCAGGCACGGTGGCTCACGCCTGTAATCCCAGCACTTTGGGAGGTCAATGCATGCAGATAGCCTGAGTTCAGGAGTTCAAGATCACCCTGACGAGCATGGAGAAACCCCATCTCTACTAAAAACACAAAATTAGCCAGGCGTGGTGGCAGAGGCCTGTAATCCCAGCTACTCAGGAGGCTGAGGCAGGAGAATCGCTTGAACCTGGGAGGCGGAGGTTGCAGTGAGCCAAGATCCCAAGATCATGCCATTGCACTCCAGCCCAGGCAACAAGAGTGAAACTTTGTCTCAAAAAAAAAAAAAGAAATTAGTCCAGCCTGGGCAACATGGCAAACCTTGTCTATACAAAAACTTACCTGGTCATGGTGATGTGTGCCTGTAGACCCAGCTACTCAGGAGACTGAGGTGGAAGGATCTGTTGAGCCTAGGAGTTCAAGGCTGCAGTGAGCTATGATTGCACCACTACACTCCAGCCTGGGTAACAGAACGAGACCCTGTTTCAAGAAAAAAGAAAAGAAAACAAACAAAAAAATTAGTTTCAATATGCTATGCTGTTGTTGCTGATAATTAAAATTCACTGAGATTTATTTCTGTATAGAGTGTGCATTCTAGAAACTAAAAGTATTACATATGCACAAAATACATAAAAGAATTGCACAATGAATCCAAATATTGATGGAGTCAGTACTGTGAACGATAACTGCCTTACTTTTCTTTATACTTCCCCAACCTGGGTACCCATCCACATCAGTATATTTTATTTTTGCACGTTTTTTATGCAAATGATAACCAATGTGTGGTTTTTTTTTTTTTTTTTTTTTTTTTGAGACAGAGTGTTGCTGTGTCGCCCAGGCTGGAGTGCAGTGGCGTGATCTCGGCTCACTGCAAGCTCCGTCTCCCGGGTTCATGCCATTCTCCTGTCTCAGCCTCCCAAGTAGCTGGGACTACAGGCGCCCGCCACCCCGTCCGGCTAATTTTTTGTATTTTTAGTAGAGACGGGGTTTCACCCTGTTAGACAGGATGGTCTCTATATCCTGACCTCGTGATCCGCCCGCCTCGGCCTCCCAAAGTGCTGGGATTACAGGCGTGAGCCACTGCGCCCAGCTAATATGTGATATTTTATATTGGATTTTATTTAAACTCAGTTATGAACCTTACATGGAATGATAGTTAATTCACTTTCTTATTTAGTTGATTTTATTATTTAGAACAGTGGTTGTTTACCCAAAACATTGAGTAGATAATCCAGAGTTCCCACATTTTTCTTCCAAGCTCATAGTTCCCCCTATTTTAAACATCTTGTCTGGCCAGGTGCTGTGCCTCATACCTGTAATTCTACCACTTAGAGAGGCTGAAACAGGAGGATAGCTTGGCCTCAGGAGTTGGAGGCCAGCCTAGGCAACATAGCAAGACCCTGTTTCAAAAAAAAAAAAAAAATGTTTTAAACCAAGGAAACCATATTGACTGTGTGTAGTGTATCCTATAATAGATGCAAGAATATATTACATGTGAACACGATGAAAATTGAAGAAGCCAATATTATTATTACCTAAAGTCCATCTTTTACATGAAACTTCACTCTTTTTGTTCTGTGGTTTAAGGCAACTACGTGTGTCATGTATCCACCATCACAGTCTTATACAGAAGCGTTTCACTGCCCTCAAAATCCCCTG
This sequence comes from Pongo abelii, assembly GCF_028885655.2. Classification (NCBI taxonomy): domain Eukaryota; kingdom Metazoa; phylum Chordata; class Mammalia; order Primates; family Hominidae; genus Pongo; species Pongo abelii. The sequence goes on from NC_072005.2 coordinate 11,976,934, forward strand.
TGCTCCTCCTAATCATAGCTCTCCCCTCCCTCTTCTGCCACCCCTGTTTATCCCTGGCAACAAATGATAATGTTCCTGCCTCGGTTTTGCATTTTCCAGAATATTAAATATTTGGAATGATGCTGTAAGTGGCCATTTCAGACTTGCTTCCTCGATGTAAAAATATGCATTGAAGGTCTCTCGATACCTTTGTTGCTTGACAACTCATGTATTTTTTATTTTTATTTATTTATCTAAAAAAAATTTTGTTTTTGAATGGTGTGGACCCAGGAGGCGGAGCTTGCAGTGAGCTGAGATCACGCCACTGCACTCTAGCCTGGGCGACGGAGCAAGACTCCATCTCAAAAAAAAAAAAAAAAATTTGTTTTTGTTTTGTTAGAGACAGGGTCTCAAACACCCCAGCTCAGGTGATCCTCCCACCTCAGCTTCCCAAAGTGTTGGGATTCCACTTGTGAGCCATCATGTCCGGCCACTCATTTTCTTTCATCACTGAGTAACATTACATTGGATGGGTGTTACCATAGTTTGTTTCTTTATTCACCTGAAACAATGAAAGGCTCATCTTGAGCCTGGTGTGATGCCTCATCCCTGAATTCCCAGCTACATGGGAGACGGAGGTGAGAAGATTGCTTGAGGCCAGGAGTTAGAGAACAGCCTGGTAGATACAGTGTGAGACCTCATCTATTTTTTTTTAAAAAAAGACTCACCTTGTTTGAGTCTAGTTTTTGGCAGTTATGAGTAAGCCTGCTAAAAACGTTTGTGGGAGGACTTTTGTGTGGACGTCAGTTTTCAGTTCATTTGGGTCAATATTGTAGGATTGAGACTACTGAATCAGGAAGACCATGCTTATTTTCTTCAGACCTCCGCAGACTGTCTTCCAAATTGGCTGTAGAATTTTCCATTCACATCGATAGTGAATGAGTGTTCACTGTCATTGGCATTAGGAAGTGTCAGTGTTTTGGATTTTAGCTACTCCACCAGGTATTTGCTGCTGCCTCATTGTTTTCTTTTTTCTTTGGTTTTTTTTTTTTTTTTGAGATGCAGTTTTGCTTTTGTTTCCCAGGCTGGCGTGCAATGGCGCAATCTCAGCTCACTGCAACCTCTGCCTCCCAGGTTCAAACGATTCTTCTGACTCAGCCTCAGGAGTATCTGGGATTACAGGCATGCGCTGCCTCTCCTGACCAATTTTTGTATTATTAGTAGAGATGAGGTTTTACCATGTTGGCCAGGCAGGTCTCAAACTCCTGCCTCGGCTTCCCAATGTGGTGGATTACAGGCGTGAGCCACTGCGCCCAGCCTGTTTTCATTTCGCTCTTTAATGACACGTAATATAGAGCATCCTGTCATATGTTTGTTTGCCATAATTACAGTCTTTGGCCGGGCGCGGTGGCTCACGCCTGTAATCCCAGCACTTTGGGAGGATGAGGCGGGCGGATCACGAGGTCAGGAGATCAAGACCATCCTGGCTAACATGGTGAAACCCCGTCTCTACTAAAAATAGAAAAAATTAGCCAGGCGTGGTGGCAGGCACCTATGGTCCCAGCTACTGGGAGGCTGAGGCAGGAGAATGTTATGAACCCAGGAGGCAGAGCTTGCAGTGGGCCGAGATCTCACCACTGCACTCCAGCCTTGGGGCGACAGAGCGAGACTCCGTCTTAAAAAAAAAAAAAAAAATTACAGTCTTTGTGGGGAGGTATACTTGGAAAGATCTTGTTTTTTTTTTTTTTTTTTTTGAGACTGTGTCTGGCTCAGTCTGGAGTGCAGTGGTGTAATCTCGGCTCACTGCAACATCTGCCTCCCAGGTTCAAGTGATTCATCTGCCTCAGCCTCCAGAGTAGGTGGGATTATAGGCTTACGCCACCAGGCCCAGCTAATTTTTGTATTTTTAGTTGAGACTGGGTTTCACCATGTTAGGCTGGTCTTGAACTCCTGACCTCGACGATCCACCCACCTCAGCCTCCCAAAGTGTTGGGATTATAGGCGTGAGCCACCGTGCCTGGTTTTTGCTTCTTTTTTGATTGGTTGGTTTTTTTCTTATAGAATTTTAGGACTTCTTCATACCTTTTGGATACCAGTCCATCACCAGATAGGTGTTCTGCAAATATTTTGTCCCAGTCTGTCACCTTTTTATTCTGTTAACAAAGTCACTTCCAAAACAGACAGTTTTACTTTGTTTTGTTTTTTAATTATAGTTTAAGTTCTAGGGTACATGTGCACAACGTGCAGGTTTGATACATAGGTATAACATGTGCCATGTTGGTTTGTTGCATCCATCAACTTGTCATTTACATTTGGTATTTCTCCTAATGCTATCCTTCTCCCAGCCCTCCACCCCCTGACAGGCCCCGGTATGTGATGTCCCCTGCCCTGTGTCCAAGTGGTCTCATTGTTCAGTTCCCACCTATGAGTGAGAATATGCGGTGTTTGGTTTTCTGTTCTTGTGATAGTCTGCTGAGAATGATGGTTTCCAGCTTCATCCATGTCCCTGCAAAGGACATGAACTCATCCTTTTTTATGGCTGCATAGTATTCCATGGTGTGTATGTGCCACATTTTCTTAATCCAGTCTATCATTGATGGACATTTGGGTTGGTTCCAAGTCTTTGCTATTGTGAATAGTGAATATTGCTTTATAGTAGCATGATTTATAATCCTTTGGGTATATACCGAGTAATGGGATTGCTGGGTCAAATGGTATTTCTAGTTCTAGATCCTTGAGGAATCGCCACACTGTCTTCCACAATGGTTGAACTAGTTTACAGTCCCACCAACAGTGTAAAAGTGTTCCTGTTTGTTTCTCCACATCCTCTCCAGCACATGTTGTTTCCTGACTTTTTAATGATTGCCATTCTAACTGGTGTGAGATGGTATCTGATTGTGGTTTTGATTTGCATTTCTCTGATGACCAGTGTTGATGAGCATTTTTTCATGTGTCTGTTGGCGGCATAGATGTCTTCTTTTGAGAAATGTCTGCTCATGTCCTTTGCCCACTTTTTGATGGGGTTGTTTGATTTTTTTCTTGGAAGGTTGTTTGAGTTCCTTGTATATTCTGGATATTAGTCGTTTGTTGGATGGGTAGATTGCAAAAATTTTCTCCCATTCTGTAAGTTGCCTGTTCACTCTGATGGTAGTTTCTTTTGCTGTGCAGAAGCTCTTTAGTTTAATTAGATCCCATTTGTCAATTTTGGCTTCTGTTGCCATTGCTTTTGGTGTTTTAGTTATGAAGTCCTTGCCCATGCCTATGTCCTGAATGGTATTGCCTAGGTTTTCTTCTAGGGTTTTTATGGTTTTAGGTCTAATATTTAAGTCTTTAATCCATCTTGAATTAATTTTTGTATAAGGTGTAAGGAAGGGATCCAGTTTCAGCTTTCTACATATGGCTAGCCAGTTTTCCCAGCACCATTTATTAAATAGGGAATCGTTTCCCCATTTCTTATTTTTATCAGGTTTGTCAAAGATCAGATGGTTGTAGATGTGTGGTGTTATTTCTGAGGCCTCTGTTATGTTCCATTGGTCTGTATATCTGTTTTGGTCCCAGTACTGACAGTTTTACTTTGAAGTCCAATTTATCGATTTTCTCATTAACAGATCATGCTTTTTGTGTTGTGTGTGAAACCTTATTGCCAAATCCAAGGTTGTCTTGATTTTCACAAGTGTTACGTTCTAGAAGTTGTGAGTTTTGCATTTTCCATTTAAGTAAATGATTCATTAGGAGGTAGTTTTGTAAAAGGTGAAGTTCTGTATCTAATTCATTTCTTTGCATTTGCTAATCCAGGTGTTTCAGTACCATTTGTTGTGTGCCACCATGTCTAATTATTTATTTATTTTATTATAGAGATGGGGTCTCCCTATGTTGTCCAGGCTGGTCTCGAACTGCTGGGCTCAAATGACCTGTCTGCCTTGGCCTCTGGTTTTGAATTTTTAATACATGTCTTTATAGTAGATTTTTCTTTTTTTTTTTTTTTTTTGAGACTGAGTCTCACTCTGTCACCCAGGCTGAAGTGCAGTGGCGCCATCTCGGCTCACTGCAACTTCCACCTCCTGGGTTCAAGCCATTTTCCTGCCTCAGCCTCCCGAGTAACTGAGACTGCAGGTGCCTACCACCACGCTCGGCTAATTTTTTGTATTTTTAGTAGAGACGGGGTTTCACCATGTTAGCCAGGATGATCTCGATCTCCTGACCTCGTGATCCGTCTGCCTCAGCCTCCCAAAGTGCTAGGATTACAGGTGTGAGCCACTGCACCTGGCCTATAGATTTTTCTGTGTTCCTTGTGCCTCTCTGTCATCTTATGGAATCTTCTCTTGTATAGTTCGTTGAGTGTTTTTAATCATGAGGAGATATTAACCCATTTATGCTGGAGATTGCAATTTTTTGAATTGAAGATGTGTGAAAAATCAGACTTTGGCGATAACCTTGAACAGTAGGATATAAATAACTCCCACATGCTTAGCGTTCCAAAAATGGAACACTACTCATAAATGGGCTAAGGCTTGTCAGATGCCTTTTCTGCCTCTATTTATTCATTCTTGTCGTTTTTTGTTTGTTTGTTTGTTTGGAGGCGAAGTCTCACTCTGTCATCCAGGCTGGAGTGCAGTGGTGTGATCTCGGCTCACTGCAACCTCCATCTCCCAGGTTCAAATGATTCTCCTGCCTCAGCTTCCCAAGTAACAGGGACTACAGGTACACACCACCACACCTGGCTGATTTCTTTTTTAATATTATATTTTAAGTTCTAGGGTACATGTGCACAATGTGCAGATTTGTTACACATGTATACATGTGACATGTTGGTGTGCTGCACCCATTAACTCGTTATTTACATTAGGTATATCTTCTTATGCTATCCCTCTCCCTTCCCCCCACCCCACGACAGGCCCCAGTGTGTGATGTTCCCCTCCCTGGGTCCAAGTGTTCTCATTGTTCAATTCCCGCCTATGAGTGAGAATATGTGGTGTTTGGTTTTCTGTCCTTGAGATAGTTTGCTCAGAATGATGGTTTCCAGCTTCATCCATGTCCCTACAAAGGACATGAGCTTATCCTTTTTTATGGCTGCATAGTATTCCATGTATATATGTGCCACATTTTCTTAATCTAGTCTATCATTGACAGACATTTGGGTTGGTTCCAAGTCTTTGCTATTGTGAATAGTGCTGCAATAAACATACATGTGCATGTGTCTTTATAGCAGCATGATTTATAATCCTTTGGGTATATACCCAGTAATGGGATGGCTGGGTCAAATGGTATTTCTAGTTCTAGATCCTTGAGGAATTGCCACACTGTCTTCCACAATGGTTGAACTAGTTTACAGTCCCACCAACAGTGTAAAAGTGTTCCTATTTCTCCACATCATCTCCAGCACATGTTGTTTCCTGACTTTTTAGTGATCGCCATTCTAACTGGCGTGAGATGGTATCTCATTGTGGTTTTGATTTGCATTTCTCTGATGGCCAGTGATGATGAGCATTTTTTCATGTGTCTGTTGGCTGCATAAATGTCTTCTTTTGAGAAGTGTCTGTTCATATCCTTTGCCCACTTTTTGATGGGGTTGTTTGATTTTTTCTTGTAAGTTTGTTTAAGTTCTTTGTAGATTCTGGATAGTAGCCCTTTGTCAGATAGGTAGATTGTAAAAATTTTCTCCCATTCTGTAAGTTGCGTGTTCACTCTGATGGTAGTTTCTTTTGCTGTGCAGAAGCTCTTTAGTTTAATTAGATCCCATTTGTCAATTTTGGCTTCTGTTGCCATTGCTTTTGGTGTTTTAGTTATGAAGTCCTTGCCCATGCCTATGTCCTGAATGGTATTGCCTAGGTTTTCTTCTAGGGTTTTTATGGTTTTAGGTCTAACATTTAAGTCTTTAATCCATCTTGAATTAATTTTTGTGTATGGTGTAAGGAAGGGATCCAGTTTCAGCTTTCTACATATGGCTAGCCAGTTTTCCCAGCACCATTTATTAAATAGGGAATCATTTCCCCATTTCTTGTTTTTATCAGGTTTGTCAAAGATCAGGTGGTTGTAGATGTGTGGTATTATTTCTGAGGGCTCTGTTCTTTTCCATTGGTCTATATCTCTGTTTTGGTACCAGTACCACGCTGTTGTGCTTGGCTAATTTTTGTATTTTTAGTAGAGATGGAGTTCCACCATGTTGGCCAGGCAGGTCTCAAACTGCTGACCTCCATAATTGCACCTGCCTTGGCCTCCCAAAGTACTGGAATTATAGGCATGAGTCACCACGCCTGGCTGCTACCATGATTTATTATCATTACTTATTGGAAAACAAAACTTAAAACTTATCAGCTTAAGGAATTTTACATGTACACTTGAGATAGTTTGACAAATCTACATAAGTTCTGTAAGATGAATTCTATTGTATTTTGCTTATTGCAGTTATCCTGAGGTTTCATGCATGTTGTAGTATGTAACAAGATGTTATTTTCTTTTTTTTTTTTTTTTCGAGACAGCAGGCTGGAGTTCAGTGGTGCAGTCTCGGCTCACTGCAACCTCTGCCTTTCAGGTTCAAGCAATTCTCCTGCCTCAGCCTCCTGAGTAGCTGCGATTACAGGCATGTGCCACCATGCCTGGCTAATTCTGTATTTTTAGTAGAGACGAGGTTTCTCCGTGTTGGTCAGACTGGTCTCCAGCTCCAACCTCAGGTGATCGACCCGCCTCGGCCTCCAAAAGTGCCGGGCTTACAGGCATGAGCCACAGTGCCTGGCCAAGATGTTACTTTCTAAGTATAAATAATATCTCATCGTATGTATATACTTACCACATTTTGTTTATGCATTCAGCCATCAGTGGATATGTGGGTGGCTGCATTGCTCATTACTGCCACCCCAGGAAGGTTGTATAGTGGTTGAATCTGTGCTTATTACACCCTGGTATCTCTTAGGAGTTTCTTGTTTGCCCTCTTGTGTACTTAGGGTGCCAGGTTTTGCTTAGGAATGTCCCCTTTCCTTTGCCCTTCTTACCAGCATCTATCTAACTACATTCTGACAGGATAACTGCAAAGTGAATGATTCCTAGGCATCATAATGGATGTTTATTTCTAGTTAGGTGTCTCCCCTCCTCTCTGCTTATATCTAGCATGCCTGTTTTGGGTGGTCCCTGGGGGTGTGGGCTTTCTCCTGGACTTCCCCTCCTGCTCTTGACTAGCTATCTGCCTTCTCTAACAATGTCATCAAAGATTACACTTTGAGAACAGGCATTTTCAAGGAAACACAGCCTCAGGACTGCTAATGTTAACATTTTTCTGCATATTAATTCATAGGACTCTGTTATGACAGGTGCTACAGACCCACAGTCCAAAGAGACATTAAGGACAGCCCAGGCAGCTCACTTTTCTCCCTGGATTTGTGGCAGGACAAGCTGCAGACAAAACCTCTCAGACACTGGGTTAGAGAAGGAAGTGGCTTTATTCGGCCGGGAGCATCAGCAGACTTGCATCTTAAAAACTGAGCTCCCCGAGAGAGAGAAATTCCTGTCCCTTTTAAAGACTTACAAGGAGGTCCATGTGAAAGGATCGTGATCAATTAAACAAGGATGGGGTGTGTAACTGGGGCTGCATGCATCGGTAACAGGACAGAGCAGAACAGAAAAGAGACTTTCACAATGCTTTCTCATACAATGTCTGGAATCTATAGATAATACAAGTGGTTAGGTCAGGGGTTGATTTTTAACTACCAGGCCTGGAGTGTGGCACCAGACTGTCTATTGATCTCATTTCTGCCTTCTTTTAACTTTTGCTTCGTCTTTCTTTTTCTGAGGTATGAGACAATAAGAGAGGTGGTCTCCTTCCTTATTCCCCCCTTTGAGAATCTCACTTATTAATGGGGGTTCTCACTTTCATCCTTACTACCTAGATCTTCCTGTAAGACAGATCAGTAGTGGTTAATGTAATACACTTGTGCTGAAACATTTTGGTGGACCAAGGTAGTGACAAAGCTTCTCATTATTTGAAGGAGCACAGGTAGCAAGCAGGGGAGTAACAAGCAGGTTTCTATTATTATTTCTATTATAAGTGTTTTAAATCCTCCTAGTGCTGGAAACCATTTTCCAAATACAGATTTAGGATTAAACCCATGCCAAACCTGTACAGGCACATGTGCCAACTTTGTTATGTCCGTAACTATATTTTTGACTACTTGCCCTTGATTATTTATATGCAGACAGCAATTGGTTAGGTTAAATTCTCCATAGACCCCTCCTTTAGCTGCTAGCAAGTAGTCTAGGGGCCAATCTATTTTGATAGATAGCATTTTTCATCTGGGTTTCTTACCAGGCTAAAACAGTTAAAGCTCTGCCAGTTTTATTAGTGATTATTTCTAAGATAGCTTGTAACTATATGATCCGGTTGAGCATGTAAATGGGGGTTTCTTTTTTTTCTGTTTTAGCTATTTTTTTTTACTTCTATTACCTAGAAAAGAACTAGCTTTTTAATCTTATTTCAAAGACTATGATCATGGGAGGCCCAGATGGGTTATAGTACACATCAGGTCAGGCATTTCCTCGGTTACGCACTTTGTACTGAGTGGTGTTACACAGGCAAGTTCCTTTTAAAGTTCCTAGGCATTCATAATAACTAGAAAACAGAAAGATTGTTTTAACTTGTTGCCCTACCTCAGTAACCTGATGAATACACTGGGAACAATCTTCCATGTGGGGAAAATCAGTTGATGTCCTTATTCTACAAGTCCAAATTTTAAGGAGAATGAGTCCCATGATGAGTTTCCTCATGCTTTGGCCGCACATAGACCAGTCAGCTTCCAGGTGTGACAGGAGCAGGGCTTGTCGTCTTTTTCAGAGTCACTTTGCAGGGGTTTTCCAGGCTTGGTCCTGCCTCCCAGGAGCCGCAGGTTTTACATGACTGTGGTGGATCCAGGCCAGGATTCCCTCTACCTTCATGGTGGTGTGAGTGGTCTGGGTTCCCTTCCACCATGGGCACAAGGGGACTACGTTCCAGTCCTTGATCCACACTCGATTACCTGGGAAGAAAGGGTGAACTGGGGAGAATAAGCTAATGGGGCATTTCTCGTTTACCCAGGCTGAGATTGTTCATGTAGTTTTTCGTAAGGCCTGTAGCTGTCGCTGTAACTTAATTTCACCTAATTCTCAGGGAGTGCCTGGAAGTCCCCATAGTGTGGGAGGAGGGCTATGATATAATATTTCATAAGGGGAATATCCTGTTTTTCTAGAAGGGGTAAATTTAATCTTAAATAGTACCATAGGGAGAGCTTGTACACACTTTAATCCTGTTTCTTGACACACTTTCCCTAAACTATTTTTGATAGTCCGATTCATCCACTCTACCTTTCCGGAACTCTGAGGTTGGTAGGCGGCATGCAGTATCCATGTGATCCCCAATACCTTTGCTGTCTTCTGTACCAAGTCAGCCACAAATGCTGGCCCGTTATCTGAGCCGATTCGTAAGGGCAGTTCAAACCTAGGAATAAGATCTTGAAGAAGCACACGGGTTACTTCACCAGCTTTCTCAGTTCGCGTTGGATAAGCTTCCACCCACCCAGAGTATGTACACACAAGAACTAGTAAATACTTGTTATCTTCACATTTTGGCATTTCTGTGAAGTCTACCTGCAGATCTTCAAAGGGGGCTGCTCCATAAGCTTGTATGCTGGGTGGGACGGTTGGACCCTGCCTTGCATTGTGTTGTTGGCAGGTAATACATCGCTGTGCCACTGTTTTGGCAAGGGCTGATAAATGTGAGATGTAGAAGTACCGGCTTAACAACTTTTCAAGTGACTCCTGGCCTAGATGGGTGGTTTTATGCACAGCCAGTATGACTGTGGCTCCCAGCAGCTGTGGCACAACTACTCTCCCATCCGGTAACCAGATCCATCCTTCTTCCATCACCTGTCCTCCCTCTGCCTGGAGAAAGTCCTTTTCTTCTTTAGAATAAGTGGGTACAAGGTAGGCCACTGGCCTTGGCCAGCGCCCTACAGTCTGGGTTAGAACTCCGACTGCCATCTTTTTCTTTTTCTGACACAGTGTAAAAGGCTTTGTCAGATCAGGTAGCCCCAGGGCTGGGACTGACATAAGTTTTTCCTTTAACTCATGAAAGGCTCACTGTTGTTGGGATTTCCATTCAAAAGGTTCCCAGCACCCCCCTTTGTGACCCCATATAGAGGTTTGGCCAGTACTGCAAAGTTTGGGATCCACAGTCTGCAGAACCCTACTGTTCCTAAGAATTCTCTCACCTGCCTTCTGGTTTTAGGTTGCAGTAGGCTGCAGATGACTTGCTTTCTTTCTGAGCTTGATTGACCAAGCACAAGTCCTGTACTGGCCTGTAGTTCTTGGTTCCTGGCTTGGGAACAGGCAGGAGGGTAGTGTTCCATGGAGACTGACAAAGGACTATAATTCCAAAGGCTCTCAGGTGCTTGAGATGGACCTGGATTCCTTCAAGAGCTTCTCTGGGGAACCGGGTACTGTTTTTGCCTCACCGGCTGGGCCCCAGGCTTAATTTCTATAGGTATGGGGGTTTGGTTGACTGCCAGCCCTGGAGGGTTGTCTTCTGCCCACAACTTTGACCACCGCTTAGCCAGAGCTGGTCTTATCTCTTGACCTGGCTCGGTTAAGAAAAGTCTTCATTCCTCCTCCTGGGGGACCGCAAGGGCCGTGATGACTCCCTTTCCAGGTGACTTTAGCTGTAAAAGAGCTGTGCTTTGTAAAAGAGATGGTGGCTCTCAGCTTGCTAAGCAAGTCCCTTCCCAGCAAGGGCAAGGAGCAGTCGGGCATGTACAAGAACTGATGAATTACTTCATGTCCCCCTACAGTATAAGTCGAGGGCAAGCAGAAAGCTTGTTTTGCCGAGACTCCTGTGGCTTCGATTATATCAATGGTCTTTTTGGATAAGGGGGTGACCGGAGTGGTTACTACTGAATGTTCAGCACCAGTATCGACAAGAAACTCAACGTCCTTGTCCCTGACTGTCGTCCTGACCATGGGCTTGTTAGGGGCACCTGAGCCCGGTCCCCCTTAGTCCAGTAACCCTTCTGCCAGATTAAACAAGGCCCTTTCGTCCTTGCCTGAGACCTCTGGCTTGGAGCCATTTTGTTTCTTCTTTAACTGGGGGCATTTGTCTTTCCAGTCTTAGGTCGTAAATGACCTGCCAAGGGAGGGGTTTCTCCCACAGCTTCACATTCTCTCTTGTCTGCTCTGGGTGGTCTAGGGGTGTATCTGTCCGGAGGAGGCACAGGTGCTGTGGGCTCAGGAGTGGGGAGTCTCTCTTCTAGGTAAGGGCGGGGGGCATTGCTGTGCCATTTCCTGCCATGGGTCCTCTGACATTGGGTCAGATAGAACTTTAGGGGCTGACTTCCCTTGGCAGGTGGGGAGAGATCCCTCATTGGCTATCTGTCCCTTTGCCACTAACACTGCTGCTGCCTGTCCTCTCAACCACTGGAGGGGGCGTCTAAAACCAGCTGTAAGTAAGTGTCTATGTACGGGAACTTGTCTGGATGCCCTGGCTTACAGGTAATCTTGTGCCATACCTTTGAAATAAGGGACCTATCCAGGCTTCCTTCTGATGGCCAACCCACCTCTAATGCTGGCCAGTCTGTCTCACACAAAGTTCTAAGTTTTCCTGGTGTTATAGTAGCTCCATAGTCTCCCTTAAATCCCTTTTTGAAATTTTTTTTAACAAAGTTCCTAGTGGGGTAGGCTTACTTTGTGTCTGACCCATTTTTCTTTCGAGACAAGACAACACTCACACTACAAGAGGGAAATGGTAAAGGTCACTCACGCGTGGCAGTACATGCCTGTAATCCCAGCTACTTGGGAGGCTGAGGCAGGAGAATCGCTTGAACCCTGGTGGTGAGCCAATATTACGCCATTGTACTCCAGCCTGGGCAACAAGAGCGAAACTCTGTCTCAAAAAAAAAAAAAAATTGATTTATGGAAGAAAGTAAGTATAGATGGAGAGAAAGGGATCTGATGACCAAAGCAGGGAATAAATGTTTGGAGTCCATGGCATCGTGAGAACTTCTTGGGAATAGGGTCTAGGACTCCAGTGCTGTCACTCTCACCCATCTTCCTCTACACATGTGAGATGTTTCAGGACCCAGTGGCCTTTGAGGATGTGGCTGTGAACTTCACCCAGGAAGAGTGGACATTGCTGGATATTTCCCAGAAGAATCTCTTCAGGGAAGTGATGCTGGAAACTTTCTGGAACCTGACCTCTATAGGTAAGGATGACAATATTCCTTCCCTCAGTGCATTAGCAAACCAGTGTTTCTAGCTCATGAATGCTGTTGAGTGATTTTGAACATAGACAGGAAATGCTTTGATGAATAAATGAGGCATGGCTGCAGTAAATCATGGGCATAGAATCTAATAATTTTTTCACGATTTTATACTGCTTCAGGACTATTTTTCTGTGTCTGTATTTTAGGAAAAAAATGGAAAGACCAGAACATTGAATATGAGTACCAAAACCCCAGAAGAAGCTTCAGGTAATTTGCACTTCCAAGAGAAAGCAGTGTCTCTCTGTACAATCTTAGAATATGAGAATATGTTGAAGAGAAGTAAAACAAAGAACTAAATCCAGCATCAAATTCATTTCTTCTTAGAATATTTTCTCAAAAAACATATATTTAAATGTGACTGAGGCTGAGGGCTCACTCCTGTAATCCCAATCCTTTGAGAAGTGGAGATAGGAGGATAGCTTGAGGCCAGCAGTTCAAGAACAGCCTGTGCAACATATTGAGACCACATATCAACAACAGCAAAAAATTAGCTGGGCATCGTGGTATGCATCGGTAGTCCCAGCTACTCAGGAGGTGAAGGCAGGAGGATCACTCGAGACTTCAGGAGTTAAAGGCTGCAGTAAGCTGTGATGATATCACTGCACTCCAGCATGGGCAACAGGGCAAGAACCGGACTCAAAAGAAAAATGACATACAGCATTTAGTAATTGTAAAATAGTTTACATGGGAATAGTATTAAGAAGCCCTTTATGAATATTTTTTTAAACAATAGGTATGGCTGGGTCATCTTGTAGAACATGTCCAGTCACCTTCAAACGATTCAGACAGGGCAGAAAGCCTACACTTCAATGGACAGTGTTAAAAATGCAAGTGCAATACTTGTTGATTAATATAGAAGTACTTATAAACAAACCCTTCATAATGTGCTTCTCATGTTTTACAGGAGTCTCATAGAAGAGAAAGTCAATGAAATTAAAGACAACAGTCATTGTGGAGAAACTTTTACCCAGGTTCCAGATGACAGACTGAACTTCCAGGAGAAGAAAGCTTCTCCTGAAGTAAAATCATGTGACAGCTTTGTGTGTGCAGAAGTTGGCGTAGGTAACTCATCTTTTAATATGAACATCAGAGGTGACACTGGACACAAGGCATATGAGTATCAGGAATATGGACCAAAGCCATATAAGTGTCAACAACCTAAAAATAAGAAAGCGTTCAGGTATCGCCACTCCATTAGAACACAAGAAAGGGATCACACTGGAGAGAAACCCTATGCTTGTAAAGTCTGTGGAAAAACCTTTATTTTCCATTCAAGCATTCGAAGACACATGGTAATGCACAGTGGGGATGGAACTTATAAATGTAAATTTTGTGGGAAAGCCTTCCATTCTTTCAGTTTATATCTTATCCATGAAAGAACTCACACTGGAGAGAAACCATATGAATGTAAACAATGTGGTAAATCCTTTAGTTATTCTGCTACCCTTCAAATACATGAAAGAACTCACACTGGGGAGAAGCCCTATGAATGTAGCAAATGTGATAAAGCATTTCATAGTTCCAGTTCCTATCATAGACATGAAAGGAGTCACATGGGAGAGAAGCCTTATCAATGCAAAGAATGTGGAAAAGCATTTGCATATACCAGTTCTGTTCGTAGACATGAAAGGACCCACTCTGGGAAAAAACCGTATGAATGTAAGCAGTATGGGGAAGGCTTATCCTATCTTATAAGTTTTCAAACATACATAAGAATGAACTCTGGAGAAAGACCTTATAAATGTAAGATATGTGGGAAAGGCTTTTATTCTGCCAAGTCATTTCAAACACATGAAAAAACTCACACTGGAGAGAAACGCTATAAATGCAAGCAATGTGGTAAAGCCTTCAATCTTTCCAGTTCCTTTCGATATCATGAAAGGATTCACACTGGAGAGAAACCCTATGAGTGTAAGCAGTGTGGGAAAGCCTTCAGATCTGCCTCACAGCTTCGAGTGCACGGTGGGACTCACACTGGAGAGAAACCCTATGAATGTAAGGAATGTGGGAAAGCCTTCAGATCTACCTCACACCTTCGAGTGCATGGTAGGACTCATACTGGAGAGAAACCCTATGAATGTAAGGAATGTGGGAAAGCCTTCAGATATGTGAAGCACCTTCAAATTCATGAAAGGACAGAAAAACACATAAGAATGCCCTCTGGAGAAAGACCTTATAAATGTAATATATGTGAGAAAGGCTTTTATTCTGCCAAGTCATTTCAAACACATGGAAAAACTCACACTGGAGAGAAACCCTATGAATGCAGCCAATGTGGTAAAGCCTTCAGATGTTGTAATTCCCTTCGATATCATCAAAGGACTCACACTGGAGAGAAACCCTATGAGTGTAAGCAATGTGGGAAAGCCTTCAGATCTGCCTCACACCTTCGAATGCATGAAAGGACTCACACTGGAGAGAAACCCTATGAGTGTAAGCAATGTGGGAAAGCCTTCAGTTGTGCCTCAAACCTTCGAAAGCACGGTAGGACTCACACTGGAGAGAAACCCTATGAGTGTAAGCAATGTGGGAAAGCCTTCAGATCTGCCTCAAACCTTCAGATGCATGAAAGGACTCACACTGGAGAGAAACCCTATGAATGTAAGGAATGTGAAAAAACGTTCTGTAAATTCTCTTCTTTTCAAATACATGAAAGGAAGCACAGAGGAGAGAAGCCCTATGAATGTAAGCATTGTGGGAATGGATTCACATCTGCCAAGATTCTTCAAATACATGCAAGAACACACGTTGGAGAGAAACACTATGAATGTAAGGAATGCGGAAAAGCATTCAATTATTTTTCTTCCTTGCATATACACGCAAGGACTCATATGGGAGAGAAGCCATATGAATGTAAGGATTGTGGGAAAGCATTCAGCTAGCCTGGTTCCTTTTGTGGACATGAATAGACTCACACTGGAAGGAAACGCTATGAATGCAAGCAATGTAGCAAAGCTTTCACATTTTCCAGTTCTTTTCGATATCATGAAAGGACTCACACTGGGGAGAAACCCTATCAATGTAAGCAGTGTGGGAAAGCCTTCATATCTTTTACTTCTTTTCAGCGTCATGAAAGGACTCACACAGGAGAGAAACCCTATGAGTGTATTCTAGTTCTCTTCGATATCATGAAAGGACTTACACTGGAGTGAAACCCTATAAATGTAAGCAATGTGGGAAAGCCTTCAGATGTGCCTCGCACCTTCAATGGCATGGAAGCGTTCACACTTGGGAGAAACTCTATGAATGCAAGCAGTATGGGAAAGCCTTCAGATCTGCCAAGATTCTTTGAGTACAGATAATTAATGTAAACAATTAACTTTATCATAACTGTATACTAACGTTATTCTTTTTAAATAAGAAGCTATAATAAAATATCCCATTGGTTTTACGTATTAGATCAAGCTTATAATGTTACATTGTTATTATTTGGACATTGTCAGTCAGTATTACCATGTGGATAAAATGCCAGGCATCTTTTTCCTCATGGAAAGTTTACTTTTCGCACCGGGTGCAGTGGCTCACGCCTGTAATCCCAGCTCTTTGGGAGGCCGAGGCAGGCGGATCACAAGGTGAAGAGATGAAGACCATTCTGACCAACATGGTGAAACCCTGTCTCTACTAAAAATACAAAAATGAGCTGGGCATGGTGGCATGCACCGGTAGTCCCAGCTTTGGGAGGCTGAGGCAGGAGAATCGCTTGAACCTGGGAGGCGGAGGTTGCAGGGAGCAGAGATCACACCACTGCACTCCAGCCTGGCAACAGAGCAAGACTCCGTCTCCAAAAAAAAAAAAAGAAATTTTACTTTTCATGCTTATGTACTTATTTTTTATCTCAATCCTAATTTTGCTGGTTTTTTTTTTTTTTTTTTTTGATAGTCTCATTCTGTCGCCCAGGATAGAGTGCAGTGGCGCAATCTCAGCTCACTGCCACCTCCGCCTCCTAGGTTCAAGCGATTCTCCTGCTTCAGCCTCCTGAGTAGCTGGGACTACAGGCATGCCCCACCTCGCCCAGCTAGTATGTGTATTTTTTAGTAGAGACGGGATTTCACCATATTAGCCAGACTGGTCTCAAACTCTGGACCTTGTGATCTGCCCACCTCAGCTTCCTAAAGTGCTAGGATTACAGACATGAGCTACTGGGCCTGGCTTCAACCCTAATTTTTCATTCACTCATTATACCAAAAGTTATCTCGTATACCTCTGAGTGCCTTCTTCCCCAAAACCACCAGTGCCATACCTGCTGTCAGCAAGGGTGTAATATACTGTAGTGGTAAATATGACCACAAGTCATAAATGACTGTGGGATGTATGGGAATTACAAGTCACATTAGTAAGAAGAGAAAAATTTTGGTCATGTTTATGATTTGAAATATGTTTTCTTTTATCACATTTAGAAATATAGTTATAAAATGTTCTCTCTTTTTGTCCTGATCCATCATGGTCACTGAGGAGCATCATCTCATATGCCCGATGTGTGACTTGTGTCTCTCCAATGGTAAAAGACTTGGCCTTGGCCGGACACTGTGGCTCACACCTGTAATCCCAGCACATTGGGAGGGTGAGGCAGGCGGATCACCTGAGGTCAATACTTTGAGACCAGCCTGACCAATATGATGAAACCCCGTCTCTACTAAAAATACAAAAACTAGCCAGGCATGGTTGCATGCTCCTGTAATCCTAGCTAGTCAGGAGGCTGAGACAGGAGAATCGCTTGAATCCGGGGGGAGGGCAGAGGTTGCAGTGAGCCAAGATGGCACCATTGCACTCCTGCATGGGCAACAGGAGTGAAACTCCGTCTCAAAAAAAAAGACTTGGCCTTGTGATGAGGGGAGGTCAGCTCTAGACTCTTGGACTGGTTTTTGCCTTACTTATTCTCTAAAGACTAAAATATTTCCTAAAATGTATGGACACTGTTTACTAGAAATTACCTTAGTTAAAACATACAAATTCATTTATGCCTTATAAAGCTATATTTTTTCAAATTGCTTTACTAAGTCATAGGAAGCTAATACCGTTGTGTAAATTGTCTGAATACAAGCCTTTCTTTCTCTGATAATGTGCTGTTGATGCTAACTTGTCAACAGCCCGCTTATCTCAGCAGTGTAAAATTAACGGCAACATGGAAAAGTAACTTTTATATATTATGCAATGGCATAGAACAATTCAGTCACTTCCCTTAAGGTACCAATGAAGCTGCTCTTCAGAAACCCTTATTTAAAAAACACTGAAGTCAAAATCCAGGCACCAAAGGATGCAGCATCAATCATTGACCAAACCCTATCTGTGTGTCGAGATGACATACCCAGTCCCAGATAATGTATCCACATCAGTGAAGGGTGGAGTCATTGATTGTCAGATCACACAAAGTGACTCACAGCAGGGAAGACAGGGCAGTGGCAGAAATAGGGGCACCTGATCAGGTGCAGTGACTCAACACCTGTAATCCCAGCATTTTGGGAGGCTGAGGTGGGTGGATAACTTGAGGTCAGGAGTTCAAGACCAGCCTGGCCAACATGGTGAAACCCCATCTCTAGTAAAAATACAAAAATTAGCTGGGCATCATGGTGTGTGCCTGTAATCCCAGCTACTCAGGAGGCTGAGACAGGAGAATCGCTTGAGCCTGGGAGGCGGATGTTACACTGAACTGAGATCATGCCATTGCACTCTCTAGCCTGATCAACAGAGCGAGACTCCATAACAACAACAAAAAAAAAATTAAAAAAGAGTTGGGTGCACCTGGATCTAACCCCTGTCTCATCCTTCTGCCTTGAAGGCCAAATGCACCCTGATACTTTTCACCAAAGAGTAGAAACACCACCATTCACTTGACCCCAAATGGGACTTTCCACAGGATGCAAGCACAGTGTTGGAATAGCCAAAGACAGTAACAATAGAAGTGCAGGGTGAGGGTGATGAACAGGACACACTGGAGAGCCTGACATTGGCCTAGACTATGGGGGTGTCTTGATCCTTCACAAAGAGCCCAAGGAGCAACCCAGAGACACTGGAGCACAGGCCCAAAGGGTGTTCATATGCCAGGAAGGCCACTAATTTTGGAAGGCAGTGATGTTGGTGCCTGTTGGAGTCCTGATCCTTTATAACATATGCTTTTCTGCATCTGGTTAGACAAGGAAATCTGCAATTTTTGACTTTCAGCATTCAGAAATAAGTTATTTTAGCAATCCACACACTCGTGGTTTATTCTGAACTAACTTGAGACAAACAGCTACAGATAGGGAATATCATGAGTATTTCCAAGACTAAAACTCTTCACGAAGTCAGTGGGACCCTCTCATGGCTACAGATAGGGAATATCATGAGTATTTCCAAGACTAAAACTCTTCATGAAGTCAGTGGGACCCTCTCATGGGAGGGTTTTAAGACCCACAGTCAAAAAGGTGGGGAAACATTGAGTGGAAAGAGGGCAGCAGAAGGTCAGGGGCCTTCCCCAGAGGCCTAACACACCCAACATTACCCTGGATGAAAACAAATACATACCATAACACCACAGTCTCTTCAATGTATAACAGAGAAAATGAAATGTATTCAAAGGTAAGCTTTCAGAATTCCACTTTACACAATTAATAAGGTTTTAATATTACTCTATGTGTTGATGTTAAGGAATTATTAAATATGAACAGCATTTTCTGGTTATATATGGAAAATACCTTGATTTATGAGGTATGAAAATGCTCATTTTTACATATGCATGTTTTACTTTTGTGCTTTGTTATAAAACAAGGTGAAAAGAGGAAAAAAATTTCAGATCAAGGAAGTTAAGCAGATTAATAGGAGAAAAGTTATACAAATTTATTTAACATGTGTATATGGGAGCCTTCCGAATGAAGACCCACCCAACAATAAGACAAAAACGTATATACCATTCCAGGGTAGGAAAGAATGCAGACGTGGCATGGCCAAAAAATCCCAGATTTGATGGGTAAGTCAGGTTTAATAGCAAGACAGATTCTGCAAGAGGAAAGGAAGAAGCTTGGCTAGCAAAGCAGACCTTGTTATGTAGATGAAGGCTCCCTCAGAGAGAATAGGTGGGAAATTCTGATTTTCATTCAGGCTTTCATTTAGAATTTTAAGTAATAGAGACAGGATTATGCTATGTTGCCCCGGCTGCTCTCTAATTGTTTGTCTCAAGCAATCCTCCCAGCTCAGCCTCCCAAAGTGCTGGGATTCTAGGCATGAGCCACCATGCCCAGACAGGGTTTGTCTCCTTATAAAGAATTATTCATTGCTGGGCACAGTGGCTCACATCTGTAATCCCAACAATTTGGGAGGCCAAGGCAAGAGGATCACTTGAGCCCAGGAGCTCAAGACCAGCCACAGCAACATGACGATTCCCTCTCTCTACAAAAAATACAAAAACTTAGCTGGATATGGTGGCACGTACCATATCCAGGAGGCTGAGGCAGAAGGATAACCGAAGCCTGGGAGGTTGATGCTGCAGTGAGCTGTGATTGTGCCCCCGCACTCCAGCCTGGCAATTGAGTGAGAGCCTTTGTTAAAA
The DNA here is from genome assembly GCF_028885655.2 of Pongo abelii. Classification (NCBI taxonomy): domain Eukaryota; kingdom Metazoa; phylum Chordata; class Mammalia; order Primates; family Hominidae; genus Pongo; species Pongo abelii. The sequence goes on from NC_072005.2 coordinate 11,996,710, forward strand.
AACAAAAAACAAAAAAAATTGTTCACTTATTGCAGCTTCAGATTTTTTAAATGAATTGTAAATTGCATTTTCATTACAATTGGACAGATAAGAAAATTTTGCACAGAGCCCAGATAAAGACAGATTTCAGGAAAATATCATTTGTGTTATACAGCATTTGTTTCAAAAAAAAAAAAATTTTTTTTTTTTTTTGAGACAAAGTTTTACTCTTGTTGCCCAGGCTGGAATGCAATGGCTCAATCTTCGCTCACTGCAACTTCTGCCTCCCAGGTTCAAGTGATTCCCCTGCCTCAGCCTCCTGAGTAGCTGAGACTACAGGTGCACGCCACCATGCCTGGCTAATTTTTGTATTTTTAGTAGAGACCGGATTTCACCATGTTGGGTAAGCTGGTCACAAATTCCTGACCTTGTGATCCGCCCACCTCAGCATCCGAAAGTTCTGGGATACAGGTGTGAGATACCGTGCCCAGCCTGAAAATTCTTGTTTAATTTTTTTCTTCCTTAGAGGCCGTGTAGTACATTTCTTGGTCTGTCCTTTTTCGTGGATGATTTCTTTTTCTTTTTCTTACTTTCTTTTTTTTTTTTTGAGACAGGGTCTGGCTCTGGTGCCCAGGCTGGGATGCAGTGGCACAATCTCAGCTCAGCTCACTGCAGCCTTCATCTTCCAGGCTTAAGCTATACTTCCACCTCAGCCTCCCTAATAGCTGAGACCACAGGCGCACGCCACCATGCCCAAAGTGCTGGGATTACAGGTGTGAGCCACCGTGCCTAGACGTTCATGCATCATTTCTAACAGTTTCAGGGCTTAGCTTTGGGAATGCTGCTTGGGAAAAGAAATAGGGAAAATCTTTTATCACAGCTGGAGAAAATGAATAAACTTCCACAACAAAGTATAGTAGATAATCAGTGAATTACAAAGATTCAGAAAAATATCAGTCCTCCTTTGCAGGTTGGAGAACTTGTAACGGTGGATAACTCTTCTCTTCCTGTTATCTATGGGGTAAGACCTGGCTGGCAACTGTTGTGATATGTTTGTGTTCACATATGGTTAATGTGTAGTATGTACTTTGTTATGGAAATCATAAGTAATAATGTCCACCTTAAGATAATAAGATTCAGAGAATATGATTAAATATTGAGTTTATGTGAACACAAAGTTTGAGGGTAGCCACTGGGGAAACAGACATCCTGAAGAGTGGGGTCACTGCTCCCACTCTTAACTGGAGAAGTTAAGTCTTCACTTCTGTAGGGCAAAATGAAGATGCTTAATAGGGTTACATTTTCCATACAAGGCCAATGCATATATTTCAGTGATTTCATTGGTTGCCGCTTGCCAAATTGCAGCTTACCAAATTTCAAGGATGATTGCTTTAACTTTTTGTAAGGAGGGGTAGTGGTGTCAAAAGGATCCTACCTCTGGCACTTCTCAGTGTTTTCTAATCACTTATAGCCCAAGAACAAGGAAGAGAGTTAATCTTTTTGACATGCACACGGAAGGAGCAATTACATGGTAGTGTAAACACATTTCTCAATATGTTTATTGAGTGAAAGGGTTAGATACTTTCCCTGATGAGGGGTGATAGGTAAGTGTCTTATAATTTCCTTCCAGCCTATAATAAACCGAGTTTGAGAGATTTTACTGGATTCTTCAAACACTGGGTATTTTCTCATTGAAACAGAGGCCTGAGTCCACTGACTGCAAGCTAAGGCCAATGAGAAACCTACAAAAAGAGGTCATTGAAAGCTCACACCAGGCACAGTGGCTCACACCTGTAATCCCAGCACTTTGGGAGGCCGAGGCAGATGGATCATCTCAGGTAAGGAGTTTGAGACCAACCTGGCCAACATGGCAAAACCCCATCTCTACTAAAAATACAAAAATTAGCCAGGTGTAGTGGCTCAAGCCTGTAATCTCAGCCATTTGGGAGGCTGAGGCATGAGAACTGCTTGAACTCGGGGCAGAGGCTGCAGTGAGCCAAGATCACGCCATTGCACTTCAGATTGGATGACAGAGCAAGACTCTCTCTCCAAAAAAATAAATAAAGCTCACCTGGTTCTTCCCATGGTACCCCCACCACTGTAGGTGTTTCAGCTGCTCAAATTGACCATGGGAGGAGCGCTTTATACTGAGAGAACCTCAGATCCCTGGAAAGCTAGGGATCCACAGGCAGATACAGTACTCAGTGATGCCCTCTGCAAGTGACAGTTTTTGTCATGGAGCTTTTTCTAGACGTTTCTAGTGAAACAAATGTAGGTTTAGGTAAGAAATAACTTTTTTTTTTTTTTTTTTTTTGAGATGGGGTCTCGCTCTGTCACCCCGGCTGGAGTGCAGTGGCACGATCTCAGCTCACTGCAACCTCCACCTCCCGGGTTCATGCCATTCTCCTACCTCAGCCTCCTGAGTAGCTGGGACTACAGGCGCCTGCCACCATGCCGGGTTAATTTTTTCTATTTTTTTTTTTTTTGTAGAGACGGGGTTTCACCGTGTTAGCCAGGATGATCTCGATCTCCTGATCTTGTGATCCACCTGCTTCGGCCTCCCAAAGTGCTGGGATTACAGGCGTGAGCCACCGTGCCCAGCCAAGAAATAACTTTTAATTTTAGACCTTGAAATCAGCTTGTCATTAGGAGAGGTCATAAAAAGAGTCTAGGTACTGAACTTGCAAGTAAAAATAAAAATATTAAATAAATACATAAAGTGGTGTTGCATATAAGCCTAGAAGGGGTCAGTCAAAAATTCAGGGGTGGCTGGGTGTGGTGGCTCATGCCTGTAATCCCAGCACTTTGGGAGGCTGAGATGAGCAGATCACTTGAGGTCAGGAGTTCAAGACCACCCTGGCAAGCATGGTGAAACACCATCTGTACAAAAAATACAAGTATTAGCTGGGCATGGTGGCACACACCTGTAACCCCAGCTATTCTGGAGACTGAGGCATGAGAATCACTTGAACCAGGGAGGTGGAGGTTGCAGTGAGTCAAGATCGTGCTAATGCACTCTAGCTTGGATGACAGAACAAGACTGTCTCAAAAAAACAAAGTTCAGGGACCTGGAGGAAGGAGAGAAACTGAAGCATGCTTTGGTTAATAGATATTTCATTTTGACTGAACACTAAAGACAAAGCTTTTCACCTAACGGTTTGTGAAGTAAATACTGCAATTTCTAGTCTGTGTCTGGTTTGTCATAGATAACAAACGTGGCATCATCTAAGTCATTGTGGGAAGGGTGTTTCATTGCAGTAAGGTGCCCTTGCACAACATAAAGGATGGATTTCTTGAATCACAGCTATTCTCAGGATTACCCACCTACCCCCATCTCCTTTCTACACCCCTCACTCTGTCCCTATCCATGTCTTTGATTTGGCTGCTGCTGAGTTGTATGCTTCATAATAAGTGGGTAAATGTAAGTGAACTGTGGGTAGTTCTATCAAATTATGGAACTTGAGTAAGGTGTTGTACAGGACCCAGGTCTAGATGCAGTTGCTGAGAAGTACAGGTGTCCCCTGGGGCTTTGAGTGGCATCTGCTGAGTGGGGCTGTGTTGGGTGAGCCAGGAACTCATGGAGTCCCTGCTAACTCTGGGTGGTTTCTGAATTGAGTGGTTGCATAACTGCTTAGTGCTGGAGAATTGGTTGGTGTTCAGAAAGCACCACACATCTGGTGTCAGAAAAAAAAGACAGCCTAGGTCAGAACCTTCCGCTGACTCACAGTGAGCGAGTGGTCTTTGCTGGGCATTGAGACCCTGGTGGAAGGACTGTGTCCACACTGTGGGGAGGGGCTACAAGGGTGTTAGTAGAAGTCCCAGAATTAATTTTCTGACTGCTCACATTTGCCTCACACACTGCCTAGGAGTGGGCCAGCCTGGCCTGGGTCTCCACAGTCCAAGTGGTTCGTAAGCTTGGGAATGTGTAACTATTGGAGTGTGGGTTTCCTTGTGAGCTGTGGGTGAGGCAGGCTGCCTACCCTGAGCTGCCTCCATTTTGTTTCTTTTATAGAATCTTGCTACCATGGAATTGCTCTTTCCGCATGCATCTGATAATTCATTTGTTTGTTTGCTTATTTATTTATTTTTCAGACAGAATCTCACTCTGTGGCCCAGGCTAGAGTGCAGTGGCACGATCTCAGCTCACTGCAACCTCTGCCTCCCAGGTTCAAGCGATTCTCTTTGCTCAGCCTCCCAAGTTGCTGGGACTACAGGCACATGCCACCACACCCTGCTCATTTTTGTGTGTGTTTTTAATAGTGACGGGGTTTCACCATGTTGACCAGGCTGGTCTCAAAGTCCTGACCTCAAGTGATCCACCTGCCTCGGCCTCCCAGAGTTCTGGGATTGCAGGCATGAGCCATTGCACCTGGCCACATCTGAGAATTTTATTCTATGATTTGGATGTTAGGATTTTAATTAGCTGGTTGGAACCTTAATGAGTAGTTTGGTAACCTTTGAAGAAGGAAATAGTTTTTTAATAAGCTGTTTTATGCCAAGTCAAAATAATAACAATATGAATAATCAGAGACATACCACCCCAAAAAATAAATAGGCCTTGGGCATTTCTGGTGTGTCTCCTTGGTCTCACTTATTTTTGATACGCAAAGGTGATCAAAGTTTTGATTCTTTTTGTTATTCTTTGTATCTTTGTCATCTCTTTGTCACAAAGCAGAATTTTCCCACTTTTGAATTCTCAGTAACATAATTTTACCATTAATACACCATTAGTATTATGCTGAGAGGGTGTATTTCTGGGTTTTTTGCCTGAGCCTGTTGCAAACATGTTGCTCTGTGAAGTTGTGGGTCATGTAATTGATTCTCTTATTTCACTGTTTAATGGGACTTGAGTTGTTCAAGTCAATAAGATCAAGTCTTTTGATCTTATTGACAGTACTCTTCTTGTTTTTGTCCCTAATTGGAAATAATTGCTGGCTTGTAGATTATGGATAAATTTAAATTTACTACAAAATGTCAATAGAGCGTGAATGTAACTTCTGAATTAACCATTTCACCTTTCATGCACGTGTCTTTATTCTTGTGATTGGTCAACATTTTGAATTATCTAACTCACTTTTTGTTGCCCATCTACTCTTAAATAGAATCTCTGTATGATTATGTATTTTTTTACTGGTTGCCATTGGTTGAGCATTTTTCCTATGTGATCTTTCATCTTCTGTGTAGCAGTTTCCAGTCATCCCCTTACATTTGACTAATTTGTAGTTATTTTTTTTCTTGTTTTTTTTTTTTTAGACAGAGTTTGGCTCTGTTGCCCAGGCTGGAGTTCAGTGGCGTGTTCTCACCTCACTGCAACCTCTGCCTCCTAGGTTCAAATAATTCTTGTGCCTCAGCATCCCGGGGCGCACACCACCACCCCAAGCTAATTTTTGTATTTTTAGTAGAGATGGGGTTTCACCATTTGGCCAGGATGGTCTCAATCTCTTGAACTCGTGATCTGCCCACCTTGGCCTCCCAAAGTGCTGGGATTACAGGTGTGAGCCACCGCGCCCGTCTCTTGTTTTCTTGTTTTTAATTTGAGACAACCTTGCTGTGTAGCCCAGCTGGAGTGCAGTGTGTGCAGCATTAAGCTCCTAGGCTTGAGCAATCCTCTCACCTCAGCTTTCTGCCCAGCTAATTTTTAAAAGTTTTTTGTAGAGGCAGGGGTCTCAGTGTTTTGCCCAGGCTGGTCTCAAACTCCTGGGCTCAATGAATCCTCCTGCCTTCACCTCCCAAGGTGCTAGGATTGCAGACATGATCCACCACGCTCAGCAATGAGCGTTTTTTTTTTTTTTAAACCAAGATATCCGCACATGTTTCTGACAAATATTTTATTTAAAATCTTTAACAACTGCATACTAACCAAGGTTATTCTGTTTTTCATTTTCATTATGACTACTTGTTTTTCTTTCTTATTCTCATTTTTTACCTAGATAATTAAAATAATTTACCATGTAGTGGCCCTGACATGCATTTTGCTGCTTCATGCAGTCGTACAGCTACCTCGATGTCCCTTGTTTCTGCCATTCTGAAATTGGACCTCACTCCTTGACTCCCCATCTGCTATGTGATAAAGTCCTGTCTTATTACATCATCTCCAAAGCCTCTTTTATAGACTTCCATTTGCCCCTTGGCATGTCTTGCATTTACTCTCCTCAAAATATATACTTAGAGGCTGGGTACAGTGGCTTATGCCTGTAATCCCAGTACTTTTGGATGCCGAGGCAGGAGGATCCCTTGAGCCCAGGAGTTTAAAACCAGCCTGCGCCACAGAGGGAGACCCTGTCTCAAAAACAAAATTAATACGTACCAGCCCTAAACCCCAACACGGTCATATCTGGACACGAACCTTTTAGGATATCATATAACATTTATAAAGGAGGGCCCTCATAATGGGATTAGTAAGAGAGAGAGAACTCTGTCTGTCCAGCATGTGAGGACAAAGCAAGAAGGCATCTAGCTGCAAACCAGGAAGATAGCCTTCACTAGGAACAAAATTGCTGGCAGCAAGATGTTGGATTCCCCAAGCTCCAGAACTGTGAGAAACAAATTTCTGCTGTTTAAGAAACTGAGTCCATGGTATTTTGTTATACCAGCCTGAGCTAAGTCACCCCAAGAGTCCTCACATTAACCATATACTATTGTACAAGTGCTGCATTTGGATCTACCTGGAATGTCTCCAAATTTTCTGCTTTTCCTCTTGGACCCATTGTGAGAATAGGTGTGCTTCATAGGAAACTGCTGGTGATAGTAGTGATAGCCTAACAACTAGGGACAAAAAGGAAACTTTTTTTTTTCTTTTTCTGAGATGGAGTTTGTGCTCTGTTGCCCAGGCTGGAGTACAATGGCGCGATCTCAACTCACTGCAACTTCTGCCTCCTGAGTTCAAGAGATTGTCCTGCCTCAGCCTCCAGAGTAGCTGGGATTACAGATGCGTGCCACCACGTCTGGATAATTTCTGTATTGTTAGTTAGAGATGGGGTTTCACCATGTTGGTCAGGCTGGTCTCAAACTCTTGACTTCAGGTGATCCACCTGCCTCGGCTTCCCAAAGTGTTAGGATTATAGGTGTGAACCACCATGCTTGGCCTCTTTTACACACACACACACACACATATATATTTTTTTCTTTTTTAAATAAAAATAAATAGAAACTAGGTCTCACTATGTTGCCCAGGGTGGTCATAGCCCAAGATTTTGGGCTCCAGTGATCTACCCGCCTTGGCCACCCCAGTGCTGGGATTAAGGTGTAAGAAACTGTGCCAGGCCAAACGAACGAAGCTTAGTGGGAGGGTGGGCGCAGTGGCTCACACCTGTAATCCCAGCACTTGGGAGGCTGAGGGGGGTGGATCACCCGAGCTCAGGAGTTCAAGACCAGCCTGGACAACATGGTGAAACCCCATCTCTACTAAAAATACAAAAAATTAGCCGGGCGTGATACTCCCACTCTCATAGTGAAAGTTCTTTCTTAAGGATTCTACCTGCTGGAAAGCATTATATACTGCCAGCACTTGTTCAATACAAGACTGTCTGGTTTCATCTCCATGTCCTGTTTCCCAGGCAGGAGTGCAGTGGTGGGATCATAGCTCACTGCAGAAACTCCTGGGCTCAAGGGATCCTCCTGCCTTAGCCTCCCAAGTAGCTGGGAATAAAGGCACATGCCAACATGCCCGACTGTTTTTAAATTTTTTGTACATATGGAGTCTCACTATATTGCCCAGGCTGTTCTTGAACTCCCAGGCTCAAGTGATCCCCCCCACCTCAGCCTCCCAAAGTGCTGACATTACAGTCATGGACCAATACTCCCAGCCCTGAAACAGATATATTTCAGAGGGAGAACATCTAATGTTCAAGTTGATATCTATAGAGCAGTTAACCGGAACTATCATTTAGGGTCTGTGGGATTCTAAGACACTAGGTATGAAACAAATATGAGGAAGGTCAGAGAACAAACTGACTTAATGATTAATGCTGAAGGTGCTGCAAGCTTGGTTTAAGTTTTCCTCCTCCCTTCCTCTCTGATGAATTTGATAAAGTTTAAAGGGATGGTTTCACCAGGGGCCTTTTCCATTGACGGCAAGGAGGTCATCCCTCCTGGTAAATCCTCAGTAGGCCAAGCCTCTTACGTGGCTAGAATGATCTGGTCCATGAGGAAATATCACCACCTGTTGTGTTTTACAATTAGACCATCCAAGGGGGTCAGGGTTTCCCCAGGTAGTTTGGTGAGAGAGAGAGAGAGAGAGAGAGAGTGTGTGTGTGTGTGTGTGTGTGAGAGAGAGAGAGAGAGACAGTGTCTTGCTGAAGTGCAGTAGCCTGATCATAGCTCACAGCAGCCTCAAACTTTGAGGCTTAAGTGATCCTCTTGCCTCAGCCTCCTGACTAGCTGAGACTATAGGTACACACCACCTCTCCAGGCTAATTCTAAATAAAAATGTATGGAGTTGGGAGGGTCTCACTTCACTGCTCAGGGTGATCTCCAGCTTCTGTCTTCAAGTGCTCCTCCCACTTTGGCCTCCCGAAATGTTGGGATTACAGGCGTGAGCCATGGTACCCGGCCTCCCAGGCTGTTGTTGACAGGTCTTTGCAATCTCTCAGAGTTATGCAGCAGTTTATTCTCTGACAGCGATACTCTCATCCTTTGACCCCATTTTGCAGCAGTGGTTGAGTGTTCACTTTTCTTTTCATAAAGGGGCGAGCTTGCCAGTGATCCTCTTCCCCCTCCTCATCAATGACTTATTTGTCATCAGAGCCTTCCTCTTCATAAATTCCCACGGAATCCAAGTTTTCACGTCCCAATCGGGCTTAGTTATGATAGCCACAGGCCCACACCAGCTGCCACAGCACCCCTGTCCCATGGAAACCGCCCGACTCTCTTCTCCCCAAGCGTCCTGTCCCAGGAGCCCCCATCTCTGCTCTCCCGGGCTCCGGGCCCTAGAGCCGCGCTGCTGTAGAGCCAAGTTCCCAGGGCAGCTCCCTCCACCTGTCCACATCCAGCTCCAGCTCTCCACCCTCTCTCCGACCAGCCAGGCCTGGAGTTGCTGCAGTGTCACTGACCAGGGGACCCTCAGCTGCCACCTCCACCGCGATCTGAAAGTCTTTTAAATGCATTTAAGTTATCTTAGAATTTTCCTCCCCCATTTTATACATAAACAGGAGGAGAGCAGGGGTTTGAGGGTGTTTGTCTCATGGACTGATCAGTGGGATGAGAAATAGCTGAATAACCTGCAGGGGGCAGCAGAGCCCCAGGCCAGTGACTCCACGTTGAGGCCAGTGTGGTTCCTGCAAAGGAAGAAAAAGAGAGTTTCCCTGGGGTCTTCCCGGGCAGCCCGCCCTCCCCTACAAGTGGCCTCCAGCCGCTCAGAGCAGCTCCAGAAGGAGTGTGGATTCCGAGAAGCTGCAGAGCCCTGGAAAGCAGAAGACACGTGCAGACGCATTTGTGGGGTTCTGTCCTTTCTGGTGGTGTACTTCTGGAGCCTGGGGCTGTCTTCTGGGCAGGGTTTGGGGTTTGACATACATGGGGTCGCTGGGGTCAGAGTTATTTGTATATATAAAGAAAATGTGTGAAAATCAGGCTAGAGACACAATTGTTTGGTGGCGTCACCTGGATAAAGGGTTTATGAAGTTGACAGTTTATTTAGGTCCGAAGGTTAAATTAACCCCAGGTGAGAGTTTCCTGCTGGTGAAAATGAAGCTCTGCAAGGAGGGAGCATTTTCACACTGTGAGGAGTGGATGGGGGTGTGTGAGCAAGGCTTGGCCATGCCTCATCCCCAATTCCGGCCCGCTCAAGGACATGTGCCTCTCCTGGTGCAGTCGTGCCTGGCCTGGTCTCGGTTCCCCTGCTGCTCTGAGGCCAGCAGATGGCTTCTATGGACACTGAGCCTGAAATTCCCTGCACATTCCTGTGACCCCGTGCAGAACGAAGGAGCGGGGAAAATCCCTTGAGTGAGGAAGACGCTAGTGTTCTCTTATATCTGTAGCAAGTCTGGCTGAAATGCAAATATCCAATAACCAGAGTACAGGAAGCACCTCGCCCTTAAGAGAAGCTGTGGCTAGAATCCGTCAAGTCAGTCTGGCTCTGCCGGGCCTGATACCCAACGCTTCCGCTGTCACTCAGAAGTGAGGGGCGGGGCCTAGCATTCCATCCAATCAGAGGTGCTGGGACAGGGCCCTGCCCATTGTTTATCCAGGCACAGAGTGGGTCGCATTCCTGTCCTCACCTTTGTCCCTGCGCAGCTGGTGGTTGGTATCTGCTGTATCCATCCCCGAGAGGGACCTGGTGCCTCTACCCAGGTTTCTGTCGCTCTGTCTCCTGCGCTATGCCCTGCTGTAGTCACAGGAGCTGTAGAGAGGACCCCAGGACATCTGAAAGCCAGGAAATGGTGCGTGTGCATGGCCGGTTGTCCCGAGACGGGGTAGAGGCTGCCTGGAACCGACCGGAACCGGCTGCGGCGGGACCCGGGCCTCCCTGCGGGCGACTCCAGGGTCTGGGACCGAGTCCTGGAGCTGCTCGGCCCTCGGTCCCCTCGGCCGCTGGTTGGGGCTGGGCTGGCAACCGGGACCCCGGATGTCCTGTCTTGTCGCCGCGCGGCGACTGCGGCCCCGCCCCGGAGCCCTCTCTGAGCAGTTCCGCGCCCGCAGCCCCGCGTCTTCCCAGATTGTGCGGAAGCCACCGGAGGGTCATGGGGGAAATCCCGACTCGGGTGTAGGGTTCGTGCGTGGGAGGAGCAGTGGTCTGTGGGGCCCCCAGTCCCCACTTTCTCCTGTTAAAAATTAAACTGAAGTACATTAACAATTAAAGAGTTCATTTGAGCAAACAGCAATTCAGTAATGAGAAACACCCAGTCCTGGCTTGTGGTTTGTCAACTGAAAAAGCCAAACAATGTAAAATAAAGTTTATTCGGAGCCAAATAGGAGAGACCTTGGCAAGGGAAACACAATCCCAAGAAGCCTATAGTGAGTGGTCCCATGGCGGCTCAAGACAGTTTGGTTTTATTCATTCAGAGAGACAGGAATTGCAGGGAAAATCACGAATCAGTGCCTGGAAGGTGTAAGTTCCATTGGCAGAAAGGGCGGGACCTGTGGAAGGGGGGTTAGAAGGCACAGGTGGTTGAGGGATTCTGTAGGTGGCGGTTGGTTGAGAGTGTGAATCTTTGTCTAAAGTTTGGAGGAGGTAGGAAGGAATGCTGAAGGAAGGGGGTCTGTTATCTGCCACTTGATTCCATCCCAGCCAAAAAACAGACCTGTTTCTCGAGATTTTATGAATTCTAAGGCATGACTTACCCTTGCCTTGCGTGGCCTTAGGTCTTGTTTGTAATTTGGTATCTTCTTGCCACAAGGAGTCTGTTTTTCCAGTCTGATAATGTCTGTTTTTACATGAATGTGCGTCAGTTGCTGCATCTAAACTCCTAAAGGGAGAGGGTATAAGGAGACCTGTCTCACCTCCCATCCTGTCATACAGAGGCACTCAATTTTCAGGGTTTTTTGGGGGTTCCCTTGGCCAAGAGCCAGTCACTTCACTTAGCTGGGAAGGTACTTTGTTTTTGTTTTTGTTTGAGACAGAGTATCCTGTCGCCCAGGCTGGAGTACAATGGCTGGATCTCGGCTCACAGCAGCCTTTGCCTTCTGGGTTCAAGTGATTCTCCTGCCTCAGCCTCCTGAGTAGCTGGGATTACAGACACACACCACCATGCCCGGCTAATTTTTGTATTTTTAGTAGAGATCGGGCTTCACCATGTTGGCCAGGCTGTTCTCGAACTCCTGACCTCAAGTGATCCACCTGCCTCGGCCTCCCAGAGTGCGGGGATTACAGATGTGAGCCACCTCACCTGGCCGCAAGGTATGTTTTTAAGTTTGCAGGTTGAAGGCTGGGCTTTTATAAGGTACATGAGGAGACAAATGAGATAAATGCTTGATTGGTTGCAGAGATGCAGTTACCTTATTTGGACTTGTCACTCTGAAATAATCAAAAGGTTCAGATTTCAGTTGGAAGAGTTTATTCAAGCAGAAAGATAGCAATGGCCCAAACAGGAAAAACACAGACTCTAGAGAAAAGGACTCAGTCCTCCAAAATTGGAAGTTAAGTTCTGGCTTTATATTACCAGGAAAAGAGGTCCTCATCAGACCCCAAGAGGGTTCTTGGATCTCGCATAGGAAGGAATTCAAGACGAGTCGCAATGTACAGTGTGTAGAGAGTTTATTGAAAGCAACTCTGGGCCAGCATGATGGCTTAGGCCTGTAATTCAAGCACTTTGCAAGGCCCAGGCGGGAGGATCACTTGAGATCAGGAGTTCGAGACCAGCCTGGGCAACTTAGTGAAACCCCCTCTCTTCCAAAAATAACAAAAATTAGCCGGGTGTGGTGGCCTGTGCCTGTAGTCGCAGGTACTTGGGAGACTTAAGTGGGAGAATCACTTGAACCTGGGAGGCAGAAGTTGCAGCCCAGCTGAGGACTCGCCACTGCACTCCAGTGTGGGTAACAGAGTGAGACCCCATCTCAAAAAACAAAAACAAAATAAACAAGAAAGAGTTGAAGACCAACCTGGCTAACACAGCAAGCCCCTGTCTTTTTTTTTTTTTTTTGAGACGGAGTCTCGCTCTGTTGCCCAGGCTGGAGTGCAGTGGCACAATCTCAGCTCACTGCAAGCTCCGCCTCCTGGGTTCACGCCATTCTCCTGCCTCAACCTCCCAAGTAGCTGGGACTACAGGCACCCACCACCACGCTCGGCTAATTTTTTGTATTTTTAGTAGGGACGGGGTTTCACCGTGTTAGCCAGGATGGTCTCGATCTCCTGACCTCGTGATCCACCCGCCTCGGCCTCCCAAAGTGCTGGGATTACAGGCATGAGCCACCGTGTCCGGCCCCTGTCTCTATTAAAAAAAAAAAGAAAGAAAAGGAAGGAAGGTTCTCTGTTACAGAGTAGGGCATCCTCATAAAGCAAGTGGAGGAATGTACTGTCTAAGTTTTTCTTATGTAGGGATCTTGTCTATGTAAAGACTAAACTAAGCTGTGCCTACGTTCATGTGGGCTGACAGAGTCACAAAATTTATTACTCTGTTGATTTAAAGAAAACAATCCTTTACCTTTTAGCACACAAGTGCATTAAAACATAACTATAATTATCTTGAAAGCACATACTATTATGAGTATTGGGACATCCGGATGTTCTGTTGTTGTGGGAGTGTAAGGATACTTGCAGGTATCTTCAGGCTGTTTTCTTAATGTCAAACATTTTATGACCATGGGTTGTGACTGGCACGGAGTGTTTCTTGTTAGTCTCAAGATGGAGCTGATTGGTCTTTCTCTGGCTCCCCTAGGCACTTGCTTCCCTGACACTTACATAGGCAAAAGGCAAATAAATATAACAGGATTACATTTTCCATAGAAGGCTGATGTATGAGGTACAATAATTTAATTTTTTTTTTCTTTGAGACAATGTCTTGCTCTGTGGCCCAGGCTGGAGCAGTGGTGCCGTCACGGCTTACTGCAGCCTTGACCTTCCCAGCTCAAGCACCTCAGCCTCCCCAGTAGCTGAGAGTACAGTTTCCCACCAGCACACCTGGCTAATTTTTTGTATTTTACAGAGATGGGGTCTCGATATGTTGCTCAGGCTGGTCTCTAGCTCCTGGCCTCAAACAGTCCTCCTTCCTTGGCCTCCAAAAGTGCTGGGATTACAGACATGAGCAATTGCACATGGATAACAACTTAATTTGTAGTGGTTTGCTTTTTTCCCCCAGAGCTTGTTTTCTTCTCTTTCTAGCTGGTTTATATTTCCTTTTCAATTTAAAAAAGTGAATTTAATATTCTAGCTGAAGACAACATGATAGCCATGAAGTCTTCATGTGAGAAAGTTAAAAGGGAAATTAGTCTACTATAGAGATCAGTAGTAGAGAGGGGCCTGGCGGGATGGTTCACACCTGTAACCCCAGCACGTTGGGAGGCCGAGGCAGGTGGATGGCTTGATCTCAGGAGTTGAAGACCAGCCTGGGCAACAGAGTGAGACCCCATCTCAATTGTGAAAAATCATATTAAATTTAAAAAAATAGTGAAGAGGGGAAGGGTCTTTCCTGTTTCCCTTCAGTCATTTGCAACATTTTACAAAACACTATAGGTAAGAAAGAAGGCAAATCTGTAATCAGGGAAAGGAGGGTTCTAGCTGGCTATGTGAAAGCTGTGTGTCACGTGACTTAACCCCATAATCACATTGCTTCAAGATGATTTAGAGATCCATCAGTTTAAATCTTAGAATTACGTGGTTGTTTTTGCTTGTTTGTTTGTTTTGAGACAGGGTCTCACTCTGTCGGACAGGCTGGAGTGCAGCAGTGCGATCTCAGCTCACTGCAGCCTCTGCCTTCTGGGTTCAAGTAATTCTCTGGCCTCAGCCTTTCAAGTAGCTGGGATTACAGGTGTGTGCCACTACACTCGGCTAATTTTTCTATTTTTAGTAAAGACAGGGTTTTACCACGTTCGCCAGGCTGGTCTCAAACTTCTGTCCTCAAGTGGTCCATCCACCTTGGCCTCCCAAAGTGGTGGGATTACAGGTGGGAGCCACCACACCGGGCCTGACTTACTTGTTCACGCAGCCTATATAGGTAGAAAATTTCTAGTTACGTAATCAGTGGTTAATTGGTAGATTGTGCCTGATTAAGCATAAATTTCATTTCCCTATACATTAGTAATTTTCACGAGTTGTATTTAAATATGATTTCAGGATCCTTAGGTAGGACCTTAGGACACTACACACAGTTTGGCCTCGTTGCTTCTTATTCAAATTTTTTCACATTCTCCAGGGCAACTGGTTTCCCCTTACATTTTCCAAATATATGGGATGCAGCGTCTCAAATCCCCCACCCTCATACCACAGCCTAACTCTTCAAGGGCTTGCAGTAAAATCTGTTTATGAACATCTCATATGAGAGGAAAGCAGAGAATAACCGCTAGACATTTTCCCGAAAAAACCTTTCTGCCTCTCCTCCTTTTAATCTTTCCTAGACACAGATACTTTATCAGGATGTCTTTGGGATGAGGTTCCTTTCTGGAAACTTTACAGGGTGATGTGTCTTCAGTACACCCTCCTATCTTTTCCTGGTTTGGGGTTTTAGAGCTGCCTGGGGCTGCCTCAAGATCCCCACAACTGCCATGTCTCCTGGAGGGTCTCATGGGGTATCAGTGCCTTAGGGGAGTGGGACCTCCCATGGGAGCAGCTGAATGCCTTATGGTGGAGGAGATACCTGGTATACTCTTCATCTACATAACCAATTCTTGGGGTGCTCAGCTTCTCTCTCCCAACTCCACTTTCCATTAATTGGAGACACATGGCTGTTCAGCCAATCGGATGTTGCTAATGAGGAAAAACAGAGATGATTCCTGTCCTCTGGATTGTCTCAACTGTGAAAAGAGAAATATCCCAAAAGACAAGGAAAGGCCACCCCAACAAGGATGTATTTAGCTATCCCACAGGGAGGTGGTCACCAGAATGCAGCCAAGTAAGTCCTATATGTGAGTTAACCACATGGAGGAACTGGGAGGAGGTGGAGAACTAGAAACTCTGTTCAGAGTTTGAGTAAAGTTTTCTTCTGTTATGACAACGTTAAATCCATAAAGAAAATGCATGCTAAGGTAACATAAATATAATAACTCACTATAACAGGTAACTCTAGAATTAATTAAATTATTGTATATGGAGATGATAGGTAGTAGATTGATTATTCTCCTGTAGATAACCATTTGTCCCTGCTTTTTCTGTTAAGTGTTCACCACTTGTATCATTGGCTGACAATACCTGGTTTGTCATAGTTTCATATTACCTTAAATAGATATCCAGACCAGGCGCAGTGGCTCACACACTTTGGGAGGCTGAGGCTGGCAGATCACCAAAGGTCAGGAGTTTGAGACCAGCCTGACCAATATAGTGAAACCCCATCTCTACTGAAAATACAGCATTAGCTGAGCGTGGCAGCACATGGCTGTAATCCCAGCTACTTGGGAGGCTGAGGCAGGAGAATCGCTTGAACCTGGGAGGTGGAGGTTGCAGTGAGCCGAGATCCCGCCTTTGCCTTCCAGCCTGGGCAAGAAGAGTGAAACCTCATTTCAAAAAATTAAACTAAAAAACTAGATGCCCTGGTCTCGCAATTTGCTGTTTTCCATTGGTCTATCTTTCCATTTCTCTGTTAATACCATTTTCTCTTACTTAGTATAGACTTCAAAGCTTCAGTGTGTAGTAGGGATATTGCTTCTCTATCTTAATCATCTTGGGCTGCTATATCAAGTTACCATAGACTGGGTGACTTAAAGAATAAACATTTCTTTCTGGCAGTTCTTGAGGTTGTGAAGTTCATGTTCAGGGAGCTGGCAGATCTAGTGTCCAGCAAGGGCCCGCTTCCTGGTTTGCAGATGATCGTCTTCTTGTGGTTTCTTCACATGACAGAAAAGAGAGGAAGCCGGCTGTCCTGTGTCTTCTTATAAGAGCACTAATCTCATTCAGAAAGCGTCTACCTTTATGCTGTCATCTAATCCTAATTAATTCCCAGAAATGTCAACTTCTAATACTATATTGGGGGGTAGGTTATTAATGTATGATTTTTTTAGAGTGATGCAAACATTCACTCCATAACACCCTCCAACAATATTCTATAGAACATCTTGGCTGTTCTTAGTCATTGTCTTCTATTTCAGTTTTTAGAAGTACTTTTTTCTTAATTTTAGTGAAAAAAACAAACTGCCTTATAAATTTCATGGAATAAAATGTAACTGTAGTCATATTTCAAAGAGGTTACATCATAGTGATATTTAATCTCCTTTTAAGGACATATGACATTTTTCCATTTATTGCATTTTATATTGATGTTTTTCAGTATAGGCTTTTTGCATAATAATCATTTTATATCCTTCCTGAGACTTTTTTGGACTTCAAGAAAATTAGTTTTAATAGAAATCTGTGGCCAGGCGCCGTGGCTCACGCCTCTAATCCCAACACTTTGGGAGGCCAATGTGGATGGATAGCCTCAGTTCAGGAGTTTGAGACCAGCCTGACAAACATGGAGAAACCCCATGTCTACTAAAAATACAAAATTAGCCAGGCGTGGTGGCGCAGGCCTGTAATCCCAGCTACTCAGGAGGCTGAGGCAGGAGAATCACTTGTACCCGGGAGACAGAGATTGCAGTGAGCCAAGATGGTGTCATTGCACTCCAGCCCAGGCAACAAGAGCAAAACTTTGTCTCAAAAAAAAAAAAAGAAAGAAAGAAATTAGTCCAGCCTGGGTAACGTGGCAAACCTTGTCTATACAAAAACATACCTGGTCATTGTGATGTGTACCTGTAGTCCCAGCTACTCAGGAGGCTGAGGTGGAAGGATCTGTTGAGCCTAGGAGTTTGAGGCTGCAGTGAGCTATGATTGCACCAGTACACTCCAGCCTGGGCAACAGAATGAGCCTGAGACCCTGTTTCAAAAAAAAAAAGGGAAGAAAAGAAAAAAGAAAAAAATTAGTTTCAATAGAGTATGCTGTCTTTTAAAAATTACATTCAACAGGTTGTTGCTGATAATTGGAATTCACTGAGATTTATTTCTGTATAAAGTGTACATTCTAGAAACTTAGTAAAAATATTACATATGCACAAAATACATAAAAGAATTGCACAATGAATCAAAATATTGATGGAGCCAGTACTGGGAATAAGATAATTGCCTTACTTTTTATACTTTCACAACCTGGGTATGCATCCCCATCAGTATATTTTATTTTTGCATGTTTTTTATGCAAATGATAACCAATATGTGATATTTTATATCGGATTTTAACTCAGTTATGAACCTTACATGGAATGATAGTTAATTCACTTTCTTATTTCGTTGATTTTATTATTTAGAACAGTGGTTGTTTTCCCAAAACATTGAGCAGATAATCCACAGAGTTCCCACATTTTTCTTCCAAGCTCATAGTTCCCCCTGTTTTAAACATCTTGACTGGCCAGGTGCTGTGTCTTATATACCTGTAATCCTACCACTTAGGGAGGCTGAAGCAGGAGGATAGCTTGAACTCCAGTGTTGGAGGCCAGCCTAGGCAACATAACAAGACCCTGTCTCAAAAACAAAAAATTGTTTTAAACCATATTGTCTGTGTGTAGTGTATTCCACAATTGATGCAAGAATATATTACATGTGAACATGATGGAAATTGAAGAAGCCAATATCATTATTACCTAAAGTCCATCTTTTACCTTAAACTTCACTCTCTGTGTTCATTCTGTGGTTTAAGACAACTACATGTGTCATGTGTCCACCATCAGAGTCTTATACAGAAGCGTTTCACTGCCCTCAAAATCCCCTGTGCTCCTCCTAATCATACCTCTCCCCTCCCTCATTTGCCACCCCTGTTTATCCCTGGAAACAAATGGTGATGTTCCTGCCTCTAGCGTTTTGCATTTTCCAGAATATCACATATTTGGAATGATGCTGTAAGTGGCCATTTCAGACTTGCTTCTTTCATGTGAAAATATGCATTGAAGGTCTCTCGATACCTTTGTTGCTTGATGACTCATTTATTTTTTATTTTTATTTATCTAAAAAAATTTTTGTTTTGTGAGAGATGGGGTCTCAAACTCCTCAGCTCAGGTGATTCTCCCGCCTCAGCTTCCCAAAGTGCCTGAATTCCACTTGTGAGCCACCATGTCTGGCCACTCATTTTCTTTCATCACTAACATTCCATTGTATGGGTGTTACCATAGTTTGTTTCTTTATTCACCTATTGAAAGGCTCATCCTGAGCCTGGTGTGATGCCTCATCCCTGAATTCCCAGCATATGGGAGACTGAAGTGAGAAGATTGCTCGAGGCCAGCAGTTAGAGACCAGCCTGGTAGATACAGTGAGAAACCTCGTTAATTTTTTTTTTTTTTTTTTAAAGACTCACCTTGTTTGATTCTGGTTTTTGGCAGTTATGAGTAAGGCTGCTAAAAATGTTTGTGGGAGGACTTTTGTGTGAACATCAGTTTTCAGTTCATTTAGGTTAATATGTAGGAATGAGACTTCTGAATCAGTAAGACCATGCTTATTTTCTTCAGAGCTCCACAGACTGTCTTCCAAATTGGCTGTAGAATTTTCCATTCATATCCATAGTGAAGGAGAGTTCACTGTCTCCAGCATTTGGAAGTGTCAGTGTTTGGGATTTAGGCTACCCCACCAGGTGTTTGCTGGTGCCTCATTGTTTTCTTTCTTTCTTTTTTTTTTTTTCTTTGGAGATGGAGTTTTGTGTCTAGTTCTTGTTACCTAGGCTGGAGTGCAATGGCATGATCTCAGCTCACTGCAGCCTCTGCCTCCTGGGTTGAAGCAATTCTCCTGACTCAGCCTCCCAAATAGCTGGAATTACAGGCGTGGGCCTCCACTCCTGGCAAATTTTTGTATTATTAGTAGAGACGAGATTTTACCATGTTGGCCAGGGTGGTCTCAAACTCCTGACCTCAGGTGATCCACCCGCCTTGGCCTCCCAAAATGCTTGATTATAGGCGTGAGCCACTGCCCCCGGCCTGTTTTCATTTACTCTTTAATAACATGCAATGTTGAGCATCCCGTCATATGTTTGTTTGACATAATTACATTTTTTAGGGGGAGGTATAGTTGGAAATATTTTGCCTTTTTTTTTCGGGGGGGTTGGAATCTGGCTCTGTCGCCCAGGCTGGAGTGCAGGGGCACTCCTGCCCTTGGTAATCCACTCGCCTCAGCCTCCTTAAGTGCTGGGATTACAGGCATGAGCCACTGCACCCAGTCTTTTGCTTCTTTTTTGATTGGTTGATTTTTTTTCTTATAGGATTTTGAGTTCTTCCTACCATTTGGGTACCAGTCCTTGATCAGACAGGTGTCCTGCAAATATTTGTCCCAGTCTGCCACCTGTCTTTTTATTCTGTTGAGTTTTTTCCAAAACAGTTTTATTTTGAATGAAGTCCAATTTATTGATTTTCTCATTCACAGATCATGCTTTTTGTGTGTGTGAAACGTTATTGCCAAATCCAAGGTTGTCTTGGTTTTCACAACTGTTATGTTCTAGAAGTTGTGAGTTTTGCATTTTCCATTTAAGTAAATGATTCATCAGGAGGTAGTTTTTAAAAAGGTGAAGTTCTGTGTCTAGTTCATTTGTTTGCATTTGCTAATCCAGGTGTTTCAGTACCATTTGTTTTTCGCCACCGTGCCTGACTAATGTTTTGTTTTATTATGGAGACGGGGTCTCCCTGTGTTGCCCAGGCTGGTCTCGAACTGTTGGGCTCAAATGATCTTTCCGCCTTGGCCTCTGGTTTTACGTTTTTAATACATGTCTTTGTAGTAGATTTTTCTATGTTCCTAGTGCCTTTCTTATCTTATGGAATCTTCTCTGGTATATTTAGTTTATTGAGTGTTTTTAATCATGAGGAAATATTAACCCATTTATGCTGGAGGTTTCAACTTTTTGAATTGCAGACATGTGAAAAATCAGACTTTGGCGATGACCTTGAGCAGTAGGATATAAATAATTCCCACATGCTTAGCGTTCCAAAAATGGAACACTAGGCATAAGTAGGTTAAGGCTTGTCACATGCCTTTTCTGCCTCTCTTAGGACATTCTTGTGGTTTTTTGTGTTTTGTTTTGAGATGGAGTCTCACTCTGTCACCCAGGCTAGAGTGCAGTGGCATGATCTCGGCTCATTGCAACCTCCGCCTCCCAGGTTCAAACAATTCTCCCACCTCAGCCCCCCAAGTAACTGGGACTACAGGCACACGCCACCACACCTAGTTAATTTTTGTATTTTTAGTGGAGATAGAGTTACACCATGTTGGCCAGGCTGATCTCAAACTGCTGACATCAAGTGACACACCTGCCTCGGCCTCCCAAAGTGCTGAGATTACAGGCATGAGCCACCACACCTGGCTGCTACCATGATTGATTTTCATTACTTACTGTGAAACAAAACTTAAAACCTAACAGCTTAAGGAATTTTACATATACAGTTGAGATAGTTGGAGAAATCTACATAAGTTCTCTAAGATCAATTCTATTGTATTCTGCCTTTTGCAATTATCCTGATGTTTCCTGCACGTCATAGTACGGGCCAAGATGTTATTTTCTTTTTTTTTTTTTCGTTGAGATGGAGTTTTACTCTTGTTGCCCAGGCTGGAGTGCAATGGTGGAATCTAGGCTCACCACAACCTCCGCCTCCCGGGTTCAAGCGATTCTCCTGCCTCAGTTCTCCCGAGTAGCTGAGATAAAACGCATGTGCCACCACTCCTGGCAAATTGTGTATTTTTAGTAAAGATGGGGTTTCTCCACGTTGGTCAGGCTGGTCTCGAACTCCCAACCTCAGGTGATTTCCGCCCCACCCCCACTGCGCAAAGTTCTGGGATTACAGGTATGAGCCACCGCGACCGGCCAAGATGTTATTGATGTTTTTTTTTTGTTTTGTTTTGTTTTTTTATTTTTTGAGATGGAGTCTTGCTCTGTCACTCAGGCTAGTGGCGCTAGTGCAGTGGCACAATCTCGGCTCACTGCAATCTCCTCCTCCCGGGTTCAAGTGATTCTCCTGCCTCATCCTCCCGAGTAGCTGGGATTACAGGACCCCGCCACCGCACACGGCTAATTGTTGTATTTTTTAGTAGAGACGGGGTTTCACCATCTTGGCCAGGCTGGTCTCAAACTCCCTACCTCATGATCCACCCGCCTCTACTTCCCAAAGTGCTGAGATTACAGGCGTGAGCCACCGCCCCAGCCAAGATGTTATTTTCTTTTTTCTTTTTTCTTTTTTTTTTTTTTGAGACGTAAGTCTTGCTCTGTCGCCCAGGCTGGAGTGCAGTGGCGCAATCTCGGCTCACTGCAAGCTCCGCTTCCCAGGTTCATGCCATTCTCCTGCTTCAGCCTCCTGAGTAGCTGAGACTACAGGCAGCCGCCACTGCACCCAGCTAATTTTTCGTATTTTTAGTAGAGACGGGGTTTCACCGTGGTCTCGATCTCCTGACTTCATGATCCGCCCGCCTCGGCCTACCAAGGTGTTGGGATTACAGGTGTGAGCCACCGCGCTCGGCCTTTAAGTTGTTACTTTCTAAGACTAAATAATATCCCATTGTATATGTATGCTTACCACATTTTGTTTATCCATTCAGTCATCAGTGGATATGTGGGTGGCTGCACTGCTCATTACTGCCACCCCAGGAAGGTTGTATAGTGGTTAAATCTATGCTTATTACACCTGGATATATACACCTGGATATAAACCAGGAGTTTCTTGTTTGCCCTCTTGTGTACTTACAATGCCAGGTTTTTCTTAGGAATGTCCCATCTGCCCTTGTTACCAGCATCTATCTAGCTACACTCTGACAGGATAACTGCAAACTGAATGATTCCTGGGCATCATAGTGGATGTTTCTTTCAACTTAGGTGTCTCCCCTCCTCTCTGCTTATATCTAGCATGCCTGATTTGGGTGGTCCCTGGGGTGTGGGATTTCCCAGGGGCTCTCCCTCCTGCTCTTGGGTAGCTATCTGCCTTCTCTAACAGTGTCATCAAAGATTACACTTTGGGAACAGGCATTTTCAAGGATACACAGCCTCAGGACTGCTAATGTTAACATTTTTCTGCATATTAATTCATAGGACTCTATTATGACAGGTGCTACAGTCCCACAGACCAAAGAGACATTAGGGACAGCCCAGGCAACTTCCTTTTCTCCCTAGATTCAGTGAATGCACACATTTTCCCAACCTACTGTTGCTTTATCCCTTGTTCAGTTCTAGCATCACAATTGCTTTATGAACTAGCCAAGCATGGTGGCACATGCTTGTGGTCTCAGCTACTCAGGAGGTTGAGTCATAAGAATTGCATGAACTCAGGAGGAAGAGGTTATAGTGAGCCAATATCGTGCCACTACACTCCAGCCTGGGCAGCAGAACGAGACTCTGTCTCAAAAAAAAAAAAAAAAAATTGCAGGCCGGGCGCAGTGGCTCACGCCTATAATTTCAGCACTTTGGGAGGCCGAGGCGGGCAGATCACCTGAGATTGGGAGATCAAGACCAGCCTGACCAACATGGAGAAACCCTGTCTCTACTAAAAATACAAAATTAGCCGGGTGTGGTGGCACATGCCTGTAATCCCAGCTACTTGGGAGGCTGAGGCAGGAGAATCACTTGAACGCCAGTGGTGAGCCAAGATCACACCATTACACTCCACCCTGGGCAACAAGTTGTTGTTTTGAAAATCCATCTCAAAACAACAACAACAAAAATGCTTTATGGAAGAAATTATAGAAAGAGAGAAAGGGATGTGATGACCAAAGCAGGGAATAAGTGTTTGGAGTCCACGGCAACTTCTTGGGAATAGAGTCTAGGCCCCCAGTGCTGTCACTCTCACCCATCCTCCTCTACACATGTGAGATGTTTCAGGACCCAGTGGCCTTTGAGGATGTTGCTGTGAAGTTCACCCAGGAGGAGTGGGCTTTGCTGGATATTTCCCAGAGGAAGCTCTACAGGGAACTGATGCTGGAAACTTTCAGGAACCTGACCTCTATAGGTAAGGATGACATATTCCTTCCCTCAGTCCATTACTGAACCAGTGTTTCTAGCTCATCAATGCTGTTGAGTGATTTAGAACATAGACAGGAAATACTTTGATGAATAAATGAGGTATGGCTGCAGTAAATCATAGACATAGAATCTAATAATTTTTTCACAGTTTTATATTGCTTCAGGACTATTTTTCTGTGTCTGTATTTTAGGGAAAAAGTGGAAAGACCAGAACATTGAGTATGAGTACAAAAACCCCAGAAGAAGCTTCAGGTAATTGGCACTTACAAGACAAAGCAGTGTCTCTCTGCACAATCTTAGAATATGAGAATATGTTGAAGAGAAGTAAAACAAAGAACTAAGTCCAGTATCAAATTCATTTCTTCTTAGAATATTTTCTCAAAATCATATATTTACATGTGACTAAGTCTGAGGGCTCACTCCTGTAATCCCAATCCTTTGAGAAGTGGAGATAGGAGGATAGCTTGAGGCCAGCAGTTCAAGAACAGCCTGTGCAACATAATGAGACCACAAATCAACAACAGCAAAAAATTAGCTGGGCATTGTGGTATGCATCGGTAGTCCCGGCTACTCAGGAGGCTGAATCAGAAGGATCACTCGATCCCCCAGGAGTTAAAGGCTGCGGTAAGCAATGATAATATCACTGCACTCCAGGATGGTCACAGGACGAAACCCTGACTCATAAGAAAAATCACACAGAGTATTTAGTACTTGTAAAATAGTTTACATGGGATAGCATTAAGCCCCTTATGAATATTTTTTTAAACAATAGGTATGACTCTGTAACCTTGTAGAACATGTTGTCCATTTACCTTCAAACAATTCAGCCAGGGCAGAAAGCCTACACTTTGATGGACCATGTTAAAAATGCAAGTGCAATACTTGTTGATTAATATAAAATTACTCATAAACCCTTCATAATGTGCTTCTCACTTTTGACAGGAGTCTCATAGAAGGGAATGTCAATGAAATTAAAGAAGACAGTCATTGTGGAGAAACTTTTACCCAGGTTCCAGATGACAGGCTGAACTTCCAGGAGAAGAAAGCTTCTCCTGAAGTAAAATCATGTGACAACTTTGTGTGTGGAGAAGTTGGCGTAGGTAACTCATCTTTTAATATGAACATCAGAGGTGATATTGGACACAAGGCATACGAGTATCAGGACTATGCACCAAAGCCATATAAGTGTCAACAACCTAAGAAAGCCTTCAGATATCGCCCCTCCTTTAGAACACAAGAAAGGAATCACACCGGAGAGAAACCCTACGCTTGTAAAGAATGTGGAAAAACCTTTATTTCCCATTCAGGCATTCGAAGACACATAGTAATGCACAGTAGGGATGGACCTTATAAATGTAAGTTTTGTGGGAAAGCCTTCCATTGTCTCAGATTATATCTTATCCATGAAAGAACTCACATTGGAGAGAACCCGTATGAATGCAAACAATGTGGTAAATCCTTTAGTTATTCTGCTACCCTTCAAGTACATGAAAGAACTCACACTGTAGAAAAGCCTTATGAATGTCAGCAATGTGGGAAAGCATTCCATAATTCCAGTTCCTTTCAAGCACATAAAAGAACCCACACTGGGGCAAAGCCGTATGAATGTAAACAGTGTGGCAAATCCTTCTGTTGGTGTCATTCCTTTCAAATACATGAAAGAACTCACACTGGGGAGAAGCCCTATGAATGTAGCAAATGTAATAAAGCATTCCATAGTCACAGATCCTATCTTAGACATAAAAGGAGTCACACGGGAGAGAAGCCTTATCAATGTAAGAAATGTAGAAAAGCATTCACGTATCCCAGTTCCCTTCGCAGACATGAAAGGACCCACTCTGTGAAAAAACCTTATGAATGTAAGCAATGTGGGAAAGCATTATCTTATCTTATAAGTTTTCAAACACACGTAAGAATGCACTCTGGAGAAAGACCTTATAAATGTAAGACATGTGGGAAAGGCTTTTATTCTCCCAAGTCATTTCAAAGACATGAAAAAACTCACACTGGAGAGAAACCCTATGAATGCAAGCAATGTGGTAAAGCCTTCAGTAGTTCCAGTTCCTTTCGGTACCATGAAAGGACTCACACTGGAGAGAAACCCTATGAGTGTAAGCAATGTGGGAAAGCCTTCAGATCTGCCCCACACCTTCGAATGCATGGTAGGACTCACACTGGAGAGAAACCCCATGAGTGTAAGGAATGTGGGAAAGCCTTCAGATCTGCCAAGAACCTTCGAATTCATGAAAGGACACAAACACACATAAGAATGCACTCTGTAGAAAGACCTTATAAATGTAAGATATGTGGAAAAGGCTTTTATTCTGCCAAGTCATTTCAAATACATGAAAAATCTTACACTGGAGAGAAACCCTATGAGTGTAAGCAATGTGGTAAAGCCTTTGTTTCTTTCACTTCCTTTCGATATCATGAAAGGACTCACACTGGAGAGAAACCCTATGAGTGTAAGCAATGTGGAAAAGCCTTCAGATCTACCTCACACCTTCGAAAGCATGGTAGGACTCACACTGGATAGAAACCGAGGCAGGCCAAAGCAGGTGAATCACCTGAGGTCAGGAGTTCAAGACCGGCCTGACCAATATGATGAAACCCCTGTCTCTACTAAAAATACAAAAATTGGCCAGGTGTGGTGGGCTGCTCCTGTAATCCTAGCTAGTTGGGAGGCTGGCACAGGAGAATCGCTTGAATCTGGGGGGCAGAGGTTGCAGTGAGCCGAGATCATGCCATTGCACTCCAGCCTGGGCAACAGGAGCAAAACTCCGTCTCAAAAAAAAAAAAAAAGAGACTTGGCCTTGTGGTGAGAGGATGTCAGCTCTAGACTCCTGGACCTGTTTTTGCCTTACTTATTCTCTAAAGACTAAAATATTTCCTAAAATTTATGGGCGCTGTTTACCAGAAAGTACCTTAGTTAAAACATAGAAGTTCATTTATGCCTTATAAAGCTTTTTTTTTCAGGTTGGTTTAGTGAGTCACAGGAAGCTAATAAATTTGTGTAATTGTCTAAGTACGGCCTTTTCTTTTTCTGATAATGTGCTGTTGATACTAACTTGTCAACAGCCTGCTTATTTCAGACGTGTAAAGTTAATTGCAACATGGAAAAGTCACTTTTATATATTATGCAATGGCATGGAAAAATTCATTTTCATTAAGGTTCCAATGAAGCTGCTCTTCAGAAACGCTTATTTAAAACTCCCTAAGGTCAAAGTCCAGGCATCACAGAATGCAGCATCAATCACTGACCAAACCCTGTCTGTGTGTGGAGATGACATACCCAGTCTCAGATAATGTATCCACATCAGTGAAGGGTGGAATCATTGATTGTCAGATCACACAGCATGACTCACAGCAGGGAAGACAGGGCGGTGACAGAGGTGGGGGCACCTGAGCAGGTATGGTGGCTCACACCTGTAATCTTAGCACTTTGGGAGGCCGAGGAGGGTGGATCACTTGAGGTCAGGAGTTCAAGACCAGCCTGGCCAACATGGTGAAACCTTAAAAAATAGATAAATTAGTTGGGCATCATTGTGTATCCCTGTAATCCCAGATACTCAGGAGGCTGAGGCAGGAGAATCGCTTGAGCGTGGGAGGCGGTTGGTACACTGAAATGAGATCACACCATTGCACTCTCCAACCTAGTCGACAGAGCGAGACTCTGTCTCAAAATGAAAAAAACAAGAGTTGGGTGCACCTGAATCCAGCCCTGCCTTATCCTCCCTTGAAGGCCAAATACACCCTGACACTTTTCACCAAAGAGTAGAAACAACACCATCCACTTGACCCCAAATGGGACTTTCCACAGGATGCAAACACAGTGTTGGAATGGCCAATGACAGTGACAATGAAAGTGCAGGCTGAGGGTGATGAACAGGACACACTGGAGAGCCTGACATCGGCCTAGACTATGGGGGTGTCTTGATGCTTCACAAAGAGCCCAAGGAGCACCCCAAAGAGGACACTGGAGCACAGGCCCAAAGGGTGTTCATATGCCAGGAAGGCCACTAATTTTAGAAGGCAGTGATGTTGGTGCCTGTTTAAGTCCAGATGCTTTATAACTTATGCTTTTCTGCATCCGCTTAGACAAAGAAATCTGCAATTTTTGAGTTTCAGTATTTAGAAGTAAGTTATTTTAGCAGTCTACACATTTGTGGTTTATTCTGAGCTAACTTCAGACACACAGCTACAGATAGGGAATATCATGAGTATTTCCAAGGCTGAAACTCTTCATGAAGTCAGTGGGACTCTCTCATGGGAGGGTTTTAAGACCCACAGTCAAAAAGGTGGGGAAACATTAGAGTGGAAGGAGGGCAGCAGAAGGTCAGGGGCCTTCCCCAGAGGCCTAACATACCCAACATTACCCTGGATGAAAACCAGTACATACCATAACACCACACTCTCTCCAATGTTTCACAGACAAAGTGAAATGTATTCAAAGCTAAGCTTCCAGAATTCCACTTTACACAATAAAGTTTTAATATCACTCTGTGTTGATGTTAGGCAATCACTAAATAGCATTTTCTGGTTATATATGGAAAATACCTTGATTTCTGGGATATGAAAATGCTCATTTTTAGATATGCTTGTTTTTGAACTTTTTTTAATAAAACAAGGTGAGAAAACAGGAAAAAAATTTTCAGATCAAGGAACTTAGGCGAATTAATAGGAGAAAAGTCATACAAATTTATTTAACATGTATATATGGGAGCCTTCAGAATGAAGACCCACCCAACAATAAGACAAAAAAGCTTACATACCATTCTGAGGCCAGGAAAAATGCAGACTTGGCATGGCCAAAAAAATTCCAGGTTTGGTGGGGAAGTCATTTTTAATGGCAAGACAGATTATGCTATAGGAAAAGAAGAAGCTTGGCTAGCAAAGGAGACCTTGTTATGTAGATGAGAGAATAGGTGGGAAATGCTGCTTTTCAGACTTTTATTTAGAATTTTAAGTAATAGAGTCAGGATTATGCTGTGTTGCCCAGGCTGTTCTCTAATTCTTTGTCTCAAGCAATCCTCCCAGCTCAGTCTCCCAAAGTGCTAGGATTCCAGGCATGAGCCACCATGTCCAGACAGGGTTTGTCCCCTTGTAAAGAATTATTCATTGCTGGGCACAGTGATTCACAGTGACGTCTGCCTGGCATCTGCCTATAAAGGAAGCATGGCACCAGCATCTGCTCAGCTTCTGGTGAAGGCCTCAGGTAGCTTTCAATCATAGCGGAAGGTGAACGGGGAACAGGCAGTCACATGGCGAAAGCAGGAGTGAGACAGAGAGAGTGGTGTAGGAAGGTGCAGCTCACTAGAACTCACTGATTATCACAAAGACAGCAACAAGCCATGAGAGAAACAAGCCATAGGTCCCCCTGACCCAAACAACTCCCATCAGGACTCACCTCCAACATTGGGGATTACAGTTCCTCATGACATTGGGTGGGAACATACATTTAAACTATCACGTGACAATATTACTTCCCTCAGTTTATTAAAGAACAAGTGTTTCTAGCTCTTCAGTGCTGTTCAGTGATTTGGAACGTGGACAGGGAAAACTTTGATAAATCAGGCATGGCTGCAGTGAGCTGTGAACATAGAATCTAATAATTTAAACTAATTTTATAATAGCCAGGCATGGTGGCTCATGCCTGTAGTTCCAGCACTTTGACAGGCCAAGGTGGGTGGATGACTTGAACCCAGGAGTCTGAGAACAGCCTGGGCAACATGGTGAAACCCTATCTCTACAAACTTTTTAGCCAGAATGGTGACATGCACCTGTAATCCCAGCTACTTGAGAGGCTGAGGTAGGAGAATCACCTGAACCCAGGAGTTTGAGGCTGTAGTGAGCTGTGATCATGCCATTGCACTCCAGCCTGGGTGACAGAGTGAGACCCTCATCTCCAAAAAAAAAAAAACTCATAATTTTATAATCAGGACTATTTTTTTTTTTTTTTTGAGATGGAGTCTCACTCTGTCTCCCAGGCTGGAGTGCAGTGGCGGGATCTCAGCTCACTGCAAGCTCCACCTCCCAGGTTTTACGCCATTCTCCTGCCTCAGCCTCTCAAGTAGCTGGGACTACAGGCGTGCGCCACCTACGCCCGACTAATTTTTTTTGTATTGTTAGTAGAGATGGGGTTTCACCATGTTAGCCAGGATGGTCTCGAACTCCTGACCTTGTGATCTGCCCACCTCGGCCTCCCAAAGTGCTGGGATTACAGGTGTGAGTCACCGTGCCTGGCAATCAGGACAATTTTTTATGGATCTGTATTTTAAGAAAAAAATGGAAAGACCAGATCATTGAAGATCAGTACAAAAATCTCAGGAAGAATCTAAGGTAATTTTCCCTCACAAAATAAAGCATTCTCTCTCTAGAAAATCTTATACTGCCTGAAAATGTTTTGGTTTTTTGGAGACAGAGTTTCACTCTTGTTGCCCAGACTGGAGTGCAATGGCTCAATCTTGGCTCATCGCAACCTCTGCCTCCCAGGTTCAAGTGATTCTCCTGCCTCAGCCTCCCGAGTAGCTGGGATTACAGACGCCCACCACCACGTCCGGCTAATTTTGAATTTTTAATAGAGATGGGGTTACTCCATGTTGGTCAGGCTGGTCTCGAACTCCTGTCCTCTGGTGATCCGCCCGGCTTGGCCTCCCAAAGTGCTGCAATTACAGGAGTGAGCCATTGTGCCCGGCTGAAAATGTTTAAAATATGCAAATAAAAGAAATAAGACCAGCATCACATTTATTTACTCTTAGAAAATTTTCTCTAAAAACATAATATTTAAATGTGACATAGGCTAGGCACAGTGGCTCACACCTCTACTCCCAGCCCTTTGGGAGACCAAAGCCAGATGATTGCTTGAGGCTAGGAGTGAGACCAGCCTAGGCAACATAATGATACATCACCTCATTAACAAAAAATGTTAGCTGCGCATGGTGGCACTTGCCTGTAGTTCCTGCTACTTGGGAGGCTGAGGCAGGAGGATGGCTTGAGCCCAGGAATTCCAAGCTACCATGAACCATGCTCAGTTAGACCCCTGTCTTATCACAAGGACAGAGGGCTTTCTGTATCCTAAATTTCTTGCCTTGGTATACTGGAAGAATGGTATCACACGTGGGCTTGGAGAATGAGTGCAAGTTTTTTCCTTTTTTTTTTGAGAAAGGGTCTCAGTCTTGTCGCCTAGGCTGGAGTGCAGTGGCCTGATCTCGGCTTACTGCAACCTCCACCTCCCAGGTTCAAGTGATTCTCCTGCCTCAGCCTCCTGAGTAGCTGGGATTACAGGCACCTGCCACCACGCCCAGCTAATCGTTGTACTTTTAGTAGAGATGGGGTTTTGCCATGTTGGCCAGGATGGTCTGGAACTCCTGACCTCGGGTTATCCACCCATCTAGGCCTCCCAAAATGCTGGGATTACAGACGTGAGCCACCGTGCCCGGCCGAAAATGCGAACTTTCTACTTTGGGTACTACCATTTTGGCGGGCATCAGATCCTCCATGCCCGAGCTCTGTGGGCACTGCTGCCTCTCTCCACCTCAGGCACCACATCCCAGAAGCCCCCGTCCCACTGCCTGGCTTGTGCTTTAGAACAGCTGCTGCTGCAGGGCCTTCAGCTGCCACTACCGACGTTGCGATTTAGAAGTCTTTTAATGCATTTAAATATCTTAGAATTTGGCTTCCCCACTTTATACACACAATCATGAGGAGAGCAGGGACCCTATTGGTGTCTTATTCACACAGTGGGATTGAGGGTGTTTGTCTCATGAAACTGATCAGTGAAGTGAGAAGCAGCTGAATAACCTGCAGGGGGGCAGCAGAGCCTGAGGCCAGTGTGGAGCCTGCAGAGGAAGGGAAAGGGAGCTCCTTGGGGGCTTCCGGGGCCCCCTGCCTTCCCCTGCAGGTGGCCTCCAGCTGCCCAGAACAGCTGCAGAGTGTGGATTCTGAGAAGCTGCAGGGCCCTGGAAAGCAGGAGACCCTCGTGCAGGTGTACTTAGGGGGTTCCATCCTTTCTGAGGTTGCCCCTCTGGAGCCTGGGGCCATTTTCTGGGAAGTGTTTTGGTTTTGACATGTATAGAGTCGCTGGGGTCAGACTAATTATTACATATGAAGAAAATCTGTGAAGGTCAGCCTCAGTGAGACTTGTTGGGTTTGTCTTATAACAAAGGGTTTATGAAGTTGACAGTTTATTTAGGTCAGAAGCTTAAATTGTCACCAGGTGAGAGTTTCCTGCTGCGGAAAATGAAGATCTGGAAGGAGAGAGCATTTCTACACTGTGAGGGGGCGTGGGGTGGGAGTAGGGGAGCGAAGATGAGGAAGCCTTGGTCTTGCCTCATCTCCAGTTCTGGCTCCCCGGAGGACATCTGCTTCTCCCTCCTGGTGCGGTCATTCTTGGCCGGGTCTGGGTTCCCCTCCTGCTCTGAGGCAAAGGGGGTGGCTTTGTGGGCGCAATAGGCCCTTGGTGTCTGTCCTAAAGGTTTGCTGAAAACTCACTGACATGAGGCAGTTGGATTAACTCTGAAAAGGCATACAAATTTATTTAGTATGTACACACAAGAGCCTTCAGAATGAAGACTCCTCAACAGTAACACAGAAAAGCTTATATACCATCCTGAGGACAGCAAAGAATGCAGACTCAGTATGGTCCAAAAATCACACGTTATGTTGGCAAATCGGATTTAGTGGCAAGACATCTTCTGAGAGAGGGAAAGAAAGGGGCTTGGCTAGCAAAGATGGACTGTTATATAAATGAAGGCTCTCACAGAGAGAAGAGAAATGCTTCTTTTCCAACTTTTTAACGTTTTTCTTTTTATTTGGATACTTAAATAATAAAGATGGGAGTCTCCCTGTGTTGACCAGGCCTTCAACTCCTTGCTTTAAGGCAGGGATGTCCAATCTTTTAATCTTTTGCCTTCCCTGGGCCACACTGAAAGAATTGTCTTGGGCCACACAGAAAACACACTAACACTAATGATAGCTGATGAGCTAAAAAAAAAAAAAAAAGAAAAGGAAAAAAATCGCAAAAAACTCTGTTTTTTTGTTTTTGTTTTTTTTTTTGTTTGTTTTTTAGCTGGAGTCTCACTCTGTCACCCACACTGGAGTGTAGTGGCGTAAATCTTGGCTCACTGCAACCTCCGCCTCCGGGTTCAAGCGATTCTCCTGCCTCAGCCTCCTGAGTACCTGGGACTACAGACGCCTGCCACCACACCTGGCTAATTTTTGTATTTTTAGTAGAGATGGGGTTTCACCATATTGGCCAGGCTGGTTTTGAACTCCTGACCTTGTGATCTGCCTGCCTCGGCCTCCCAAAGTGCTGGGATTACAGGCGTGACCCACAGTGCACGGCAGAAAATCGCAAAAAAAAGTTTTTAATATTTTAAGAAAGTTTACTAATTTGCGTTGGGCTGTATTCAAAGCCGTCCTTAGCCCACAGGCCATAGGTTGGACAAGCTTGCTTTAAGGGATCCTCCAGACTCGGCCTCCGAAATTGCTGGGATTGGAGGCGTGAGTCACAGCTTCCTACCTGTGTTCAGGTTTTAAAGACGTCAGACCCCGAATCTCTACTAGTTCCGGTGAAGGGAAATAAGCAGGGAGGGGGCCATGGCTTTGTTAACGGAGATTCTCCGCAGATGCACATTTTCCTCCCAAAGGCACATTTGCAAGACCACACTGTTGGCCAAGCGGCCACGATTTCAAAATACGTCAAAGGAGTGACCGGGCGCGGTGGCTCACGCCTGTAATCCTAGCACTATGGGAGGCTGGGGCGGATCACTTGAGCTCAGGAGTTCGAGACCAGCCTGGCTGAAACCCCGTCTCTACTAAAAATACAAAAATTAGCAGGGGTGGTGGAGCACGCCTGTAATCCCAGCTACTAGGGAAGCTGAGACAGTAAAATCGCTTAAACCCAGGAGGTGGAGATTGCCGTGAGCCAGGATAGCGCCACTGCACTCCAGCCTGGGTGACAAAGTGAGACCCAGTGTCAAAAAAAAAAAAGTCAAAGAAATATATTTTGGGGTAAAAAAATTTAATTTCCTTCACCTCCATTGGACTCTTGAGTCTGGAATTCCCTACACACATTTGTGACCCTGTGCAAGACGAAGGACCCCATTGAGTGAAAAAGACAACAGTGTCCCTTGTAGCAGTTAGGAGCGAGTTTGGCTCAAATGCCAGTATCCGAAGAACAGGGAGCTGAAAGTGAGCTCATTTAGAGAACCTGCGGCTGGAACAGCAGCGACCGGCTCTGCAGGGCCCTGTTACCCAGGGCTTCTGCTGTCACTCAGGGCTGAGGGGGCGGGTTAGGATGCCCTATCCAATCGGGGTGCTGGGGCGGGGCCCTGACAACTGTTTATCCGCCGGAATGAGGGCTCCGCATTGCCAGTCTTCTCATTGCCTGGCTGCTGGAGGCAAGCAGAGGTCGGGATTCCTTCTTTCCTGCTCTGAGAGGGACCAGGTGCCTCCTCCGTAGCTTTTGTCTTTCTGTTGCCTGCGCGTGTCCTGGACTGCTCACGGGAGTTCTGCAGGAGACGCCGGAATATCTGGAAGCTGAAAAATGGTGAGTGTGCGGAGCCGGAAACCCCGAGGTGGGCTTGGGGGTTAGGGGACGGTCTGGTGAGAACCGCGGAATCGGCTGTGGCGGAATGCGGGCCTCCATGTTGCGACTCGGGGGTCTGAGGCCCGAGTTCCCCTGGCGCAGCTCAGCCCTGGGTCCCCTTGGCCTCAGGGTGGGTCTGGGCGGCAGTCGGGATCCCTGGCGTCTTGCTGTCCCTGCGCGGCGACTGGGGCCCCTGCCCCGGAGCTGTCTCTGGGGAGCTCTGCGCCCGCAGCCCCGCGTCTCCCCAAACTGTGCGGAAGTCATGGAGGGAATCCCGCCTCATGTGTGGGGTTCCCAGTCACACGTTTCTTCTGTTAAAAATTAAACTGAGACGCTGTTAACAAGTAAAGATTATTTTGGGCAAACAGCCAATCATGAAGGAGAAACACCGGGTCATGACTTGTTTGTTAACGGAAAAAAAAAAAAAAGCCAAACTGTAAAATAACTTAAAGAAGTTTTATTTTGACCTGGCGGCTCGTACCTGTAATCCTAGCACTTTGGCAGGCCGAGGTGGGTGGATCACCTGAGGTCAGGAGTTTGAGACCAGCCTGGCCAACAAACCCTATGTAGGGTCCAGCCCCACTGGGCCTGTGGGTTTTTCTCCTCGTGTGCGGAGACAAGAGATCGTAGAAATAAAGACACAAGACAAAGAGAAAAAAAGACCGTCCGCGGGGACCACTACCACCTAGATGTGGAGACCGGTAGTGGCGCCGAATGCCTGGCTGCGCTGTTATTTATTGGATACAAGACAAGGGGGGAGGGTAGGGAGTGTGAGTCATCTCCAGTGATAGGTAAAGTCACGTGAGTCACGTGTCCGCCACACAGGGGGCCCTTCCCTGTTTGGTAGCTAAGATGGGGAGAGAGGACAGCTTATGTCATTATTTCTTCTATGCATTTCAAAGACTTTAGTACTTTCACTATTTCTGCTGCTGCTATCTAGAAGACGGAGCCAGGTGTACAGGGTGGAATATGAAAGCGGACCAGGAGCGTGACCGCTGAAGCACAGCATCACAGGGAGACGGTCAGGCCTCCGGATGGCTGCGGGTGGGCCTGGCTGATGTCAGGCCTTCCACAAGAGGTGGTGGAGCAGAGTCTTCTCTAACTCCCCCGGGGAAAGGGAGACTCCCTTTCCCAGTCTGCTAAGTAACGGGTGCCTTCCCAGGCGCTGGCGTTACCGCTAGACCAGGGAGCCCTCTAGTGGCCCTGTCCAGGCGTAACAGAGGGCTCACACTTGTCTTCTGGTCACTTCTTACCGTGTCCCTTCAGCTCCTATCTCTGTATGGCCTCGTTTTTCCTAGGTTATAATTGTAGAAGAAATATTATTATAATATTGGAATAAAGAGCAATGCTACAAACTAATGATAATGATATTCATATATAATCATATCTATAATCTATTTCTAGTATAGCTATTCTTATTCTATATATTTTCTTTATTATACTGGAAACAGCTTGTGCCTTCGGTCTCTTGCCTTGGCACCTGGGTGGCTTGCCGCCGACATCTGCCCCGTTTTTATTGACTAGGATCGTCATCGCCATCATTGCTTGTCTCTGTCTTTGGACTTGTCCTTGGACTCCTTGGAGACATCTGCAAACTAGAAGTAGACAACATAAACATACCAATATTAATAATGCCAGTGACAACAGTGATCCTCTGAGGGGTTTGATCCATTTAAAGGCATTAAGATCAGACAGTCCTTTAGTTATTCCCTCAAAAATGTCTGAATCAGGAACAGTAGTTAAATGAGCCTGTGAGGCCTCAAACATTTGTTCTTTAAGTTTTGAAATATCTAAGGTTAAATTATCATCCTATTCTAAATGATGAGGTTATTGAACAATTATGAAAATGTTGCCTAGATGCTTGGGATAAGATTCAAGATGATGGCAAGGTATGCCCATCTTTTATGGCCGTCAGACAGGGACGACATGAACCCTATGCAGACTTTATTGCCCATCTTCAAGACGCAGCAGAAAAAGCTATCCCTGATAGCCATGGCCAACGACTTGTTGTAGAACTTATGGCTTATGAACAAGCAAATCCAGATTTCTTCTCCTTATCACTGTTTAGGAATACAGCTAGAAGCTAGAAGACAAGAATTAAGCCCCACGATGGTCACTTCTCATCGTGTCCCTTCAGCTCCTATCTCTGTATGGCCTGGTTTTTCCCAGGTTATAATTGTAGAACAAAGATTATTATAATATTGGAGTAAAGAGCAATGCTACAAACTAATGATTAATGATACTCATATATAATCATATCTATAATCTATTTCTAGTATAACTATTCTCATTCTATATATTTTCTTTATTATACTGCAACAGCTTGTGCCCTCGGTCTCTTGCCTTGGCACCCGGGTGGCTTGCTGCCCACAACCCTGTGTCTAAAAATATGAAAATTAGCTGTGCATGGTGGTGGGTACCAGTAATCCCAGCTACTCCGGAGGCTGAAGCAGGAAGATCGCTTGAACCTGGGAGATGAAGGTTGCAGTGTTATGAAACACCTTGGCCGAGGGAAACAACCCCAAGCAGCCTGGAGTAAGTGGTCCCGAGGCAGCTCATGACAGTTTGGTTTTATTCATTTCAGGGAGACAGGAATTGCAGGGAAAATCATGACTTAGTGCTTGGAAGGTATGAGTTCCTTTGGCCGAAAGGCGGGACTTGTGGTAATGGGGTTAGAAGGCACAGGTGGTTGAGGGATTCTGTGGGTGGCAGTTGGTTGAGAGTGTGAAGTTTTGGTCTAAAATTTAGAGGTGGATAAAAAGGAACGAACTAATGGCATTTGCAGCAACCTGGATGGAATTGGAGACTATTCTAAGTGAAGTAGCTCGTTAAAATGGAAAACCAAGCATCACTTATGTTCTCACTCATAAGTGGGAGCTAAGCTATGAGGATGCAAAGGCCTAAGAATGATACAATGGACGGTGGGGAATGGGGAGGGTGGGAAGGTGGGTGTGAGGGATAAAAGACTACAAATTGGGCCAGGCGTGGTGGCTCACGCCTGTAATCCCAGCACTTTGGGAGGCTGAGGCGGGCAGATCACCTGAGGTCAGGAGTTCGAGACCAGCCTGGCTAATATTGTGAAGCCCCATCTCTACTAAAAATACAAATGTTAGCTGGGCATGGTGGCACATGCCTGTAGTCCCAGTTACTCGGGAGGCTAAGACAGGAGAATTGCATGAACCCAGGAGGCACAGGTTGCAGTGAGCCGAGATCCTGCCACTGCACTCCAGCCTGGGCGACAGAGCGAGACTCCATCTCAAAAACAACCCAAAAACCAAAAGACTACAAATTAGGTTCAGTGTATACTGCTCCAGTGATGGGTGCACCAAATTTTCACAAATCACCACTAAAGAACTTACTCATGTAACCATATACCACCTGTTCCCCATAAACCTATGGAAATATATATATATATTTTTAAAATTTTTAGAGGCGGTAGGAAGGAGTGCTGTAGGAAGAGGCGCTGTTATTTGTCACATGATTCCATCCCTGCCCAAAAAACAGGCCTGTGTCACCAGATTTTATGAATTCTGAGACATGAATTACACTTTTTCTTAAGTCCCTTTAGACGATGTTTGTAATTTCGTGTCTTACTGCCACAGAATCTGTTTTGTGAGTCTATCGATGTCTAATGAACATGAATGTAGATCAGTTGCTGTGTATAGATTCTAAAAGGGAGACAGTATAAGGAGGCTACTCCGATCTTCCCGTCACAACGGGGAACTCCATTTTGAGAGTTTTTATTGGTGATCTTGGCCAAGAGCAGGTCAGTTCACTTAGTTGTTGGTGGGGGGCTGCTTAATTTTGTTAACGGCTTATAGGTTGGAGGACAGGCTTTTATAATGTGAAAGGAAAATAAAACCTCAGGACCCCAATTTTTATACCAAAAGGAAAATATTAAGCTAAAAGCTGAGTCAAGCAAGAAGTTGCCTTTCTTTTTGTTGCTAAGTGAATAGCTACAGATAAAAATTTATGTATCTCGGGCCGGGCACAGTGGCTTACGCCTGTAATCTCAGAACTCTGGGAGGCTGAGGCAGGCGGATCACTAGATCAGGAGTTTGAGACCAGCCTGACCAAAATGGAGAAACCCTGTCTCTACTAAAAATACAAAACAGCCAGGCATGGTGGCCTGTGCCTGTAATCTCAGCTAATCAGGAAGCTAAAGCAGGAGACTCACTTGAACCTGGGAGGCGGAGGTTGCAGTGAGCCAAGATCGAGTCACTGCACTCGAGCCTGGGTGACAGAGCGAGACTACATCTAAAAAAAAAAAAAAAAAAAAAAGTTATATATCTCCACAGGAAACTGTATCTCATGTAAAGTGTTGATTTACTGGGTGAGACACAAATATCTAACTGACTGTTCTCTTGCCTGCTTCTTTTCTGTTGCAATATGTGGATTACATACTAACCCTCCCTCTTACCTATCCAGCACACTTTTCCCCTTTATATATTGAAGTCCTCAAAATTGTCCTTGGAGAAAGTCACAGACTGTTTCTGTGATTCCATGTTGATTTCTTCTGGGTCTGTTCTTAACCTTGGGAAAATAAACTTCTAAGTTGATCCAGAAGCATCTCCAATATTTTTGGTTTACAATATGTTGCATGAGGAGCCAAACCATATTAAATACTAGAGTGGTTACAGTGATGCAGTCGCCTTCTTTGGACTTGTCAGCTTGAAGTAATTGAAAAGATCAGATTCCAGTTTTGAAACATTTATTCAAGTAGTAAGCTGAGAATGGCCTATTTGGGAAAACACAGACTCCAGAGAAATGGCTCAGTGCTCTGAAGTCAGATGTTAAATTCTTCCCTATATAGGCAAAAGGCAAAGAAATTGAACAGTATTACATTTTCCATAGAAGGCTGATGTATGAGGTACAACAATTTAATTTGTTACAGTTTGCTTTTTTCCTCCTAGGCCTTTATTTTCTTGACAGCTGATTTTCATTTCTTTCCCAATTTAAAAGAATGAGTTTGGCCAGGTGCGGTGGCTCATGCCTGTAATCCTAGAACTTTGGGAGGCCATGGTGGGTGGATTGCCTTAGCTCAGGAGTTTGAGACCAGCCTGGGCAACACGATGAAGCCCCATCTCTACTAAAATACAAAATTAGCTGGCTGTGGCAACGTGCACCTGCAATCCCAGTTACTTGGGATGTTGTGGGAAATAAAGGACTAGAGAGACTGATACAAGGAACAGGAGAATTGTTTATTTAAGGTATGCACCGGCTCAGTGGATTCACATCTAAAAAGCTGAGCACTGAACAAAGACTGAGCGAGGTTTTTATAAGCAAACTTACAGAAGCAAAACAAAAGTAGTTAATCATACAGTGATAGGTCATGTAATCGATAGCATAGCATAACTTGTGGCCTTGCATAGCTGGTGGCCTTGTAGCTGCATTTAAAGAAAAACAAGAACTGACTAAATACAGACTTCTTTCCTTTTTTTTTTTTCCTTCACCTTCATTCTGGAGGGAGGATGTCTGGAACCTATTCTTTTGGCTTTGACTTCTCAAACAGCATTATAACTGTCTTTGAAGTGAGCTTGCTAGGCAGAGGAAAACTTGTTCTTTTCTTTTTAACCTTTGCCTTGCCTGTTACTTTTCTTGGAGTGAATGAATGCATGTTTATTTTTTAAATTTCTGCCTCAGGGAGGCTGAGGTAGGAGAATTGCTTGAACCCAGGAGGTGGAGGTTGCAGTGAGCCGAGATCGTGTCACTGCACTCCAGCCTGGGTGACAGAGCAAGAGTTGGTCTCAAAAAAAAAAAAAAAAAAAAAGGAGTGAGTTGAACATTCCAGCTTAAGACAGTGTGATAGCCATGAAGTCTTTGTGTGAGAAAGGGCAAGATGAAAGTTCATCTATAATGGAGATCAAGAGTGAAGAGGGAAGGGTCTTCCCTGGGTCCCTTCAACATTTACATTTCAACATTTACATAATTTTATGAAACAATATAGGTAAGAGTGAAGACAAAAAGGCAGATCCACAGTCTGGGAAAGGAAAGTTCCAGCTGCCTGTCATGTGACTCAATGCCATCTTAATCACATTGCTTTAAGGCTCAAGATAATTTAGAGATGGAACAGCTCAAATTTTTGGCTTTAGTTTCACAGACTGTACAGGTAGAAAATGTTCTGGTTATGTAATCAGGTTAATTGGGGGATTTGGGTTGGTTAAGCCTAAATTTCATTTCCCTATAAATTATTATTTTATCAGAATTGTATTTGAGTTGTATTTCAGGGTCCTTAGGTAGGTCCTAGGGCACTATACACAGTTCAGTCTTATTGTTTCTCATTTATTTATTTATTTATTTATTTTTG
Organism: Pongo abelii; assembly: GCF_028885655.2. Lineage (NCBI taxonomy): Eukaryota > Metazoa > Chordata > Mammalia > Primates > Hominidae > Pongo > Pongo abelii. The sequence continues at coordinate 12,037,109 of NC_072005.2, forward strand.
AGACAGGGTCTTGCTCACTGCAACATCTGCATCCTGGGCTCTGGGTGCAAGCAGTCCTCCCACCTCAGCCTCCTGAGTAGCCAGGACTGCAGGCATGCACCATCACACCTGACTTAATTGTTGTATTTTTTGTAGGTGCCAGGTTGCCCAGTCTAGTCTCAAAATCCTGAGCTCAAGTGATCCGTCTGCCTCTGTGTCTCACCCAAAGTGCTGGGATTACAGGTGTGAGCCACAGTGCATTGCCTCGTTTAATTTTTTGTTTGTTTGTTTTGTTTTTTGAGACTGAGTCTAGCTCTGTTGCCCAGGCTGGAGTGCAGTGGTGTGATCTCGGCTCACTGCAACCTCCGCCTCCCGAGTTCAAGTGATTCTTCGGCTTCAGCCTCTCCAGTAGCTGGGATTACAGGCACACACCACCACGCCCCGCTAGTTTTTGTATTTTTAGTAGAGACTGGGTTTCACCATGTTGGCCAGGCTGATCAAGAACTCCTGACCTCAAGTGATCCACCCACCTCGGCCTCCCAAAGTGCTGGGATTACAGGCGTGAGACACCGTGCCCGGCCTATTTAAATTTTTTAACACTCCCCTTGGGGACTGGTTTCCCCCTACACTTTCCAAATAGATTGGATGCAGTGTCTCCTATTCTCCACCCTGTATCCGAGGCTAACTCTTCAAGGGCTTGCAGTAAAAATCCTAAATGTTCAGTTTCTCTCCCACATTTCCAACATCAACTCCATTCTCCAGTTCACAATATTATCAACTATTTCTTCTTTATAGTACAACATTGTATTTATTCATTCTGTTTAAAACAGATGCAGTGTATTTTAATTGTTTATTATTTTATCACAGAGCAATAGATGATTCTTTTTAAAGTATTTGTTTGCTATTTCTGAAAATTTCACATGAGAAGAAGGCAGAGAAAAATCACCACACAATCTCAGTGAACAAAATCTTTGTGCCTCTCCTTTTGTTTTTCCTAGGCACAGACATCAGAATGTCTTTGGGTTGAGGTTCCTTTTTGGAAACTTTACAGAATGATCTGTCTTCCGTTCCCCCTCCAATTTTTCCTGGTCCTGGGTTTCAGAACTGCCTAGGCTGAGCCAAGATGCCCACCACTGCCATGTCTCTTGGAGAGCCTAGTGCATATCAGCCCCTGAGTCATGCCTCCAAGAGAACAGCCTGAAGTAGAGGAGTGGGGCCTCCCAAGGGAGCAGCTGAATGCCTTGTGGTGGGAGGAGACTCTTGGTATACTCTTCATCTAGATAACCAATCCCCTTGGGGTGCTCAGCTTTTCTCCCTCAACCCCAGTTTCCATTATTTGGAGATACATGGCTGGTCAGCCAATTGGATTTTGCTCCTGAGAGGAAAGAGAAATGATTCCTGTCCTCTGGATTGTCTCAGAAATGTAAAGAAAGAAAACTTTTTTTTTTTTTTTTTTGCCTTTCCCACGCATTCCAAGGGAGAAAACTCAAAACGTGTGGGAGGAAACAAAACAAACGGAAAAAGTTGGTACAAAAGTAATTGTGGTCTTTGCATTGTTGAAATTTGCTGTTTGATATTGGAATACATTCTTTTTTTTGAGACAGAGTCTCGCTCTGTCACCCAGGCTGGAGTGCAGTGCAGTAGTGCAATCTTGGCTGACTGCAAGCTCCGCCTCTCGGGTTCACACCATTCTCCTGCCTCAGCATCCCGAGTAGCTGGGACTACAGGCGCCCGCCACCATGCCTGGCTAATTTTTTTTGTATTTTTAGTAGAGATGGGGTTTCACTGTGTTAGCCAGGATGGTCTTGATCTCCTGATCTCGTGATCCGCCACGTTGGCCTCCCAGAGTGCTGGGATTACAGGCATGAGCCACTGCACCTAGCCTTCTTTTTTTTTTTTTTTTTTGAGACAGAGTCTTGCTGTGTTGCCCAAGGGCATGATCTCTGCTCACTGCAACCTCTGCCTCCCAGGTTCAAGTGATTATCATGCTTCAGCCTCCCGAGTAGCTGGGATTACAGGCGTGCACCATCATTGCCAGCTAATTTTTGTATCTTTAGTAGATTTGGGGTTTCACCATGTTGGCCAGGCTGGTCTCCAACGCCTGACCTCAAGCGATCCTCCCACCTTGGCCTCCCAAAGTGCTGGGATTACAAGTGTGAGCCACTACACCTGGCGCCAAAAATCTTAATAATCTTGGACTTAGGAAAAAGATTCTATGACATGACACCAGGAGCCCTAGGATCAAAGAACAAGTATGTCATTTAGACTACATCAGAATTTAAAACTTTTGTGCATCTGGCCAGGAATGGTGGCTCACACCTGTAATCCCAGCACTTTGGGATGCGTAGGTGGGTGGATCACGAGGTCAGGAGGTCAAGACCAGCCTGGCCAACACAGTGAAACACCGTCTCTACTACAAATAGAAAAATCAGCTGAGCGTGGTGTCACGCGCCTGTAATCCCAGCTACTCAGGAGACTGAGGCAGGAGAATCGCTTGAACCCAGGAGGTGGAGGTTGTAGTGAGCCGAGATCATGCCACTGCACTCCAGCCTCGGCAACGGAGCAAGACTCCGTCTAAAAACAAAAACAAAAAACTTTTGTGCTTCAAAAAACACCATCAAGAAATTGAAGCCTGTGTGGCCATGCCACCCTAAACGCATCTGTTCGCCATAGCTAAGCAGGATTGGGCCTGGTTAGTAAATGGATGGAGAATGCCTGGGAATACTGGGTGCTATATGCTTTAAAAAAAAAAAAAAAACAAAGAAAGAGAAGAAGAGGGTGGGGAATTTGACAAGAGAATTCCCCAAATGAGAGAAAACCTTCCATATTGAAAATCTGTTCATTCCCCTTCATGACACAGGGTAGACGCTGTATTGGTAGCCAGCACTCTGAGGCATCGTGGCCCATTACTGCAGGAAATGAACTCTACCCTGCAGTTCTCTCTGGCAGTGGTGTGCCCACAGTCCCCAGTCTCTCCCAGTTTATGGGATGACAACAAAGTGGTCATCCGGAGAGAAATCTGACCTTGTGTTTGGATTTATGAGTACAGACACTCCCAGGACACCCTCCTTCCTCCCCAAAGAAAGGCAGCTTTTTATCACCAACCATTCCAGTCATAGGAAGCAGGGTCTCAAGTCTAAGTCCTTATTCCATGCAAAGGGAGATTGCACTGAAAACTTGTTAAAAATGTCAAGGAAGGCTTCATTCAACACAATTGCAATATGTGTTGGGAGAACTGTAATATGGGAAAGAGATTGAACTCAATCTTGAATGCATCAACAAGAGAATTATAGCTAAAGGGCAGGGTGAGGGAGAGGATGGAATTTGGTTAGGTGTCAAGAGTTGGGAGACTGATTAATTATCATAGATGGGGGAAATGGAACTTGATTAGATACCAAGTTTGAGGGCATTCTAAGCTCTAAGTCTGGTCAAGAAGAGGGTTCTGAGGAGCCTGACTCAACTTTGGTCAAGGAAGGAGTCTTGAGATTCCCCCAGCCTAATTCTTGCTAGGGCTGATGATAAATCCTTAAATTTCTGGTTTCCTCCCCACATTCCAGAACACCCATTTCCTCTCTCTAGTGGACATTATCAACTATGTGTCCCCAATGATACATTTGAAACTGCTGCAATATTGTTTATTTTTTGACAGCAGTAAGTGGCTCTGTGTAAGTTTGAGACAGTCTCTCTCTGTCGCCCAGGCTGGAGTGCAGTGACGCAATCTGGGCTCACTGCAACCTCCACCTCCTGGGTTCAAGCTGCTATCCTGCCTCAGCCTCCTGAGTAGCTGGATTACCTATGTATGCCACCATACTGGGCTAATTTTTTGTATTTTTAGTAGAGACAGGGTTTCACCATGCTGGCCAGGCTGGTCTTGAACTCATGACTTCAAGTGATCCACCTGCCTCAGCCTCCCAAAGTGCTGGAATTTACAGGTGTGAGCCACCGCACCTGACTTGTATGTAAATTTTTAAATTTTGTTTATAAATATTTTTCATGAGGGGAAAACATTCAATAACCACTCAACTACATTGTGTAAATCCTTGTGCCTAATGACTCCTGATGGCAACAGTCTTTCGCGTGCTTACTAGCCATTTGTATGTATCTTGCAGAAATGTCATTCAGATACTTTCCCATCTTTTAAGGAATTAGTTTTTTACTTGGTACAATAATTTATTATAGTTAAGTATTGTAAGAAATCTTAAGATGTACCAGCTGAAGGAATTTTACATGTACAGTTAAGATAGTTTGACAAATCTACTTCTCTAAGATGAATAATACTGTATTTTTATTTTTGTGACTGGCTTTTTGCAATTAGTATACCATTGCTTATACCATGGAACAGGATGTTATTTTCTAAGGCTAAATAATATCCCATTGTATGTATATGCTTACCACATTTTGGTTATCCATTCAGCCATCAGTAGACATTGATGGATTGATCCACCTCTTGGCTATTGTGAACCATGGTTTTCAAATATCTCTTCAAGATCCTATTTTCAATTTATTTGAATTGAATAAAAATAGACCTGGAAATGGGTTGCTGGAAGATAACATTTTTTAAATTAGCTTTTGAGTACCACCATACTGTTTTCCATAGAGGTTGAACCATTTTACAATCCTTTGGACAGAGCACATGGGTTCCAGTTTTTCAACATTCTTTCCAAAACTTTATATTTGGGGTGTTTGAATTTTTTTCTTTGTAGTTGAGTGTAGGAGTTGATTATATTTTCTGAATATTAAGACCTTGCCAGATGCATGACTTACTTATATTTGCTCCAATGTCATGGTGATACGGACGTGTCGGGAAGGGAAGAGCGTGGTCCCTTTAAATAATACCGAAGTGGGTAAGGGAAGTGCTGGGTAGAGGAGGGTGTGATCCCTGGCTAGGGCTCCACCCCCACAGACCTAGGTGAGGACAGTCATTTCCTGCCCCAATGTTGCATTTCCCAAGACCACCCTGGCCCACCGTGCCCCATCCTGGGCCTATAAAAACCCCAGACCCTAGTGGGCAGACACACAAACAGCTGGTTGTCAAGAGGAGCACACCAGCAGAAGAGCACACGATAGGCACTGGCACGCCAGCAGGCCATCAACTGGCAGATGAGGCAGCCCGTCAACTGGCGGGACTGGCAGGACAAGGCAGAGTTTGGCTGAGCCAGGGCCATCGAGCAGCCCAGCTCCCAGGAAGACCATCTTGCTTCTGGCTCCCCTATCACTTCCACTCAATAAAACTATTCACTCATTCTCCAAGCCCATGTGTGATCTGATTCTTCCAGTACACTAAGGCAAGAACCCAGGATACAGAAAGCCTTCTGTCCCTGCGACAAGGTAGAGGGTCTCATTGAGCTCATTAACACAAGCTGCCTATAGGCAAACTAAGAGAGCACCTGTAACACGCGCCCACTGGGGCTTCAGGAGCTATAAACATTCACCCCTTGACACTGCTGTGGGGTCGGAGCCCCACAGCCTGCCTGTCTGTATGCTCCCCTAGAGGTTTGAGCAACGGGGCACTGTAGAAGCGAGCCACAACCCCAACACACACCTGCTAGGGGAATGAGGGAAACTTTCACATTTCGGTAGGGTGCCTTTTCCCTCTGTTTGTAGTGTCCTCTCATGGGCAAAAGTTTTAAATTTTGATAAACATTTGCTTTTTGTTAAGACTGAGCTCCCTGGAGGTTTTACCTCTGAACCTTGTCCCCATTCAGCCTTCAGCAGTTCATCAATTACAATTTAAGTTTTTCTACCACAATACTGTTTCTCACAAAGGTTTCTGCTCTTCAGTTTTTGATTTAGTTAGTTATGACTCGTCAGTTAGGTCGGTTGAGTCCCTTGCAAAAATCGAGTTGTTGTGCTTTTTTGTTTTTTCTTTTTGCTAATTGAATCAGAACAAAATCTCCCTTTTAGGTATCCTCAATGGTTAAACTTTGTGAAGAGGCATTTTCAAGGAAACACACTCTCAGGACTGCTAATGTTAACATTTTTCTGCATATGAATTCAGAGGACTTTGTTATGACAGGTGCTGTAGACACACACTACAGACAGACATTAGGGACAGCCCAGGCAGCGTGCTTTTCTTTCTGGATTCACTGAAAAGACATTTCCTGTTCTGCTGTTGGTATTGCTTAGTTCAGTTTTAGCATCCGAATTGCTTTATGGAAGAAAGTGGGTGTACACCAAGTGATAACCAAGTCATGGAATAAATGTCTGGAGTCCACAGCATCATGGGAACTTTTTAGGAATAGAGTCTAGGCCCCCAGTGCTGTCAGTCTCACCCATCCTTCTTTACACGTGTGAGATGTTTTAGGACTCAGTGGTCTTTGAGGATGTAGATGTGAGCTTCACCCAGGAGGAGTAGGCTTTGCTGGATCCTTCCCAGAAGAATCTCTACAGAGATGTGATGCAGGAAACCTTCGGGAACCTGTCCTCTCTAGGTGAGGGTGACAATATTACTTACTTCCTTCAGCGAATTAGAGAACATGTTTTTTTGTTTTTTGTTTGTTTGTTTTTTTGTTCTTGAGATGGAGTCTCGCTCTGTCGCCCAGGCTGGAGTCCAGTGGCGCCATCTTGGCTCACTGCAAGCTCCGCCTCCTGGGTTCAAGCCATTCTCCTGCCTTAGCCTCCCGAGTAGCTGGGACTACAGGCACCCGCCACCGCGCCTAGCTAATTTTTGTATTTTTAGTAGAGACAGGGTTTCACTGTGTTAGCCAGGATGGTCTCAATCTCCTGACCTCGTGATCCACCCGCCTCAGCTTCCCAAAGTGCTGGGATTACAGGCGTGAGCCACCGCACCCAGCAGAGAACATGTTTTTAGCTCATTAATGCTGTTCCGTGATTTGGAATATGGACAAGGAATATGTCAGTGAATAAATGAGGCATGGATGCAGTGTACCATGAACATAGAATATTATTTTTATTATAGCTTTATACTAATTAAGACTATTTTCCTGATTCTGTATTTTAGGAAATAAATGGAAAGACCAGAATATTGAAGATCACTACAGAACTCTAAGGTAATTTACACTTACAAAACAAAGCAATGTCTTTCTAGAAAATCTTAGAATGTGAGACTATGTTTCAAAAAAAAAAGGCTGGGTGCGGTGGCTCATAGCGCATTTTGGGAGGCTGAGGCGGGCGGATCACAAGTTCAGGAGATCGAGACCATCCTGACTAACACGGTGAAACCCCGTCTCTACTAAAAATTAGCTGGGCATGGTGGCACACACCTGTAGTCTCAGCTACTTGGGAGGCTGAGGCAGGAGAATCGCTTGAACCCAGGAGGCAGTGGTGGCAGTGAGCCGAGATCTCACCATCGCACTCCAGCCTGGGCGACAGAGTGAGACTCCGTCTCAAAAAAAAAAAAAAAAAAGAAAAGCAAATGAAGGAAATAAGCCCAGCATCAAATTTGTTTATTTATAATAATAATTATTTTTTCTTTCTGAGACAGAGTTTCACTGTTGCCCAGGCTGGAGTGCAGTGGCACGATCTCGGCTCACTGCAACCTCTGCTTCCCAGATTAAAGCAATTCTTGTGCCTCAGCCTCCTGAGTGGCTGGGATTACAGGAGTGCGCTACTACCCCTGGCTAATTTTTGTATTTTTAGTAGAGACAGGGTTTCATCACCTTGTCTTAAACTCCTGGCCTGGCCTCTCAAAAGTGCTGGGATTACAGGCATTAGCCGCCGCGCCTGGCCACTTTTTCTTTTTCTTTCTTTTTTTTTTTTTTTTTTTTTTTGAGACAGTCTTGCTCTGTCACTCAGGCAGGAGTGTGGTGGCGCAATCTTGATCTCCTGACCTTGTTGATCCGCCTGCCTTGGCCTCCCAAAGTGCCGGATTACAGGTGTGAGCCATCGTGCCTCGCTGCCACATTTATTTACTCTTAAAACATTTTATCTAAAATCCTGTATTTCAGTGTGACATAAACTGGGCACAGTGGGTCACACCTGTAATCCAACTATTTGGAGGTGGAGGTGGAAGGATTGCTAGAGGCCTGGAGTTTGAGAACAGCCTGGGCAAAACAGCAAGACTTCATAACAACAAAGAACTAGCTAGACATTGTGGCATGTACCTGTAGTTCTAGCTGCTCAGGAGGCTGAGTCAGAATCACTTCAGTCTAGGAGTTTGAGGCTGCAGTAAACCACAATGATGACACTATACTCCAGCCTGGGCAACAGGATGACCCCCATTCAAGAAAAATGATAGAGGTTTAGTATTTGTAAAGTACTCTATGGGAAAATAGTATTAAGAATTTCCAGGCCAGGCACAGTGGCTCATGCATGTAATCCCAGCACTTTGGGAGGTCAAGGTGGGTGGATCACGAGGTCAGGAGTTCGAGACCAGCCTGGCCAGTATGGTAAAACCCCATCTCTACTAAAAATGTAAAAATTAGCTGGGCATGGTGGTACTCACCTGTAGTCCCAGCTACTTGGGAGGCTGAGGCACAAGAATCGCTTGAACCCAGGAGACGGAGGTTGCAGTGAGCCGTGCGTGCCACTGCACTCCAGCCTGGTCAACAGAGCGAGACTTTGTATTAAAAAAAAAAAAAAAAAAAAAATTTCCGTATAGGGTCAGGCATGGTGGCTCACGCCTGTAATCCCAGCACTTTGGGAGGCAGAGGCAGGTGGATCACTTGAACCTGGGAGGCGTCCTGGAGGTCAGGAGTTCGAGACCAGCTTGGCCAACATGGTGAAACCCTGTCTCTGCTAAAAATACAAAAATTAGCCGTGCATTGTGGCACATGCCTGTAATCCCAGCTACTCTGGAGGCTAAGGCAGGAGAATCGCTTGAACCTGGGAGGCAGAGGTTGCAGTGAGCCGAGATCACGCCACTGTTTCTTGCTTTAAAAGAACAGTAAAGACAAGAGTGTTGGACCAGTATTGCAGTTCTGTAGTATCATTTCTTATAAAAAACAAAACAACAATAATTTATCAAAATTGGCATATAAAGACTGACAACATTCTAATAAAGGCACAGATTTCTTTTTAATACTTGTTTCAGGCTCTTTAATCTCTTTATAAGTTTACTAATCTATTTTCTTCAAACTTCTGCATTAGTTCTTTAAAATCACAGCAGTTAGCAAGCTGACTTTTTTAATGTGCTCAATACAAATACTTGTGAACTTTTAATATGTTGAGTGCTTTCATTGTGATAACTGGATCTCCATTTGATAGTCTCATTTGTATAACTCATTTGCAGTCTTAAAATTTTTAGTGCCAGTCCCTGAACATATCATTGAAAGTTAATTTTCTTTGCATTTTAAAATATCTGGATTATGAAGAAAAAGTGATGAAAATAAAACTGAATTACCTTAAAAAAAAGACCAGACGTGGTGGTGGCTCACACTTGTAATCCCAGCACCTTGGGAGATCGAGGCGGGCAGATCACCTGAGGTCAGGAGTTCGAGACCAGCCTGACCAACATGGTGAAATCCTGTCTCTACTGAAAATACAAAAGTAGTCAGGCATGGTAGCGCACACCTGTAATCCCAGCTACTTGGGAGTCTGAGGCAGGAGAATCGCTTGACCCTGGGAGGTGGAGGTTCCAGTGAGCCAAGATCATGCCACTGCACTGTAGCCTGGGCAACGAGAGTGAAACTCTGTCTCAAAAAAAAAAAAAAAAAAGAATGTCACTTTCTGACAGGCCCAGGAGCCCCAAGTTATCTTGGGACCTTGACAGGAGGAAAATTCACTCAACTCATATGGATATTTGCAGTATAGATAAGTCTGTGGCTGGGCTTCAAGGCTTTAAAAAGTATAATCAGATTCCTTAGCGAACAAAGTTTCAACAAAGCCAATTTTTAAAAAGAATTTAGTCTCAGAACTAGGAAATTGACTAAAAAGATATGGGAGAAGATATTTAAATTTGCCCTTTTCTGTCTATCCCAATCTAACAACTTCTGACCCAAATCTCTCGCTGCTAATGACCCCATGTCTGATTGGTTCTCAAAGCTGTTTTTGTTTTTTTTTTTTTAGATTGAGTTTTGCTCTTGTTGCCCAGGCTGGACTGGAGTCCAGTGGTGGGGTCTCGGCTCACTGCAACCTCCGCTTCCTGGGTTCAAGCGATTCTCCTGCCTCAGCTTCCTGAGTAGCTCCAATTACAGGCACCTGCCACCACACCCAGCTAATTTTTTGTATTTTTAGTAGAGACGGGGTTTTATGATGTTGGCTAGGCTGGTCTCGAACTCCTGACCTCAGGTGATCCACCCACCTTGGTCTCCCAAATTGCTGGGATTACAGGCATGAGCCACCATGCCTGGCCGGTTCTCAGGGCTTTTTACCTATATCCCTCAGAGCTTAAGATCAATTCTACAAAGGCTTCTGAAGCTAAGACTTTCACTCTTTATCCTGGGACTCATTATTTACCTTATAGTTCACTGTTCTGTGCTAAAACTATAGTATGCTGTATGCATAAATATTAATACTGTACTAAAACTATAGATGAGAATACTAATGCCTTTGTCATGCAAGCCTTCGAACCCCAACCCAGCCTATGTGAGCATGCTCAGATGGCTGCAAAGTGGTTCCACTCCTCACACTTTGGGGTAAGCACCTACCCCCACTACATCCCCTGTCAACAGGAAGAAGTTAAAGTGGTCTTCATCCTTTTTCCATCCTTATAGCCCACACCTTAAGAATAAGGTGTTATGAAACCCAAAGGGAGATTGAAACTACCTTTACAAAAGTTATAAATATGACAGTTAGTACAGTGAAAAGAGATCCGACCTGACTCCACCTTACTTTTTTTTTTTTGAGACGGAGTCTTACTCTGTCGCCAGGGCTGGAGTGCAGTGGTATGATCTCAGCTTACTGCAACCTCCACCTCCCAAGTTCAAGAGATTCTCCTGCCTCAGCCTCCCGAGTAGCTGAGATTACAGGCACCCGCCACTATGCCCAGCTAATTTTTTGTATTTTTAGTAGAGGCAGGGTTTCACCATGTTGGCCAGGCTGGTCTCGAACTCCTGACCTCGTGATTCGCCCGCCTCAGCCTCCCAAAGTGCTGGGATTACAGGCATGAGCCACCGAACCCAGCCGGCTCCATCTTGCTTCTAACCTCCAAGCTGTCCTTGTTCATTCCTGGGCATAGGCCAAACTAACCTTGGGAGGGAATTTAGCTTATAGTTTAACTCTGAAACGAAATTGAAAATAGCCCTTCTCCCTCTGCCCCCCAAAAAATTTTGCTCTTGCACTGTTGGCATATTTCTGAATGCTATCAGGTCCCAGTGTAATCCCAGTACTTTGTGAGACCTAGCCAGAAAGATCGCGTTAGCTCAGGAGTTCCAAACCAGTTTAGGCAACATAGGGAGTCCTCATCTCTACAAAAAAAAAAAAAAATTAAAATTAGCCAGGAGTGGTGGTGAATACCTGTAGTCCCAGCTACTGGGGAGGTTGAGGTGAGAGGATCGCTTGAGCCCAGGGGTTGGAGGCTACAGTGAGCCATGATGGCACCACTGTACTCCAGCCTGGGCAACAGAGTGAGATCTTTTCTCAAACACACAACAAACAAAGCATACCATTTTTTTTATTTTATCTTTTATTTTTTTTGAGACAGAGTTTCACTCTTTTTGCCCAGGCTGGAATGCAATGGCGCGATCTTGGCTCGCTGCAACCTCCACCTCCTGGGTTCAAGTGATTCTCCTGCCTCAGCCGCCTGAGTAGCTGGGATTACACGTGCACGCCACCACACCTGGCTAATCTGGTATTTTTAGTAGAGACGGCGTTTCACCATGTTGGCCAGGCTGGTCTCAAACTTCTGACCTCAGGTGATCCACCTGCCTCAGCCTCCCCAAGCACTGGGATTACAGGCATGATCCACCATGCCTTCGGGGAGGCCAGGATTTGAACCTTTATCTTCCTGGTCCTTCTTGCCTGGGGCTCTGCAATAAAAGCCTTTCTTTCTAGCCCATCAAACCTCAGTGTAAATATCCAGTTTTCCTGGGTAACATGAGTGGACCTCAGTTCTGTAGTTCTGTTCTACATTCTTTTTTTTTTTTTTTTTTTTTTTTTTGAGCAAGACGCTCAGTCACCCAGGCTGGAGTGAAATGACGCAATCATAGCTCACTGCAACCTCCACCTCCTGGGTTCAAGGAATTCTTGTGCCTCATCCTCCTGAGTAGCTGAGGCTACAGGTGTCCGCCACTATGCCCAGCTAATTTTTTTTTGTATTTTTAATAGAGATGGGGTTTCACCATGTTGCCCAGGCTGCCTCCTGAGCTCAGGCAATCCACCCAGGTTGGCCTCTCAGTGTGCTAAGATTATAGGCATGAGCCACCGCACCTGACCCACATTTCTTTATAATAGTGAATTTCTTTATAACTGTGAATTCCAGTATGCTTTGGGGAAAAGGGTCTTTTTTTTTTTTTTTTTTTTTTTTTTTTTTTTTTTTTTTTGAGATGGAGTCTTGCTCTGTCGCCCGGGTTGGAGTGCAGTTGTGTGATCTTGGCTCACTGCAAGCTCCGCCTCCCGGGTTCACGCCATTCTCCTGCCTCAGCCTCCCGAATAGCTGGGACTACAGGTGCCCGCCACCATGCCTGGCTAATTTTTTTGTATTTTTTTAGTAGAGACGGGGTTTCACCATGTTAGCCAGCATGGTCTTGATCTCCTGACCTCGTGATCCGCCTGTCTCGGCCTCCCAAAGTGTTGGGATTACAGGTGTGAGCCACTGTGCCCACCCCAGAAAAGGGTCTTAAAATGTATCTTCCCTTGCTGCAGAAGCTATTTTGAAGTGCCATATTTTTCATTAAGCATTAAGTAGAGAACATCAGGATAATTAGTAGGATCATCAATATTACATGAAACATTAGATTGCTGAATGAATTGCATAATTTAACTAGAAACACTTTATTCTCAAGTAGAAAAGTTGTTTGCTTTGGAGAATTTAATCATCTGTTATTTGTTCATAAATATTCCCCCGAAGGGCTCTGACCTCTCCCTCCAGTGTGAGCCTAATTCCTAAAACTGAATAATTATTTGCTGCTGCCTGTTTCACAAACACACATGGATGGGTCAGATGTGTCTCCTTTTCCTCAACCTTATATGAAGGAAGGAGCATCTGAGCACAGCACAGAAATGATCCAAACCAAACTACTGTGAAGTGTAAAGAGAGCAGCATGGCTTTTCCAAACAGGACAGCATCACAGACCCTCCCAAGGGTACAAGGAGAGCAGTTAGAACAGAAGGAAAGGTGACCTGAAGACTGTTAGGACTGGTGAAAATGATTCATTGAAAATCTAAGGAAGAACTCTTGTCTTTGGAGTCCTGTGCCCATTTCTCTGGCGTGTGTGTTTTCCTGAAGGGCCATTCCCAGCTTTTCACTTGAATAAACTCATCACAACTCAGTCCTACGTTTTTGCATGATGTGAGGTTGATGGGACACACACCCAATACCCATGGACTGTATGCTCCCTGCCACTGCCTTCCTCTTCCCTCCTGGTCTGCACAGATGTCCAGGATCCAGCCCTTCACTCTGAATCCTCCTAACTCCCTGACTGGACCCAGTCATTCTGGATCCCTCAGCAGACCCATACAACTTAGAAACTCTCTCCCCTGTCCCCCAAACCTGGCTTGACTCTCATGCCCTCCCCCAGGCACCTTTACCCTCAGCTTGAACTGGCCTCAGCCATGATTTGAACTTCACCCTGTGCTCCTTCATGCTCCACACCTACCTCCCTCAGGTGCCATCGCCCCCAGCAGTCCTGGACCTAAGGACATCACCATGTCTCTGGCATTGCATCCTGGGAGCCCTCACCTTTTCCTACCTCTCCCTCACCTTTAAAGTCACGGCTGCTGTGAGACCCGGACCACCATTTTGTTCCAGTAGCCCCCTGCCCAGCCATTCTCCCTCGGTGACTTTGCCCTGCCCAGCAGATGCCATTGTATCCCAGCCACGGATTTCTCAACTGCCAGCACCACCAACTGCAACTCTTTTTACTTATGTATTTAATTTTTAGAATAGAGTCTCACCATGTTGCCCAGGCTGGTCTTGAACTCCTGGGCTTAAGCAGTCCTCCCACCTCAGCCTCCTAAAGCCTGGGGTTATGGGGTGTCTATGCAGTGAGCCCTTCCATGCACTTGAAGTTGTGAAGAACATCTAAAGACTTTACCACATTGCTTACATTTATAGGGTTTCTCTCCAGTGTGAGTCCTTCCATGCCTTCGAAGGTTTGAGGGACATCCAAAAGCTTTCCCACATTGCTTACATTTATACGGTTTCTCTCCAGTGTGAGTCCTTCCATGCATTTGAAGTCGCGAGGCACATCCAAAAGACTTCCCACACTGCTTACATTCATAGGGTTTCTCTCCAGTATGTGTCCTTCCATGCATTTGAAGGTGCGAGGCAGATCCAAAGGCTTTCCCACACTGTTTACATTCATAAGGTTTCTCTCCAGTGTGAGTCCTTCCATGAATTTGAAGCTGTGAGGCAGATCTGAAGGCTTTTCCACATTGCTTGCATTCATAGGGTTTCTCTCCAGTGTGAGTCCTTCCATGATATCGAAAGGAACTTGAACAGTTGAAGGATCTGCCACACTGCTTGCATTCATAGGTTTTCCCTCCAGTGTGAGTCCTTTCATGTCTATGAAATAAACTGGGCAAACTGAATGCTTTCCCATAACCCTTACATTCATATGGCTTCTCTTCTCTGTGCATCCTTTCATGTATTTGAAAGAAAGAGAAATTACTAAATGGTTTTCCACATTCCTTACATGCATAGGGTTTCTCTCCCGTGTGAGTCCTACCATGCGTTTGAAGGAGTGAGGCAGATCTGAAGGCTTTCCCACATTGCTTACACTCATAAGGTTTCTCTCCAGTGTGAGTTCTTTCATGATATCGGAAGGAACTGGAAGAATTAAAGGCTTTACCACATTGGTTGCATTTATAGGGTTTCTCTCCAGTGTGAGTTTTTTCATGTGTTTGAAGTGAACTGGGAGAATAAAAGGCTTTCCCACATATCTTACATTTATAAGATATCTCTCCAGTGTGCATTCCCAGGTGGTTTTGAAAGCTGGTAAGATAAGATAATACTTTCCCACAATGTTTACATTCATAGAGTTTTTTCCTAGAGTGGGTTCTTTCATGTCTACGAACAGAACTGGGACACTTGAATGCTTTTCCACATTCCTTACATTCATATGGCTTCTCCCCCGTGTGAGTTCTTTCATGTATTTGAAAGGAATGGGAAGAGCTGAAGGCTTTCCCACACTGTTTACATTCATATGGCTTCTCCCCAGTGTGAGTTCTTTTATGAGCATGAAGGCATGTGGAACTATGGAATGCTTTCCCACACTCATTACATTTATAAGGCTTCTCCCCAGTGTGAGTTCTTTCATGTATTCGAAGGCTACTAGAATGACTAAACGCTTTACCACACTGTTTACATTCATATGGTTTCTCTCCAGTGTGAGTTCGTTTGTGGATAAGATACAAACTGAGAAACATCAAGGCTTTCCCACAAAATTTACACTTATAAGGTCCATCTCCACTGTGCATTATCCTGTGTCTTTGAAGGCTTGAATGGGAAACAAATGTTTTTCCGCATTCCTCACAAACATAGAGTTTCCTTCCACTATGAGCCCTTTCATGTGTCTGAACAGAGGAGAGACAGTTGAAAGGTTTTTTACAGTATTTACATTTATGTGGTTTCTGTCCATATTCTTGATATTCATATGCCTTGTGTCCAGTGTCATCTTTGATGTGCCTATTAAGAGATGAATGAGCACTGCCTACTTCTCCATACACACTGCTTTCACATGATTTTACTCTAGTAGTTGTTTTCTTCTTCAGCATGTCATCTGGAACCTGGGTCAAAATTTCTCCATGCTGATGACCTTCTTTACTTTCAAAGAGTCTCTCTCCCACAATTCTGTGAACAATGAGAAGTACATTATAATGAGTTTGCTTATCAGTGATTTTATATTCATTCACAAGTATTGCACTTGCATTTTTTCTTTTTTTTGAGATGGAGTCTCACTCTCTTGCCCAGGCTGGAGTGTAGTGATGCGATCTTGGCTCACTGCAACTTCCACCTCCTGAGTTCAAGCAATTTTCCTGCCTCAGCCTCATAAGTAGTTTGGACTACAGGTGCATACCACCACACCCAGCTAATTTTTTGTATTTTAGTAGACGGGATTTTCACCATGTTGCCCAGCATGGTCTTGAACTCGTGAGCTCAGGTGATCCACCCACCTCAGCCTCCCAAAGTGCTGCGATTAAAATTAATTTTTGTATTTTTAGTAAAGACGGGGTTTCACCATGTTGTCCAGACTGGTCTCGAACTCCTGACCTCAGGTGATCCACCTGCCTCGGCTTCCCAAAATGCTGGGATTACAGGTGTGAGCCACCGTGCCTGGCCTGTACTTCCATTTTTAACATCACCCAGCAAACTGTAGGCTTTCTGCCCTGTCTGAATTGTTTGAATATGAACGGACCACAGGCTCTACAAGATGGCCCAGCCATATCTATTATCAAAAAAGATGATAGAAGGCTTCTGAATGCTGTTTTTTGTTTTGTTTTGTTTTGTTTTGTTTTGCTTTTTTGAGATGGAAACTCACTCTGTTGCCCAGGCTGGAATGCAGTGGGGCAAACTCGGCTACTGCAACCTCCACCTCCTGGGTTCAAGCGATTCTCCTGCCTCAGCCTCCCAGGTAGCTGGGATAACAGGTGTCCATCAGGATGCCTGGCTAATTTTTATATTTTTAGTAGAGATGGGGTTTCACTATGTTGGCCAGGCTGCTTTTGAACTCCTGACCTCAAGTGACCCACCCTCGGCCTTCCAAAGTGCTGGGATTACAGGCGTGAGCCACCGCGCCTGGCCTCTGAATACTATTTTAAAGTAAACTATTTTACAAATACTAAATATCTGTCTTTTTAAATTTGTTTTTGGGTCAGGGTCTCACACTCCTGCCCAGGCTGGAGTGCAGTGATGCCATCATGGCTTAGTATGGCCTCAAACTCCTGGGCTCAAGTGATCCTCCAGCCTGAACCTCCCAAAGGGCTGAAATATAGGCCTGAGCCATTGTGTCAAGCCTACATCACACTTCAATATGTGTTTAGAGAAAATTTTCTAAGAATAAATAGATTGAAAATTGTGCTTATTTCGTTTCCTTTTTTTTTTTTTTTAAACATTTTCTCCCATTCTAAGATTTTCTAGAGACATGTCTTTGTCTTGTGAGTGCCAGTTACCTTAGGTTTCTCCTTAGATTTTCATACTCTACATATATGTTCTGGGCTTTCCATTTTTTCCCTACAACACACAACAAGGAAAATAATCTCAAATTAGTATAAAATTATTTTAAAAATACATGATTCTATGTTCATGGTACACTGCAAGCATGCTTCCTTTATTTATCAAATATTCCCTGTCCACACTGTAAATACATAAGCTAAAAATACTTGTTCTCAGAAAAAAAAAATACTTGTTCTCTCATTTACTGAAGGAAGTAATATTGTCACCCTTACCTATAGAGGCCAGGTTCCTGAAGGTTTCTTGCATCACATCTCTATAGAGATTTTTCTGGGAAGGATCCAGCAAAGCCCACTCCTCTTGGGTGAAGGTCACAGCCACATCCTCAAAGGCCACTGAATCCTGAAATATCTCACATGTATAGAGGAGGATGGATAAGACTAACAGCACTGGGAGCCTATACTCTATTCCCAAGAAGTTCCCATCATGCCGTGGACTCAAAACAATTATTCCGTGACCATCAGACCTCATACTCTCTGTCTACACTCAGTTTCTTCCATAAAGTAATTCTGAGGCTACAATTGAACCATGTGGTAAAGCAACAGGAGAATAGAAAAATGTGTATTTTTGGTAAATCCAGAAAGGTGTGCTGCCTGGGCTGCCCCTAATGTTTGTTTGTAAAGTGGGAGTACAGCACCTGCCATAACAAAGTCTTCCAAATTCCTGTGCAGAAAAAGTTAACATTAGCAGTCCTGAGGCTGCATATCCTTGAAAAAAATGCCTATCGACAAAGTTTAACCTTTGATGTTATCTAGAAAGTGAATTTTGTTCTGAGTACTGCAGCAAAAACAAAAACCAAAAAACTGGATTTTACAAGAGGTCTTATCAATCTAAATGATGAGTCATAAATAACTAAAACAAAAACTCATGAGCTCATGCCACTGCACTCCATCCTGGGCAACAGATTGAGACTCGGTCTCAAAATAATAAAATAAAATTAGCCAGGTGTGGTGGTGCGTGCCTGTAATCCGGGAGGCTGAGGCAGGAGAATTGCGGGAATCCGAGAGGCAGAGGCTGCAGTGAGCCAAGATCACACCACCACACTCCAGCCTGAGTGACAGAGCAAGACTCCATCTTAAAAAAAAAAAAAAAGAAAAAAAATTTCCAGGCACCTAGTCTCAACAAAAAGGCAAATATTTATCAAACTTTTAAAAACTTTTGTGGCCAGGCATGGTGGCTCATGCCTGTAACCCCACCACTTTGGAAGGCTGAGGCAGGTGGATCACCTGAGGCCAGGAGTTGGTGACCAGCCTGGCCAACATGGTGAAACACCGTCTCTACTAAAAATACAAAAATTAGCCGGGTGTGGTGGTGCGCACCTGTAATTCCGCTACTTGGGAGGCTGGGGCAGGAGAATCACTTGAACCCAGAAGTGGGAGGTTGCAGTGAGCTGAGATCATGCCACTGCACTCCAGTTTGGGCAACAGCACAACTCCATCTCAAAAAAACCACTTTTGTGCATGAAATGACACCATCAACAGAGGGAAAAGGGACTCCTTGTGCTCTGTTTAAAGGATAATAAATGGCTCAGCTTCTATGGAAACAGTACAGTAGTGCCTAAAAAAATAAAATTATTTTCCAGCATCCCACTTTTGGGTCTAGTTATATTAAATTCGAAAAAATTGAAAACTGAACCTTGAAGACATATTTGAAAACCATTTTTCACAAAATCAAAAAGCTGGATCAATCCACATGTCCATTGATGGCTGCATGCATAATGAAAATATGCTAGGCATATATATACATTGAAATATTAATCTTATCCTGTCTCATGATACAACAATCACAAAACTTCAGGATGCTATGGTAATTGCAAAAAGCTAGTCACAAAAAGAAAATTACAGTATAATTCACCTTAGATGAGTTATGTAGTGTTGTGCAACTATTCACTTAAAACTGCTTAAGCTGGTAAAATTGAAGATTATTATTTTACAATAATTAAAAATAATCACAGTACCAAGTAAAAAAAAAAAACTAATTGATATTGATTAAAAGATGGGCATAGGCCAGGTATGATGGCTCACACCTGTAATCTTAGCACTTTGGGAGTCCGAGGTGGGCGGATGACTTGAGGTCAGGGGCTCAAGACCAGCCTGGCCAAAATGGTGAAACCCCATCTCTACTAAAAATACAAAAATTAGCCGGGCATGATGGCACATTCCTGTAATCCCAGCTACTCAAGAGGCTGAGGCAGGAGAATCGCTTGAATCTGGGCAGCAGAGACTACAGTGAGCCGAGATTGTGCCACTGCGCTCCAGCCAGGGCAAGACAGCAAGACTCTGTCTCAAAAAAATTAAAAAAAGAGGAAAAGTATTTGAATGACATTTCTGCAATACATAGAAATGACCAATAAGTATATGAAGTGGTGCTCAACATCAGGAGTCAACAGGCATAAGTATTTTACACAGTGTAGAGCACTTTCTCTCATGAAAAGTATTAATAAAATAAAATTTTAAATATAGCCATTTATTAAAGTAAAAAATAATAAATACTGCAGCTGTTTCAAGTGTATCATGAGAAACACATAATTGAAGACATCCTTTCAAGAGAGGAGTGAGTGTTTTGGAATGTAGCGAGGAAAGCAGAAATTTAGGGATTTATTGTCATTCCTAAGAAGAGGTGGCTGAGCGTGGTGGCTCACGCCTGTAATCCCAGCACTTTGGGAGGCAGAGGTGGCCAGATCACCTGAGGTCAGGAGTTCGAGACCAGACTGACTAACATGGTGAAACCCTGTCTCTACTAAAAACACAAAAATTAGCTGGGTGTAGTGATGGGTGCCTGTAATACCAGCTACTGGGGAGGCTGAGGCAGGAGAATCGCTTGAATTGGGGAGGTGGAGGTTGCTGTGAGCTGAGATTGAGCCATTGCACTCCAGCCTAGGCGACAGAGTGAGACTGTCTCAAAAACAAAACAAAACAAAACAAAAAAAAACCAGCACTAAGCTACAGGGGTCTTAAGGACTCCTGCTTTACTTTTTCTTTTTTTTTTTTTCTGTTTTTTTGAGACGGAGTAGTCTCACTCTGCCGCCCGGGCTGGAGAGCAGTAGCGCAATCTTGGCTCACTGCAACCTCTGCCTCTGGGTTCAAGCAATTCTCCTGCCTCAGCTTCCCAAGTAGCTGGGATTACAGGCACCCCCACTACACCCGGCTAATTTTTTTGTATTTTTAGTAGAGATGGGGGTTTCACCATGTTGGCCAAGCTGGTCTCAAACTCCTGACCTCATGATTCACCCACCTCAGCCTCCCAAAGTGCTGGGATTACAGCTGTGAGCCACTGCACCTGGCCAGGACTCCTTCTTTGACCAAATTTGAGCTCACAGCCCTCTTCTTGTCTAGGCTTTGGCCTTCTTCTGAAGAGCCCAGTTACAGCAAAAAGCCTTTTAAGGCAGTGCACAGAGAATCCCCCCCGACCAAAACTTAGTATTTCCAATCAAGTTCAATTTCCCTCACTCATGATAATCCAACAACTTTGTCTTCCCTAACTGCTGACACCTCACCAAGTTCCATCCTTTCCTTTCCCTTGCTTTGCCCTGTAATATAGGAGGGAGATTAAACTCAGGGAGACAGCCTATTACATGTCGTGAGAACTGTAATATAATATACAGAACTGTAATCTCACTCCATATTATAGTTCTCATGACACATATTACAATTGTGCTGAATAAAGCCTTCCTTGATATTTTAAACACATTTTCAATACAATCTCTCTAAGGGATAGGGACTTAAGCTGGAGACCCTGCTTCAGAAATCTAGAATGCATAGGGGGTAAGAGGCTCTCTCCCTGTGGGGAGACAGCTGAGAATACCTCCCACTCACAAAACCAAAACACCAGGTCAGATTTCTCTCCTGAAGACCACTCCCTGCTGTTACCCCACAAACTTAGTAAGATAGGGGACTGTGGGTGCACTATTTCCCCTACAGGGTACTAGGGTAGAGCTTACCTCCTGCAGTGATGATGCAGGATGCCTGGCGGTACTGGCTACCAATTCAACCATCACGCTGTGATAGAGACTTAGGTGTTGGGAACAGGGCCCCAAATATGGCTATAAACTGGCTCCAAAACTGGCCATAAACAAAATCTCTGCAGCACTGTGACATGTTTGTGATGGCCATGACACCCACACTGAAGATTGTTGGTTTACCAGAATGAGGGCAGGGATCACCTGGCCCACCCAGGGCAGAAAACCACTTAAACGTGTTCCTAAACCACAAACAATAGTGTGAGTGATCTGTGCCTTAAGGACATGTTCCTGCTGCAGATAACTAGCCAGAGTCTATCCCTTTGTTTCGGCCCATCCCTTTGTTTCCCGAAAGGAATACTTTTAGTTAATCTATAATCTACAGAAACAATGCTTATCACTGGCTTGCTGTCAGTAAATATGTGGGTAAATTTCTGTTCGTGGCTCTCAGCTCTGAAGGCTGTCAGCCCCCTGATTTGCCACTCCACACTCTATATTTCTCTGTGTGTATCTTTAATTCCTCTAGTGCCCCTGGGTTAGGGTCTCCACGACCGGGATGGTCTTGGCAAGTGGTGTACATATGTGGGGCTCGAATCTGGGTCGAAGTGTCACCGGAGTAACAGTTGGAGAACGTGGAACTAAGCTGGAGGACACCCGAGTACTCCAAAGCAATGCCCGTGGTGAGTAAGAAGGGGAGCTAGGAAGCATCAGGGTAACAATGGGACAAGTGTGGGCTCTGGTTCCTTCCATCTTGTAACCTTTTCACACTGATGATGAGGAGGAAGGAGAGTATAACGAAGTAACAGAAGAGATGACAGAGCAGGTTTGTTTGCCAACTAAAGCTAAAGCGGCAAAGGAGGAAGAGTCCATCCCTACCCTTCTGCACCCCCTCCTTATTTTGAAGAAAAAGAGTGACCTGACCTGCCAGATCTTTCTTTTCTGGAGGACACTGGGCGAAAAGTAGTTTCCCCAATGACTGTTCGAGCAGCACCTTGAGCAACGGCTCTCAGTTCTATTCAGGCGGGAATTCACCAAGCTAGACGAGAGGGTGATATAGAGGCTTGGCAGTTCCCTGTTAGGATACAACCCCCAGATCAACAGGAAAATATTATAGCTACATTTGAGCCTTTTCCTTTTAAATTTGGGAAACAGCATGAGGGGCCCGTCCCAGGCCCCCTTCCAAACCAAGGCATTTCCGGCTGAGGCCATTCCCTCACCCCTGTACAATATCTATCCCCCGCCACAGCCAGTAGTGCCACAGTAGATGTATGCTGCACAAAAGCTATGAGTCTTCTGCCTGGGGAACCCCCGCAAAAATTTCCAACAGGGGTCTGTGGACACTTGCTAGTGGGGACAATCGGATTACTTCTAGGTAGATCTAGTTTAAATTTAAAAGGAGTGCAAGTACATACAGGAGTCACTGATTCAGATTACAATGGGAAATTCAAATTGTTATAGCTACTTCTGTTCCCTGGAAATCACAACTCCTGATTGTGCCATATGTGGAAATGGGGAAAAGTGAAATTAAACGAACAGGAGGATTTGGAAGCACAAATAAACAAGGCAAAGCAGCTTACTGGGTGAATCAAAGTACTGATAAATGTGCTACCTGTGAAATAACTATTCAGGGAAAGAAATTTAAAGGATTGGTAGATACAGGAGCAGACATTTCAATCATTTCTCTACACCACTGGCTGTCCGCATGGCCAATTCAACCCACTCAATTTAACAGAGTTGGAGTTGGTAAAGCCCTGAAGTATATCAAAGTAGCTATATTTTACATTGTGAAGGGCCCGATGGACAACCTGGGACTATTCGATCAATTGTAACTTCTGTACCTATAAATTAATGGGGGAGAGATTTACTACAGCAATGGAGAGCACAAGTTCTAATTCCAGAGCAATTATATAGCCCTGAAAGTCAACATATGATGCATGAAATGGGGTATGTCCCTGGTATTGGACTAGGAAAAAATTTGCAGGGTTTGAAGGAACTGCTCCAAGCAGAAAGACAAAGTTCCCACCAAGGTTTAGGATATCATTTTTGATGGTGGCCATTGTTAAGCCTCCAGAAACTATACCTTTAAAATGGTTAACAGATAAGCCAATTTGGATAGAACAATGGCAGCTAAGTAAAGAAAAACTGGAGGCTTTAGAGGACTTAGTTACTGAACAATTAGAAAAAGGACACATAGCTCCAACATTTCCCCCTTGGAATTCTCCAGTTCTCATAATTAAGAAAAAATCAGATAAACAGAGAATGTTAACTGACTTAAGAGCCATTAATTCAGTTATATAACCTATGGGGACGTTACAGCCATATGCAACTGAATCTAGAATTATTGACTTTAAATTTTTTGAGCCTGCCTAAAGGCCAGATGCTATCAGCAGCTGAACAATATCTACAGAAACGAGCTGCAAAGACAGAAGCAGAACAACTGGTTTGGTGGAGAGAGCTGATAACGAAAAGTTGGGAAATAGGTGAAATAATAACTTGGGGTAGAGGTTATGCTTGTGTTTCTCCAGGACCAAATCAACAGCCAATCTGGGTGCCATTGAGACATCTAAAGCGTTACTATGAGCCGGATACCCAGGAAGAGGTTTTGGGAGGATCCCAAAGACTCCCTGGTTGCAGCCATGTCAAGACTGATGCTGAGGGGGACCCCAACTGTCACGAGCAACACCTGTTGAACACAGCCACCTACCTGGGGACAGATCAAGAAGCTGTCACAGATGGTGGAGAAAAACCTGAGAAAAGTGGGACAACCAGTCACAATGAGTAATTTAATGATAGCTATGATAGCAGTGATCACCATTGTCATGAGTATTCCTTCAACAAGGGCTGACACAGAGAACAATTACACTTATTGGGCATATTTATCAATCTTGGCTGGCAACAATGCCTGGATGTGATCACTCTATGACACAGTTACACGTGCTTTCTGGTCTCAGTATTTATCATAATAATCTGCTCCTATAATTAAGGCATACTGCCCTCAAAAACCTACTTATAAACAGGATTAGACCTAGTCAGAAAAAATGAACGTACTTCTTTGGGAAGATTGCATTGCAGAACAGGCAAGGTGCTATGCAATGATTCCTATGGAGTCATTATTGATTGGTCCCCTAAGGGGATGTTTAGCTTGAATTGCACCTCTCAGTCTGCCTGCCACGGCCACACTATGTTCAGCTGGTCTGAACAAAATGGTCAGATGGTAGAAATGATAAGTTATCTGGAAACATGGTGGTATAGTGGCACCTCAACCTCAAATGATATGGCCCACTGTAGGAGCTAAACATAAGGATTTGTGGAAACTATTAATGGCTCTTAATAAGATCAAAATTTGGGAAAGGATAAAAAAGCATCTAGAAGGACACTCTAGAAACTTGGATATTGCAAAATTAAAAGAACAAATATTTAAAGCATCCCAGGCACACCTGACCTTAATGCCAGGAACTGGAGTGCTTGGAGGAGCTGCAGATGGATTAGCAGCTATTAACCCATTAAAATAGATAAAAACACTTGGAAGCTCTGTGATTTCAATGATGATTGTGCTTTTAATCTGTGTTGTCTTTGTATAGTCTGCAGATGCGGATCCTGACTCCTGCAAGATGTAGCTCACCATGATAAAGCCACCTTTGCTTTTATTGTCTTGCAAAAACAAAAAGGGGGAACATGTTGGGGACAGGCTCCCAAATCTGGCCATAAACAAAATCTCTGCAGCACTGTGACATGTTCATAATGGCTATGATGCCCACACTGAAGGTTGTTGGTTTACTGGAATGAGGGCAAGGAACACCTGGCCCACCCAGGGCAGAAAACCGCTTAAAGGTGTTCCTAACCCACAAACAATAGCATGAGCGATCTGGGCCTTAAGGACATGTTCCTGCTGCAGATAACTAGCCAGAGCCCATCCCTTTGTTTCACGTAAGGAATATTTTTAGTTAATCTATAATCTACAGAAACAATGCGTATTACTGGCTTGCTGTCAATAAATGTGGGTAAATCTCTTTTCATGGCTTTCAGCTCCAAAGGCCATCAGCCCCCTGTTTTGCCACTCCACACTCTATTATTTCTCTGAGTGTGTGTTTAATTCCTCTAGCGCCACTGGGTTAGGGTCTCCATGACCAAGCCTGTATCAGGCTTCAGCTGATACAGATATATGTCAGGACCAGGTATAGAATTTGCATGTCTTTCTTCCATTTGGTGAATTCTCTTGCAATTTCTGTTTTTTAAGCCTATAGCAACCAGTATTCCCAGGAATTCTGAAAACCATTTACTAACCTGGCCTGAACCTGCTTAGCTGCTAAGATCAGATGCATTCAGAGTGGCATGACCATATACCCTTTTATCTTTTTTTGCTTTTTTTCAATTTTGTTTTTTTGAGACAGGGTCTCACGCTGTCACTCAGTCTGGAGTGCAGTGGCATGATCATATTTCACTGTGGCTTCAACCACCTGGGCTCAGGTTATCCTCCCACCACAGCCTCCCCAGTACGTAGGACTGAAGTACCACAGGAAGAACTGTGACCTAAGAAAAAAAAAAGTGGGACCCGTGTAGATTATCTGCTCAATGTTATGGTCAAATGACTACTGCTGTAAAAAACAAAATCCATTAATCAAGAAAGTGAACTACCATTCCATGGAAGGTTCGTTACTAAGTAAAAATAAAACATGATATAAAATATCACATATCAGATATCAACTGCATAAAAAACATGTAAAAATAAAATATACTGATAGGGATGCATACCCAGGTTGTGAAACTATGAAGAAAATAAGAAAACAATAATTATCATTCGCAATACTGGCTCCATCAATATTTTGGTTCACTATGAAATTGTTTTATGTGTTTTGACCATATGTAATATTTTTAGTTTCTAGAGTGGAAACTCTGTGCAGAAATAACTATCAGTGCACATGGAAATACCAGCAACAACCTGTTGAATATAATTTTTAAAAAGACAACATAGCCTATTAAAACAAATTTGTATTACAGTTAATTTTCTTTTTAAAAATGTTTTTATTATTTTTGTTTTGTTTAGGGACAGGTTCTTGCTCTGTCACCCACGCTATGATGCAGGGGCATGATGACAGCTCACTGTAGCCTTGACTTCCCAGGCTCAAGCTATCCCTACCTTCCTGAGTAGATGATAATACAGGCTCCTGCCACCACACACGGTGAATTTCTTAATTTTTGTAGAGACGGGGTCTCTTTATGTTGTCCAGGCTGGTCTCAAACTCCCCGGCTCAAGCCATTCTCCCACCTCGGCCTCCAAAAGCAATTAATTTTCTTGAAGTTCCAAAAACTCTCAGAAAGGATATAAAATGATTATTATGCAAAAAGTACCCATGGAAAGATATCAATGGAAAATGTAATAAATGTAAAGATGTCATATGTCCTTAAACACACACTGATTATCACTGTGATGTAATCTCTCTGAAATACATCTAGTATTTTATTATATTCCATGAAATGCATAAGCAGGTTTGTTTTTCCATTGAAATTAAGAAAAACTACTTCTAAACACTGAAATAGAAGACAATGACTAAGAATAGCCAGGATAAGCTGGGTGTGGTAGCTCACACCTATAATCCCAGCACTTTGGGAGGTGGAGGTGGGCGGATCACCTGAGGTCAGGAGTTCAAGACCAGCCTAGCCAACATGGTGAAACCCCTCTCTACTAAAAATACAAAAATTAGCCTGGCATGGTGGCATGTGCCTGTAGTTCCCAGCTACTGGGGAGGCTGAGGCAGGGAGAATTACTTGAATCTGGGAGGCGGAAGTTGCAGTGAGCTGAGATTGCACCACTGCACTCCAGCCTCGGTGACAGAGCAAGACTCTGTCTCCAAAAAAAAAAAAAAAAAAGAATAGCCACGATGTTGTATAAAATATGACTAAGGGATGTTATGACATAAATGTTTGCATTTTCCCACTCCAAATCATACAGTGACACCCTAACCTGTAATACGATGGAATTAAGATGGCATCTCTGAGAAGTCATTAGAATTAGATTAGAGCATGAGAGTAGATCCCTCGTGAATGGGATTAGTACTCTTATGAGACACAGGATAGCTTGTTTTCTCTTTCTCTCTGTCATGTGAAAAAATAAAAAAATAGCTGGCCGGGCACGGTGGCTCATGCATGTAATCCCAGCACTTTGGGAGCCTGAGGTGGGTGGATCACTTGAAGTCAGGAGTTCGAGACCAGCCTGGCCAAGATGGTGAAACCCTGTCTCTACTAAAAAATACAAAAAATTAGCCGGGCATGGTAGCAGGCACCTGTAATCCCAGCCACTCGGAAGGCTGAGGCAGGAAAATTGCTTGAACCCCAGAGGCAGAGGTTGCAGTAAGCCGAGATCGCACCACTGCACTCCAGCCTGGGTGACAGAGCAAGACTCCATCTCAAAAAAAAAAAAAAAAGCCATCTCCAAACCAGGAAGCAGGCTCTTACCAGGCACCAGATCTGTCAGCACCTTGAACGTGGACTTCACAACTTCCAGACTTCCAGAACTGTCAGAAAGAAATGTGGATTCTTTTTTTTTTTTTTTTTTTGAGACGGAGTCTCACTGTTGCCAGGATGGAGTGCAGTGGCATGATCTCTTACTGCAACCTCTGCCTCCCAGGTTGAAGTGATCCTCCTACCTCAGCCTCCTGAGTAGCTGGGACTACAGGTGTGCACCACCATGCCCAGCTAATTTTTTGTATTTTTAGTAGAGACGGGCTTTCACCATGTTGGCCAGGATAGTCTTGATCTCTTGACCTCGTGATCCACCTGCCTCAGCCTCCCAAAGTGCTGGGATTACAGGCGTGAGCCACCACGCCTGGCCTAGAAATGTTTATTCTTTAAGTCACCCGGTTTATGGGAATTTGATATCAAAGTCCAAGATGACTAAGATAGACAGGCACTAGCCCTAGAATACATCATAGCTTTGAGATCTATACTAATAAAGAGAAAATGATAATAACAGAGAGATGGAAATATAGACCAATGGAGAGGGTCTATGGGTACAAAAACACAGAAAGAATGAATAAGACTAAGAATTTGCAAGCACAACAGATTGACTATAGTAAAAAATAATATACTGTACATTTTGAAATAACTAAAAGAGCTGGGCATACTGGCTTATGCCTGTAATCCCAGCACTTTTGGAGGTGGAGGCAGGAGGATTACTTGAGCTCATGAATTCGAGACAAGCCTGAGCAACATGGTGAAACCCCGTCTCTATGAAAAATACAAAAATTAGCTGGGTGTGGTGGAACACACCTGTAGTCCTAGCTATTTGGGAAGCTGAAGCAGGAAGATCACTTGAACCTGGGAGGTGGAGGTTGCAGTGGTGTGGCTGGCTCACGCCTGTACTCCCAGCACTTTGGGAGGCTGAGGTGGGCGGATCACAAGGTCAAGAGATTGAGACCATTCTGGCCAACACGGTGAAACCCCGTCTCTACTAAAAATACAACAATTAGCTGGATGTGGTAGTGTGCGCCTATAGTCCCAGCTACTTGGGAGGCTGAGGCAGGAGATTCACTTGAACCCAGGAGGCGGAGGTTGCAGTGAGCCGAGATTGCGCCACTGCACTCCAGCTTGTTGACAGAGTGAGACTCCATCTCAAAAAAAAAAAAAAAAAAAGACAAAGCAACTGACCAACATTCATGTTAAAATAGATATCAATCCAGGCACAGTGGCTCACACCTGTAATCCCAGCACTTTGGGATGCCAAGAGGGGACGGATCACTTGAGGTTAGGAATTCAAGATCAGCCTAGCCAGCATGGCGAAATCCCGTCTCAACTAAAAAAAAATAAAAAAATTAGCTGGGCGTAGTGGCAGTCACCAGCTACTCAGGAGGCTAAGGCACAACAATCGCTTGGACCCAGGAGGTGGAGGTTGCAGTGAGCCAAGATCGTGCCACTGCACTCCAGCCTAGGCAACACAGTGAGACTCTGTCTAAAAAATAAAGTAATATCAAAAGACAAAACAGACTCTTTGTGGAAATAAGACATGAAATCTGGGCAATATAGGAAGACCTCATCCCTACAAAAAATAACTAGCTGGGCAGAGTGGCATGGACCTGTGATCCCAGCTACTCGGGAGGCTCACGATGATTGCTTGAACCCAGGAGGTCAAGGCTGCAGTGAGCTGTGATCACACCA
Organism: Pongo abelii; assembly: GCF_028885655.2. NCBI lineage: Eukaryota > Metazoa > Chordata > Mammalia > Primates > Hominidae > Pongo > Pongo abelii. The sequence goes on from NC_072005.2 coordinate 12,066,427, forward strand.
GTACACTCTAGCCTGGGTGACAGCAAGACCCTTTAAAAACAAAAAAAAACAACAAAAAAAAACCAGTCCTCCATCCTGCAAAGAACTGTTTTTTTTTTTTCTTTCTTTCTCTGTTTTTTTTTTTTTTTTTTTTGAGATGGAGTTTCACCGTTGCCCAGTCTGGAGTGCAGTGGCGCAATCTCGGCTCACTGCAATCTCTGCCTCCCAGGTTCAACCATTCTCCTGCCTCAGCCTCCCGAGTAGCTGGGACTACCGGCTTGTGCCACCATGTCCAGCTAATTTTTTGTATTTTTAGTAGAGACAGGGTTTCACCATGTTGGCCAGGATGATCTCGATCTCCTGACCTGGTGATCTGTGCGCCTCGGCCTCCCAAAGTGTTGGGATTACAGGCGTGAGCTACCACGCCCGGCCAGAACTGATATTTTGGGTACTCTTTGTAATTCACCAATCTACCATACTTTCTTGTGGAAATTATTTCATTTTTCTCCAGTTAAAATAGTAAACTTTCCCTATTTTTCTCCAGTAGCATTCCTAAAACTAGTCCCTATAACACAATTGGAAATCACCCACAACAAAAGGATACACCTGAGAAATGTACTACACTGTCCGTAGAGAAGAAAAAAACATATTAAGAAATGGAATATAAGACTAAATAGTGATTTTTTTTTGAGATGGAGACTCACTCTGTAGCGCAGGCTGGAATACAATGATGCAATGTCAGCTCACTGCAGCCTCCACCTCCCAGGTTCAAGGGATTCTTGTGCCTCAGTCTCCCAAGTAGCTGGGATTATAGGCATGCGCCACTATACCCAGCTAACTTTTGTATTCTTAGTAGAGACAGGGTTTCATCATGTTGGCCAGGTTGGTCTTGAACTCCTGACCTCAGGTGATCCACCTGCCTTGGCCTCTCAAAGTGCTGGGATTACAGGTGTGAGCCACCACATCCAGCCATTTTTCTGAAATCTACCTCTTTCTGGCCTGTGTGTAAAATTTTCTTATTTTGCAAGCTCTAGTGAAAAATTCAATTTACAATTAATAAAAACCCTGAAGCTGCAATAAGTGAACAATTATTTACAAAAAGACAAACCCACAGAGGGGCAATGCTGACTAGAAAGAACACAGTGATGTTTGACTCAAGTGTCAGCACAGGCCATCCTATCACATGGGACATTTCTCTATGCCCATCCTGCTCACTGAAGTGCTGAATGACTATTTTCCAACAACACTGCACTGTGCCCCTGTGTGCCCCAAGTGCATTTCCTTTTTTTTTGTTGTTGTTTTTTTTTTTGTTTTTCCTTTCTTGAGACAGAGTCTCACTCACTTGCCCAGGCTGGAGTGCAGTGGTGCGATCTCCACTCGTTGCAGAATCTACCTCCCAGGTCCAAGCAATTCTCGGGCCTCAGCCTCTGGAGTAGCTGGGACTACAGGTGTGTGCCACCACACCTGGCTAATTTCTTTTGTATTTCTAGTAGAGTCAAGGTTTCACCATATTGGCCAGGCTGGTCTCAAACTCCTGGCCTCAAGTGATCTACCCACCTCAACCTCCCAAAGTGTTGGGATTATAGGCATGAGCCACTGCACCTGGCCAGTGCATTTTCATTTACGTGGCTGAGGCAGGAGAATGGCATGAACCTGGGAGGTGGAGCTTGCAGTGAGCGGAGATCGTGCCACTACACTCCAGCCTGGGCGACAGAGCGAGACTCCGTCTCAAAAAAACAAAACAAAACAAAAAAAACGGGCCAGGCGCGGTGGCTCACACCTGTAATCCCAGCACTTTGGGAGGCTGAGGCGGGTGGATCACGAGGTCAGGAGATCAAGACCATCCTGGCTAACACAGTGAAACCCCGTCTCTACTAAAAATACAAAAAATTAGCCAGGTGTGGTGGTGGGCGCCTGTAGTCCCAGCTACTCGGGAGGCTGAGTCAGGAGAATGGCGTGAACCAGGGAGGTGGAGCTTGCAGTGAGCAGAGATGGTGCCACTGCACTCCAGCCTGGGCGACAGAACAAGACTCTGTCTCCAAAAAAAAAACAAAAATAGTTGATATTACAAATTGAAGAAGGAGAGTTGGTGTCTGGAAATTTTACAAAGGAACTGAAATTTTAGTATTGTACCGCAAGCTCTCCAGAGGTAGGCCAGGGTCACAGCGTGGAGGGTTTGAGATCTCGCTTCCTATATATTTGGAAAATGCAGAGAAGTACCAGTCAACTGGGGAGTGTTGAAAATTTTGAATAAGAAGTAATTAAACTTAATGCCTACAGTACTCTAAGATCTTCGCCAAGAACATGGAAATCAAATTCAAATGCTATTCATATAAAGTACTAACTTATGTGACAGTATGTGGCCTGAGAAAACAATAACAAGTTACTAATTTATTGGGAAATGAAATATGGGCTTAACCAGGTACAATTGGTCGAGTAACCTCTGATTATACAACCAAAAATTTTCCGCTGTATGGTCTGTGAAAATAATTCAAAAATTTAAGCTGTTGGAACTCTAAATTATCTTGAAGTTTAAAGTAATGTGATTCTGGAATTGAGTCACCTGACACTGGAAAGAGCCAGCTGGAACCCTCCCACACTTGACTACAGATTAACCATCAGACAGGCTTCACTATACCTGGACAGGCCTCATTATACCCGCTTCCTTTAGGAGTTTACACACAGCCACTGACCCACCTTCATGTTAAAACAGACATCAACCGACTGGAAACGCAGACTCTCTGTGACAATAAGAAACCAAATTACAAACAAGACCTAAGGCCATGCAAGGCAAGAGGTAAGTCAAATCTTAGAATTCATAAAATCTAAAGAATAGGTCTTTTGTTTTGGGTGGGATGAAATCATATGAGAAATACCAGACCCTCTTCACTTAAGCAATCCTTCCTACCGCCTCGAAGTTTTAGACAAAGCTTCACACTCTCCACCAACGGCCACCTACAAAATCTCTCAACCACCTGCACCTTCTAACCCCCCTTCCACAGGTCCTGCCCTTTCTGCCAAAGGAACTTACACCTTCCAGGCATTGATGCATGATTTTCCCTGCAATTCCTGTCCCCCTGAAATGAATAAAAACAAACTGTCTTGAGCCGCCTCGGGACCACTTACTCCAGGCCTCCTGGGGTTGTGTTTTCTTCAGCCGAGGCCTCCTATTCGGCTCTGAATAAACTTATTTATTTTACATCGTTTGGCATTTTCCGTTAACAAATTACAAGCCAGGACTGAGTGTTTATCATTCAGGAATCTCAAAGGAACTCTAATTATTAATATATATTTTTAAAACCCTATTCTGAGAAGCAAAACTCTAATTGTTAACGTGTCTCAGTTTAATTTTTAAGAGGAGAAAGGAGCTACTGGGGACCCCACAGTCCACCCTCCTCCTACACAAACCCCCACAACCGAGGCGGGATCCCCCCATGACCCTCGCGTAGTCCCCGCACAATCTGGGGAGACGCGGGGCAGCGGGCGCGGAGCTGCCCAGAGAGGGCTCTGGGAACTGGGTGACAATCACTGCGCAGTGATAGGACGAGACGCCCGGGTCCCGGCTGCCGGCCCAGCCCCACCGTGGGGCCAAGGGGACCAAGGGCCGAGCTGTCCCACGGGGAATCGGGTCCCAGACCCCGGAACAACCGGTTCCGGCCGGTTCCAACCAGCTCCTCCCCCGTCTCGGGACCCCTGGCCCCCAAGCTCACCATTTCTTGCCTTTCAGGTGACTCCCACGACCAGTGCGGGTCACAGCATAGGTGACAGAAGCTATGGCAGAGGCACCTGAACCCTCTCGGAGGGGAAAACCAGGCTCCCAACCTCAGCTCGCCTCCCGCTGCCAGGGACTGAGGAGAGCAGGGCCTTCCCCTCCCCGATGGACACTTGGCAGGCCCCGCCCGGCGCCCCTGATTGGACGAAGCGCCGGGCCCCGCCCCCTCAGCCGTGAGTGACATTAGAAGCCCTTGGTAACGGGGCTCTGAGAACCCGTTTGACCGGATCCAGCGATAGATTCTTTAAGCCAGAGGTCTGTAACCTTTTTAGCACCAGAACCGGTTTCGTGGAAGACAGTTTTCCTACGGGGGCAGATAGTTTCGGAATGAAACTTCCACCTCAGATCAGGCATTTTATCCTCATAAGGCGAACCCAACCTAGATCCCTCGCATGCGCAGCTCACAATAGGGTTCGGGCTCCTATGACACACTAATGCCTCTGCTGATCTGACAGGAAGCATATCTCTGGCGATAATGCCCGCTGGCTCGCCCACTAGCCGCTCACCTCCTGCTGTGCGGGCTGGTTCCTTACAGGCCATGGACCGGGGTTTGGGAACCCCTGCCATAGAGTACTGTTGAATAGAAACTTTAGCTCATCCGGCGTGGGGGTGGGGGGTAGCTCATGCCTGTAACCCCACCACTTTGGGAAGCCAAGGCAGGCAGATTGCTTGAGCCTAGGAACTTAAGACCAGCCTGGGTAACATAGCAAAACCCCGCCTCTACAAAAAATCCAAATATTAGTCGGGCGTGGTGGTGCATGTTTGTAGTCCCAGCTACTTGGAAGGCTGAGATGAGAGGATCGCCTGAGCCCAGAGAGGTCGAGGCCACAGTGAGCTGTGATTTTACCAGGCTGGGTGTCAGAGTGAGACCCCGTCTCCGAAAAAAAAAAAAAAAAAAAAGGGAATTGCAATGGAGTTTAATACACATACAGCCGGCTAAATGAAAGAGAGGAGTTTTATTTTTATTCAATTCTGCCTCCCTAAAAAATGGGAGGCTAGGTTTTGTTTTTTTGTTTGTTTTTTTTTTTTTTTTTTGAGACGGAGTCTCGCTGTCGCCCATGCTGGAGTACGGTGGCGCAATCTCGGCTCACTGCAACCTCCGCCTCCCGGGTTCAAGCGATTCTCCTGCCTCAGCCTCCTGAGAAGCTGGGATGACAGGCATGCGCCACCCTGCCCAGCTAATTTTTGTATTTTTAGTAGAGACGGGGTTTTATCATATTGGTCAGGCTAGTCTCAAAACTCCTGACCTCATGATCCGCCCGCCTCGGCCTCCCAGCCTCCCAAAGTGCTGGGATTACAGGCGTGAGCGGCGGCACCCTGTCGAGGCTAGGGTTTTAAAGATAATTTGGTGAGCAGGAGGCTGGAAAATGGGGAATGCTGATTGGTCGCGAAAAGGATATCATAGGGAGTCTCAGCTGTCTTCTTGCACTGAGTCAGTTCTTGGCTAGGGGCCACTGGAGCAGGTGAGCCAGTTTATTGGTCTGTGTGATGCTAGCAAATTTATCAGAATGAAGGGTCTCAAAAATACCTCAAACACCAATCTTAGGTGTTACAACAATAATGTTATCCACAGGAGCAAGTGGGAAGGTTGGGAATCTTGTCTCCTCTGGTCGAATATTTCCTGAACCATAATTTCTAATCTTGTGGCTAATTTCTTAGTTTTACAAAGGCAATCTGGTTCCCAAGCAAGGAGACAATTTCTTTAGGGAAGCAGCAGTTATGACTTTTGCTTTAAAGCTAAACTAAACTCCTTCCAACATTAGTAAGACCTATATCCAGGAATAAACAAGGGTAGGTTGGAGGCTAAAGAAAAGATGGAGTTCGCTTAGATCTGATCTCTTTCACTGTCATAATTTTCTCACTGTTATAATTCTTGCAAAGGGGTTTTCAGATGTAGCGTCATACTTCTAGCTCCTGGCAACATTTATGTTGGAACTCATATACAGCAACTAAATCACTGGAACAGGATAATTGGTTGAGGATTTACTAACTGCTCCATCAGGTAGAAGTGGCACTCCTTACTGATTTAACTGAAAGCATTATTTCCTGAGCCATGGAGACTGAGGATAGCAATGATATATGATCTAAAGAAGTTCCCACTCTGCTGCTTCTCTCTAGTGAAGTCCTGCCAGACACCTTATTACTTCCACTGCCACTTTTTCCTCCTCCAAATGTGGCTAAGCAATTACTTCCCTTATGGAAGACTCTACAAAGATGAAAACATGGCTAGGTTGATGGGGTCACTCTGAGACAAGGTAGACTTATGTTATACTTTTTGCAAAAGTGACTTCAGATATGGAATCATAATTTTAGCTGCTGGCAGGAATGATGTTGGAATTCATATACAGACACTAAATGACTGGAAAAGGACAATTGGTTGAAGGTTTACTAATTGTTCCCTCAAGAGGAAGTGCCATTCCCTATTGATTTAATTGACAGCACTATTTCCTCAGCCATGGAAACTGAGTACAGCAATAATATGTGATCTAAAGAACATTCCACTCTGAGGGCCAGGTGCAGTGGCTCATGCCTATAATCCCAACATTTTAGGAGGCCAAGGCAGGCAGATCACGTGAGGTCAGGAGACCAGCCTTGACAACACAGCGAAACCCCATCTCTACTAAAATCACACAAATTAGCTGGGTGTGGGCTGGGCACGGTGGCTCACACATGTAATCCCAGCACTTTGGGAGGTCAAGGTGGGCAGGTCATCTGAGGTCGGGAGATCAAGACCAGCCTGACCAACATGGAGAAACTCCATCTCTATTAAAAATACAAAATTAGCTGGGCATGCTGGCGCATGCCTGTAATCCCAGGTACTCAGGAGGCTGAGGCATGAGAATCGCTTGAACCTGGGAGGTGGAGGCTGCAGTGAGCTGAGATCGTGCCACTGCACTCCAGCCTGGGTGACAGTGTGAGACTCTATCTTTAAAAAAAAAAAAAAAGGCTGGGCGCGGTGGCTCACGCCTGTAATCCCCGCACTTTGAGAGGCCGAGGCGGGCGGATTACCTGAGGTCAGGAGTTCAAGACCAGCCTGGCCAACATGGCGAAACCCCGTCTCTACTTAAAATACAAAAAATTAGCCAGGCGTGGTGGTACGCACCTGCAATCCCTGCTACTCAGGAGGCTGAGGCAGGAGAATTGCTTGAACCTGGGAGGCGGAGGTTGCAGTGAGCCGAGATCGCACCACTGCACTCCAACCTGGGGGACAAGAGCGAGACTTCGTCTCAAAAAAAAAAACGAAAAAACTTTCTACTCTGCTTCTTCCCTCTGGTAATGTTCTGCCAGGTACATTAGTACTTCCACTGACACTTTTTCCTCCTCCAAAGGTAGCTAAGCAATTGTTATTTCCCTCATGGAAAACTGAGTATAAATGGGAATATAGCTAGACCAATGAGGTCACGCAGAGGCAAAGGAGACTTATGTTGTTTATCAAGTTTTCTTTTCAGTAGCTTAATTTTCACTTCTATTTGTTTAATTTTTTATTTTTTTGGAGACAGAACCTCACTCTGTCATCCAAGCTGGAGTGCACTAGCATGATCTCAGCTCACTGCAACCTCTACCTCCTGGGTTCAAGCAATCCTCTCACCTCAGCCTCCTGAGTAGCTGGGACCACAGGCCTATGCCACCATGCCTGGCTAATTTTTGTGTTAGTTTGTAGACACAAATTCTCACTATGTTGCCCAGGCTGGTCTTAAACTCATGGGCTCTAGCAATCCACCCACCTTGACTTGCACACAGTGCTGGGATTGATTACAGGCGTGAGCAACCATGCCCAGCCTTCATTTCTACTTTTTTATTATTTTAAAATTTTGTTTATTTATTTTTCTTTATTTTTAGAGACAAGAGCTTCCTACCTAGTCCAGGCTGGGGAACAGTGCAGCATTAAACTAATTCTCCTGACTCAGCTTCCTGACAAGCAGTGACCATAGACACATGCCACCACACCTGGATATTTTACAAAATTAATAGTACCTAAATATGGCTGGGCGCGGTGGCTCACGCCTGTAATCCCAGCACTTTGGGAGGCCGAGGCGAGCAGATCACAAGGTGAGGAGTTTGAGACCAGCCTGGCCAATATGGTGAAACCCCATCTCTACTAAAAATACAAAATTAACCGGGCATGGTGGCACATGCCCGTAATCCCAGCCGAGATCGTGCCACTGCATTCCAGCCTGGGTGACACAGCGAGGCTCCGTCTCAAGAAAAAAAAAAAAAGAAAGAAAAGAAAAAAGAAATTAGATGGGTATGGGCCGGGCACAGTGGCTCACGCCTGTAATCGCAGCACTCTGGGAGGCTGAGGCGGGCGGATCACGAGGTCAGGAGATCAAGACCATCCTGGCTAACACAGTGAAACCCATGTCTACTAAAAATTACAAAAAACTAGCCGGGCGTGGTGGCGGGCGCCTGTAGTCCCAGCTACTCAGGAGGCTGAGGCAGGAGAATGGTGTGAACCCAGGAGGTGGAGCTTGCAGTGAGGCGAGATCGCACCACTGCACTCCAGCACTCCAGTCTGGGCGACAGAGTGAGACTGTCTCAAAAAAAAAAAAAAAAAAAAGAAAAAGAAAGAAATTAGATAGGTGTGGTGGCTCACACTTGTAGTCCCAGCTATTCGGGAGGCTGAGATGGGAGGATCCCATGGGCCTGGGAGATATAGGCTGCAGTGAGCAGTGATCAAGCCACTGCACTCCAGCCTAAGTGACAGATGGAGACTGTCCCAAACAAAACAAACTAGGCAGAAAAGCTAAGGATAGCACCTTCGAATTTGTCCCTAAGTTGTCGAAGTCTTGGACCCGCACTGAAGGAATTCCCTGGTACTTAGACACTAGATAAAGCAGAAGTGAAGACTACACTCTAATTATCCTCCTTTGTTTTAGGTTTCTTCCTGAAGGACTTGTGAAAAGTCACTTCCTCTATCCAGGTAACGTTTTTCTGTTGACCCCCAAATTTTAAACAAAGCTTTTCTTCCCTAACCAATTGCAAATCAGAAAATCTTTAAATCTACCTATGACCTGTAAGCCCCAGCTTTAAAATATCCCACCCTTTCAAGCATAAACCAATGAGTAATCTCCATGTATTCATTTGTTATTTTGCCTGTAGCATCTACATTCCTAAAACTTACCCCTGCTTCTAAAAATCCCTGCCTGCAATCCAGTGGGGGAGGTCAGGATTTAAGACTTTGGCTGGGCACAGTGGCTCACGCCTATAATCCCAGCACTTTGGGAGGCCGAGGCAGGCAGATCACAAGGTCAGGAGATCAAGACCATCCTGGCTAACATGGTGAAACCCCGTCTCTACTAAAAAATACAAAAAAAAAAAAAAAAAAAAGACTTTATACCTGTGTGGTCCTCCTTGATTGGGACTCTGCAATAAAAGGCTTTTTCCACATGACTTCAAACCCCAGTGTAAATGCCTGGCTTTCCAGGGCAAGGCAACTGGATCACAGTTCTGTCCTCAACCCCTGGGGCTCTGGTCGCAAGGCTGGAAATAGACAGGCTTTCTCCCACATCTTTCTTACTTTCATATAGGAAAGAAGTAGCTTCCTTCTTTAAAATCAAAACTGTTTTATCCTCAAGATATGTACCTTCACGGACAGCACAAAGTTAACTTTTCAGAATATGTTTATCAGCCAGGTAGAGTGGCTTACAGCTGTAATCCTAGCACTTTTGGAAACTAAGGTGGGAGGATTGCTCACGGCTAGGTGTTCACAACCAGCCTGAGCAATGGAATGGGAACCTGTCTCTATGAAAGGAATGAAAAATGAGCTAAGAATGGTGGTACCTGTCTGTAGTCATAGCTACTCAGAAGGCTAAGGCAAGAGGATCATTTGAGCCCAAGAGTTCAAGGCTACAGGGAACTATGATTGTACCACTGCACTTCAACCTGGGTGACAGAGGGACACCCTGTCTCCCAAAACACACACACACACACAAATACATATATACATGTATGTATGTATATAAATATCCTATATATTTTACTTATGCATTTTAAATATAGTTACGTTAAAATATATATGCATATTTATATACAGAATATAAATATGTATATTTCATCTTATTTATTTATTTATTTATTTTTGAGACGGAGTTTCACTCTTGTTGCCCAGGCTGGAGTGCAATGGCACAATCTCGGCTTACCGCAACCTCTGCCTCCTGGGTTCAAGAAATTCTCCTGCTTCAGCCTGCCACACCTGGCTAATTTTGTATTTTTAGTAGAGATGGGGTTTCTCTATGTTGGTCAGGCTGGTCTCGAACTCCCGACCTCAAGTGATCTGCCTGCCTCCGCCTCCCAAAGTGCTGGGATTACAGGGGTGAGCCACTGTGCCTGGCCTATTTTATTTTATTATGTAATAGAGATAACGTCTCACCATATTGCCCAAGCTGGTCTCAACCTCTTCAGCTTAAGCAATCCTCCTGCCTTGGCTTCCCAAAATGCTGAGATTACAGGTGTCTCTGCAGTGAGTCCTTCCATCTACTTCTGAGTCCCATCTAAGGACTTTACCTTATTGCTTACAACCAGAGTTTCTAGCCAGCATGAGTCCTTACATGCTTTTGAAGGATTGAGGCAGATCTAAAGGCTTTACCACATTGCTTACACTCATAGGGTTTCTCTCCAGTGTGAATCCTTTCATGATAGAGAAAAGAGTTGGAAGAAATGAAGGCTTTCCCACATTGTTTACATTTATAGGGTTTCTCTCCAGTGTGAGTCCTTTTATGATAGCGAATGGAATTAGAATAAATGAAGGCTTTTCCACATTGCTTACACTCATAGGGTTTCTCTCCTGTGTGAGTCCTTTCATGCATCTTAAGTTGTGAGGCAACTCTAAAGACTTTACCACATTGCTTACATCCATAGGGTTTCTCTCCTGTGTGAGTTCGTATGTGCTTTTGAAGGACTGAGGCAGATCTGAAGGCTTTCCCACATTGCTTACACTCATAGGGTTTCTCTCCAGTGTGAGTCCTTTCATGATAGTGAAAGGAATTAGAAGAAGTGAAGGTTTTCCCACATTGTTTACATTCAAAGGGTTTCTCTCCAGTGTGTGTCCTTTCATGTATTCGAAGATCCTTGACAAAACTGAAGGCTTTCTCACATTTCTTACATTCATAAGGTTTCTCTCCAGTGTGAGTCTTTTCGTGATAGCGAAAAGAAGTGGAAGAAATAAAGCCCTTACCACATAGCTTACACTCATAGGGTTTCTCTCCAGTGTGTTTTCTTTCATGTACTCGCAGGTACTTGACAGATCTGAAGGCTTTCCTACATTGTGTACACTCATAGGGTTTCTCTCCACTGTGAGTCCTTTCATGATATTGAAAGGAACTGGGACAATTGAAGGCTTTACCACATTGCTTGCATTTATAGCGTTTCTCTCCAGTGTGACTTTTCTCGTGTCTTTTTAATGAACTGGGAGAAAAAAAGGCTTTCCCACATATGTTACATTTATGAGGTCTCTCTCCAGTGTGCATTCTCATGTGTGTTTGAAAGCTTACAAGATAAGAGAATGCTTTCCCACACTGCTTACATTCATAGGGTTTTTTTGCAGAGTGGATTATTTCATGTCTACGAACAGAACTGGAAAAACTGAATGCTTTCCCACACTGCTTACATTCATAGGGTTTTTTTGCAGAGTGGATTCTTTCATGTCTACGAACAGAACTGGGAAACCTGAATGCTTTCCCACATTCCTTACATTCATAAGGCTTTTCCCCAGTGTGAGTTCTTCCATGTATTGCAAGGCTACTGGAATAACTAAAGGCTCTGAGGTGCCTATTAAGGGATGAAAGACCCATGCTGATGTCTCCACACACACTGCTTTCATATGATTGTACTCCAGGAGTTTTCTTCTTCAGTGTGTCATCTGGAACCTGTGTCAAAACTTCTCCATGCTGATGACTTTCTTTACTTTCAGAGAGTCTCTCTCCTATAAGTCTTCTGTGAACAATGAAAGCACATTATAATGGGTTTATCACTAATTTTAATTCCTTTGCAAGTATTACACTTGCATTTTTAACAGTGCCCAGCAAAGTGTAGGCTTTCTGTCCTGTCTGAACATGAATGGAACACATGCTGTACAAGATGGCCTAGCCAGGCCAGGCCTGGTGGCTCACGCCTGTAATCCCAGCACTTTGGGAGGCCGAGGCAGGTGGATCACGAGGTCAGGGGATCGAGACCATCCTGGCTAACATGGTGAAACCCTGTCTCTACTAAAAAATACAAAAAATTAGCCAGGCATGGTGGCGGGCACCTACAGTCCCAGCTACTCAGGAGGCTGAGGCAGGAGAATGGCGTGAACCTGGGAGGCGGAGCTTGCAGTGAGCCGAGATCATACCACTGTACTCCAGCCTGGGTGACAGAGCGAGACTCTGTCTCAAAAAAACAAACAAACAAAAAAAAGATGGCCCAGCCATATCTCTTATCAAAAAAGATAATATTGATAACAGGGATTTTAAATGCTTTATTTATTTATTTATTTATTTATTTATTTATGAGACCGAGTCTCACTCTGTCATCAGGTTGGAGTGCAGTGGCACCATCTCGGCTCACTGCAACCTCCACCTCCCAGGTTCAAGCGATCCTCCTGCCTCAGCCTCCCAAGAGACTACAGGCACGCACCACCACGCCCAGCTAATTTCTTGTATTTTTAGTAGAAACAGGCTTTCACCATGTTGGCCAGGATGGTCTCGATCTCTTGAGCTCGTGATCCACCCACCTCAGCCTTCCAAAGTGCCGGGATTACAGGTGTGAGCCACCATGTCCAGCTTTTACATGCTATTTTAAAGTAAACTATTTTATAAATATGGTCTTTGTCTTTTTGTCTGTTTGTTTTTGAGTCAGGGTCTCACCCTGTGGCCCAGGCTGCCCTCCAGTGATGCCATCATGACTCAGTGCAACCTTAGACTCCCAGGTTTGCCGGGCACGGTGGCTCACTCCTGTAATCCCAGCACTTTGGGAGGCCGAGGCAGGCGGATCACAAGGTCAGGAGATCGAGACCATCCTGGCTAACATGGTGAAACCCCGTCTCTAATAAAACTACAAAAAATTAGCCGGGCATGGTGGTGGGCGCCTGTGGTCCCAGCTACTCGAGAGGCTGAGGCAGGAGAATGGCGTGAACCTGGGAGGCAGAGCTTGCAGTGAGCCAAGATCGTGCCACTGCACTCCAGCCTGGGTGACAGAGCAAGACTCCGTCTCAAAAAAAAAAACAAAAAAACAAAAAACTCCCAGGTTCAAATGATCTACCATCCTGACCTCCAAAAGGGCTAGATTATACACATAAGCCATGTCACACTTTATATGTTTCTAGGGAAGCTTTTCTAAGAATAAATACATTGGAACTAGGTTTATTTCTTATGCTTGCTTCTTTTTAACATTTTCTTCCATTCTGTCTACAGAGACATTATTTTCTCTTGTAAGTGCCAGTTACCTTAGGTTTCTCCTAGGATTTTGGTGCTCATCTTCAATGTACTGGTTGTTCCACTTTTTTCCTAAAATGCGGACCCAGAAAAATAGTCCTGAATTAGTATAAAATTATAAAAAAAGTTACTTGATTCTATGTCATGGCTCATGGCACCTGTGCCTCATTTATCCAAAGTATTCCCTGACCGTATTCCGAATCACTCAACAGCACTAATGAGCTAGAAACACCTGTTCTTTAATTCACTGAGGGAAGTAATACTGTCATTCTTACCTATGGAGGCCAGGTTCCTCAAGCTTTCCTGCATCACTTTCCTGTAGAGATTTTTCTGGGAAGGATCCAGCAAAGCCCACTCCTCCTGGGTGAAGTTCACAGCCACATCCTCAAAGGCCACCGAATCCTGAAATATCCCACATGTGGACAGGAGGATGAGTGAGGCTGACAGCACTGGGTTCCTATACCCTGTTCCTAGGAGGTTCTCAGGATGCTGTGGTGTATGGACTCCAAACATTTATTCCATGACTTGGTCATCAGATCCCTTACTCTCTGTCTACACTCACTTTCTTCCATAAAACAATTTTGATGCTAGAATTGAACTCTGGATGGGGTAAAGCAACAGCAGAATAGGAAAAATGTGTGTTTCTGGTGAGTCCAGGGAGAAAGGCGTGCTGCCTGGACTGCCCTTAATGTCTGAAGTGTGGATCTGCAGCACCTGTCATAACAAACTCCTTTGAATTTCTGAGCAAAACAAATTTAATGTTAGCAGCCCTAAGGCTGCATATTCTTGGAAACGCCTGTTCACAAAGTTTAACCTTTGTGATGACTAGAAAGTGGGTTTTGTTCTGATTCCAGTAGCAGAAGCCAAAAACAAAAAAACTGGGTTTTGCAAGGGGCTTTATTAATCTAACTGATAAGAGAGTCTGGCCAGGCACGGTGGCTCATGCCTATAAATCTCAGCACTTTGGGAGGCGAAGGCAGGCGGATAGCCTGAGGTCAGGAGTTTGAGACCAACCTGGCCAACAGGGCAAAACCCCGTCTCTACTAAAAATAATAAAATTAGCCAGGCATAGTGATGGGCTCCTGTAATTCCAGCTACTTGGGAGGCTGAAGCAGGAGAATCACTTGAACCCATGAGGCAGAGGTTGCAGTGAGCCAAAAATGTGCCACCACACTTCAGCCTGGGTGACAGAGCCAGACTCCATCGGTTAAAAAGAAAAAAAAATTCTAATTGATAAGAGAGTCATAACTAACTAAAACAAAAACTCACGAAAAGAAACCTTTCTGGGAAACCGTATGTGGATAGAAAAACCTAAACTGGGCTGGACACAGTGGCTCATGCCTATAATTCCAGCACTTTGGGAGGCCAAGGCGGACAGATCACCTGAGGTCAGCAGTTCAAGACCAGCCTGATCAATATGATGAAACCCTGTCTCCACTAATAGATAATCCCAAGTGTTGGTAAACCACAAAAATAAAGACACACACATGAAAGGCTAGATGGTTGATCCATACATACACTCTACTGGCATTATCTTTCAAATTGGAATTTATCCATAATCTATAACCCAGTGACTTTTCCCCCAATATGTGAGAAATTTATGTTCCATTTTCATATGGCAAAGAAAACCAACCATGACATTGTCACCAAGGTCAAAAACTAAACTGTAAACCCAAATCCCATTAAGCAGTGAAATGCATAAGTAAACTGGGCGACCCATGACTCAACACAGTGGCACGTTTGCAACAGAATGAGGCAAAAAGTCAGAAACAAACCCTTTTGGTATGACATGAAAGGTACATTAATTGCAATACTAAGTTACTGGAAACTCCAAATAGCCAAAATTCTACTTTGTGATAAAAGAAAATATGGCAGGCCTGGGCCGGGTGCGGTGGTTCACGCCTGTAATCCCGGCACTTTGGGAGGCCGAGACGGGTGGATCACGGGGTCAGGAGATTGAGACCATCCTGGCTAGCACGGTGAAACCCCGTCTCTACTAAAAATACATAAAACTAGCCGGTCTTGGTGGCGGGCGCCTGTAGTCCCAGCTACTGGGGAGGCTGAGGCAGGAGAATGGTGTGAACCCAGGAGGCAGAGCTTGCAGTGAGCCAAGATCGAGCCACTGCACTCCAGCCTGGGCGACTGAGCGAGACTCCGTCTCAAAAAAAAAAAAAAAAAGAAAAGAAAAAATATGGCAGGCCTGGCACAGTGGCTCACGCCTGTAATCCCAGCACTTTAGGAGGCAGGCGCGGATGGATCACCTGAGGTCAGGAGTTCGAGACCAGCCTGGCCAACCTGGTGAAACCACGTCTCTACTAAAAATACAAATATCAGCTGGGCGTGGCGGCAGGTGCTTGTAATCCCAGCTACTTGGGGGGCCGAGGCAGGAGAATCACTTGAATCTGGGAGGTGGAGATTACAATGAGCCAAGATCGTTCATTGCACTCCAGCCTGGGCAACAGAGCAAGACTCTGTCTCAAAAAAAAAAAGAAAAGAAAGAAAGAAAGGCTGGGCGCGGTGCCTCAGCACTTTGGGAAACTGAGGTGGGCAGATCACAAAGTCAGGAGTTTGAGACCAGCCTGGCCAATATAGTGAAACCCCGTCTCTACTAAAAATATAAAAATTAGCTGGGCGTGGTGGCAGGCACCTGTAGTCCCAGCTACTCGGGAAGCTGAGGCAGGAGAATCGCTTGAACCCAGGAGGCAGACGTTGCAGTGAGCCGAGATCACGCCACTGCACTCCAGCCTCGGCGAGAGGGAGCTCCATCTCAAAAAAAAAAAAAAAAAAGATAATACAGCTACAAAGAATAACAAAAAGAAGGCTGGGTGCAGTGGCTCATGTCTGTAATTCCAGCACTTTGGGAGGTGGATCACCTGAGGTCAGGAGTTCAAGACCAGCCCAGCCAAAGTGGTGAAACCCCATCTCTACTAAAAATACAAAAATTAGTCAGGTGTGGTGGCAGGTGCCTGTAATCCCAGCTACTTGGGAGGCTGAGGAAGGAGAATCGCTTGGACCCGGGAGATAGAAGTTGTAGTTAGCAGAGGTGGTGTCACTGCACTCCAGCCTGAGTGACAGAGCCAGACTCCCTCTCAAAAAAAAAAAAAAAAAAAAGAATAACAGGCTGGGCACAATGGCTCACACCTGTAATCCCAACACTTTGGGAAGCCAAGGCGGGTGGAGCATGAGGTCAGGAGTTCAAGACCAGCTTGGCCAACCTAGTGAAACCCCGTCTCTACTAAAAATACAAAAATTAGCCAGGCATGGTGGCGCATGCCTGTAATCCCAGATACTCGGGAGGCTGAGGCAGGAGAAGCACTTGAACCTGGGAGGTGGAGGTTGCAGTGAGCTGAAATCATGCCATTGTACTCCAGCTTGGGCAACAAGAGCGAAACTCCGTCCCAAAAAAAAAAGAATAACCAAAAGAATCAAAATTTTGACCACCTTTGTGTGCCATAGTTAGGTGACATCAAAGAAACACACCACAACTGCCCAAGGACTATTCATTTTCCAGGGTGGTGTTCCCGAGTATATTCTTACTGACATGGCATCCAATTTTAAAACATCCAATTTTGGCCGGGTTCAGTGGCTCATGCCTGTAATCCCAGCACTGTGGGAGGCCAAAGCAGGCAGATCACCTGAGATCAGGAGTTTGAGACCAGCCCGGCCAACATGGTGAAACCCTGTCTCTACTAAAAATACAAAAATTAGCCAGGTATGGTGGCATGCGCCTGTAGTCCCAGCTACTTGGGAGGCTGAAGCAGGAGAATCGATTGAACCCAGGAGGTGGAGTTTGCAGTGAGCCGAGATTATGCCACTGCACTCCAGCCTGGGCGACAGAAAGAGACTCCGCCTCAAAAATAAATAAATAAATAAGAAGCAATTAAACTGAACTTGCTATAGAACACTAAGACCCTTCACAAGCATACTGAAGTCAAATTCAAATCCAGTTCACATAAATTTCTAATCTGTGGCCTGAGAAAACAATATCACTAATGACTAATTTATAGGTAAATGACGTTTAGGCTTAACCAGGCACAATAGGTCAATTAATCTCTGATTACATAACCAAAAGTTTTACCTGTACAGACTGTGAAAATAGGTGATTCAAAAATTTAAGCTGCTAGAACTCTAAATTATCTTGAGGTTTAAAGGAATGCGATTCTGGGGTTGAGACACCTGACAGGCAGGGTAACAGAGCCAGCCAGGGAACCTTCCATTCCCTGATTACAGATTAGCTTTCTTTCTTCCTATATTGTTTTGTGAAATATTTTAAATGACCGAAGCAAGTCATGAAAGACCCCTTCCCTCTTAAGGATTGATTTCATTATAGACTAACTTCCCTCTTACTTTTCTCACACAAAGACTTCATGGCCATCACATCTTCTGAAGCTGGAAATGTTAAATTCATTTTTTTAAATAAGAAAAGAACTGAAAACCGGCCGGGCGCGGTGGCTCACGCCTGTAATCCCAGCACTTTGGGAGGCCAAGGTGGGCGGATCACGAGGTCAGGAGATCGAGGCCATCCTGGCTAACACGGTGAAACCCCGTCTCTACTAAAAAATGAAAAAAAATTAGCTGGGCGCGGTGGCGGGCGCCTGTAGTCCCAGCTACTGGGGAGGCTGAGGCAGGAGAATGGCGTGAACCCGGGGGGCGGAGCTTGCAGTGAGCAGAGATCGCGCCACTGCACTCCAGCCTGGGCGACAGAGCGAGACTCCGTCTCAAAAAACAAAAAAAAAAAAAAAAAAGAAAGAAAAGAAAAGAAATTAAAACCTTTTGCGAAGAAAATTTTAAAGTCCTGGGCCGGGCGCGGTGGCTCACGCCTGTAATCTGATACAGGAGAATCGCTTGAACCTGGGAGGCGGAGGTTGCCGTGAGCCGAGATTGCGCCATTGCACTCCAGCCTCGGCAACAAGAGCGAAACTCCGTCTCAAAAACAAAAACAAAAACAAACAAACAAACCTGTACTAAATTGTATAATTAATCTAGTTGTATTAATTAGTTGTATTAAATTAGTTGTACAATTAATTTAGTTGTACTAATTAGTTGTATTAATTGTACAATTAATTTAGTTGTACTAATTGTTGCGATAATTAAATTTCTTCGTTTTTTGCCTATATAAGAAGGAGCTTAACTTTTTTTTTTTTGAGACAGAGTCTCATTCTTTCACCATGGCTGGAGTGCAGTGGGGCATTCCACTGTAATCCCAGCACTTTGGGAGGCCGAAGCGGGTGAATCACGAGGTCAGGAGTTCGAGACCAGCCTGGCCAATATCATGACACCCCCGTCTCTACTAAAAATACAAAAATTGGCCGGGCGCAGTGGCTCACGCCTGTAATCCCAGTACCTTGGGAGGCCGAGGTGGGCGGATCACAAAGTCAGGAGGAGTTCAAGACCAGCCTGGCCAATATGGTGAAACCCATCTCTACTAAAAATACAAAAATTAGCCAGGCGTGGTGGCTGGCGCTTGTAGTCCCAGCTACTCGGGAGGCTGAGGCAAGAGAATGGCTTGAACCTGGGAGGCGGAGGTTGCGGTGAGCCGAGATGGCGCCACAGCACTTCAGCCTGGGGCGACGGAGCGAGACTCCGTCTCAAAAATATAAAAATCTGGTAAAATAAAAACAGGTCTTTTGGGGAAGGGAGTGGGGACTGGGATGGAATAACGTGGCAGATAACAGCCCTCCTTCCTACAGCCTCCAAATTTTAGACAAAGTTTACACACTCTCAACCAACTGCCACCTACAGAATCCCTCCACCACCTGTGCCTTCTAACCCCGCTTCCATGTGTTCTGCCTTTCGGCCGAAGGAACTTACACCTTCCCGGCACTGATTCATAATTTTCCTGCAATTCCTGTCTCCCTGAAATGAATAAAACCAAACTGTCAGGAGCTGCCTCGGGATTGCTTACTCCAGGCTTCGTGGGGTTGTGTTTCCCTCAGCCGAGGTCTCTCCTATTCGGCTCAGAATAAACTTATTCTACACGGTTTGGGTTTTTCCGTTACCAAACCACAAGCCAGGACTGGGAGTGTCTCATTTATTAATCGCTGTTTGCTAAAATAAACTCTCATTTTTTAACAGTGCCTCAGTTTAATTTTTAACCGGAGAAAAAAAGGAACTGGGGACCCCACAGCCCACAGCTCCTCCCACACGAACCCCACACCCGAGGCGGGATCCCCCCATGACCCTTCCGTGGTCCACGCACAATCTGGGGAGACGCGGGGCTGCGGGCGCGGAGCTGCTCAGAGAGGGAGCCGGAGCCGGGGCCGGGGCCGCAGTCGCCGCGCAGGGACAGAACAGGACGCCCGGGGTCCCGGCTGCCGGCCCAGCCCCACCCAGCGGCCGAGGGCACCGAGGGCCGAGCTTCGCCAGGGGGACTGTGTCTGGACCCCAGAGTCGCTGCAGGGGGGCCCGGGCCTCGCCACAGCGGGTTCCTCTCGGTTCCACCCAGTCCCTCCTTTCGCCTTGGGACTCCCCAGCACCGCATGCTCACCATTTCCTGGCTTCCAGGTATTCCTGCGTCCTCTCTAAAGGTCCCGCGAACAGTGCAGGTCACAGTGTAGTCGACAGAGCAACAGCAGCGACGGCGGAAGTAACTGGTCCCTCTCGGAGCAGGAAAGACCCAGACCTTAACTAGCGCGAGCAGCCCTAGGAGTGAAGAGAGCTGGAATGCAACCTCCCCTTCCCTGGAGGACAGTGGCAGGGCCCCGCCCTAGCGCCCCTGATTGGATAGGGGTCTAGACTCCCCCCCTTCTCTGAGTGACAGCAGAAGCCCCGGGTAACCGGGCGCTGCGGAGCCGAAGTGACTGGTTCTGGTCACACTTTCCAAGGTCAGCTGCCTCCCTCCCTCCCACCTTTACAAGTTCCCTCCCACCTTTACAAGTTTGCCTTCGGCCAAACTTGCTCCGAACTGCTAGAAGGGGCACTGTCGTCTTCCTCACTCCGTGGGCTGTCCCTGCTCCTTCATCCTGCACGGGACACAAGTGTGCAGGGAATTCCAGATTCAGTATCCACAAAAGGTGAAAGACATTAAAATATTTTGCCCCAAGATATTCCCCTGCCAAAATATATTTCTTTGACAATTTTGAAATGGCTGCTGCTTGGCCAGCAAACAAAAGGTGGCCTTGCAAAACTGTCTTTTGAGGGGGAAATTTACATTTGTAGAGAATCTCCGTTAATGAAGCACTACCCGCTCCCCCATTCTTTTCCTTTCCCTAATCTAAAAGCTATTGAGAGTTTGACACCTTTAAAAGTCTGAAGAGAGGTAGCACGTGGTGGCTCATGTCTATAATCCCACCACATTGGCAAACTGAGGCGGAAGGATCCCTTGAAGCAAGGAGTTTGAGGCCACCATCATCAACACAGCGAGATCCCTGTCTTTTTTTTTTTTTTTAGACAGTCTCTCTCTGTCGTCCAGGCTGGAGCACAGTGGCACGATCTTGGCTTACTGCAACCTCTGCCTCCCAGGTTCAAGCGATTCTCCTGCCCCAGCCTCCCAAGTAGCTGGGATTACAGACATGCGCCACCATGCCTGGTTAATTTTGTATTTCTAATAGAGACGGGGTTTCTCCATGTTGGTCAGGCTGGTCTCGAACTCACGACCTCAGGTGATCCGCCCTCCTCGGCCTCCTAAAGTGCTGGGATTACAGGCGTGAGCCACCTCGCCCGCCGATCCCTGTCTTTATTATTTAAAAATTTTTAAATTGGCCGGGCGCGGGCCGGGCGCAGTGGCTCACGCCTGTAATCCCAGCACTTTGGGAGACCGAGGCGGGCGGATCACGAGGTCAGGATATGGAGACCATCCTGGCTAACACGGTGAAACCCCGTCTCTACTAAAAATACAAAAAAAAATTAGCCGGGCCTGGTGGCGGGCGCCTGTAGTCCCAGCTACTCGGGAGGCTGAGGCAGGAGAATGGTGTGAACCCGGGAGGTGGAGCTTGTAGTGAGCAGAGATCGCACCACTGCACTGCAGCCTGGACTACAGAGCGAGACTTCTCAAAAAAAAAAAAAAAAAGTGGCCGGGCCTGGTGAGACCAGGTCTCTACTAAAAAGATAAGTAAATAGATTAGGGCCAGGCACCGTGGCTCAAGCCTGTAATCACAGCACTTTGGGAAGCCGAGGCGGGTGGATCACTTGAGGTCAGTAGTTCGAGACCAGCCTGGCCAACATGATGAAACCCCATCTCTACTAAAAATACAAAAATAAGTCAGGTTTGGTGGCATGATGAAACCCCATCTCTACTAAAAATACAAAAATAAGCCGGGTTTGGTGGCACACGCCTGTGATCCCAGCTACTCCGGGGGCTGAGGCAGGAGAATTGCTTGAACCCAGAAGACGGAGGTTGCAGTGAGCAGAGATTGCACCATTACACTCAAGCTAGGTGACAGAGCAAGACCCTGTCTCATAAAAAGGAAAAAAGTCTATTCTCTGGGGGAGACATCATCTACATAACAGTCCACCTCTAGCCAAGCCTCTTCCTTTCTCATCTACTAAGCTGTCTTGCTGCTAAACCTAATTTACTGACCTCAGGTCGCTATATAGTCTTCTCTGTTTTACAGCCGGGTGGGTCTTCATTCTGAAGGTTCCCATGTATACATGTTAAATACATTTGCATGCCTTCTTTTCTATTAATCAATCTGCCTCAGATCAATTAGTTTTCAGCAAACCTTTAGGACACCAAGAGTCTATCACCCCCACAAAGCCATCCCCTTGTCTCAGAGCAGGAGAGGAATCAGGCCAAGCATGACTGCTCCAGGAAGGAGAGACAGATATCCTGCAGTGGGGCAGGAATCGGGATGAGGCATGGCCAAGGTTTCCTCACATACACCCATCTTCTCCTCACAGTGTGGAAACTCTCCCTCCTCTGCACACCGTTTTCATTAGGGGGAAACTCTCACCTGGAGTCAGTTTAATCTTATTACCGGAAAGAGGTACCAATCCAGACCCCAAAAGAGAGTTCTTGGACCTCATGTAAGAACAAATTCAGGGTGAGTCCATAAAGTAAAAGCAAGTTTATTAGAGAAGCAATGAAACAAAAGAATGGCTACTCCATAGGCAGAGCAGCAGCATGGTCTGCTTGACAAAGTATACTTATAGTTATTTCTTGATTATGTGCTAAACAAGGGGTGGATTATTCATGAGTGTTCTGGGAAAGGGGCAGGCAATTCCCAGAAGTGAGGGTTCCTACCTCTTGTTATACCACATAGGGTAACGTCTGGATATTGCCATGGTATTTGTAAACTGTCATGGCGCTTGTGGAAGTGTCTGTTAGCATGTTAATGCATTATAATTAGTGGATAATAAGCACTGAGTACCGCATGAGGTCACTTTCTTTTCTTTCTTTTTTTTTTTTTTTTGAGAAAGTCTCACTCGCTCGCCCAGGCTGGAGTGCAGCAGCACAATCATAGCTCCCTGCAGCCTCTCTGCCTTCCTGCAGCCCCTGCCTCCCAGGCTCAAGCAATCCTCCCAGCTCAGCCTCCTGAGTAGCTGAGACTACAGGCACAGGCCACCACAATCAGCTAAGTTTTGTATTTTTTGTAGAGATGGGGTATCACTGTGTTGCCCAGGGTGGCAGAGGTCACTTTCGTCGCCATCTTGGTTTTGGTGGGCTTTGGCTGGTTTCTTTACCGCATTCTGTTTTATCAGTGGGGTCTTTATGACCTCTATCTTGTGATACCAGTCCTGCCGACCTCCTAGCTCATCCTGTGACTAAGAATGCCTAATCACCTGGGAATGCAGCCCGGTAGATCTCACCCTTATTTTACCCAGCCCCTATTCAAGATGGTTTCACTCTGCTTCAAACACCCCTGACATTCTGACTTAAATAAAGTCAACTTTATAAACCCTTTGTTCATAACACAACCCAAACAATTTGTTCTCTGAGGCTGACCTTCACAGATTTGCTTCATATATATCAATTACAGTCTGTCCCCAGCGACCCTGTGCATGCCAAAACCAAAACACTGCCCAGAAAATAGCTCCAGGCTTCAGAGGTACAACCCCAGATAGGACAGAACCCCCGAGCGCATCCGCACGTGGGTCTCCTGCCTTCCAGGGCTCTGCAACTTCCCAGAATCCACACTCCTTCTGGAGCTGGAGGCCACCTTCAAGGGAGGGCGGGCTCCGGGGGAATCCCCAAGCGGAGCCCCCTTTCCCTCCTTTTGCAAACTCCAGACTGGCCTCAGCGGAGAGTCATTGGCCTCCGGCTCTGCTGCCCCCTGCAGGTTATTCAGCCGCTTCTCACCCCATTGATAGTTCCTAGAGACAAACACCCTCAATCCCAGTATGTGAAGAAGACACCAGCAGAGTCTCTGCTTTCCTCCTGTGGTGTGTTTTGTTTTGTTTATTTGTTTGTTTGTTTGAGACGGAGTCTCGCTCTGTCGTCCAGGCTGGAGCGCAGTGGCGCGATCTCGGTTCACTGCAAGCTCCTCCTTCCGGGTTCACGCCATTCTCCTGCCTCAGTCTCCCGAGTAGCTGGGACTACAGGCGCCCGCCACCACGCCCGGCTAATTTTTTTGTATTTTTAGTAGAGACGGGGTTTCACCGTGTTAGCCAGGATGGTCTCGATCTCCTGACCTTGTGATCCGCTCGCCTCGGTATCCCAAAGTGCTGGGATTACAGGCGTGAGCCACCGCGCCCGGCCTCCTCCTGTGTGTTATGTATGACATAAGGAAAAACAGGCTGGGTGCGGTGGCTCACGCCTGTAATCCTAGCACTTTGGGAAGCCAAGGCGGGCAGATCACTTGAGGTCATGAGCTAGAGACCAGCCAAGGCAACATGGTGAAACCCCGTCTCTATTAAAAATACAAATAAATTATGGCCAGGTGCGGTGGCTGACGCCTGTAATCCCAGCACTTTGGGAGGCCAAGGCAGGCAGATCATGAGGTCAGGAGTTCGAGACCAGCAGCCTGGCCAACATAGTGAAACCTCGTCTCTTCTAAAAATACAAAAAATTAGCCAGGCACGGTGGTAGGCGCCTGTAGTCCCAGCTACTTGGGGGGCTGAGGAAGGAGAATCCCTTGAACCCAGGAGGCAGAGGTTGTGGTGAGCCGAGAACGCGCCACTGCACTCCAGCCTAGGCAACAAGAGTGAAACTCCGTCTAAAAAATATATATATACAAAAAAAATACCAAAAAATTAGCCAGGCGAATTGCTTGAACCTGGGAGGCGGAGGTTGCAGTGAGCCGAAATGGCGCCACTGCACTCCATCCTGGGCGACAGAATGAGACTCCATCAGAAAGAAAAGAAAGGAAGGAAAAAAGGAAGGGAAGGGAAAGGGAGGGAAGGGGAGGGGAGAGGAAGGGACAGGAGGGGAAGGAAGGGGGTCGGGAGGGGTGCGCAGCCCAGGAGGAGAATGAAGGGGGCCAGGGAGGCTTAGTCAGTGGGCGGTGGGTGTGTGGGTGTGTGCCCTGTCAGCCTCACATTTTGCAAAGGATCAGAATTCAGTTGTGAGTTTATGAAAGTGAAAAGCAGGGAATGGCCATTCTGGAAAACACACACTTCAAAGAAATGGGCTCAGTTCTTTCTTGCTCAGATTTTGAATGACTCATTTTCACAACCCCAAACCCTCTGCAGGTCACATTTCCTCCTCTCATTTTGGTCTTGGCCTGAACCCTACCTGCTCTCCTTGCACCCTTGTTCCCAGACCAAACCAAGGATTGGGCTGCTTATTCTCTGTGCCCAATAACGAGATGCAGACGAACGGGGTTTCACCGTGTTAGCCACAATGGTCTCGATCTCCTGACCTCGTGATCCGCCCGTCTCGGCCTCCCAAAGTGCTGGGATTACAGGCGTGAGCAACCGCTCCCGGCCAGAAATTCTTAAAAGAAGCATTTTGCATCTATTCTCTCTGTGGGAGTCTTCATCTATGTTGTGGGTGAGTGGCTACTATCTGGGCCAGTGGCGCAAGGGTAAAAGAATTTACCAAGACTGGCCGGGCGAGGTGGCTCACACCTGTAATCCCAGCACTTTGGGAGACCGAGGCGGGCGGATCACCTGAGGTCAGGAATTTGAAACCAGCCTGGCCAACATGGCGAAACCCCATCTCTACTAAAAATACAAAAATTAGCCGGGCTTGATGGTGGCGGACGCCTGTGGTCCCAGCTACTTGGGAGGCTGAGACAGGAGAATGGCGTGAACCCGGGAGGCGGAGCTTGCGGTGAGCCGAGATCGCGTCACTCACTCCAGCCTGGGCAACAGGGCAAGACACCATCTCAAAAAAAACCACAAAAAAACAAAAACAGAATTTCTTACTTTTTTTGTTTTTTGGTCTCACTCTGTTGCCCAGGCTGGAGTGTACTGGTGCAATCACAGCTCACTGCAGCCCTCAACTCCTGGGCCAAAGTGATTCTCCTGCCCTGGCCTCCTAAAGTGCTGGTATTACAGGCCCCAGCCACCTTGCCTGGCCTCTTTCCAGACTTTTTTTGTTTTTGTTTTTTTTGAGACGGAGTTTCATTCTTGTTGCCCAGGCTGGAGTCCAGTGGCATGATCTCGGCACACTGCAACCTCCGCCTCCCAGGTTCAAGTGATTCTCCTGCCTCAGGCTCCCACATACCTAGGACTACAGGCGTCCGCCACCACGACCGGCTAATATTTTGTATTTTAGTAGAGATGTGGTTTCACCATGTTGGCCAGGCTGGTCTCCAACTCCCGATCACAGGTGATACACCCGCCTCGGCCTCTCAAAGTGTTGAGATTACAGGCGTGAGCCACCGCGCCCAGCTTTCCAGACTTTTAAAGGTGTCGGACTCTCAATTTCTCCCGGATCATGGAAAGGGAAAAGGGGAGAGGGGGCATGGCTTCACTAATGGAAATACTCCATAGACGCAAATTCCCCCCCCCCCCCCCCCCCCCGCCCCGCCAGAAGATAGCGTGCAAGGGCAAAGCTGCAGCCATTCGAAATTGCCAAATAAATATATTTTGGAATAAAACATTTTAATTGCTTTCACCTCTATTGAACATGGAGTCTGGAACTCCCTGCACACACTTATGACACTGTGCAGGTCCAAGAAGCAGGGACAGACCATTGACAGAGCCACTTCTAGTAATTAAGACGAGCAAGTCTGGCCGAAATGCAAATTTTCAAAGAGCAGGGCGCAGAGAGGGAACTTGACCTTGGACTGTGGCTCGAAGCGGTCAGTCCTGCTCTGCTTGGCCCTGTTAACCAGGTCTTCTGCTGTCACTCAGGATGCAGGGGGCGGGGCCTGGCGCTCCACCCAATCAGAGTCGCCGAGGTGGGGCCCGGCCAACTGTTTATCAGTGGGTCGCATTGCCTTTCGCCTCAGTCTTTGGCTCCTCCCACCGGGTGAGGTTGGCACCCCATTTTTCCTGCTCTGAGAGGGACCGGTTGCCACCGCCATACTTCTGTCGCCCTGTCGTCTGCGTTGTGACTGCTTTGGACGTGGGAGTCACCTGAAAGCCAGGAGATGGTGAGTGTGAGCCCCCGCTGGGAGTCCCGAGACGTTGGGGGGGTAGGCGGAGGCTGGTTGGAACTGGCTGGAACCGGCTGTGCCGGGACCCGGACCTCCCCGCAGCGACTCCGAGGTCTGGGGCCCGACCCCCCCTGGCGCAGCTCGGCCTTCGGTCCAGTTGGCCGCCGGGTGCTGCTGGGCCGGCAGCCGGGACCCCTGGGCGCCCTGTCTCGTTGCCGCGCGGCGACTGCGTCCCTAGCCCGGGAGCCCTCTCTGGACAGCTCCGCGCCCGCAGCCCGGAGTCTCTCCATATTGTGCGGGGCCACGGGAGGGTCATGGGGGCAATCCCGCCTTGGGTGTGGGGCTCGTGCGAGAGGAGCTGCGCTGTGAGGCCCTCAGTGACCCCTTTCTCCTGTTAAAACTTAAACAGGCCCGGTGCTGGGAATAGAGGCGTGAGCCACCGCGCCTGGCCTAGCGTGGAGAACTTGTGACAGTGGATAAATGTTTTCCCTGTTATCTGTGGCTTAGAGCTTGGCAACTGCTGTCATGTTTTTGTTCACATCATGATCAATGTGTACTAGATGCTTTGTTGTTTTAACCGCCTGAGGGGTTCTTCCTGCCTGTGCTGCAAATAGAAAGACCAGGGCATTGCAGTAAAGAAAATGTTTGACACGAGATGGACCACGCAACGCCGAAGACGAAGACGGAGACGGAGTTAGCACTCAAATCAGTCTCCCCGAAGGCTTTATAGTTACAGATTTTTCTTTAATATTTTTTCTTACAATTTTTTTTTTTTAAGACAGAGTCTCGCTCTTTTTTGCCCAGGCTGGAGTGCAATGGCGCAATCTGGGATCACTGCAACCTCTGCCTCCCGGATTCAAGCGATTCTCCTGCTCAGCTTCCCTAGTAGCTGGGGTTACAGACGCGCCACCGCGCCCTGCTGATTTTTGTATTTTCAGTAAAGACGGGGTTTCACCGTGTTGGCCAAGGTGGTCTTGAACTTCTGACCTCAGGTGATCCGCCCGCATCGGCCTCCCAAAGGGCTGGGATTACAGGCGTGAGCCACCGCGCCCAGCTAAAAATTGTTTTTTAAACAAGGTCTCACTCTGTCGCCCAGGTTGGAGTGCATGGCGCGATCACGGCTCACTGCATCCTGGACCCACCTGAGCAGCAGCTCAGGTGATGGTGCTGCCTCACTCTCCCGAGTAGCTGGGACTACAGGCGCAGGCGGCTAATTTTTGTATTTTTGGTAGAGATGGGGTTTCGACATGTTGCCCAGGCTGGTCTTGAACTCCTGGGCTCAAGCGATCTGCTCACCTCGGCCCCCCAAAGTGCTGGGTTTACAGGCGTGAGCCACCGAACTCGGCCAGGGGTTTTTCAAAGGCAGATTCGGGGAAGAGGTGGTGGGAAATGGTCCTCCTGAGTGCTGAGTTGCTTCTAGAGGAGCAGGGTTGGTGGGCCTGAGTGGAGCCATGGGTGTCAGACAAGCAAAAAACCTGAAAACACTTATCTGCAGAAGTGTCTTGGGACCAGTCTATACCGTAGCAAAATTCAGTCTCCTCATCACTCCCCACTCTATTCCCCCAGCCCCGACTCATGGTTTTTCATTAGTTTTAGGAAGGCAGTGTTTAAGGAAGAGCTATTATCATTTAAACTATAACATAAATGTCTTCTTTTTTTTTTTTTTTTTTTTTTTTTTGACAGAGTCTCCCTCTGTCGCCCAGGCTGTAGTGCAGTGACGCGATCTCGGCTCACTGCAAGCTCTGCCTCCCAGGTTCACGCCATTCTCCTGCCTCACCCTCCCAAGTAGCTGGGACTACAGGCACCCGCCACCACACCTGGCTAATTTTTTGTATTTTTAGTAGAGACAGGGTTTCATCGTGTTAGCCAGGATGGTCTCGATCTCCTGACCTCGTGATCCACCCTCCTCGGCCTCCCAAAGTGCTGGGATTACAGGCGTGAGCCACCATGCCCGGCCAAATGTCTTCTAAAGTTAGCTCAGCCTAAGCCTAGGAATAATTAAGGCAGCTTGAAAGATAAAGGCAAGAGGAGCAGTTGGCTAGATCTCTTTGACTGCGATAATTTTTCAGTGTTATAGTTTTTGCAAAAGTGATTTCATTATCATGGAAATAGAAATAAAATAATATTGTCAACTTAAAAATAATGAGATTTCCATAAAAAATTAGCTGGGTGTGGTGGTACACTCCTGTAGTCCCAGCTACTCCGGAGGCTGAGGCAGGAGAATCGCTTGAACCCGGGAGGTGGAGTTGCAGTGAGCCGAGATCGCACCACTGCACTCCAGCCTGGGCTACAGAGTGAGACTCCCTCTCAAGTAAAATAATAATAATAATGAGATTTCCCTGGAGGCCAGGCAGTCAAGGCTGCACCGAACCGTGATCACACCACTGCACTCCAGTCTGGGTGACAGAGTGAGACCCTGTCTCAAAAATAAGAAAATTAGGCCGGGCACAGTGGCTCACACCTGTAATCCCAGCGCTTTGGGAGGCCGGGTCGGGCGATCACCTGAGGTCAGAAGTTCGAGACCAGCCTGGCTAACATTGTGAAACCCCGTCTCTACTAAAAATATAAAAATTAGCCGGGCGTGGTGGTGGTGCATCTATAATCCCAGCTACTGGGGAGGCTGAGGCAGGGGAATTGCTTGCACCTGGGAGGCGGAGGTTGCAGTGAGCTGAGACCACGCCATTGCACTATAGCTTGGGCAACAAGAGCGAAACTCTGTCTCAAAAAAAAAAAAAGGCCAGGCGCGGTGGCTCACGCCTGTAATCCCAGCACTTTGGGAGGCCGAGGTGGGTGGATCACAAGGTCAGGAGATCGAGACCAGCCTGGCACACACGGTGGAACTCTGTCTCTACTAAAAATACAAAAAATTAGCCGGGCGTGGTGGTGGGCACCTGTAGTCCCAGCTATCAGGGAGGCTGAGGCAGGAGACGTGAACCCGGGAGGTGGAGCTTGCAGTGAGCCGAGATCGCGCCACTGCACTCCAGCCTGGGCCACAGAGCGAGACTCCATCTCAAAAAAAAAAAAAAGAAAGAAAGAAAGAAAATTAAAAATTAATTTAAAAATAGCCAGGCATAGTGCCTCATACCTACATCCTAGCACTTTAGGAGGCCAAGGTGGGTGGGCGAGGGGTTGTGGGATCCTTTGAGCTCAGGAGTTTGAGACCAGTCTGGGTAACATGGTGGAACCCCATCTTAACAAACTGCTTAAAAAATAGCCAGGCATGATGGTATGTGTCTGTAGTACCCAGCCACTTGGGAGGCTGAAGTGGGAGGATGGCTTGAGCTGAGAGGTGGGGGCTGCAGTGAGGCATGATCATGCCACTGCACTTCAGCCTGGGCGACAGAGCAAGAAACTGTCTCAAAAAATAAAAATAGAGATTCAAAAAATATGGTTAAAGGCTGGCGCGGTGGCTCACGCCTGTAAACCCAGCACCTTGGGAGGCTGAGGCAAGGCAGATCATGAGGTCAGGAGTTCGAGACCAGCCTGACCAACATGATGAAACCCCGTCTCTATTAAAAAAAAAAAATACAAAAATTAGCCGGGCGTGGTGGTGGGCGCTTGTAATCCCAGCTACTCAGGAGGCTGAGGCGGGAGAATTGCTTGAAACCAGAAGGTGGAGGTTGTAGTGAGCCAAGATCGTGCCACTGCACTCCAGCCTGGGCAACAAGAGCGAAACTCCGTCTCAAAAAAATAAAAAATAAAATAATTTAAAGTTCTAATGGCTTCAGGTTGGAATTATTGACTTCCACAAATGTGTGTATTGTCTGAAAGGATTAGATACTTTTGCTTTCCATTTTGTGGTATGAAATGCAAATGCCTTATAATTTCCTTTCCATGTGTAAACCTGAACCTGAGTTTGAGGAATTTTGCTAGATTCTTCAAACATTGGGTATTTTCTCATTGAATCAGGCCTGAGCCCAGTGACTGCAAGCTAAGGTCAATCAGAAGCCTGCAAAGAGAGGTCATTGAAAGCTCACTTGTTTCTTGCTGGGGAGCCTCTCCTGCAGTGTCCCAGCTGCTCACACTGACCCAGCTGCTCACACTGACCATGGGAGGAGCCCTTTATGCTGAGAGAATCTCAGAGCCCTGGAAAACTGAGGATCCACAGGCAGATGCAGCGGGTCAGCGATGCCCTTCTGAGGCTAGTTGTTATAAGGTTGTTTCTAAACATTTTTAATGAAACAGATGTGGATTTAGGTAAGGAATGACTTTTCTTTTTATTCTTTTATTCTTTTTTTTTTTTTTTTTTGAGACCAAGTCTTGCTCTGTCACCCAGGCTGGAATGCAGTGGCGTGATCTTGGCTCACTGCAACCTCTGCCTCCTGGGTTCAAGCAATTCTCCTGTCTCAGCCTTCTGAGTAGTTGGGATTACAGGCGCCCAGCGCCACGCCCGGCTAATTTTTTGTATTTTTAGTAGAGACGGGGTTTCACCATGTTGGTCAGGCTGGTCTCAAACTCCTGACCTCAGGTGATCCACCCACCTTGGCCTCCCAAAGTGCTGGAATTAACAGGGGTGAGCCATTGCACCCAGCCAGGAATGACTTTATTCCAAAGGAGAATTGAAATAAGGAAAAGGGACAAAGTATAAGATCTGTAAGCATCTCAAAGTTAGCCCAAAAATGAATTTTTTTTTTTTACAGAGAGGAGAAAACAAGGTTAGGAAGAAGGTGAGAGTGGGAGGTCAGGATACAATTTCATTCGTTAATAATTTGTATTTTAGGCCAGGTGTGGTGGTTCACGTCTATAATCCTAGCACTTTGGGAGGCCGAGGTGGGTAGATCACCTGAGGTCAGGAATTTGATACTAGCCTGACTAACATGGTGAAACCCCGTCTCTACTAAAAATACAAAAATTAGCCAGGCGTGGTGGCGCATGCCTGTAATCCCAGCCACTCAGGAGGCTGAGGGAGGAGAATCGCTTGAACCCAGGAGGCGGAGGTTGCAGTGAGCCAAGTTTGCACCAACTGCACTGTAGCCTGGACAACAGTGAGACTCCGTCTCAAAAAAAAAAAGAGGCCGGGCGCGGTGGCTCACGCCTGTAATCCCAGCTCTCAGGGAGGCAAGAGATGGGAGGATAGCTTCAGCCCAGGAGTTCGAGACCTGCCTGGGCAATATAGCGAGACCCCGTTCTCTACAAAAAGGAAAAAAAAAAAGACCAAAAAAAAAAAATGCGTTAAAAAAAAAAAGAAAGAAACTGAAGCATGTGTGGTCATGCCACACTGAACACATCTGTTCTCTGTAGCTAAGCAGGGTAGGGCCTGGTTAGTAAATGTATAGAAAATGCCTAGGAATACTGGCTGTTGTATGCTTAAAAACAAAAAAAGAAAGGATTTCACAAGATAATTCACCAAATGGAAGAAAAACTTCTATATTGAATATCTGGTCCATCTTCTTCTTCACATAGGATGGGGGATGAATTGGTAGCCAGCACTCTGAGGCATCCTGGCCCATTACTGCAGGAGGTGAACTCTACCCTGTAATCCTCTCTGGCAATGGTGCACCCACAGTCTCCAATCTCATCCCGTTTATAGGGTGACAACAAGAAGTGGTCATCAGGAGAGAAATCTGACCTGGTGTTTTGGATGTTTGAGTAGGAGGTACTCTCAAGAAATCCATCTTCCTCCCCACCGGAAGAGAACTTCTTATCACTAATGCATTGCAGACATATGAATTAGGGTCTCAAGTCTAAGTCTTTATTCCTTGTAAAGAGAGATTACACTGAAAACCTGGTAAAAATTTCAAGGAAGGTTTTATTCAGCACAATTGCAATATATGTTGAATAAAGCCTTATTTTTTGCCTATATATTATAGGACAATTTAATACGGGAAAGAAATTGAACTCAACCTGAATGCATCAACAAGACAATTATATCTAAAGAGCAAGCTACCGTAGAGGATGGAACTTAGTGAGGTGTCAAGAGTTGGGGAAGAGAATATTAATAAATTATCATAGGTGAGGGAAACAACTTGATTAGATGTCAAGTTGGGGGGGATTCTCTCTAAACTCCCTTATTAGGATTTAGCTATAACTGGGCTCTGCAGGACAAACACAAAAGCTAGTCAGGAAGCGGGCTCTGAGGAGCCTCACTGAAGTATGGTCAAGGAAGGAGTCCTTGAGATCCTCCCAGCCTAGTTCTTGCTAGGGCTGATGATAAATCCTTAAGTTTCTGGTTTCCTCTCCACATTCCAAAACACTCCCTCACTTCCCCTCTCCACTGGACATCATTATCAATCATGTGTCCCCCATGGTACATGTGAAACTGCTGCGGTATTTTAATTGCTTACCATTTTTTTCCACAATGCAATAAGTGGTGGGTATATTCAACCCATTTTCCATGTGCTCCGAGAATACTCTTGTCTCTAATCCTAATGTAACATCATATACGTTTTTGTTATATTAGGATTAGAAACAAGTTCTGTTTAGAAATTTTATTTTCACCTTGAAAATCAATCAGATTTCCTTCAGCTTTAAAGAGTATGCTTATGTAAAATTCAATGAATGCTAGCAGCAAGCTGCACTTTTTTTTCTAAATGGGAAATGGGTTAAAAATGTATTACTTTATGAATACTATTCATGAGAGGAAAGCACTCAATAACCACTAAAAACTACATTGTATAAATCCTTGTGCCTGATGACTCCCGGTCCACTGAACTTCTTTTCGTGATCTTCTTGGCCCTTTCCATTTATCTTGCAGGAATGTCATTCAGATACTTTCCCTATCTTTCAATCAATTAGGTTTTTTTTTTTTTTTTTTACTTGGTACAATAATTTATTATTGTAAAAAATATTAACATTTATTAGCTTTAGGAATTTTACATGTACTGTCGAGTTAGTTTGACAAATCTATATAACTCGTCTAAGATGAATAATACCGTATTTTTGTGACTGGCCTTTTGCAATCAGTATAGAATCCTGAATTTTTTTTCTTTTTTTTTTTTTTGTTTGAGATGGAGTCTCACTCTCTCACCCAGCCTGGAGTGCAGTGGCATGATCTCAGCTCACTGCAACCTCTGCCTCCTGGGTTCAAGCTGTTCTCTGCCTCAGCCTCCCAAGTAGCTGGGATTCCAGGCACCCACCACCATGCCCGGCTAATTTTTGTATTTTTAGTAGAGACGGGGTTTTACCATCTAGGCCAGGCTGGTCTTGAACTCCTGACCTCGTGATCCACCCTGCCTCGGCCTCCCAAAGTGCTGGGATTACAGACATGAGCCACTGCAGCCAGCCAAATCCTGAATTTTCATGCTTTTTGTAGCATGGGACAGAATGTTATTTTGTAAGACTAAATACTATCCCATTGTAAGTACATGCATACCACATTTTCTTTATCCATTTAGCCATCAGTGGACATTTGGATTGATCCATCTCTTGGCTATTGTGAACAGTGGTTTTCAAATATTTCTTCAAAGATCCAACTTTCAATTTATATGAATTGAATATAAATAGACCCAGAAATGGGTTGCTGGAAGAAAAATTTTTTTTTTGCTAGTTTTTCAGGCACCACCATACTGTTTTCCATAGAGATTGAGCCATTTTGCAATCCTTTGGTCAGAGCACATGGGATCCAATTTCTCAACGTTTTTTCCAAACTTTATATTTGAGGTGTTTGATTTTTCTTTTTTCTTTTTCTTTTTTCTTTTTTTTTTTTTTTTGAGATAAATTCTCACTGTTGTTGCCCAGGCTGGAGTGCAATGGCACGATCTACGCTCACTGCAACCTCCGCCTCCCGGCTTCAAGCAATTCTCTGGCCCCAGCCTCCCGAGTAGCTAGGATTACAGGCACCCACCACCATGCCTGGCTAATTTTTTGTATTTTTAGTAGAGACAGGGTTTCACCATGTTGGCCAGGCTGGTCTTGAGCTCCTGACCTCAGGTGATCCACCCACCTCGGCCTCCCAAAGTGCTGGGATTACAGGCGTGAGCCACCGTGCCTGGCCTTGATTTTTCTTTTCTTTTTAGTTGAATGTAAAAATTCATTATATTTTCTGAATATTGAGACTTTTCCAGATATATGACTTGCCAATATTTGCTCCAGTGTCATGGGGTGCCTTTTCCATCTGTTTATGGTGTCCCCTCATAGACAGAACTTTTAAATTTTGATAAATATTTGCCTTTTTGTTAGGAGTGGGTGCACTGGAGTTTTTATCCCTGCACTTTGTCTCCATTCAGCCTTCAGCATTTCATCAATTACAATTTAAGTTTTCCTACCACAGTCTTTTTTTTTTTTGAGACAGAGTTTCACTTTTGTTGCCCAGGCTGGAGTGCAATGGTGCAATCTCAGCTCACCGCAACCTCCGCCTGCCAGGTTAAAGCAATTCTCCTGCCTCAGCCTCCCGAGTACCTGGGATTACAGGCATGCACCACCACGCCCGGCTAATTTTGTATTTTTAGTAGAGACAGGGTTTCTCCATGTTGAGGCTGGTCTCGAACTCCTGACCTGAAGCGATCCGCCCGCCTCAGCCTTCCAAAGTCCTGGGATTACAGGCATGAGCCACCGCGCCCGGCCCACAGTACTGTTTTTCACAAAATTTCTATTCATGAGTTTTTTATTTAGATAGTTCTGCCTCTCTTATCAGTTGGGTTGGTTGAACCCCTTGCAAAATCCAGTTTTTTTTTTACTTTTGTTGTCTGCTGCTTCAATTAGAATAAAATCCCCCTTCCAGGTAATCTTCAATGGTTAAACTTTGTGAACAGGCATTTTCAAGGACATATAGCCTCAGGACTGCTAATGTTAACATTTTTCTGCATGTGAATTTAGAGGACTGTGTTATGACAGGTGCTATAGACCCATGCTACAAACAGACATTTAGAGCAGCCCAGGCAGCGCACCTTTCTCCCTGGATTCCATGAAAAGACACATTTTTCTATTCTGCTGTTCGTTTATTGCTTAGTTCTGCTCCACCATCAGAATTGCTTTATAGAAGAAAGTAAGTATAGACAGAGAGTAATGGGTCAGATGACCAAGAAATAGAATAAATGTTTGGAGTCCACAGCATCATGGGAACTTCTTAGGAAGAGGGTATAGACCCCCAGTGCTGTCAGTCCCACCCATCCTCCTCTGTACATGTGGGATGTTTCAGGACTTGGTGGCTTTCGAGGATGTGGCTGTGAACTTTACCCAGGAGGAGTGGTCTTTGCTGGATCCTTCCCAGAAGAATCTCTACAGAGAAGTGATGCAGGAAACCTTGAGGAATCTGGCCTCTATAGGTAAGAATGACAGTTTAACGTCCCCCAGTGAATGAGACAAGTGTTTCTAGCTCATTAATGCTATTCCTTGATTTGGAATATGTACAGGCAATACTTTGATGAATAAATGAGGTATGGCTCTAATGTCCCATGAACATAGAATCTAATCATTTTTTCATAATTTTATTTTAATTCAGGATTATTTTTCTGATTCTGTATTTTAGGAGAAAAATGGAAAGACCAGAACATCGAAGATCAGTACAAAAATCCCAGGAATAATCTAAGGTGATTTAAACTCACAAGACAAAGCAATGTCTCTCTAGAAAATCTCGGAATGCGAGAATATGTTAAGAAGAAGCAAATAAAGAAAATATGCCTAGCATTACATTTATTTATTCTTAAAATATTCACTCTAAAAACCTACATTTAAATGTGACGTAGGCTGGGCACAGTGGCTCACACCTGTAATTTCAACTGTTTGGGAGTTGGAGGTGGGAGGATTGCTAGAGGCCTGGAGTTTGAGAAGAGCCTGAGCAAAATAGTGAGACTTCATCTCACACAAAGAACTAGCTATACATTGTGGCATATACCTGTAGTCCTAGCCACATCGAAGGCTGAGGCAGGAAGATCACTTGAGTCCAGGAGTTCAAGGGTGCTGTGAACCATGATGATGCCACTGCACTCCAGCCTGGGCTATATGGTGACCCTGACTCAAGAAAATGATATAGAAGTTTAGTATTTGTAAAATAGTCTACATGGAAATATTATGAAGAATTCTTATATGGTGTTTTTCCTTTTTAAACATATGATTTTTAAAAATAATATGTATAGATAGGCCATCTTGTAGCCATGTGGTCCAGTCACCTTCCAACAATTTAGACAGGGTAGAAAGCCTACACTTTCCTGGATAATGTTGAAAATGCAAGTTCAGCGGGGAGGGATAGCATTAGGAGATATACCTAATGCTAAATGACGAGCTAATGGGTGCAGTACACCAAATGGCACATGTATACATATGTAACAAACCTGCACATTGTGCACATGTACCCTAAAACTTCAAGTATATTAATAATAAAATAAAATAAAATAATTAAAAAAAAGAAAATGCAAGTGCAATCCTTGTTAATAAACATCAAATCACTTATAAACAAACCTTCAATAATGTGTTTCTCATTTTTCACAGAAGTCTTCTGGGAGAGAGAGTTGATGAAAATACAGAAGAAAATCGTTGTGGAGAAACTTCTAGCCAGATTCCAGATGACACACTGAATAAAAAAACTTCTCCTGGAGTAAAATCATGTGAAAGCAGTGTGTGTGGAGAAGTCTTCATGGGTCATTCTTCCCTTAATAGGCACATTAGAGCTGACACTGCACACAAGCCATCTGAGTATCAGGAATATGGACAGGAGCCATATAAGTGTCAACAACATAAGAAAGCCTTCAGATGTCACCCCTCCTTTCAAATGCAAGAAAAGGCTCATACTGGAGAAAAACTCTATGATTGTAAAGAATGTGGAAAAACTTTCATATCCCATTCAAGCATTCAAAGACACATGATAATGCACAATGGAGATGGACCTTATAAATGTAAGTTTTGTGGGAAAGCCTGCCCTTGTCTCAGCATATATCTTATACATGAACGAGTTCACACTGGAGAGAAACCATATGAATGTAAACAATGTGGTAAAGCCTTTAGTTATTCAACTTCCCTTCAAATACATGAAAGAACTCACACTGGAGAGAAGCCTTATGAATGTAAGGAATGTGGGAAAGCATTCGGTAGTCCCAATTCCTTTTATGAACATAGAAGAACTCACACTGGAGAGAAGCCATATGAATGCAAACAATGTGGAAAAGCCTTCAGATGGTTCCATTCCTTTCAAATACATGAAAGAACTCACAGTGAGGAGAAGCCTTATGAATGTACCAAATGTGGGAAGGCATTCAAGTGTCTCAGTTATCTTTGTAGACATGAAGTGACCCACTCTGGGAAAAAGCCCTATGAATGTAAACAATGTAGGAAAGCATTATCTTATCTTAACTTTCAAAGACACATGAAAATGCACACTAGAATGAGACCTTATAAATGTAAGACATGTGGAAAAGCCTTTGATTCTCCCAGTTCGTTTCGAAGACATGAAAGAACTCACACTGGAGAGAAACCTTATGAATGCAAGCACTGTGGTAAAGCCTTCAATCGTTCCAGTTCCTTTCACTATCATGAAAGGACTCACACTGGAGAGAAACCCTATGAATGTAAGCAGTGTGGTAAAGCCTTCATTTCTTCCACTTCCTTTCGATATCATGAAAGGACTCACACTGGAGAGAAACCCTATGAGTGTAAGCAATGTGGGAAAGCCTTCAGATCTGCCTCACACCTT
Source organism: Pongo abelii (assembly GCF_028885655.2). NCBI lineage: Eukaryota > Metazoa > Chordata > Mammalia > Primates > Hominidae > Pongo > Pongo abelii. Next base: position 12,104,575 of record NC_072005.2, read on the forward strand.
CAAATGCATGGAAGGACTCACACTCAAGAGAAACCCTATGAATGTAAGCAGTGTGGTAAAGCCTTCATTTTTTCCACTTCCTTTCGATATCATGAAAGGACTCACTGGAGAGAAACCCTATAAGTGTAAGCAATGTTGGAAAGCCTTCAGATCTGCCTCACACCTTCAAATGCATGAAAGGACTCACACTGGAAAGCAACCGTATGAATCTAAACAATGTGAAAAAACCTTTGGATCTGTCAGAAACCTTCAAAGTCATGAAAAGACACACACTGGAGAGAAACCCTATAAGGAATGTGGAAAAGCATTCAACAATTTCTCTTCCTTTCAAATACATGCAACGATGCACAGAGGACAGAATGCCTATGAATGTAAAGAGTGTGACAAAGCATTCACATCTGCCAAGATCCTTCAAGTACATGCAAGAACACACACTGGAGAGAAACCCTGTGAATGTAAGGAATGCGGAAAAGCATTCAATTATTTTTCTTCTTTGTATATACACAAAAGGATGCACACTGGAGAGAAACCATATGAATGTAAGGATTGTGGGAAAGCATTCAGTTTGCCTGGTTCCTTTCGTAGACATAAAAGGGCTCACACTGGAGTGAAACCGCATGAATGCAAGGAATGTGGCAAAGCCTTCACTTCTTCTGGTTCCTTTCAGTGTCATAAAAGGATTCACACTGGAGAGAAACCCTATGAGTGTAAGCAGTGTGGTAAAGCCTTCATTTCTTCCACTGCCATTCGTAGACATGAAAGGACTCACACTGGAGAGAAACCCTATGAGTGTAAGCAATGTGGAAAAGCCTTTATTTCTTTCAGTTCCATTCAGTACCATGAAAGGACTCACACTGGAGAGAAACAGTATGAGTGTAAGCAATGTGGTAAAGCCTTCATGTCTTCTACTGCATTTCAGTATCATGAAAAGACCCACACTGGAGAGAAACCCTATGAATGTAAGCAGTGTGGGAAAGCCTTCATTTCTTCCAGTAGCCTTCGATATCATGAAAGGACTCACACTGGAGAGAAACCCTACGAATGTAAGCAGTGTGGTAAAGCCTTCAGATCTGCCACTCAACTTCAGATGCATAGAAAGATTCACACTGGCGAGAAACCCTATGAATGTAAGCAATGCGGGAAAGCCTACAGATCTGTCTCACAACTTCGGGTGCATGAAAGGACTCACACTGTAGAGCAACCCTATGAATATAAGCAATGTGGGAAAGCCTTCAGATCTGCCAAGAACCTTCAAATACAGACAACAAATGTAAACAATTAAATGTTTATAGCAACTGCATACTAACATGTTATTCTGTATTTTTTTTTCTTTTTGAGACGGAGTCTCGCTCTGTCACCCAGGCTGGAGTGCAGTGGCGTGATCTCAGCTCACTGCAAGCTCCATCTCCTGGGTTCATGCCATTCTCCTGCCTCAGCCTCCCGAGTAGCTGGGACTACAGGCGCCTGCCACCACACCTGGCTAATTTTTTGTATTTTTTAGTAGAGGTGGGGTTTCATCGTGTTAGCCAGGATGGTCTCAATCTCCTGACCTCGTGATCCGCCTGCCTCGGCCTCCCAAAGTGCTGGGATTACAGGTATAAGCCACCGCGCCCGGCCGTTATTCTCTATTTTTTGTTGTTGTTTGAGATGAGTCTTGTTCTGTTGCCCAGGTTGGAGTGCAGTGGCATGATCTTGCCTCACTGCAAGCTTCGCCTCCAGGTTCAAGCAATTCTCCTGCCTCAGCCTCCTGAGGAAAAAGATGCCTGAGATTACAGGTGTGCACCACCAGGCTTGGCTAATTTTTATATTTTTAGTAGAGATGAGGTCTCACCCTATTGGCCACACTGGTCTTGAACTCCTGACCTGAAGTGATCCACCTGCCTTAGCCTCCCAAAGTGCTGGGATTACAGGCATGAGCCACTGCACCCAGCTGTTATTCTCTATTTAATTAATTGAGAAGCCATAATAAAATATCTCAGTGCCATCATGCATTAGATCAAGTTTATGTTACCACATTACTTTTTGGACATTGTGAGTCAATATTACCAAGTGGACAAAATCCCAGGCATCTTTTTCCTCATGTAAATTTTAATTTTCATGCTTATATACTTAGAACATTTATCTTGGTCCTAATTTTTTGTTCATTCATAATACCAAAAGTTATCTCACGTTCTTCAGAGTGACTTTGTGCCAAAAACCCGCAGTGGCATACCTGTTGTCAAAGAGGGTATAATTCACAAAAGGACTTAGACTAGAGGAAAACCCTATGAATGTAAACCGCGTGGGAAAGCATTTTCTGATCTGAGTGGCACTGAAACCCACATGGTATTGCACACGACAGATAGGCCTCTCTCCCCATTCATTTCTTTCTTTTTTTTTTTTGAGACGGAGTCTTGCTCTGTCGCCGAGGCTGAGAGCAGTGGTTCCATCTCTGTTCACTGCAACCTCCACCTCCTGGGTTCAAGTGATTCTCCTGCCCCAGCCTCCCAAGTAGCTGGGATTACAGGTGCCCATCACCATGCCCAGCTAATTTTTGTATTTTTAGTAGAGACGGGGTTTCACTATGTTGGCCAGGTTCGTCTCGAACTCCTGACCTCAGGTGATCCACCTGCCTCAGCCTCCCAAAGTGCTGTGCATACAGGCGTGAGCCACTGTGCCCGGCCTTCTCCCCATTCATTTTCAAAGACATAAAAGGATGCACAATAAAGAGAGACCCTCTGAATGCAAGCAATATAGAAAAGCATTCCATTGTATCAGATCCTTTTGTAGCCATGAAATAACTCGCTTAAGAGAAACCCTGTAAATGAAGGGAATGTGAAAAGCATTCCTGAAATGAAGCAATTCATACTATTAATATATGAGAGAAATCCTATTAATATAAGAAATTGATTGCTGTGCACAGTAGCTTACCTGTAATTCCAGCACTTTGAGAGGCCAAGGCAGGTGGATCACTTGAGGTCAGGAGTTCAATACCAGCCTGGCCAACATAGTGAAACCCCATCTCTACCAAAAATACAAAAATTAGCCAGGCGTGGTGGCACGTGCCTGTAGTCCCAGCTACTCAGGAGGCTGAGGCAGAAGAATCACTTGAACCCAGGAGCTGGATGTTGCAGTGAGCGGAGATTATGCCACTGTACCCCAGCAGAGTGAGACTCCATCTGAAAAAAAAAGCGGGGGGCTGGCACGGTGGTTCACGCCTGTAATCCCAGCAGTTTGGGAGGCCAAGGCGGGCAGATCACCTGAGGTCAGGAGTTCGAGACCAGCCTGGCTAACATGGCAAAACCCTGTCTCTACTAAAAATACAAAAAATTAGATGGGCGTGGTGGCACATGCCTGTAATCCCAGCTACTCGGGAGACTGAGGCAGGAGAATTGCTTGAACCTGGGAGGTTGCTTGAACCTTGGCTCAATGCAGTGAGCCAAGATCACAGCATTGCACTCCAGCCTGGGCAACAAGAGTGAAACTCCATCTCAAAAAAAAAATTGAGGAAGCATTCAGTTGTCCCACTTCCTTTCAAACACAGGAAGAGACACTAGAGAGAAACCCTCTGAGATAACTGAGTGTTGAGTTAAGAAGAGAGGCCTGGCCAGGCACGGTGGCTCACGCCTGTAATCCCAGCACTTTGGGAGGCTGAGGCGGGCGGATCATGAGGTCAGCAGATCAAGACCATCCTGGCTAACACGGTGAAACCCTGTCTCTACTAAAAAATACAAAAAAAACTAGCTGGGTGTGGTGGCGGGTGCCTGTAGTCCCAGCTACTCAGGAGGCTGAAGCAGGAGAATGGCGTGAACCCAGGAGGCAGAGCTTGCAGTGAACCGAGATCGCGCCACTGCACTCCAGCGGCGACAGAGCAAGACTCCATCTCAAAAAAAAAAAAAAAAAAAAAAAAAGAGAGAAGCCTGTGACAGGACAATAAAATCTAGAGATGGAGTTGGAGGATGTCATGATACAATTCACCAGTGTCCTATCTTACATGCAATTTCAAAGGCAGACAAGAGGAAGTCATCAGTCACATTTTAGAGGCACCAAACAGGTGCCACATCCATACAGGCTGACTCCCTGCTCCCAGCCCATTTTTTTCTGAATCTTTGGCTTGCCAATCAAGAATGTCCTCAAAATTTGCTCAGAGGTATGGGCCTTTGGGTAAAGGTGTCTTCAGAAGCTTCACATTAAAGATCCATCAGTGGTTAAGGGCAAATTGAAGAGAAATAAAGACTAAGATGTTTTTTTAAAGACTGAAAGAATAGAATAATGAAAAAGCTCCATCTGTAATACGGGTTTTCTTTTTCTTTTTTTTGAGACAGGGTCTCGCTCTGTCACCCAGGCTGGAGTAGAGTGGCATTATCTTGGCTCATTGCAATCTCGGCCTCCTGGTTTCAAGTGATTCTGGTGTCTCAGCCACCTGAGTAGTCAGGATTACAGGTGCACACCACCACGCATGGCTAAATTTTTGTATTTTCAGTAGAGATGGGGTTTCACCATGTTGAGCAAGCTGGTCTTAAACTCCTGACCTCAAGTGATCCGTCCGTCTTGGCCTTTCAAAATGCTGGGATTATAGGCGTGATCCACTGTGCCTGGCCAGGTGTTTCTTTAGGTATAATGTCTTTACCAGAGAGCTAATGCAGACTGTCATGGGTGAGATTGTTCTCTGATGTTCAACTCCCCTACTTTGTATATTGAGTCAGTATGAGATGTGATTTGTTTGGCAAGCACCTTTGTTCCTGCTGTTACTGACCCTTATCTTGTAGCCTCACAGCTACTATGCTTTTGTCCAGTCCAACTAGATAGGAGCTTCTTCCTCTGCTGCAGTGACTGGTCTCACCCAGGACTTTCCGGAAGGTGAGAATAAGCACCTTCCTCCTCCCAGGAAGTGTTGAGTGTTTCCTGTGTTTCATTTCTGAATGTAATGTCTCCATTTATTTTCAATTATGTTTGATTATATTTGATTAAAAACAATACTTTTTTTGGCAACCAAGATTTCTGTACGTGTGTCATAGAAATAGTTCAACTTCTCCACAACTGTATACTGACAAACATTATTCTTTCTTAATTAATTCAGTAGCTCTATTAAAATATGTATTAGATCAAGTTCATAATGTTGCCAAGTTATTGGCTGGACATTGTGAGTCAGTATTCCCATGTGAATAGAATGCCAGGCATGCTTTTTCTCATGTAAAAAAATTTTACTTTTTATACTCACTCATATCCTTAAATTTTTTTTTTTTTTTTTGAGACGGAGTCTCACTGTGTCACCCAGGCTGGAGTGCAGTGGCACGATGTCAGCTCACTGCAAGCTCTGCCTCCCAGGTTCACGCCATTCTCCCGCCACAGCCTCCCAAGTAGCTGGGAATACAGGTGCCTGCCACCACGCCTGGCCAATTTTTTTGTATTTTTTTTAGTAGAGACAGGGTTTCACCATGTTAGCCAGGATGGTCTCAATCTCCTGACCTTGTGATCCGCCCACCTCGCCCTCCCAAAGTGCTGGGATTACAGGCGTGAGCTACCGCGCCTGGCTATCCTTAAATTTTTTATCTTAGTCCTAACTTTTCTTTTTTTCTTTTTCTTTTTTTTTTTTTTGAGACGCAGTCTCGCTCTGTCACCCAGGCTTGAGTGCAGTGATGCGATCTCCACTCACTGCAACCTCTGCTTCCTGGGTTCAAGCGATTCTCCTGCCTCAGCCTCCCGAGTAGCTGGGGTGACAGGCGCCCACCACCACACCCGGCTAATTTTTGTATTTTTAGTAGAGATGGGGTTTCACCATGTTGGTCAGGCTGGTCTGGAATTCTTGACCTTGTGACCCACCTACCTCAGCCTCCCAAAGTGCTGGGATTACATGCGTAAGCCACCACGCCCAGCTTCTTAGTCCTAACTTCATTCACTCATTCTACCAAAAGTTAACTCAATGTTCTCAGTGACATCTTGCCAAAGACCACCAGTACCATACTTGTTGTCAAAGAGGGTGTAATATAGTAATAAATATGACCAAAAGCCATAAATGACAGTGAGATATATGAGAATTACCAATGAGTCACATTACTGAAAATTTTTTTCAGTTTCAGTTTGATAATTTGAAATATGTTTTCTTCTATACTATTTTGAGACATGGTTACAGAGTGCCCTTGTTTTGTCTTGATCCATCATGGTCACTGAAGAGCATTGCCTCACATTGCAGGTGTATGACATGTGTCTTTCCAATGGCATAAGACTTGGCCTTGTGGCCGGGCATGGTGGCTCATGCCTATAATCCCAGCACTTTGGAAGGCTGAGGCAGGTGGATCACCTGAGGTCGGGAGTTCGAGACCAGCCTGACCAACATGGAAAAACCCCGTCTCTACTAAAAACGCAAAAATTAGTCGGGTATAGTGGCACATGCCTGTAATCCCAGCTACTTGGGAGGCTGAGGCAGAAGAATCACTTGAACCCAAGAGGTGGAGGTTGCAGTGAACTGAGGTCACGCCATTGCACTCCAGACTGGGCAACAAGAGCAAAACACCGTCTCAAAAAGCAAACAAACAAAGAAAAGACTTGGCCTTCTGGTGAGAGGAGGTAGCTCCTGGACTTCTAGACCCATTTTTGCCTTATCTTTTTTTTTTTTTTTTTTGAGCTACTAAGTAGCTGGGATTACAGGCACTCGCCACTACACCCAGCTAACTTTTATATTTTCAGTAAAGACAGGGTTTCATCATGTTGGTCAGGCTGGTCTTAGACTCCTGACCTCAGGTAATCCACTCACCTTGGCCTCCCGAAGTGCTGGGATTACAGGCGTGAGCCACCACGCCTGGCCAAAAAAATGCATATTTTAAATATGCATATTTTATTTTTGTATTTTTTCACAAAGGAAGGTCAAATAACAAAACAGGAAAAATCCTTTAAGTTAAATGAACTTTAAATTTTCCTCAAAAAAACTTATAATTCACATCTGACCCAACAATTAATCATCCAGTTTTGTTTTGTTTTTTTGTTTTTTTTTTTAGACAGAGTCTCGTTCTGTTGCCCAGGCTACAGTGCAGCGGCGCAATCTCGGCTCACTGCAACCTCTGCCTCCCAGCTTCACGCCATTCTCCTGCCTCAGCCTCCCGAGTAGCTGGGACTACGGGCACCCGCCACCATGCCCGGCTAATTTTTTATATTTATTAGTAAAGACGGGGTTTCACCGTGTTAGCCAGGATGGTCTCGATCTCCTGACATTGTGATCCACCCGCCTCGGCCGGCCAAAGTGCTGGGATTACAGGCGTGAGCCACTGCGCCTGGCTCATCATCCAGTTTTTGTTTTGTTTTGTTTTTTTGAGATGGAGTTTCGCTTTTGTTGCCCAAGCTGGAGTGCAATGGCACGATGTTGGCTCACCGCAACCTCTGCCTCCCAGGTTCAAGCGATTCTCTTGCATCAGCCTCCCGAGTAGCTGGGATTACAGGCCTGTACCACCACACCTGGCTAATTTTGTATTTTTAGTAGAGATGGGGTTTCACCATGTTGGTCAGGCTGGTCTCAAACTCCCAGCCTCAGGTAATCCGCCCACCTCAGCCTCCCAAAGTGCTGGGATTACAGGCATGAGCCATAGTGCCCAGCCTATCATCCAGTTTGTTTGCAGTATCACAATGTTTTATTCAGAAACATTTACTAATTTTGGGCCAGACACGGTGGTTGTTCAGGCTAGGGTATAATGGTGGGATCATAGCTCACTGCATCCTTAACTCTTGGGCTCAAGTGATTCTCTCGCCTCAGCCTCCAACATATGTGGGACTACAAGCATACACCACCATGCCCAGGTAACTGTTTTTTTTTTTTTTTTTTAAGATGGAGTCTGCACTGGCACGGTCTCTGCTCACTGCAACCTCCACCTTCTGGGTTCAAGCGATTCTCCTGCCTCAGCCTCCCAAGTAGCTGGGATTACAGGAAGCTGCCATCATGCCTGGCTCATTTTTGTATTTTTAGTAGAGATGAGGTTTCACCATGTTGGCCAGGATGGTCTCAAATTCCTAGCCTCAAGTGATCCATCCACCTCGGCCTCCCAAATTACTGGGATTACAGGCGTGAGCCACCATGTCCTGCCAAATTTTAAAAATTTTCTGTGGAGATGTGATCTAACTGTGGTCCCAGGCTGCTCTTCAACTTTTAGCCTCAAGTAGGTCTCCTCCCTCAGCCTCACAGTGCTAGGATTATAGGCTTGAGCCACTTCAAACAGCCAAATTTAACTTTTATTGTGGTGTTGCAAGGAATTTTGTATGTACTTTCTTCTTTTTTTCTTTTTTGAGACGGAGTCTGGCTCTCTCACCCAGGCTATAGTGCAATGGTGAGATCTTGGCTCACTGCAGCCTCCATCTTCCAGGTTCATGTGATTCTCCTGCCTCAGCCTCCCAAGTAGCTGGGATACAGGTGGCCAACACGTCACCTGGCTAATTTTTGTATTTTTAGTAAAGACATGGTTTCACCATGTTGGCCAGGCTGGTCTCGAACTCCTGACCTCAGGTGATCCACCCATCTGGGCTTCACAAATTGTTGGGATTACTGGCATAAGCCACCACACCTGGCCTTTGTATATACCTTTCTTGTATTACTTTGACCATGGTAGGACATATACAATAGGCAAATGATTAAAAGGCCAAGGTGGGCAGATCACAAGGTCAGGAGTTTGAGACCAGCCTGGCCAATATGGTGAAACCCCGTCTCTACTAAAGATACACAAATTAGCCGGGCGCGGTGGTGGGTGCCTGTAATCCCAGCTACTCGGGAGGCTGAAGCAGGAGAATCCCTTGAACCTGGGAGGTAGAGGTTGCAGTGAGCCAAGATCGTGCCAGTGCACTCCAGCCTGGGAGACAGAGCAAGACTCCATCTTAAAAAAAAAAGGTTAAATTTAATTTTTGACAATCACTTTAACACGCAACTCAGGTTTATATGGAAAAAGAACTATGACCACTCGTGAACAAGTAACTGGTAAGTAAGATGGAATTATGGCTTCTGTGTGATACTCTATTGTTAGGCAAGCACAAGCTCTTTATAAAAGCCCTCATATATGTAAATGCGTCAAACATCATGTGACTACATTACTTGGTTTCCTAAGGACAGTTTATTATTCCTTTATCCCAGTATAATTTTGCATAGTCATCACTCTGTTTGTTATGGGTATCTATGCTTAAAGAATAAATATATATGAGTATCTACACATGAGCTAAATGAGGTTTTGTAAATTGAATGATATTTTTAGGAAAGTGTTGGACTTTGTCAATTACTATGCCTGATATCAATGTGTCTTACCTGACTATATCACTCCTAAAAATTTCACTGTGGGCCATGGTCCCTGGATTTCCTGAGGATTGATTGCCCATCCCCATTGCTGTAGACAAGCACACAATGGTATAAGACTTTTCTGTAACACATTACAGTCTTCAGAGGTTAACGTGATGTCATCAGTATAATGAAACCAGGGCCAGGTCAGATGGCTCACGCCTGTAGTCCCAGCAACTCAAGAGGCTGATGCATGAGAATCACTTCAGCCCAGGTGTTCAAGGCTGTAGTGAGGTATGACTGCATCACTGCACTCTAGCCTGAGTGACACAGCAAGACCCACCCTGTCAAAATAAATTAGATAGATAGATAAAATAATAAATAATGAAATAAAAAATATATATGTAATTAAACCATGAAAGATGACAGGAATGGGAACAAAGAGAAGCCTCTAGCCAACATTCTGTGACAAATCCTAGGACTTTGGCGATAACCCTGGAGCAACCCTTGAATGGCAGCTGACTCACCAGGGCATCTTTCTGGATTCCATGGATTAAAACACACTCCACCATAGCATCTACTAATGTGACAGTCTTCTCTTTATTTTGGGGGACCAGTAAGTGGAGAGCATAACATGAACCCTTTTATTCTAGTAGCAGCCTGGCAGGGTAAAAGCAAATTGTGATTATTTAGAAAGAGGAATGCTGAAAAAAACATTAGCTAAATCTAACGCACTGTGATGCATCCCCAGCACGGACACTATGTGATCAGCTACCTGAGTAATAGGAACTACAGGATATATGGATGGGGTTACCTTGGTCGATTCCTGGTAATCTACAGTCATCCACCAGGTACTGTTTGGTTTGTGTTCAGGCCAGAGAGACTGTTAAAATGAATTTGAGCTGGGTGGATAATGTGTCCACTTACCAGTTCCTCAATAGTTGCACTTATTTCATTTTTTTTTGAGACGGAGTCTCATTCTGTCACCCAGGCTGGCGTGCAGTGGTGTGATCTCGGCTCATTGCAAGCTCCGCCTCCCGGGTTCACGCCATTCTCCTGCCTCACCCTCCCGAGTAGCTGGGACTACAGGCGCCCACCACCGTGCCTGGCTAATTTTTTTTTTTTTTTTTTTTTTTTTTTTTGTATTTTTAGTAGAGACGGGGTTTCACCGTGTTAGCCAGATGGTCTTGATCTCCTGACCTCGTGATTCACCCACCTCGGCCTCCCAAAGTGCTGGGATTACAGGCGTGAGCCACTGCACCCGGCCTAGTTGCACTTATTTCATCATGTCCTCCACAGCCCCCCCACCCAAAATAATTTGTACTATTTATTTATTTATTTATTTTTGAGATGGAGTCTTGCTCTGTCGCCCAGACTGGAGTGCAGTGGTGCTATCTCGGCTCACTGCAATCTCCTCCTTCCAGATTCAAGCTATCTACCTCCTGGGTTCAAGCTATCAGCCTCCCGAGTACCTGGGACTACAGATGTGCACCACCACACCCAGCTAATTTTTGTATTTTTAGTAGAGATGGGGTTTCGCCATGTTCGCCAGGCTGGTCTCGAACTCCTGACCTCAGGCAATCCACCCACCTTGGCATCCCAAAGTGCTGGGATTACAGGCGTGAGCCACCGAGCCCAGCCTAATAATTTGTACTCTTTAAACTTGACAACTCGCCTAGGAGCAGAAAGCTGTTCAGGTTCCCATTTTGCCTGTCCCTGAGAACAGCCTTTACTACAGCACGTTCAAGCTGAATTCTCCCACTCAAGTTTGCAAAGTCTTTCCTAACAGAATATCCGTGCCTAAAATGTTTTCTAAAATAGGGGTAATAAATGCCATATATGGGTTGGGGAGCTTCCCCAATACCTAGATGTATTAAAGTCCTTTTTATCTGGGTCGTTTGTCCTCCATAATCATCAATGGCAGGCCACTGACCAGGATTTGTTTCTGGATTTCCGGAGATGAAAGTACATTCCACCCTGTAATAGGATTACAGACTATTACTAAGGTAATAATCTTGTTTTTATTTGGGGGGCAACAGGAAATAGTGAGCTTGATATGGGACCTCTGGTTTCCCCCTATTGCTTGAACATGGGGTTGACCTTGCCCCAATCCTAATCTCTGAGCCATGGTGGAATCCACTCCTGGTAGAGTGGGACAATCAAATGAAAGATTGAGTCATCTTCCTCTTCTTCCATAGAGGCAGAAGGGAAGAGATGAAACTGCAGTTTAGGCTGTAGTTTCTACCATAAGGGTACTAATAAAGTCTTAGGTTGTTTGTCTGTTTCTTTTCAGGGTGTTTCTGCCCCCAACAAATTATGCCACATTTACTCATGGGTGACTCCTATTGGTCCCTTTCCCTATCTCCCCTTTTCTTTCTGTTGATTTTTCTTTTTTCCCTTTGTTAGCCCTTGTTGGATTACCGAGTTTACCCTGTTCCTGGGTTTCTAAATTTCTCCAAATCTGCAGTGCTTCTCCCACATCATATACACATTGTCCCACTATAGGACTCGAGAAAGATAGCAAAGGGCCATGCCATTCCCCTGGTGCACCCTGTAGCATTTTTTTTTTATCTGGGCAGTACAAACTGCTTTACTGGTCCCATGGAAAGCCAGTCCTGGATGGCTTGCCTCCTTCCTCAACCTCCAAGAAGCCCCAGGGTTACAGAATCACCATGTTCATATGCACACTGTGCAGTAACAGACCAATACGCTGAGACAGCAAGATTTGCAGCACAGAAAGAGTTTAATGATCATGGGGTGACCCAGCAAGCAGATGAGAGGGGCCCTCAAATCCAACTCCTCAAAAAGTTCTGGGCTGGATTTTTTGTTTTTTGGACTAGTCAATTGAAGCAGTGGGAATGGAGAAGAAACAAAGACATCTGTAACTGGTTGTGATCAATTAGTTGTAAACACCACTGCACTTGGACCCACACTAGGCTGGGATTTTTAAGGGGATTGTGGTGTGCAAAAGGCTGAAAGATTGAGGTTGTTGATTGTTTGAAGTATAGGCGAAGAAATCATCAGGATGTGAAAACTACCTTCTTTGGTGAGTCAGCTACTACTGGGGTCCTTCAGAGCAGCTGAAGTCAGTAGTTTCACTGTTATGCAGGACCTGAAATAATATCTCAAAGGGAAAAATTAACATTTTTTAACGTTCAAGTTTTTATCTATAGAGCAGTTAAGGGGAATTATCATCTAGGGTTTCAGGATTCTAGGACACTAGGCATCAAACAACTATGAAGGGGGCCAGGCATGGGGGCTCACGCCTGTAATCCCAATACTTTGGGAGGCTGAGGCGAGCGAATTGCTTGATTCCAGGAGTTTGAGACTACTCTGGGTAACATAGTGAGACCCCATCTCTATTTCAAAAAAATAAAAAAAAAATTTGGCGGGGAGGTCAGAGAGCAAGCTGACCTAATAATTAATGCTGAATGTGCAGCAAGCTTTGTTTATTTCAATTTTCTCCCTCCCTCCATCATTGATTAATTTGACAAAATTTAAAGGGACGGCTTCATCAGCGCTTCTTCCATTGACTGCCAGGAAGTCATCTCTTCTGGTAAATCTTCAGTAGGCCAAGCATCTTTTATGGCTAGAATGATCTAGTCCATAAGGGAATACCATCACACTCTGTGTCCCACAATTAGATGATCCAAGTGGTCCGGGGAATCCCCAGGTAGGATGGTTTCATTTTTTTTTTTTTTTTTTTTTTGAGACAGCGTTTCACTCTGTTGTCCAGCCTGGAGTGCAATGGTGCAATCTCAGCTCACTGTAACCTTGTAACCTCCACCGCCTCCCGGGTTCAAGCGATTCTCCTGCCTCAGCCTCCCAAGTAGCTGGGATTACAGGTGCCCACCACCACATCCAGCTAATTTTTTGTATTTTTAGTAGAGATGGGGTTTCACCATGTTGGCCAGGCTGGTCTTGAACTCTTGACCTTGGGTGATCCACCCGCCTCGGCCTCCCAAAGTGCTGGGATTACAGGTGTGAGCCACTGCACCCGGCCTTTTTTTTTTTTTTTTGAGACGGAGTCTTGCTCTGTCGCCCAGGCTGGAGTGCAGTGGCGCAGTCTCAGCTCACTGTAACCTCCACCTCCCATGTTCAAGCAATTCTACTGCCTCAGCCTCCCGAGTAGCTGGGACTACAGGCGCCTACCACCACACCCGGCTAATTTTTTGTATTTTTAGTAGAGACGGGGTTTCACCGTGTTGGCCAGGATGGTCTCAATCTCCTGACCTCGTGATCCATCCACCTTGGCCTTCCAAAGTGCTGGGATTACAGGTGTGAGCCACGCCCGGCTTGGTTTCATTTTGTGGCCCAGGCTGGAGTACAGTGGCCTGATCCTAGCTCTCTGCAGCCTCGGACTACTGGGTTCAAGTGATCCTCCCACTGCAGCCTCTTGAGTAGCTTGGGACTACAGGCACAGGCCACCTTGCCAGGCTAATTTCTCTCTCTTTTTTTTTTTTTTTTTTTTTGTTGCCCTCTTGTTGCCCAGGCTGGAGTGCAGTGGCACGACCTCAGCTCACAGCAATCTCTGCCTCCCAGATTCAAGTGATTCTCCTCCCTCAGCCTCCCAAGTAGCTGGCATTACAGGTATGTGCCACCATGCCCAGCTAATTTTGCATTTTTAGTAGAGACGGGGTTTCTCCATGTTTGTCACACTGGTCTGGAACTCCCGACCTCAGGTGATCCACCTGCCTCGGCCTCCCAAAGTGCTGTGATTACAGGCATGCATGAGCCACCGCGCCCGACCTTCTTTTTGTTTGTTTGTTTGTTTATAGAGACAGGGTCTCACTCTTTTGCCTAGGCTGGTCTTGCTCTGGTCAGGCTGGTCTCCAACTCCAGCTTCAAGTGATCCTCTCCCCTTGCTCTGGTCAGGCTGTCTCCAACTCCCAGCTTCAAGCGATCCGCTCCCCTTGGCCTCCCAAACTTCTGGGATTACAGATGTGAGCCATGGCAACTGGCCTTCCAGGTATTTATTGAAAGGTTTTGCAACCTCTAATTGTTCTGCAGCAGTATATCACTTGACAATGAGAGTCCCCTGCATCCCTTCACCCCATGTTGCAGAAGTTGCTGCGCTTTCCCCTTTTGTTTGCATAGTGGGACAAGCATGTCAATGATCCTCATCCTCCTCTTCATCAATGACTTCTTTGTCATCAGTCTTCCTCTTCATAAATTGCCAAGGAATCCAAGTTCTCACATCTCAATCGGGCTTACTTATGACAGTAGCAGCTATCATAAGTCTGCATCAGCTCCCACAGCTCCAGGCTCCATCAAGACTGACTCCTTTTTCTTCCCCACAGTCATTTCCCAGAAGCCCCCAGCTCTGCTTGCCAGGTGCCTTAGGCTGTACAGCTGCACTGCTGCTGAGCCCAGGCAGCTATCTGTCCCTGCAGCCCCTTCCCCAACCCATTCCCAGCCCAGCCCCACTCCACCACTGGTATCTCTAGTGTTCCTGACTGCTAGTGCCTCAGCCACCGCCGCCACCGCGATTTGGAAGACTTTTAGTGCAGTTAAATTATCTTAGTTTTTTCTCTCCCACTTTATATGTACATACAGGAGGAAAGCAGGGATTCTGCTAGTGTCTTATTCACACAGTGGGATTGTAGATGTTGGTCTCGTGGAAGTGATCAATAGGGGAGAGAAGTAGGTGAATAACCTGCAGGGGGCAGCAGAGCCCAAGACCAGCCTGGAGCCTGCAAAGGGAGGGAAAATGAGCTCCCTTGGGTGTTTCTGAGCAGCTCCAGGAGTGGATTCTGAGAAGCTGCAGAGCCCTGGAACACAGGAGACCCAAGTGCAGATGCATTTGGGGTGGGGGACAGGGGGCATGCAGAGGGGGAGGTGTTCTGTCATTTCTGAGGTTGGACCTCAGGAGCCTGGGGCCATTTGGAGGGCAGTGTTTTTGGTTTTGGCATGCATAGAGTCACTGGCTTCAGGCTGTAATTTGTACATATGAAGAAAAGCTGTGAAGGTCAGTGTGAGAGAATTGTTTGGAACATCACCTGGTGAAAGGGTTTATGAAGTTGACAGTTTATTTAGGTCAGAAGCTTAAACTGACTCCAAGGGATCGTCTCCTGCTGTTGAAAATGAAGTTCTGGAAGGAGGGAGTGTTCCCATACTGCGAGGAGAGTTGGTAGATGTGTGAGGAAGCTTTGTCCATGCCTCATCCCCTATTCCTGTCCCCCTCGAGGACATCTGTCTCTCTTTCCTGGTCTAGTCGTGCCTGGCCTGGTCTCGGTTCCCCTCCTGCTCTGAGGCAAACAGATCGCCTCATCAGACACTGAGTCTGGAATTCCCTGCATACACTTGTGACCTGATGTAGGAGGAAGGAGCAGAGAAAGCCCATTGAGTGAAGGAGAGGTCAGTACCCTTTCTAAAGTTCAGGAAAGAGGCCAGGCGCGGCGGCTCACGTAATCCCAGCACTTTGGGAGGCCGAGGCGGGCGGATCACCTGAGGTCAGGAGTTCGAGACCAGCCTGACTAACATGGTGAAACCCTGTCTCTACTAAAAATAACAAAAATTAGCTGGGCGTGGTGGCAGGTGCCTGTAATCCCAGCTACTCAGGAGGCTGAGGCGGGAAAATCGCTTGAACCCGGGAGACAGAGGTTGCAGTGGGCCGAGATCGCGCCATTGCACCTTCAGCCTGGGCGACAAGAGTGAAACTCCGTCTCAATTAATCAATCAACCAATCAATCATATATATATGAAGTTCAGGAAAGTTTGGCGGAAATGCAGATATCCAAGAATCAGGGCACAGGGAGGGAGGTGGGCCTTAAAGAGGAAGTGAATAGAACCGGTCTGGTTCTGCAGGGCCCCGTTATCCCGGGCTTCTGCTGTCGCTCAGGGCTCTGAAGGCGAGGCGGGGAGCACGGTCCAATCAGGAGCGCCGGGGCGGGGCCCTGCCAACTTTTTTGGGGGAAGGAGACGGCTGCACGCCCGCGGTCTCTTTGTTGCTGTGCTAACGACCGTTGGAACCCTCTTTTCCGGCTCTTGGAACGCTCGGCTCTGAGAGGCTCCAGGTTTCTCCGCCAGAGCTCCTGTCGCTCTGTCACTTGAGCTGTGTTCCTCTCTAGTCACAAGAGCCTTGGGGAAGACAGTTGGAAGCTCAGACATGGTGAGTGTGTAGGGCCAGGCGTCCTGAGACGGGGGCGAAGGACTTGTTAGAACCTGCTGGAACCGGCTGTGGCAGGACCCGGGCCTCCCCGCGGCGACTCCGGGGTCTGTGGGGCTGGGCCGGCAGCCGGGACCCGGGGCATCCTGTCTCGTCCCTTCGCAGCGACTGCGGCCCCGGCCCCGGAGCCCTCTTTGAGCAGCTCCGCGTCTTCAGCCGCGGGTCTCCTCAGATTGTGCTGGGCCATGAGGAGGATTATGGGGGGAATCCCGTCTCGCGTGTAGGGTTCTTGCGTCAGAAAAGCGGTGGTCTGTGGGGTCCCCAGTCGTCTTTTCTCCTCTTAAAAGTTAAAATGGCCGGGCGCGGTGGCTCACGCCTGTAATCCCAGCACTTTGGGGAGGCCAAGGCAGGTGGATCACCTGAGGTCAGGAGTTCGAGACCAACCTGACTAACATGGAGAAACCCCGTCTCTACTAAAAATACAAAATTAGCCGGGCATGGTGGCGCGTGCCTGTAATCCCAGCTACTCGGGAGACTGAGGCAGGAGAATCGCTTGAACCCGGGAGGCGGAGGTTGCGGTGAGCCTAGATCCCGCCATTGCACTCCAGCCTGGGCAACAAGAGTAAAACTCTGTCTTAAAAAAAAAAAAAAAAAGAGGCACTGATAAAAATTCAAGAGTTTGTGCAAATGGGAATTCATGAATGAGAATCACGCAGTTATGGTTTGTGGTTTGTTACCAGAAACATTTGGAAATATTGCAGTTGAGTTGGATTTCAGTGCCCTTAGGTAGGACCTTAGTGCACTACACACACTTCAGTCTGTTTACTTGTTTAAATTTTTTCAGGCTGTCCACATGGACTGGTTTCTCCCTCCATTTTCCAAATCTGTGGGATGCAGGGTCTCACATCCTCCCTGCTATGACCCCAGCCTAACTCTTTAAAGGCTTGCAGTAGCATCTTACATTTTCAATTCCCTTCCCACATTTCCAAACATTAACTCCCCTTCTCCAATTCACAGTATTTTCAACTATTTGTACTTTTTTTTTTTTTTTTTTTTTTTTTTAAAGATGGAGTCTCACTCTGTCACCTAGGCTGGAGTGCAATGGTGTGATCTTGGTCGCTGCAACCTCTGCCTTCTGGGTTCAAGCGATTCCCCCAGAGCAGCTGGGATTACAGGCGTCCACCACCATGCCCGGTTAATTTTTGTATTTTTAGTAGGGTTTCACCAGGTTGGCCAGGCTGATCTCGAACTCCTGACCCCAAGTGATCCACCCGCCTCGGCCTCCCAAAGTGCTGGGATTACAGGCGTGAGCCAGCGTGTCCGGCCTATTTGTTCTTCATTGTACAATATATTTATCCTTTCCTTCAAATAGATGACGTATTTTAATGGCTTATTAATTTTTTTTAACAGAGAAATATGATTCCACAGGACAATGAAAACCCACCCCAACAGGGTGAAGCAAATCAAAATGTATGTGGGGTACACAGTGCAGTGGGGAATGACACAATACAATGTTGATGAGAAACCGTCATTGAGCACATCAGTGAGCAGGATGGCAGTGGGGTTTTGACAACTACAAGTGTCATATACCCACCAGTTTTGTTTATGGTTTTGTTTTTGTTCTGAGACAGGATTTCACTCTTGTTGCCCAGGCTGGAGTGCATGAGTGACTTTTAAAAATATTTCTATTTCTGAACATTTCACATAAGAGGAAAGTAGAAAATAACCTCGTGACACTCCAGTGAAAAAAAAACCCTTGTTCCTTTCCTCCTATTATCTTTCCTTAGGGCACAAACACCTGCTCAGAATATCTTGCACTTGAGGTTTTGTTACCTGAAAGAAGGTTGTGAGTGTGAGCTGTCCAGGTCCTTGGCATTTTGAACAAATAATTGAACAAAACTCACTAGCAAAGTAACTAACGAAACACTGGAAGGAAGCAAGGAGAGGAAAGCAGAGATTTATTAAAGGGAGAACGCACTCCAAGATGGGAGTGGGCCCAGCAAGTGACTCAAAGGCCCAGTTACAAAGTTTTCTAGGTTTTAAGTACTCTTTTTGAGGTCCCTTTTGGCTACCCCTTCTCTTGATGTAGGATTTGGTCCTGGATGAAAGATTTGATCCGTGGCTAATTAAAGGCTGAGGTTAATTGGTGCCCTATGCAGATACACTTTTCCTTTCCATCTGAGAAGGTGGAAGGGGAAGGGTTGTAGAGAGAGTAGTCTTTGATCTCCTGGGTGAGATGGGGTTTTTCCTTTTGGTTTAGCTTTTGGAAGTTGGCGTTAATTGGCCTTAGGTTCCCTGCCCCCAGACCCAGGTGTTTTCCTTTTGATCCAGCTTTGGGAAGTCAGCACGAATTGGCCTTAGATTCCCTCACCCCAGACTTTGGTGTTTTTCCTTGATTCAGCTTTAGGAATTCGGCACAAATTGACCTTAAGTTCCCTGCCTCCAGACACACTGTTCTCTTGCCTCAGTTCCCCTTTGGAAACTTTGTGGGGTGATGTGTCTTCAGGAGCCGCCTCCTAGCTTTCCCTGGTATTGGGTTTTAGAACTGCCTGGGACTACCCCAACATGCCCACACTTGCCATGTCTCTAGGAGGGTTTAGAGAGTATCACCCCAGGGGTCACTATTCTCACAAGTTAGCATGTGGTATGGAGGTGGGGCCTCCAAAGGGAGCCACTGAATTTTCCGGGGTGAAAGGAGATGACTGGTACACTCTTCATCTAGTTAGCCAACTCCCTGCCATGCTCAGCTTTTCTCCAACTCCAGTTTCCATTACTTTGAAACATGTGGCTGGTCAGCCAGTGGGATGGTACTATTGAAGGAAAAGAGAAATGATTCCTGTCCTCTGGATTCTCTCAGACTAGTGAATGAGAAATATGATTCCACAGGACAATGAAAACCCACCCCAACAGGGTGAAGCAAATCAAAATGTATGTGGGGTACACAATGCAGTGGGGAATGACACAATACAGTGTTGATGAGAAACCGTCATTGATCACATCAGTGAGCAGGATGGCAGTGGGTTTTTGACAACTACAAGTGTCATATACCTCCTGGGTTCAAGCAATTCTCCTGGGTTCAAGCAATTCTCCTGCCTCAGCCTCCTGAGTAGCTGTGGTTACAGGTGCATGCTACCATGGCCAGCCGATTTTTGTATTTTTAGTAGAGATGGGGTTTCACCATGTTGGCCAGGCTTGTCTCGAACTCCTGACCTCAGATGCTCCACCTGCTTTGGCCTCCCAGAGTGCTGGGATTACAGGCATGAACCACCACACCCGGACCAACAGTCTTATTTATTTATGTATTTATTTATTTTTTGAGATGGAGTCTTACTCTTGCCCAGGCTGGAGTGCAATGGTGTGATCTTGGCTCACTGCAATCTCTGTCTCCCGGATTCAAGTGATTCTCCTGCCTTAGCCTCCCAAGTAGCTGGGATTGCAGGTGCCTGCCACCACGCCCGGATAATTTTGTATTTTAGTAGAGATGGGGTTTCACCATGTTGGTCAGGCTGGTCTCGAACTCCTGACTTCAGGTGATCCACCCGCCTTGACCTCCCATAGTGCTGGGATTACAGGCGCGAACCACTGCGCCCGGTCTATACCTACCAGTCTTACACAGAAGAGTTTCACTGCCCTAAAAATCTCTTGTGCTTCGTGTAGTCATCACACTCCCCTCCCTCTCTTCCACTAACCCCTTAATCCCTGGCACAACCGATGATTTTATTGCCTCTAGAGTTTTGCCTTGTCCAGAATGTTATGTACTTGGAATCATGTTGTAAGTAGCCATTTCGTCCTGTTCGTTTCATGTAAAAATACACATTTAAAGTATCTTTGTGTCTATGTGGCTTGATAACAGATTTATTATTTCTTTATTTTACAAAATTTTAAAGAGATGGGGTTTCACTGTGTTGCCCAGTGTGGTTGGTGGATCACGAACTCAGAAGTTTGAGACCAGCCTGGCCAACATAGTGAAACCCCGTCTCTATAAAAATACAAAAAAATTAGCTGGGCGTGGTGGCAGGCACCTCTAATCCCACCTACTCAGGAGGCTGAGGCAGGAGAATCTCTTGAACCCAGGAGGCAGAGGTTGCAGTGAGCTGAGATCGCTCCATTGCACTCCAGCCTGGGTGACAAGAGTGAAACTCCGTCTCAAAAAAATAAATAAAAAATAAAAATTACATTTGGCCAGATTCCTGTGATCTCAGCACTTTGGGATTTACCCTATACCTATTTGGGCACACAAATCCTGTAACTGGGGGTAACCCCCTTAGGGAGTGAGGAGAATCATGGAAGTTAGGAGTGGTAATTTATTACATATGTAGATAATAATGTTTTGTGTATATTAGGTTAAATAGTATAAATATTGTGATTGCTAGATTTACATAAATTGATAGGTTGGGATTGTGAGAGAAGGATTAGATGTTAAAATTGTGATTATTCAATTTATTGTGAGCAATTGCCAAACAGGCCAAGATATTTCAGAGCTGTGTTTGGTTAAGGTCCCGTTATCCAATCTCCCATAGTGTTGCAATCTCCCATAGTATATTTAAGTCTGTTGATGGGTAGACTTGAAATAAAATGGAGATTGGTGCTAGTTTTTGTCATGTAAGGACAATTACACTTGATATTAGTGAGACCCCTTGCACTACTTCAGAAGTGAAAGGGGGATAGTCCTAATTTTATCACCAGTGCTATGATAATTATAAGGGATGCTATTTGGTTTAGAGCTTTTGTGATTGTTCATTGTCTGGAGTATATCATATTGTTGATGATAGCTACTAGGATCTACTAGTATTAGAGATGCAGTTGCTTATGTAAGGAAATACTTTGGTGGTGGCTTCTGTGGAGCAGGCACTTTTCAGTTAGAATGGGGATAATGGCTAGCATATTTCTAACCTCATTCAGATTAGGAGCCAATGTAAGTCCATTATCATAATCAGAGTCTCTGTGAAAATAATGTAAAGAGAATAGTGAGGAGATGTAGGGGATGAATTCGAATAGGAAGGATAGAAACTGACATTTTCAAGGTATGGGCTGGGTAGTTTATTTAGCTTACCCTACTGTAGGATATGGTGTCCTAGGTACCATGGAGAATCTGGAATTCTCAGGAGTGGGTTCAGTTCTAGTAATAAGAGAGTTTAAACCTCTATAATTTATTCTATTAAAATAACCATTCTATCATACATATTTTTTATGTTTGTAGTGGGATACTAGATATTAGGATGGGCATTGAGATATATCATACACACAGGACTCATGTCTGGGGTAAACAGTTTTTTCACAGAAGATGCTTAAGTTGGGCATTTGGTCGGTGGGGACCCGCTCGGGTTCAACATGCGTATTGGGAAGTGTTATTTCTGTTTGGGGCCCATCTACCCTGGCCGTGGCATGATGTTCTTCTGCAACAATTACAAGGTGTTCAGATTTTGTAAATCTAAATGTCATAAAAACTTTAAAAAGAAGTGCAGTCCTCACAAGTTTAGGTGGACGAAATTATTCCGGAAAGCAGCTAGTAAAGAGCTTACAGTGGACAATTCATTTGAATTTGAAAAACATAGAATTGAACCTATCAAATATCAGCAAGAGCTATGGAATAAAACTATTGATGCAATGAAGAGAGTTGAAGAGATCAAACAAATGGCAAGCTAAATTTATAATGAACGGATTGAAGAAAAACAAAGAGCTACAGAAAGTTCAGGATATCAAAGAAGTCAAGCAAAACATCCATCTTACCCTAGCCCCTTTTGCAGGCAAAGAGAAGCAGTTGGAAGAGAAAATGGTACAGCATTTACAACAGGATGTGGACATGGAAGATGCTTCTTAAAAATCTCTGTAACCGTTTCTTTATGTATATTTGAAAAAGCCCCTTGGAGAATCAGAACTGCTAAATTCTTAGTTTATTTTTTACATAAGGTCACTTAAATGAAAAGTGATTAAAATAT
Source organism: Pongo abelii (assembly GCF_028885655.2). Classification (NCBI taxonomy): domain Eukaryota; kingdom Metazoa; phylum Chordata; class Mammalia; order Primates; family Hominidae; genus Pongo; species Pongo abelii. The sequence goes on from NC_072005.2 coordinate 12,126,845, forward strand.
ATTTTTCCTACGTTACTATCTACAAGACATCAGATATTACGGATGTTAGATTGCATCTCAGTGTTAAATTTTCACTGATAGATGTACTTATGTAAAAATCATGAAAATTATGCTTATAACTATAGAAGTGAATTGTGGATTTAAATGGTTATGCTGTTTGGATAATGGCACACTGGCAGCATTTGTGTAATAACTGATGGCAAAAATTCATGGCTAGTGATGTACAAAATAAAATATTACGTGGAGTAAAATAATTCACTCTAAGTTATAGAAGGGGAATACAACAAGGAACTAACAATTTGTATGACAGTGTCAAATATTATTTTGATTTTAGTATTTACTGTTTTGGTTTATTTGCATCTTAGAAGAGCATAATGGCATTGTTTGATGAAGCCTCATTATGCTGGACTGTTTTGACCTGTTTAATTGTTCTGATAGGTAGTTGTGGATATTGGGGATGAGAACTGAACAATCTTTGCCTGAAATGGCACTGCTCTCTAGAATTTCCACTTTGGAGAATACTCAGAACTTGTGATTCCTGGTAGAACAACTTTATTTTTCTAGACTAGCAACGATCTAGAAGCAGAGGAATCTCATTGCCTTTTAAAATCTATTATGTGGTTTTCTTTTAAAAAGCTCTTGTTTTTGGAAAGTAGAATTTAGGGGAAAATATCTGTTCATTATTTGCATGTAAAACCAGTTTAAAAGTAAGAAAAAAAAAGAAGATGCATAAGTTGATCATACCGAAATCATGGGTATGATACCTGAAACCTGAATTCATCAGAATAAAATTGTTTTTTTCATTTTTCTTTTTTTTTTTTGAGTTGGAGTCTCACTCTGTCGCCCAGGCTGGAGTGCAGTGGTGTGATCTTGGCTCACTGCATGCTCCGCCTCCTGGGTTCACGCCATTCTCCTGTCTCAGCCTCCCGTGTAGCTGGGACTATAGGTGCCCACGACCACGCCTGGCTAATTTTTTGTATTTTTAGTAGAGACGGGGTTTTGTCGCGTTAGCCAGGATGGTCTCATTTTCCTGACCTCGTGATCTGCCCGCCTTGGCCTCCCCAAGTGCTGGGATTACAGGCGTGAGCCCAGCCTTTTTCTTTTTCTTCTTTTTTTTTTTTTTTTTTTTTTTTTTGAGATAGAGTCTTGCTCTGTCGCCCAGGCTGTAGTGCAGTGGCGTGATCTCGACTCAGTCCAACCTCCGCCTCCCGGGTTCAAGCAATTCTCATGCCTCGGCCTCTCCAGCAGCTGGAATTACAGGCACGCACCACGATGCCTGGCTAAGTTTTGTATTTTTAGTAGAGACGGGGTTTCACCATGTTGCCTAGGTTGGTCTCGAACTCCTGGCATCAAGTGATCTGCTCGCCTTGGCCTCCCAAAGTGCTGGGATTACAGGCGTGAGCCACCGTGCCTGGCCTAAAATTGTTAATAGAAGTGTTTTAGTAACAAAATTGTGTATATTTCTAGTGTGAATATATCATGTAATGCTCCTAGTAAAATGATAGTAGTTAGGGCATTTATTATATTAATATTACTGTATTCTGCAATGAAAAATAGGGATAGTAGACGTTGAAGGCCAAGACTAGTTCTGATTTGCCTTCTTTTGAGTGGAATGGGGCTCAATTAGTTTCCACTAGCATTGAAATGAATCCTACTATGGCCAGGGGCTGTGATGATAAAATTATCCAAATTCTTGTATGATAAGAGTTGATAAAGCGAATGACCCAGTTATCAAGAAAACTAGGCTGGGCGCGGTGGCTCACACCTGTAATCTCAGCACTTTGGGAGGCTGAGGCAGGCGGATCACGAGGTCAGGAGATTGAGACCATCCTGGCTAACACAGTGAAACCCCATCTCTACTAAAAATACAAAAAATTAGCCGGGCATGGTGGCGGGCGCCTGTAGTCCCAGCTACTCGGGAGGCTGAGGCAGGAGAATGGCATGAACCCGGGAGGTGGAGCTCGCAGCGAGCGGAGATAGTGCCACTGCACTCTAGCCTGGGCGACAGAGTGAGACTCCATCTAGAAAAGAAAAGAAAACTGATAGAGTAATGGCTAAGGCAACTTTTTTTTTTTTTTTTTTTTTTTGAGACAGAGTCTTGCACTGTCCCCTGGGCTGGAGTGCAATGGTGCAATCTTGGCTCACTGCAACCTCTGCCTCCCAGGTTGAAGCGACTCTCGTGCCTCAGCCTCCTGAGTAGTTGGGATTACAGGCATGTGCCACCACACCCAGCTAATTTTTTGTATTTTTAGTAGAGATGGGGTTTCACCATGTTGGTCAGACTGTTCTCAAACTCCTGACCTCAGGTGATCCCCGCCCCTGCCCAGGCCTCCCAAAGTGCTGGGATTACAGGTGGGAGCCACTGTGCCCAGCGTAAGGCAACTTCTTATGGGATTGTCTGGGCTACTGCTTGGAGTGTGCCAATTAGTGCATATTTTGAACTGGATATTCGTCCTGATCAGAAAATGGAGTAGATGGCTAAACTTGATGTGGCTAGAATAAATAATATTCCTGTATTTATATTAAGAAATGGAGGTTAGGGAGAGGGATTCATATGCTAGGGTCAGGGCGAGGTAGGTGTGATGGTATAAAGGAGGATGGATGGATGGCGTTAGTGGTTGTAGTGGTTCTTCTTTTTCTTTCTTTTTTTTTTTTTTGAGATGGAGTTTCACTCTTGTTGCCCATGCTAGAGTACAGTGGCGCAATCTGGGCTCACCACAACCTCTGCCTCCCAGGTTCAAGCTATTTGAGATGCTTGTTTCCCGGTGCTGTAAAGAAATAGCATTTGAACATACATTTAATTTTTTTAGGAGGGCCATTTTAATACTTTCTGCAGAAAGGGTACATTTGTTAGCAGTTTTGTTATGAGAGTATACTGAACAAAGGAGATAGGGTTATTTATAACCTGACTCGTCCGCTTTACTGCTGTGTTTGGTTTACATTGGCTGAAATGGGACCTCATATTTTGTATTTGTTCTGATTGGCTAGTAACTTAGAACTTTTTTTTTTTGAGGCGGAGTCTTGCTCTGTCACTCAGGCTGGAGTGCAGTGGCGCCATCTCAGCTCACTGCAAGCTCCACCTCCCGGGTTCATGCCATTCTCCTGCCTCAGCCTCCCGAGTAGCTGGGACTACAGGCACCCGCCACCACACCCGGTTAATTTTTGTATTTTTAGTAGAGACGGGGTTTCACCGTGTTAGCCAGGATGGTCTCGATCTCTTGACCTTGTATCTGCCCACCTCAGCCTCCCAAAGTGCTGGGATGACAGGCGTGAGCCACCATGCCCAGCCGTAACTTAGAACTATTTAAAGAGGCAAAGGCAGAGGAGAATAAAGGAAGGAAGAAGTAACTCGTGGAATGTTGAGAAAGGAAAAACACGTTTAAAGAAGAGGAACAGGCTACGACTTAATGTTTGGTTGGACCAGTATAAGCATGCCAGGGCAAGTATTTAGGCTAACTTGTGGGAGTTAAGAATATAAAGTTGCCAAGACCAGCTCGGTCGGGGAGACCCTAACCCAGCTGCGCTAGAGGAATTAAAGACACCACACACACCAAAATATAGAGGTGTGAGGTGGGAAATCAGGGGTCTCACAGCCTTCAGAGCTGAGAGCCCCGAACAGAGATTTATCCACATATTTATTAACAGCAAACCAGTCATTAGCGTTGTTTCTATAGATATTAAATTAACTACAAGTATCCCTTATGGGAAACAAAGGGATGAGCCAAATTAAAGGAATAGGTTGGGCTAGTTAACTGCAGCAGGAGTATGTCCTTAAGGCACAGATAGCTCATGCTATTATTTGCGGCTTAAGAATGCCTTTAAGCGGTTTTCCGCCCTGGGCAGGCCAGGTGTCCTTGCCCTCATTCCAGTAAACCCACAACCTTCCAGCTTGGGTGTTAGGGCCATCATGAACATGTTACAGTGCTGCAGAGATTTTGTTTATGGCCAGTTTTGGGGCCAGTTTATGGCCAGATTTTGGGGGGCCTGCTCCCAACATGTCCCCTTTCTTTGATTTGCAAATCGACAAAATCAAGGGCAGCTTTGTCACAGTGAGCTACTTCTCACAGGAGTCAGGATCCACGTCTGCAGACTATACAAAGACAACACAGATTAAAAGCACAATCATCATTGAAATCACAGAACTTCCAAGTGTTTTTATCCATTTTCAGCTCCTTTAAGCACTCCAGTTCCTGGCATTAAGGTCAGGTGTGCCTGGGATGCTTTAAATATTTGTTCTTTTCGTTTTGCAATATCCAAGTTTCTAGAGTGTCCTTCTAGATGCTTTTTTATCCTTTCCCAAATTTTGATCTTATTAAGAGCCATTAATAGTTTCCACAAATCCTTATGTTTAGCTCCTACAGTGGGCCATATCATTTGAGGTTGAGGTGCCACTATACCGCCATGGTTCCAGATAATAGGAACTCTTGCCGTACTTCTTATCATTTCTACCGTCTGACCGTTTTGTTCAGATCAGCTGAACATAGTGTGGCCGTGGCTTGCAGACTGAGAGGTGCAGTTTAAGCTAAACATCCCCTTAGGGGACCAATTGATAATGATTCCATAGGAATTGTTGTGCAGCACCTCTGCCTGTTCTGCAATGCAATCTTCTTAAACAAGTACATTCATTTTTTCTAACTGGGTCCGATCCTGTTTACAAATAGGTTTTTGAGGGCGGTATGCCTCAATTATGGGAGCAGATTTATTATGGTAAATACTGAGACCAGAAAGCATGTGTAACTGTGTCATAGAGTGATTACATCCAGGCATTATTACCAGTCAAGATTGATAAATATGCCCAGTAATTGTTCTCTGTGTCAGCCCTTATTGAAGGAATACTCAAGGTAGTGGTGATAACCGCTATCATAGCTACCATTAAATTATTCATTGTGACTGGTTGTCCCGCTTTCCTCAGGTTTTCTTCCGCTGTCTGTGACAGCTTCTTGATCTGTCCCCAGGTGGGTGGCTGTGTTCGATGGGTGTTGCTTGTGACAGTTGGGGTCTTCCTCAGCATCAGTCTCGACATGGCTGCAACCGAGGGGTCCCCGGGATCCTCTCGGAGTCTCTTCCTCAGCATCTGGCTCATGATAAGGTTTCAGGTGTCTTGATAGGACCCAAATCGGCTGTTAATTTTGGTCTGGAGAAACACAAGCATAACCTCTACTCCAAGTTATTATTTTACCTATTTCCCAACTTTTTGTTATTGAATCTCTCCACCAAATCAGTTGTTCTGCTTCTGTCTTTGCAGCTGGTTTCTGTAGATGCTTTTCAGTTGCTGATAACATCTGGCCTTTGGGCAGGTTCAAAACATTTAATGTTAATAATGCTAGGTTCAGTTGTATCTGTGGGGTTCCAGATTCTCTATTTCCCCCTTTCTGCTTTTGCAACTGCTGTTTTAGGGAAAGATTCATTCTTTCCACTATGGCTTGTCCTTGAATTGTATGGGGTGATAGTAATGTGTTTAATACTCCACATAGAGAAAAATGTAGCTAGAGCTTGGCTAGTATAGCCTGGGGCATTATCTGTTTTAATAGAAGCTGGAATGCCCATCACCACAAAACACTGCAAAAGATGTTGTTTAACACAGGCGGAAGACTCTCCTGTTTGGCAAGTAGCCCAGACAAAGTGAGAAAAGGTGTCCACACATAGATGTGGGCACCAAATGCGGGAATATGTGTGACATCCATTTGCCAAAGAGAGTTAGGTTCCAATCCTTGAGGATTAACTCCTCCTGTAAAAGATGAGGAATGTACCATTTGATAAGTTGGGCATTGCTGGATAATAGCTTTAGCTTCTTTCCAGGTAATGCTGTATCTGTGTTTGAGACCAGAGGCATTAACATGGGTTAAATTGTGAAAGTCTCTAGCATTAGGTATTGCAGTAGCGATTAGGCGATCAGCCATTTGATTCCCTTCAGTCAAAGGTCCTGGAAGAGGTGTACGAGCCCTAATGTGAGTGATGTAAAAAGGGTGCATTCTACTCCTAACTGCTGTTTGCAGTTGGGTAAATAAAGTCATCAGTTGTTCATCTGTATGAAATCGTAACTGAGCATTTTCAATTAACTGTGTGGAATGAACCATGTATGAAGAATAAGAAATCACATTAATAGGCATATCAAAAGCAGTCAATACCTCACTTACAGCTACAAGCTCTTGCTTTTTGAGCTGAAGTATAGGGCATCTGGAAAACTTTACTTTTTGAGCCAGAACAAGAAGCTTTACCATTACTAGACCCATCTGTAAAACAACAAAAATGCTTAGCAGGCTGCAGGTTGTTTACTGCAGGAATTGTAAATGTAAACCGTTCACAGTTTTGCTCAGCTAAAGGGATAGTAAAGAAACAGTCTTTTAAATCTATGACTATTAAAGGCCAATTTTTTGGAATTATAGTAGGAGAAGGCAATCCTGGCTGTAATGCTCCCATAGGTTGTATAACTGAATTGATGGCTCTTAAGTCAGTTAACATTCTCCATTTACCTGATTTTTTTCTTAATTATGAAAACTGGAGAATTCCAAGGGGAAAATGTTAGAGCTATGTGTCTATTTTCTAATTGTTCAGTAACTAATTTCTCTAAAGCCTCCAGTTTCTCTTTACTTAGCGGCCATTGTTGTATCCAAATTGGCTTATCTGTTAACCATTTTAAAGGTATAGGTTCTGGAGGCTTGACAATGGCCACCATCAAAAATGATATCCTAATCTTTGGCGGGAACTTTCTTTCCTCTTGAAGTGGTTCTTTCAAACCTTGCAAATTTTTTTCTAGTCTCATACCAGGGACATACCCCCTTTCCTGCATTGTTTGTTGACTTTGAGGGCTATATAATTGTTCTGGAATTAGAACTTGTGCTCCCCATTGTAATAAATCTCTCCCCCATAAATTTATAGGTACAGAAGTTATAATTGGTTGAATAGTACCAGTTTGTCCATCGGGCCCTTCACAATGCAAAATATAACTACTTTGATATACTTCAGGGGCTTTACCAACTCCAACTATGTTAAATTGAGCAGATTGAATTGGCCACGTGGACGGCCAGTGCTGTAGAGAAATGACTGAAATGTCCGCTCCTGTATCTACCAAACCTTTAAATTTCTTTCCCTGAATAGTTATTTCACAGGTAGGATGTTTATCAGTAATTTGATTTACCCAATAAGCTGCTTTGCCTTGTTGATTTGTGCTTCCAAATCCTCCGGTTCATTCAATTTCACTTTTTCCCATTTCCACATACGGCACAATCAGGAGCTGTGCTATGTGCGCTCTCCTGGCTTTGCTTTCCAGGGAACAGAAGTAGATACAACAATTTGAATTTCCCCATTATAATCTGAATCAATGACTCCTGTATGTATTTGTATGCCTTTTAAACTTAAACTAGACCTTCCTAAAAGTAATCCTATTGTCCCTACTGGCAAGGGTCCACAGACTCCTGTTGGGACCTTTTGCGGGGTTTCCCCAGGCAGAAGGCTCACAGCTTTTGTGCAGCATAAATCTACTGCAGCACTACCAGCTGTGGCGGGGGACAGACATTGTTCAGGGGTGAGGGAATGGCCTGAGCTAGAAATGCCCCGGTTTAGAATGGGGCCCTCATGGCATTTCCTGAAATCGGGTTCCCTTCTTTATCAAACTTAGCATGACATTGGTTAGCCCAATGTTTTCCTTTTTTACATTTTGGACATATTTCAGAATCAGCAGTTTTCTTTTTTCCCCTATCTGGCGGCCTGACTCGCTGATTTTTTTCTACATTCTTTTTTAGTATGACCATGCTTCCCACAGTTAAGCTCCAGGAAGTGGACTGTTTCCTTTATCCACTCTCAGTCCTGCCATTGCCTATGCCAACAAAGTAGCTTTATGTAGATCACCTCCAATACCATCACAGACCTTGATAAAATCAACTAAATGTGCTTTCCCTCTGATAGGTCACAGAGCAGCCTGGCAATCGGGATTAGCATTGTTGAAAGCTAATAACTGCAACACTATATCCTGAGCCGCCAAATCTGCAATCATCTTTTTAAGAGACTCCTGTAACCGAGCTATAAAATCAACGTCTGGTTCTTTGGATCCCTGTTTTATAGCACTAAAGGAAGGGTATTGTTCTCTACCTGAAGTGATTTTTTTCCAAGCTCTAATGCACACTCCTCTAAGCTGTTCTATGGCATCATCCTGCATGACCAGTTGTGCATCTAAACCAGCCCATCCGCCAACCCCCAAAAGTTGGTCTGCAGTTACATTAATTTGAGGTTGGGCCTGGGCATTGCGAGCAGCCTGAATGGAAGCTGCATCTGCCCACCAAGTTTTAAATTTTAAGAACTGAGCAGGAGTTAGACAAGCTCGAGTAAGAGCATCCCGGTCAGTAGGTATCATCCGACTGGAAACAGCAACATTCTTAAACAGTCCCATTATAAAAGGAGAACCTGATCCATACTGATTTATAGCTTTTTAAAATTCTTTGAGTAACTTAAAAGGAAAAGGCTCAAATGTAGCTGTAATATTTCCCTGTTGATCTTGGGGTGTGTATTCTAACAGGGAACTGCCAAGCCTCTGTATCACCCTCTCCTCTAGCTTGCTGAATTCCTGCCTGAATAGAACTAAGAGTGGTCGCTCGAGGCACTGCTCAAACAGTCACTGGGGCAACTACTTTTCGCCCAGTGTCCTCCAGAAAAGAAAGATCTGGAGAGTCTTTTTCTTGAAAATAATGAGGGGGTACAGAAGGGTAGGGATGAACCTCTCCCTCCTTTCCTGCTTTAGCTGGCAAATAAACCTGGTCTGTAACCTCTTCTGTTACTTCATTATTCTCTCATTCCTCCTCATCATCAGTGTGAAGAGGTTCCAAGGTGAAACGAACCAGACCCCGCACTTGTCCCATTGTTACCCTGAGGCTTCCGAGCTCCCCTTCTTACTCACCATGGGGATTGCTTTAAGAGTACTCGGGTGTCCTCCAGCTAGTTTTCCGTTCCAACCATTGCTCTGGCGACCCTTCAGCCTGCATTCAAGCTCCCACGAATGGACGCCACTTGCCGAGACCAGCTCGGTCGGGGAGACCCTAACCCAGCAGCGCTAGAGGAATTAAAGACACCACATACACCAAAATATAGAGGTGTGAGGTGGGAAATCAGGGGTCTCACAGCCTTCAGAGGTGAGAGCCCCAAACAGAGATTTACCCGCATATTTATTAACAGCAAACCAGTCATTAGCATTGTTTCCATAGATATTAAATTAACTAAAAATATCCCTTATGGGAAACAAAGGGATGGGCCGAATTAAAGGAATAGGTTGGGCTAGTTAACTGCAGCAGGAGCATGTCCTTAAGGCACAGATAGCTCATGCTATTATTTGTGGCTTAAGAATGCTTTTAAGCGGTTTTCCGCCCTGGGTAGGCCAGGTGTTCCTTGCCCTCATTCCAGTAAACCCACAACCTCCCAGCATGGGCGTTAGGGCCATCATGAACATGTTACAGTGCTGCAGAGATTTTGTTTATGGCCAGTTTTGGGGCCAGTTTATGGCCAGATTTTGGGGGGCCTGCTCCCAACATAAAGTATATTGATTTTTTTTTATTATGGCTAGTATATATTTAAGCATGTTAGTATAGGTTTTTGAATAAATTTTGTTTTTAAGAGAAGTTATAATTTAATTAGATGGGGAGGAAAGTCTTTGAAGAGGAACCTCTACTTTACTTTTTACAAAGCGATTCTCCTGCTCGGTCTCCCCAGTAGCTGGGATTACAGGCATGTGCCCCCACACCTGGCTAATTTTGTATTTTTAGTAGAGACGGGGTTTCTCCATGTTGTTCAGGGTGGTCTCAAACTCCTTACTTTGGATGATCTGCCTGCCTCAGCCTCCCAAAGTGCTGGGATTATAGGCATGAGCCACCATGCCCAGCCTGTAGTGGTTCTTTAATGAGCAGCTTTATTGCTTTGGCAAAAGGTTGGAATAATCCATATGAGCCTATGATGTTAGGTCCCTTACAGAGTTGTATGTAACCTAAACTATTCATTCAACAAATGTTAAGATTGCTATAGTGAGAATGGTGGGAAATAAGTAAGAGAAGGTTAATTATAAACTTATTGTTAAGAAGAAGGATTAGTTTATTTTGACTAGTACGTCTTAGTAAAAATCATTTTGAGGTTATATTTTGCTCTGAGGTCACCTCAACTAAAATTTTTAGTTCATTGGATACAATGTTAATACCTGTTAGGTTAATTATTGGGTATATGGACTAATAAATTTAAGTTCCTTAGAGTCTTCTCATCATACTTAAGTATTTCTGCCTCTTCACAGATAGGTCAATTGCACTGATTAAAAGTAAGAGACAGCTAAACCCTCATGTGACCAGTCTTGCAAGTCTCTGTTTCTGGAACAAATGATTATGCTATGCCTGTACAGTCAAGATAATGGCACCATTAAACATGTCACTGGTCAGGCAGTGCCAGTTTTTGGTGATGTTTTTGGTAAACAGGCAGGGTTTGGTTTTGCTGAGTTCCTTTTGTTTTTTAAAATCTTTCCTTAGTGCTTGCCTTTGTTGGCTTAACAATTTGGAGAAAATAATTAGTTTATAGGTTTGCTTAGTTATATTGAGTTGTTTGTTAACTGTCAGTGGATCATCCAAATATGATGGTAACTATGCATTTTTATACATATTTTATTTATTTGAGACAAAGTTTCACTCTTGTTGCTCAGGCTGGAGTGCAGTGGCACCATCTTGGCTCCCTGCAACCTCCGCCTCCTGGGTTCAAGCAATTCTCCTGCCTCAGCCTCCCAAGTAGCTGGGATTACAGGCATGCGCCACCATGCCCAGCTAATTATGTATTTTTACTAGAGATGGGGTTTCACCATGTTGGTCAGGCTGGTCTCGAACTCTTGACTTCAGGTGATCTGCTTGCCTCGGCCTCCCAAAGTGCTGGGATTACAGGCATGAGACACGGTGCCCAGCCTTTATACATATTTTATAGTAGGTTATAGAAGTTCCCTTGTATTCCTGATTATTTCTATTTTGAAGGAGTGTTGAGGTTTGTCACTTTTTTTTTTTTTTGCATGTGTTTAGATTGTGGTTTTTGATGTTTCTGTAACTATTGTGTATTGCATAAGTTGATTTTTGAAATGTAAGCAATGTTGCTTCCATGAATTAAAACCCACTTTGTCATGGGGTACAGATGTTGTCATATATGGGTGGATTCTCTTTGCAATTATATTGCTGCGGCTTTGTGTGTTAACATTTAAAGAGATATTCATGTATAGTATTATAGTCTAGCATTATAATATGCATATATATACACGTTTATATACATGCACACATAAAGTATATATAGTATATAGTCTAGTTATGATAGATAACTGGTAAATATTATATATAACTTGTAATGTGGTATATAGCTGTTGTATATAAATGGCATTATAGTAAACAACTTAAAGTAATATTACATTATAGTATACAAAATTTATATAGTTTTAGTCTCCAGTGTATAGTGGGTTTCATTTCTATGTCAGCCTGCAGAATTATTCAAATACCCTATTCTCATCCTCCCATGAGAACAAAGGATAATCTTACCCTCTTGATGCTACAGTGTGCCATTCAAAAATATTCATGATCATGGATTTAGGAAAGATTCTATGATGTGACAATACAAGCACTAGGAACAAAGAAAAAGTATGTAATTGAGACTGCATTGAAATTTTAAACTTTTTTATGTTTCAAAGGACACCATACCAGCAAGACATTGAAAAGCAACAGCCTGAATGCACCTGATTTTTTTTTATCTCAGTTACTACCAGGATTGGGTCTGGTTATTACTTCTATGAGAGTAATACTGGGAATACCGAGTGCTGTACACTTTAAAAAAAGAGAAGGGGCCGAGCACCGTGGCTTATACCTGTAATCCCAGCACTTTGGGAGGCTGAGGCGGGAGCTCAGGAGTTCAAGACTGCCCTCAAGAACACAGTAAACCCCATGTCTACCAAAAATACAAAAAATTACCTGGGGGTGGTGGTGCATGCCTTTGGTCCCAGCTACTCATGAGGCTGAGGTAGGAGGATCATTTGAGCCTGGAAGGTGGAAGTTACAGTGAGCTGAGATGATGCCACTACACCCCACCCTGGGCTACAGAGCAAGACTCTGTCTCAAAACAAGGAAGAGAAACTTGATGAATTATCATGGGTTGAGGAAATGGAACTTGATTGAATATCAAGTTTTGGGGGGATTCTCCCTGAACTTCCTTAGAAGAATTTTTGATGTAACTGGGCTCTGCAGGAGAAGGACAAAATGGGTCAAGAAGAGGGCCTAAGCAGCCTGACTCACATTTGGTCAAGGAAGGAAGAAGTCTGTAAGACTCCCGTAGCTGGCTCTTTTTAGGAATGACATCCCTAAATATTTGGTTCCCTCGCTATATTCCAAAATACCCGCTTTCCCTCTCTAAAGGACATCTTCAATTATGGATCCACCCTGACATATTTGAAAGAGCTGCAGTATTTTAATTGTTTTTTATTTTCCCACAGAGCCATATATGACTCTATTTAAAATTTTATTATGTTGGCTGGGTCCATTGGCTCACGCCTTTAATTCCAGCTCTTTGGGAGGCCGAGGCGGGCGGATCATGAAGTCAGGAGATCAAGACCATCCTGGCTAACATGGTGAAACCCCATCACTACTAAAAATACAAAAAAAAATTAGCTGGGCGTGGTGGCAGGCGTCTGTAGTCCCAGCTACTTGTGAGGCTGAGGCAGGAGAATGGGTGTGAACTTGGGAGGCGGCGCTTGCAGTGAGCCGAGATCGTGCCATTGCACTCCAGCCTGGGCAACAAGAGCGAAACTCCATTTCAATAAAACAAAACAAAAAAACCCACAAAAATTAGCCAGGCGTGGTGGTGGGCACCTATAATCCCAGCTACTTGGGAGGCTGAGGCAGGAGAATTGCTTGAACCCAGGAGGCGGAGGTTGCAGTGAGCCAAGATTGTGCCATTGCACTCCAGCCTGGGTGACAGAGCAAGACTGACTCAAAAAAAAAAAGTACACCTAATAATTCCTGATGTTAAGCACCTTTTCATGTGCGTTGTGGTCATTTGGATTTATCTTGGAGAAATGTTATTGGAATATATTGCCTATCTTTTTTTTTTTTTTTTTTTTTTTTTGAGACAGAGTCTCCCTCTCTTGCCCCGGCTGGAGCACAATGGCACAATCTTGGCTCACTGCAACCTCCGCCTCCCAAGGGGCTGGGATTATGGGTGTCTACCACCACCCCCAGCTAACTTTTGTATTTTTAGTGTAGACGAGGTTTCACCATGTTGCCAGGCTGGTCTCCAACTACTGACCTCAAGTGATCTGCCCGCCTCGGCCTCCCAAAGAGCTGGAATAAAGCTGTGAGCCACTGCACCCGGCCCATTGCCCATGTTTTGATCAAGTAGTTTTATACTTGGGACAGTAATTTATTTATTTATTTATTTTTTTGAGACGGAGTCTCACTCTATCGCCAGGCTAGAGTGCAGTGGCTGGATCTCGGCTCACTGCAACCTCCACCTCCCAGGTTCAAGCAATTATCCTGTGTCAGCCTCCCGAGTAGCTGGAACTAGCTGGAACTACGGGTGTGCGCCACCACACCCAGCTAATTTTTTGTATTTTTAGTAGAGACAGGGTTTTACTGTGTTAACCAGGCTGTCTCGATCTCCTGACCTCGTGATCCACCCGCCTCGGCCTCCCAAAGTGAATTTATTATTTTTAATGACTATAAAATAAAATTACATTTTATTAGCTTAAGCAATTTTAAGTGTACAGTTTACTTAGACAACTCTGTGTAACTTATCTAAGATGAATCATAATCTGTTTTTTTTTTGTGACTACCATTGTGTAATTTCTATAGCATCATGAATCTTCATGTATGAAGCATGGGACAGGGTGTTATTTTCTAAGATTAAATAATATTTCATTGTATATAGATGCGTACCACATTTTTGTTATGCATACAACCATCAGTGGACATGTGGATGGATCCAGCTCTTGGCTATTGTCCACAGTGGTTTTCAAATATGTCTCCATGATCTGGTTTTCTATTTTTTTTTTTTTTAGTTCAGTATAAATAGACCTACAAGTCAGCTACTGGAAGATATGGTAATTTTTTTTTTTTTTTTTTTTTTTTTTGAGACTGAGTCTCACTCTGTCGCCCAGGCTAGATGGAGTGCAGTGGTGCAATCTTGGCTTACTGCAACCTCCACCTCCCAGATTCCAGCAATTCTCCTGCCTCAGCCTCCCAAGTAGCTGGGATTACAGATGTGTGCCACCACACCCAGCTAATTTTTGTACTTTTAGTAGAGACGGGGTTTTGCCATTTTTGCCAGGCTGGTCCCAAACCCCTGACCTCAGGTCATCTGCCCTCCTTGGCCTCCCAAAGTGCTGGGATTACAGGCATGAACCACCGTTCCTGGCCATAATTTTGTTATTTTTAAAGGCACTATCATACTATTTTCCAGAAGGGCTGAGCCATTTATAATCCTTGGGACAGAGCACATGGGTTGCCTTTTCCCTCTGTGAATGGTGTCCTCTCATAAACAAAAGTTTGTTTTGTTTTTGTTTTCAGACAGAGTCTCGCTCTGTCTCCATGCTAGAGTACAGTGGCACGATCTCAGCTCACTGCAGCCTCCACCTCCTGAGTTCAAGTGATTCTCACGCCTCAGCCTCCCAAGTAGCTGGTGTTACAGGTACGTTCCACCACACCCAGCTAATTTTCTTATTTTTAGTAGAGACGGGTTTCACCATGTTGCCCAGGCTGGTCTCAAACTCCTGGCTTCAAGTGATTTGCTCACCTCAGCCTGCGATAGTGCTGGGATTACAGGCATCAACCACCATGCCTGTTCACACAAACGTTTTCATGTTTGATAAATATTTGCCTTTTTGTCACGATTTGGCACCCTGGGGTTTTTACCTCTCAATCTTGTTGACATTCAGCTTTGAGCAATTCAGTTACAATTTAGGCTTTACTACCCGAGCAGAGATTCCCAGAATCGTTTCTTCTCATGAGTTTGGTTTTTTTGTTTTTTTGTTTTTTTTTTAGTTATTTATAACTGTCTTATTAGTTAGATTGATGGACCCCTCGCAAAATCCAGTTTTTTGTTTGTTTCTGTCACTGGTATTTAGAACGAAATCTACTTTCTAGATATCATCAAAGTTTAAACTTGGGAACAGACATTTTCAAGGATACACAGCCTCAAGACTCCTCGTGTTAACTTTTTTCTGCATGTGAATTCACAGGACTTTGTTACAGCAGCTACACTACAAATAGACATTAGGGGCAGCCCAGACAGCACATCTTTCTATGTGGATTCACCAGAAACTCATACATTTTCCTATTCTGCTGTTGCTTTACCCCATGGTTAAATTGTAGCATCAGAATTGCTTTATGGAAGAAAGTGAGTATAGGCAGAGAGTAAGAGGTCTGATGACCAAGTCATGAAATCTTTGGAGCCCACAGCATCATGAGAACTTCTTAGGAATAGGGTATAGATGCCTGGTGCTATCAGTCTCACCCATCCTTCTCTACACATATGGGATGTTTTAGGACTCAGTGGCCTTTGAGGATGTGGCTGTGAACTTCACCCCAGAAGAGTGGGCTTTGCTGGATCCTTCCCAAAAGAATCTCTACCGAGAAGTGATGCAAGAAACGTTGAGGAACCTGGCCTCTATAGGTGAGGGTGACAACATTACTCCCTCAGTGAATTAGAGAAGTGTTTCTCATTCATCAGTGCTGCTGAGTAATTTGGAATATGGGCAGGCAATACTTTGATGAATAAATGAGGCATGGTTGTAGTGTATCATGAACATAGAATCAAATAATTATTTAATAATTTTATACTAATTCAGGCCTGTGTAACTGTGCCTGTATTTTAGGGAAGAAATGGAAAGACCAGAACATTGAAAATGAGTACAAAAATCCCAGGAGCAACCTAAGGTAATCTGCACTCACAAGACAAAGCAGTGTCTGTAGAAAATTTTAGAATGGGAGGAAATGCTAAAAAGAAGGGAACAAACAAAAAAGCTGGGTTCCATTGTATTTATTCTTAGAATATTTTCTCTAAAAACATGCATTTATTTGTGACATAGGCTGGACACCATGGCTTATGCCTACAATCAGCCCTTTGGGAGGTTCAGACCAGAGGATTGCATGAGCCCAGGAGTCTGAGGCTGCACTGAGCCATGATGACATCATTAGACTGTAGCCTGGGTAACAGGGCAAGATTCTCACTCAGAAACAAAATTAAAAGACAAAGAGTTTTTGTATGTGTACAGTAGTTTACATGGAAATATTATTAAGCCCCATATCAATATTTTTTGATAATAGATATGGCTGGGCTGTCTTGTAGACCATGTGGTCCATTCATGTTCAAACAATTCAGACAGAGTAGAAAGCCTACACTTTGCTGGATAATGTTAAAAATGCAAGTGTAAGACTTGTGAATGAATATAAAATCACTGATAAACCCATTAAATGTGCTTTCATTTTTCACAGAGGTCTTATGGAAGAGAGACTCTTTGAAAGTGAAGGTCATCAGCATGGAGAAATTTTGACCCAGGTTCTGGATGACATGCTGAAGAAGAAAACCGGAGTAGAATCATGTGAAAGGCATGTGTGTGAGGTCAGCATGGGTCATTTATCCCTTAATAAGCACACCAGAGCTGACACTGGACACAAGCCATATGAGTATCAGGAATATGGACAGAAGCCATATAAATGTACATACTGTAAGAAAGCCTTCAGCTGTCTCCCCTACTTTCGCAGACATGTAATTGCACACACTGGAGAAAAACCCTATGAATGTAAGGATTCTGGGAAGGCATTTAGTTTTTCCATTTCTTTTCATAGACATAAAAGAGCTCACTCTGGAGGGAACCCCTATGAATGTAAACAATGTGGAAAACCCTTTGGATGCGCCTCAGTACTTCAAATGCATGCAAGGACTCACAGTGTAGAGAAACCTTACAAATGTAAGAAATGTGAAAAAGCATTTAATAACTTATCTTCCTTTCAAATACATGAAAGAATGCACAGAGGAGGGAAGTATCATACCTGTAAGGGTTCTGGGAGGACATACCATTTTTCTGGTTTCTATCATAGACATAAAATGCCTCTTGCTGGCGGGAAGTTTTATGGATGTAAGAAATGTGGGAAAGCCTTTATTAGTTTCTGTGCCTTTCGATACCATCAAAGGACTCACACTAAAGAGAAACCCTATGCCTGTAAACAGTGTGGGAAAGCCTATATTTCTTACACTTCTTTTCAATATCATCAGTTGAATCACACTGGAGCGAAACGCTATGAGTGTCAGCAATGTGGCAAAGGCTTCAATTTGCCCAATTCCATTCGATATCATGAAATGACTCACACTGGAGAGAAACCCTATGAATGTAAGCAATGTGGGAAAGCTTTCAGATGTGCCTCAAGCCTCCGAATACATGGAAGGACTCACACTGGGGAGAAACCCTATGAATGTAAACAGTGTGGTAAAGTCTATCGTTATTGGAGCGGCCTTCGGGTGCATGAACTAACTCATATTGGAAAAAAGCCTTATGAATGTAAGGAATGTGGGAAATCATACTATAGTTCTGGTTCCTTTCTAAATCATAAAAAGATCCACACCAGGGAGAAGCCTAATGAATGCAAGGAATGTGGGAAAGCATTTGGTAATCCCATATCCTTTCAAAAACATGAAGGGAGTCACAGAAAAGGGAAGCCTTATGAATGTAAGGAATGTGGGAAGGTATTCAGTTTTTCCAGTTCCCTTCAGAGACATGAAAAGACACACACTGAAAAACTCTGTGAATGTAAACAACGTGGGAAAGGATTTTTTCGTAGAAGCTGTCCTAGACACATGAAGATACACGCTGGAGAGATACTTCATAAACGTAAGATACGTGGAAGAGTCTTTCATTCTCCTAGTTCATTTCAAACACATGAAAGATCTCACACTAGAGAAAAACGCTATAAATGCAAGCAATGTGGAAAACCCTTCATTTATTTCAATGCCTTTCAACGTCATCAAAGGAGCCACAGTGGAGAGAACCCCTATGAGTGTAAGCAGTGTGGGAAAGCCTGTATTTCTTCCACTGCTTTTCAGTATCATGGATTGAGTCACACTGGAGCAAAACGGTGTAAGTGTAAGCAATGTGGCAAAGGCTTCAATTTGCCCAGTTCCATTCGATATCATGAAATGACTCACACTGGAGAGAAACCCTATGAATGTAAGCAATGTGGGAGAGCTTTCAGATCTGCCTCACGCCTACGAACACATGAAAGAACTCACACTGGGAAGAAACCCTATGAATGTAAACAGTGTGGTAAAGTCTATCGTTACTGGAGTGGCCTTCGAATACATGAACTAACTCATATTGGAAAAAAGCCTTATGAATTTAATGACCATGGGAAATCATTCTATAGTTCCAATTTCTTTCTAAATCATAAAAGGGTCCACACTAGAGTGAAGACATATGAATGCAAGGAATGTAGGAAAGCATTTGATAATCCTACATTCTTTCAAAAGCATGAAGGGAGTCACAGAAAAGGGAAGCCTTATGAGTGTAAGGAATGTGGGAAGGCATTTGCTTTTTCCAGTTCCCTTCAGACACATGAAAGGACACACATAGGTAAAAAATGCTACGAACATAAACAACGTGGGAAAGGATTTTCTCATCTTAGAAGCTTTTCCAGACACATGAATACTGGAGAGAGAGCCCATAAATGTAAGATATGTGGGAAAATCTTTCATTCTCCCAGTTCGTTTCAAACACATGAAAAATCTCACACTAGAGAGAAACGCTATAAATGCAAGCAGTGTGGGAAAGCCTTCATTTATTTCAATGCCTTTCAACGTCATCAAAGGAGTCACACTGGAAAGAAGCCCCATGAGTGTAAGCAATGTGGGAAAGCCTATATTTCTCCCATTTCTTTTCGGTATCATCAATTGAGTCACACTGGAGCGAAACGCTATGAGTGTAAGCAATGTGGCAAAGGCTTTAATTTGCCAGTTCCATTCGATATCATGAAATGACTCACACTGGAGAGAAACCCTATGAGTATAAGCAATGTAGGAAAGCTTTCAGATGTGCCTCAAGCCTCCGAATACATGGAAGGACTCACACTGGGGAGAAACCCTATAAATGTAAACAGTGTGGTAAAGTCTATGGTTATTGGAGCGGCCTTCGAATACATGAACTAACTCATACTAGAAAAAAGCCTTATGAATGTAAGGAATGTGAGAAATCATTCTATAGTTCCGGTTCCTTTCTAAATCATAAAAAGAAACTACACTAGGGAGAAGCCTTATGAATGCAAGGAATGTGGGAAGGTATTCAGTTTTTCTCGTTCCCTTCGTAGACATGAAAGGGCACACACTGATGAAAAGCCCTATGAATAAACAACGTGGGAAAGGATTTTTCATATCTTCCATGGAGCTTTGAATGCATGAAAAGACACTACAGAGAAACGCTAAATGTAAGGGGTGTATAAAAGCATTTAGTAATTTCTCTTCCTTGCTTATACATGGAAGGATGCACACTGGAGAGAAGCCATATGAATGTAAGAATTGTGGGAAAGCCTTCACATCTGCCAAGAGCCTTCAAAATCATGGAAGGACACACACCGGAGAGAAACCATGTGAATGCAAGCAATGTGGCAAAGCTTTAATTTGTTCCAGTTCCTGTCGGAGACATGAAGAGACACATTCTGTTAATATGCATTCAGTTATCCCAATTCCTTTGAAACACAGAAAAAGAGTAGGGAAAGGACTTCTGAGATAACTGATTTCTGAGTTGAGAAGAGCTACTTGTGAATGGACAATTAAATCTAGATATATTTAGATAATTCTGATACAGTTCATCTATAGCCAATCTTTTTTTAAATTTTTTTATTTTTTAGATGGAGTCTTGCTCTGTTGCCCAGACTGGAGTGCAGTGGCACGATCTTGGCTCACTGCAACCTCCACCTCCTGGGTTTAAGCAATTCTCCTGCCTCAGCCTCCCAAGTAGCTGGGATTACAGGCAACTGCCATCATGCCTGGCTAATTTTAGCGATGGAGTTTCACCATGTTGGCCAGGCTGGTCTCAAACTCCTGACCTCAAGTGATCCACCCACCTCGGCCTCCCAAAGCGCTGGGATTACAGGCATGAGCCACTGCGCCCTGCCACCTATAGCCAATCTTAATGAGATTTCATAGGCACAGACAAGGAAGGTTATCAGTCACATATTAGAAGCACCACACAGGGAGAGCAGTGTGTGGCCACATGCTTCAGCCCATTTTTTCTGATTCTCTTGCTTGCAAATTAAAAGTATTCTCCAAATCACTTGACTTCCCTTTTCTCAGAGTTGTAGTTCTCCAGAGATGTCGCCAGATGATTCACATTAAAGGTATATTTCCAGTTGACTTTTTTATTTCAGATATTAGTAAATGATTACCAGAGAACTAATTCAAACTGTCATGGTTGGAAATACTCTGATGCTTAACTCCCTAATCTATAGAGTGAGTTAAGGTCTATACTCTCTGCAAGCATTGTTCTAGTGGCAGTGACCCTGTTCATGATTCACCTTGACATTTCCTATTCTGCCCTGAAAACCAACTAGATGGGAGTTTGTTTCTTTCCTGCATTGTGTAGTGAGTGGTGTCACCCAGGACTTTTATGTAAGAAAAAGCACCTTGCTCTTAATCCAGGAATTTTGAGTGTTTTTTGTAATGCCTCAGTTTATTCTTATTTATGGTTGATTATATGTGATTTAGAACACTTGCTATTTATGTCTGATCCCACAAATCACTCACTTTATTTGCAAAGCACCAAATTTCATGTAAGAGGTGTAGTAATTGGGAATGTGAAGCTGAGTTACATTCTTTCTCTTTATTTACATGTCTCCCTTTCTATAGGCTTCTTTTTTTTTTTTTTTTTTTTTTTTTTTTTTCCTTTTTGAGACGGAGTCTCTGTCACCAGGCTGGAGTGCAGTGGCGCAATCTTGGCTCACTGCAACCTCCGACTCCCTGGTTCAAGCAATTCTCCTGCCTCAGCCTCCTGAGTAGCTGGGATTACAGGCATGCACCACCACGCCCAGCTAATTTTTATATTTTTAGTAGAGACAAGGTTTCACCATGTTGGCCAGGAAGGTCTTGATCTCCTGACCTCGTGATCCTCTCACCTTGGCCTCCCAAAGTGCTGGAATTACAGGTGTGAGCCACTGTGCCCTGCCTCTATAGGCTTCTTAAACCTTTTACTCAAGGCATATGTCAGACCCTGGTCAAAGTAATACAAAAAAGGTATATACAAAAATTGTGTTAACTCCAAAAGGTGGAATGTAACTCTTTGAGAACCACTCCAATAAGTAAACTCAGGTATTATACACATACAGGAAGGAGAACTGTTGCCACTGGTGAATTGTTCGTAGCTTTCACTCTCCTCATGGGTATTCATTTTTAAAGAAAGTCTCTGTCACCCAGGTTGGAGTGCAGTGGTGCAATCATAGCTCACTGTAGCCTTGAACTCTTGGGCTCCTCCAGCCTCAGCCTTCTGAAGTAGCTGGGACCACAGGTGCTTGCCACCACACTTGGCTAATTTTTGTATTATTGGTAGAGATGAGGTTTTGCCATGTGGCCCAGGCTGGTCTTGAACTCCTGTGCTCAAGCAGTCTTCCTGTCACAGCCTCCCAAAGTGCTGGGATTATAGGTGTGAGGCATTGTGCCTGGCTCTGCCTCAGCCTCTTCAGTAGTTGGAAGTACAGGCACAGGCCACCTTGGCTAGCTAATTTTTAAAATTATTTAAAAATTTGTCTTTTAATAGCTTTTGTAGACAGAGTCTTACTCTGTCATGCAGGCTAGTGTGCAGTGGCGGGATCATGGCTCACTGCAGCCTCGACCTCCCTGGGCTCAGGTGATCTTCCTATCTCAGTCTCCCAAGTGGCTGAGACTACAGGCATATGACACCACACCTAGATAATGTTTGTATTTTTTGTAGAGATGGGGTTTTGCCTTGTTGTTCATTCTGGTCTCAAACTGTGAGTTGCTAACAATCCTCCCACCTTGGCATCCTGCAGTGCTGGGATTACAGGCTTGAGCCATGGCACTTGGCCTCCCAGGTAGTTGTTAAAAGGCCTGGCCTGAGGCCAGGCGCAGTGGCTCACGCCTGTAATCCCAGCACTTTGGGAGGATGAGGCAGGCAGATCACCTGAGGTCAGGAGTTCGAGACCAGCCTCAACATGGAGAAACCCCATCTCTACTAAAAATACAAAATTAGCCGGGAGTGGTGGTACATGCCTGTAATCCCAGCTACTTGGGAGGCTGAGGCAGGAGAATTGCTTGAACCTGGGAGGCAGAGGTTGCAGTGAGCCGAGATCGCGCCATTGCACTCCAGCCTGGGCAACAAGAGCAAAACTCCGTCTCAGAAAAAAAAAAAAAAAAAAAAAAATGCCTGGCCTGCCAACGGTTCGAGTGGCCTCTCCCCCAACCCATCCACAGTCTCTCCCTTCGGGTACCACTGCGAATTTGCAGGGGGTAACAGAGGCTGAGGCCAGTATGGAGGCTGCAGAGGGAGGAGCTCCCATGGGTGCTTCCTGGGTGGCCCAGGCTATTCTGCAAGTGGCCTCCAGCTGCTTAGAGCAGCTCCAGAAGTAGTGTGGATTCTGATAAGCCGCAGAGCCCTGGAAAGCAGGAGAATATGTGCAGATGCCCTTGGCAGGGTACTGTCCCTTCTGTGGTTGGACCTCTGGAGCCTGGGGCCATATTCGGGAACAGTGTCTTGGTTCTGACATGCATAGGGTCCCTGGGGTTAGACGGTATATATGAAGAAAATCCTCATCTGGCTGTTCAGCTATATCCTTTGTAATGTCCTTTATAATATATAGGTGAACAAAAAATTAAACTGAGGCACTGTTAAAAGTCAAACAGTTTGAGGCCGGGCGCGGTGGCTCACACCTGTAATCCCAGCACTTTGGGAGGCCAAGGCGGGCGGATCACGAGGTCAGGAGATCGAGACCATCCTGGCTAACACGGTGAAACCCCGTCTCTACTAAAATACAAAAAATTAGCCAGGCGTGGCTGCGTGCGCCTGTAGTCTCAGCTACTCGGGAGGTTGAGGCAGGAGAATCACGCCTGGGAGACACAGGAAGACTCCATCTCAAAAAAAAAAAAATTACATTCAACGAGTTGTTGCTGGTAATTCAACATGCACTGAGATTTATTTCTTTATAGAGTTTGCATTGTAGAAACTGAAAATATTGCATATGTACCAAATATATAAAACAGTTCACAATGAACCAAAATACTGATGGAGCCGGTATTGTAAATTATAATTTCCTTATGTTTCTTCATAGTTTCACAACCTGTATATGTTGTGTGTGTGTGTGTGTGTGTGTGTGTGTGTATATATATATATATATTTTTTTTTTTTTTTGGAGACAGAGTCTAGCTCTGTCACCCAGGCTGGAGTATAGTAGTTAGTATAATCTCGGCTCACTGTAACCTCCGCCTCCTGGGTTCAAGCGATTCTTGTGCCTCAGCTTCCAGAGCAGCTGGGATTATAGGCACGCGCCACCACACCCAGCTAATTTTTATATTTTTTGTAGAGATGGGGTTTCACCATGTTGGCCAGGCTGGTCTCGAACTCCTGGCCTCAAGTGTGCCCACCTTGGCCTGTCAAACTGCTGGAATTACATGTGTGAGCCACCACACCTGGCCTTATCTATATTTTATTTTTGCATTTTTAAATGGAATTGATATCCAATATGTGACATTTTATATCAGATTTCATTTTTATTCAGTTATGAATGTTCCATGGAATGTTAGTTAATTCACTTTTTTTTTTTTTTGAGATGAGGGAGTTTCGCTTTTGTTGCCCAGGCTGGAGTGCAATGGCATGATCTCGGCTCACTGCAACCTCCCGGGTTCAAGCAATTCTCCTGCTTCAGTATCCCAAGTAGCTGAGATTATAGGCACGCGCCACCACACCCCGCTAATTTTGTATTTTTAGTAGAGACCGGGTTTCTCCATGTTGGTCAGGGTGGTCTTGAACTCCTGACCTCAGGTGATCCGCCTGCCTTGGCCTCCCAAAGTGCTGAGATTACAGATGTGAGCCACCACGCCCGGCCACTTTTTTATTTAATGGATTTTATTATTTAAAGCAGTGGTGGCCGGGTGCGGTGGCTCACGCCTGTAATCCTAGCACTTTGGGAGGCCGAGGTGGGCGGATCACGAGGTCAGGAGATCGAGACCATCCTGGCTAACACGGTGAAACGCCGTCTCTACTGAAAATACAGAAATTAGCCGGCGGTAGTGGCGGGCACCTGTCCTAGCTACTTGGGAGGCTGAGGCAGGAGAATGGCGTGAACCCGGGAGGCGGAACTTGCAGTGAGCCGGGATCGTGTCACTGCACTCCAGCCTGGGAGACAGAGCGAGACTCCGTCTCAAAATAAAAAATAAAAATAAAAAAATAAATAAATAAAGCAGTGGTCGTTTAACCAAAACATTGAGCAGATAATCCACAGAGTTCCCGTGTTCTTCCCAGCTCATAGTTCCACAGATTTTCTTGACTGTGTATAGCATGTGTTATAATAGATGACAATAATAATTGAAGAAGCAATATATTAACTAAAGTCCATCCTTTCCAGTAGGATTCACTCTTTTTGTTCTATAGTTCCCTTGGTTTTGACAGCTACATGTATCATATATCAACCATCACAGACTTCTACAGAAGAGTTTCACTGCCCTCAAAATCTTTTGTGCTCCCTCTAATCAACACCCTACCCTCCCTCTCTTCCCCCAACTCCCTTAATGCCTGGCACAACTGATAATTTTACTGCCTCTAGAGTTTTGCCTTGAGGTAGAATATTCTGCCAGGATACCATATATTTGGAATCATGCTGTAAGTAGCCATTTCAGACTTGTTTCTTTCATGTAAATATGTGCATTTGAGTTCTCTCCATGGTTTTGATGCCTGATAACTGATGTATTCTATTATTTATTTTTATTTTATTATTTATTTATTTATTTATTTTTTGAGATGGAGTCTCGCTTTTTTGCCCAGGCCGGAGTGCAGTGGCGCTATCTCGGCTCACTGCAAGCTCCGCCTCCCGGGTTCATGCCATTCTCCTGCCTCAGCCTCCCGAGTAGCTGAGACTACAGGCGCCCGCCACCACGCCCAGCAAATTTTTTGTATTTTTAGTAGAGATGGGGTTTTACCGTGTTAGCCAAGATGGTCTCGATTTCCTGACCTCGTGATCCACCCGCCTCGGCCTCCCAAAGTGCTGGGATTACAGGCGTGAGCCACCGCGCCCAGCCTTATTTTTTTTTTAAAAGGATTTTATGGATGGGGGTTATCTCTGTTTTGCTCAGGGGTTTTCTGGAATTCCTAGTCTCAAGCAATCCTCTTGCCTTGTCTTTCCAAAATAGTTAGATTACAGGCATGATGCAATGCACCATGCCTGGCCACTAATTTCTTTCTTTCTTTTTTTTTTTTTTTTTTGAGACAGAGTCTTGCTCTGTCACCCAGGCTGGAGTGCAGTGGCACGATCTCAGCTAACTGCAAGCTCCACCTCCCAGGTTCACGCCATTCTCCTGCCTCAGCCTCCCAAATAGCTGGGACTACAGGCACCCACCACCACTCCCGGCTAATTTTTTTTTTTTTTTTTTTTTTTTTTTGTATTTTTAGTAGAGACGGGGGGTTTCATCGTGTTAGCCAGGATGGTCTTGATCCGCCTGCCTTGGCCTCCCAAAGTGCTGGGATTACAGGCGTGAGCTACTGTGCCCAGCCACCTGGCCACTAATTTCCTTTTTTTTTTTTTTTTTTTTTTTTTGAGATGGAGTTTCACTCTTGTTGCCCAGACTGGAGTGCAGTGGCGCGATCTTGGCTCCCTGAAACCTCTGCCTCCCAGGTTCAGGTGATTCTCCTGCCTCAGCCTGAGTATCTGGGATTACAGGCGCAGGCCACCACATCTGGCTAATTTTGTATCTTTAGTAGAGACGCGGTTTTGCCATGTTGGTCAGGCTGGTCTTGAACTCCTGACCTCAGGTGATCCACCCACCTCAGCTTCCGAAAGTGCTGGGATTACAGGTGTGAGCCACCGCACCTGGCCACTAATTTCTTTTTTTTTTTCTTTGAGACAGAGTCTCACTGTTTTTGCCCAGGCTGGAGTGCAATGGCACAATCTCAGCTCACTGCAACCTCCGCCTTTTGGGTTCAAGCAACTCTCCTGTCTCAGCCTCTCAAGCAGCTGGGATTAAAGGCATCCACTACCACACCCGGCTAATTTTTTGTATTTTTAGTAAAGATGAGGTTTCACTATGTTGGCCAGGCTGGTTTCAAACTCCTGATCTCAAGTGATCCACCCACCTTGGCCTCCCAAAATGCTAGGATTTGAGGTGTGAGCCACCGTATCTGGCCACTAATTTCTTTTTATCACTGAATAATTTATTGAAAGGCTCATCTTGAGCTGGGCTTGGTGCCTTATGCCTGAATTGCCAGCTACATGGGAGGCTGAGGTAGGAGGATTGCTTGAGGCCAGAAGTTGGAGATCAGCCTGGTAGATACGGTGAGATCCCCCATTGGGAAAAAAAAAATTGCTCATCTTGTCTGACTTTAGTTTTTGGCAAATATGGATAAGGCTGCTGAAAACGTCTTTGTGAGGACTTTTCTGGGGACATGAGCTTTCAATTCATTGGGGTCAATATGTAGGAGGGTTACTGATGAATCATGTGGTAAGACCATGCTTATCTTCAGAGCTCACCAGACTGTCTTACAGAGTGACTGTAGAATATTCCATTCACATCAACAGTGAATGGGAGTTCATGTGACTTCCCTTTTTTTTTTTTTTTTTTTTCCTTTTTGAGATGGGGTCTCGCTCTGTCGCCCAGGCTAGAGTGCAGTGGTGCGATCTTGGCTCACTGCAACCTCTGCCTTCCGGGTTCAAGCATTCTCCTGCTCAGCTTCCCAAGCAGCTGGAATTATAGGCACTCACCACCATGCCCAACTAATTTTTGTATTTTTAGTAGAGATGTTTCACCATGTTAGGCAGGCTGGTCTCAAACTCCTGACCTCAGGTGATCCACCCGCCTCAGCCTCCTATTTACAGGCGTGAGTCACTGTACCCAGCCTACCTATCTTTTAATCAACTAGTTTATTTCATACAATAATCATTATTATAAAAAACATAAAATTTACCAGCTTAAGCAGTTTGATGTATACAGTTGAATTAGCTTGAGAACTCTAGATAACGTCTAATATGAATTATACTTTTTTTTTTTTTGGCTACTGGCTTTTTACAATTATAGCATCCTGTCTGAGGTTTCACGCATGTTGCAGCAGGGGCCAGGATGTTATTATCTAAGACTGAACAATATCCTGTTGTATTTATATGCTTACCATATTTAGGTTATCCATTTAGCCTCTCAGTGGGCATGTGCATTGGTCCATCTCTTGGCTATTGTGAAAAATGCTTTTCAAATATGTCTTCAAGATCAGGCTTTAGATGGCAACAGCAGACTCTGGGGATTACTTGTGACAGGAGAAAGGGAGAAGGGCAAGTGTTGAAATACTATTGGGTACTATGCTGTGTAGCTGGGTAACAGGATCATTTGTACCGCAGAGCTCGAAATCTGAAAGTGCTGGAATAACAGGCATGAGCCACCATGCCCAGCCCTGTTCTTTGGTTTTTAATATTCAAGTAGACGTTGGGCACAGCAGCTGGCTATAGTGTTAGCTTCTTGAAAGGCTGAAGTGGAAGAATCGCTGTAGCCCAGGGATTGGAGGATTTAGTGCACCATGATCTCACCTGTGAATAGCTACTGCACTCCAACCTGGGTCACATAGCAAAACTGTGTCTCTAAAAAAAGGAAAAAAAGGCCAGGTGCAGTGGCTCACGCCTGTAATCCCAGCACTTTGGGAGGCCGAGGCAGGCGGATCACCTGAGGTCAGGAGTTTGAGACCAGCCTGACCAATACGGAGAAACCCTGTCTCTACTAAAAATACAAAATTATCCGGGCATGGTGGTGCATGCCTGTAATCCCAGCTACTCGGGATGCTGAGGCAGGAGAAGCACTTGAACCCGGGAGGCGGAGGTTGCAGTGAGCCGAGATCGTGCCATTGCACTCTAGCCTGGGCAACAAGAGTGAACTCCGTCTCAAAAAAAAAAAAAAAAGGAAAAAGCCAGGCGCGGTGGCTCATGCCTGCAAT